>NW_027507758.1:394602898-395262756 GCF_037356315.1 Lithobates pipiens
CTGCAGTTCCTCTTTAATAATAAAACTCCAGTCAAAATAAAAAAAAAATACCTTAAAAAGCATGCAGGCATTATTGCAGTTCTCCAGCCCATCCACTCCCATTAGTCAGTGATCTGATAGCTCAGGAACACCTTTCATTGACTTATTTGTTAGGAAGAATTCCCAAACACACTCAGTGTAAACAGCTTGAAAACATTGCTTCCTAAGACTTGGTTCACACCTATGCGTTTTTTAATGCTTTTTGCAGAAATGCACCATAGTCCATTTACCATGGTTTCCTATGGGACACGTTCACAGTGTCCCATAAAAAACTCAGTCTATTTACCATGGTTTCCTATGGGACATCTATGCTTTTTTTCGCTGCATTTCTGGAAAGGATCAGGGACTTTTTTTAGTCCCAAAATGCCCATGTAGTTTAAAATTTGCTTCCAAGCCTATATACTGTACTGTCAGTTTACCAGCATTATTTATAATATTATATGGATGCCAGTCAAAATACAAAAGAAAAAAGGAAAACCACCTCTTGAAATTGGATCCTCATAGGGTAGTTGAAAATAGATTATGCTAAAATACTACCAGTAGTAATAAAGTGTTTGTTAACCTAACATTTCATATTCCTTATATGTGCATGCTGTACTATGTACTTGTATGAAAAAGTATCCTGTTCTCTTTGTATTGCTTCCTTTGTGTGAAATCCCTGGTGTTCCTGCCAGTCCCTCTGCTTTTCCAATAAAAACTGACCACACTAAGCAGGACAGCACAGCTTGATCAGTTTTCTAGCTATGCTGGGAACTCAGCCTGTTCTCCCCCAATGATCAGACTTGTTCTGACAACCCTCCTGAGGGAGCACAGGGAATGCACTCACTTATAAAAAAGGGGAAAAAAGTATTGATAATGTTTTTTTAACCAGTTCCATACCAAGCTAACGTAAAATGACACCGGCAGGAACACTCCGTACCTTATGACATCCACCCGGCCTTGCTGCTCCTGTACGCCCCCGGGGGCGCTAAGAGTGGCATTCAGTGACAAAGTGTGTCCCTCGGGACACAGCCCATCCCCGATCGGGGTAAAGACCCAATAAAAATGTCTCTACTACGTGACCGACTGTGTCCAATCACAGCCGGTCACATGAGCTATGTCCAATCACAGCCAGTCACAAATGACAACAAACGGCTGTAGTGCCATTTCAGGGTTCTCCTCCTCAGTGTGTGAGGAGGAGACCTGGCTAAAAAACACAGTACAATGCCCGCCAAATAAAGAGGACCTGTCACAGCCCATCAGAGTACATGTTACAGCCCATCAGAGTACCTGTCACCAGCATCAGATTACCTGTCACAGCCCATCAGAGTACCTGTCACCAGCATCAGAGTACCTGTCACAGCCCAGCAAAGTACCCGAGTACATACAACAAAAGTATCCAGCGCTCAATGGGTTAATGGGGGGAACAGTCAAACAAATGGCAGCCGAATGAGAATATACAAAGGTTATTCAATGGGAACCATACAGATCAATCAAGTTGTCAATGCAAAGGAAAGTGAGGAAAGATGAGAAATGAAGTAAAAGGCTTACGGTGTCACTGGAGGTCCTAGCAGCAAGGGAGACGCCAATGTCCCTGCTGCGCTCAGCCAAATGAAGGACCCATTCCCCGGCGTGTGAAGGGCAGTTAGGCTTGGTGTCCTGACATGTGAAGCATGGGATTTGGATTTCCACCTTCCCACTGACTGCTGCCTCCCCCTCCATCACCAGCACACCTAGCTAAACTCACATGTGTCAGTCACCTGTACTTAAGGTGGAAGTTCAATTTTTGGGTGGAACTCCGCTTTAACCACTTCCCGACTGCCCACCGTCATTTTACTTCGCTACTTTGAAGAGGAATGGCATTGTTATGGTAGCAGCTAGCTACCATAACCCCGGTATCCTTTTCTTCCTGCGGTCCACTTCAAGATAAAAGTGGTCTCTGTGGCTCATTCACCCCAAGATCACTTTTATTGGCAGCAAGAGGGAGCCCCCTCCTGCCACTCTCCAGTGCCCTCTGTCGCTTACCAGAGCTGTTGGTAGCGGCAGAGTCGATTGGATCCTCTCCCTAGCCTGATATGGAGACGAGTGAGGGGAACATGGCCACCACCCATCTACATATTATTGCAGGGCGGAAGCGACGTTAAAATGTCACTTCCACCCAATGCTCTTAAAGGAACATTTTACATTTTTATATTTTAGTGTAAATATAAGATCTGAGGTCTTTTTGACCCCAGAGCTCATATTTAAGAGGCCCTGTCATGCTTTTTTTCTATTTTTCTCTATTACAAGGGATGTTTACATTAAATATCAGAATTACAGAAATAAAAGTGACCCAATTTTTTTAAAGAACAGTGTAAAAGGTAAAATAAATAAGAACTTTCTTTTTGCACATCCCCGTCTCGCCGAGCTCATGTGCAGAAGCGAATGCATAAATGAGTAGCGCCCACATATGAAGTATTGCCACTATCGTTAGAGCAAGAGCAATAATTCTAGCCTCCTCTGTAACTCAAAACATGCAACCTCAAAACAAAGAGTAAAAGTTTGTTGCCATTCCACGAGCGGGCAAAACTTTGAAGCGTGACACATTTGGTAACATTATCTTTCACAATATAAAAAAAAATATTGGAATAACTTTACTGTTCATATTTTTTAATTCAAAAAAGTGAATTTGTTCCAAAAAAAGTGCACTTGTAAGTCTGCTGCGCAAATACGATGTGACAAAAAGTATTTGTAACGACCATCATTTTATTTTCTAGCGTGATAGAAAAAAATATATATGATGCATGGGGATTCTAAGTAAATTTCTTGCAAAAAAAAAAACAGTTTTTAACTTGTAAACACCAAATCTCAGATAGAAGCTCGGTCCTTAAGTGGTTAAGTAAATACGCCAACATGAGTTCTGTCTCTTCTAGGCAGTTTTTTCAATCTCTTCCCTCAGTCTGTCCTGATTGTGTCTACTTCACAGTGGGATGTCATGCTCAGAATGGTATAACCAGCAAATATTAAAACTGATATGCCCTGTTATAAAACTGTAAAATGTATAGTTAGCATTTTCCAGCTCTGAAACTGCAGAGTACACTGTCTGTGCATTTGTACTGTTAAATTCTCAAATTAATATCATCTCACCTTGTGATGAGAATACCATATACTACTATTACTGTAAACAGTAGAAACCTATATGCATAAAATATATCCAGAAAATAATGTATTCTTTGTTTTTATATATATATATATATATATATATATATATATACACACACATACATACATATACAAACAAGGGGCATTCAAGCCAGACCAGGACTTTCAATTTTACAGGTATAGAAAAGGAATGCTCGCATGGCAGTGCTACATGCAGTAGCAAGTGGCAAGTGTGTCCTATTACTGATGGGCAGCGCACATGTCACTGACCGGTCCAGGGATCCTTAATCAATAATACAGTGTTTGTGCGGTGGAAGTGTAAAGCAGTGGAAGCATGTGGACTCACCACCACCAAAAGAATTTTGCGCAATTGCATCTGCAGGTAAAGTGATGGTAAGTGTTTTCTTGTACAAACGTAGTGTTATTTATGTAGATTTTCAACCCCGTGGTGCCACTATCAACAGTGAATATTACTCTCATGTGCTGAGTGACGTGCATACGCATCTGCAGAAAAAATGGCCTGGTTTGATCACTAATGTTGGGTGAACGGTTCAGTCCAAGCATGAATTCGGGCCATATATTGGCTTTCCACCTGTTTGACAAACACCCAAATTGTGGAGGCGTTCGACCAATTTTTTGGCCTGCCGAGCACCCCAAAATGCACTGCATGCCACATAGTGCATTGGAAAACCCGATAGGCTGAAACAATATAGAATTTGCCCAATCAGGGCACAGAACACTGTAAATTGCAGTGTGATATTGGAGTGGTGATAGATAGAACAGGGCTCTGTTCATCGCTACTATCAAGTTATTGTGCTATTGTGATTCTATTGTGAGTGTAGAGTGTTAGTTTAGTGTGAATCTAGTGATAGTACAGTGTGAGTGTAGTGCAACAATTCCTTTTTACTTTAGTGTCAGTTTAGTGTTTCAAGGCAGGTTTACTGCAGTATATTGAGGTGTGTTAGTGCATGTTTACTGCAGTATATTGAAGTGTTAGTGCACATTTACTGCAGTATATTGAGGTGTGTTAGTGCACGTTTACTGCAGTATATTTAGGTGTGTTAGTGCACATTTACTGCAGTGTATTGAGGTGTTAGTGCCAATTTATTTCAGTATATTGACATGCGTTAGTGTTCGTTTACTGCAGTATACTAAAGTGCATTAGTGCATGTTTACTGCAGTATATTGAACTACATTAGTGCATGTTTACTGCAGTAAATTGAACTGCGTTAGTGCACATTTACTGCAGTAAATTGATGTGCGTTAGTGCTCGTTTACTGCAGTATATTAAAGTGCATTAGTGCATGTTTACTGCAGTATATTGACGTGCGTTAGTGTATGTTTACTGCAGTATATTGAACTGCCTTTTAACTCTACCCACTGTGGAGATGCGACCCTGTGTTCCAGGTACATATGAGCAGTGTATGCCTGATTTTGGTAGGCTTGCTAATTGCACATCTGTGCGCTGGCTTCATATTCATCATATTATCATCATAGAGGTCATTTGCTCATCCTTGGAGACAGCTCCGCCCGGCAGACAGGAGTTCTTGCCTAGGAGTCAGGAGGGAGCCAGTGCAGCACAAAGCTGCAAGCACAGAGGTGCTGAGCATCAGGTCTGGGGAAGACAGACCAAGGCCTAAGTTGTAAGGCCTGAGAAGGAGAGCTGTATTTTTAGCCAGGAAGGCTGAATGCTGGTTGTTCTGAAGCAGGACTGTAATGTTGAATACTCCTGCAGGGGAATCTGCTGTTTATTTTTTACTTTCTGTTTCTTTTGAATAAAAATGGGCTGCCATGCCCTTGAAAATGCAGTCTGGACTGACACGATTTCTTCAATTTGCATGCACCACTAGAGCTTAATCACCCCAGATTGTTACACCACAAATTTATAATTTCAGCAAAAAAAAAAACACTCAAATAATTTTTAGTGCACACAAATACAATATAGGCCCTATTTTTTGCAAAAGACAAGGATGTATTGAATAAGTGGATATCAAGTAGGTTAACCCTCAAAATTGACTGCAAATGTAAAAATTTACAACACCCTATAAAATTGCATAGTACAGGTGACATATCTCTTATAGACCTCTAATTTCACCCCTGCACTCTGTTTAAGCTGATCAAGCAAAAAATTAGAGATGAGTACTTCTAAGTTTATACTACCCAGGGAAGACCAGCCACTAACTTCTCTTACACATGCCATGGAAGTATTGCCTGCTGCTACTGTAACCATTATGGTGACAGCAACTTCTAGCTCCTATAGTAATCAGGAGTTTGTTTACATGCAGGTGCTGCTGCCACCATAATATTTACCGTGGAAAAACGGTTAAAGTATAAGTAAAGCCAATGAATAAAGTCTCATATAACCGTTAACAGGTTGACATAATTTGAAAGTCATTTCAATATATATATTTTTTCAACTTAACATTTTTATTAATTTCTCAGTTGACATTTTCCAATATTGCTAACACAGAAATTGTTTTGTAACTTATAAAAACATTGGGTATTCCATTGTTTAAACATATATTAAACAACAAGAAAAGAAGTGATCAAGTACAAGGTATTATCATTGTTCTTTGTAATCAATGTATGCCCACCCCTAATGGGAACAAACTGTGGCCAGAGATTGTTCACCAAAGTTTTTATATCCACCGTTAAGGAAGAATGGAGGAGTTCTATCACACATAGTATGCTAGTAACTCAAACTTGATTCAAGTACAATTTTACAGTTTTTCAGATAGTTAGAAGGTTTTGGATTTGTTTAACCAGGCTTGCCATTTACTTTTGAAAATATTTGTAGAACTAGAGGGATTGGATAGGGTATGAAAATGGTTTGGTCTGTCTGACCCAATGATATAAATAGCAAACAAAACACCTGGTGCCAAACGGCTCGGTGAAATAAACCCCTTTGGGTCTTTAATAGACAGGCCAAAAAGATATAAAGAGTAAAAAATTATTTTATTTGATAAATATAGATAAAAGTATGTGCATATAGCATGTACAGTTGACATACAAGCATTGTACTAGTACCCAGAATGACACAGTTGTATGAGCTGGTCACTGTCCTTGATAACATGGACTAGTGGCAATACAGCATATAACACCTTACATGTTATGGACAGAGAGTCCTCCTTCAGAGGTTTTATTACAGATTCATATGGGTATAAAATCTCTACAAAGAGAGTATACAAAATTAGTATTAACTAACAAACTTCAGTATTGATACAAGTTAATTGTCACTGTGCAAACAATTATCATAGCAGGTACTGTAAGATGGAACATGGATAACTTACATTGTACATGCTTAAGACAAAAGATGTCTGTAGAAATTAAACTAATTAGATCGCACATGGAAGGCCCAGGACTCGAGAGCACACCAGTCAAGACGGAGGCATAGGTTCAGATTTGTATCAATGCTTTTAATTGTTCTTGTCTTTTTTATGTATTTCTGCATGTACTGGTCTTTAATACAGATTGAGGTGTAAAGCAGCACAGTGGATGGAACCTATGCTTGCCATGGACCATTTTTCTATACCTTGAGTAAAGATCACAGAGGATCCTTTGGAGAGATTATTGGCACTAAGTGCAAGGCGTGTTTGACCCCTTGGGGTCCTATAAAGGAGGTGAGCGGCCATTGCATGTGGTGGTGGGAGCACTCTGGATAAGGAGTTTTTTAGAAGAAGCATCACATTTGTTCTTTTTTTATCACTGAAGAAATTATTGTTTATTGGACTTTTTTTATTTATTATTCGGTTTACATATTTCACTGTTAGCTGAAATTTTGTTTTATTTCATATAGATTGTATTATTACAGTGCTATCAAATTTTTTTTCATTTTCATACTGCTACCTGTGGGAGCACATTAGTGACAGCTGCAGCAAACTTCAAGCAATTTTAGGTTTTTCACTATTAGTTGTTTTTTCCACCAAAATCTTTACAAATTAGCATGTCACTACTTCACTTCACTTTTAATGAATAATTTCACATTACATGCAGCTACTGTGATCGGGACTGGCTTGTTTTTGTGCCTGTCGGTGCCATTGTGCCGACGTACATTGCCATGCGGCGGTCCTTAAGTGGTTAAAGTGTAACTAAAGGCAAACCTTTTTTGTGGTTTTAAATATAGTTTTTATTTCTGTCTGTGCCCTTGTTAGGGAGGTTTACCCTCTCAATTAGTCATGTTTACCATTATCATTGAAATTGAAAGTAAAAGAAAATCCTTAATTCTGGGTTGTCCCCAGAACAGGAATCATGTGCATATCTTCCAAAGGGGACATTAGTGCTGGTGACCCTGGTGACCGCCAGAGATGTCTTCACTTTAGATGGATTTTCTCGTACTTTTTAATGGGACACCGGTGGCAAAAATAAAATGTGGAAGGGTTACATTTCTCCCTTACTATACCCAAAATGAAAGAAAAAAAAAAAGGTTTTGCCTTTAGTTCTACTTGAGAGCCAAACTTTACCCTAAAGGGAACTAATTGTCTACTACTTACCTACCGGGCCAATTCTGACACTTCTCTCCTACATGTAATAATCAGAATTTTTCAGCTAGAAAATTACTTAGATCCCTTAAACATTATATACTTTTTTAAGCAGAGGCCATAGAGAATATAATGGTGGGCGTTTTTTCTGTCACACAGTATTTTCCAAATGTAAATTTTGTAGAAAAAAATAAACATTTAATGAATCTTAGTGAACACAAACACAATATAATACTAGAATTTTTGATAAAACATAAAAGATGATGTTACACCAAACACATAGATACCTAACACGTCACACTTTAAAATTGTGTACACCCGTGGAATGATGCAAAGCTACAGTACATAAAAATCTCTATTGACAATGCTGTCAAAGCCGTAAAGGCTTAAAGTGACACAGGAGATATGGTGCTTGAATTATTGCTCTCACTTAGACGTTCTCAATGATACTGCATATGTGTGGTGCAATCACCATTTACATATGCATGCGGGACCTATGTATGCATTCACATTTGCACGCGAGCACGGCGGGGCGCTTTAACATTTATATATTATTATTTCTTTTATTGAAAAAAAAATGACACTGTCACTTTATTTATTTTTAGAGAGATCTGGGGTCTATTATACCCAATATCGCTCCTCTGGCCTCCAATGCTGCAGATCAGACACAAATAATTCTTTAATGGCAGCTTCCCTGGCTTTTAGCGGTCAGGTAAGCAAAGAACTGAAACCAAAAGGGACAAAATCCTAATCGCTTTCAGTTTCTGGGGACACGAAGGGGGAGATATGATGTCAGTTCCCCTCTCTCTCTCTCTCTCTCTCTCTCTGCAGCATGCCACTAGAAAGGCAGCAGCGGAAGGGGTCCACCCCCCTTTCACTGCCTGCAGAAGGGATTGTGTGACTACATAGCCACTTAAATCACTTCTACAGAAACCAGCATCACTGTAAATTTTGATACCAAGATGATGCCTGTAGATGCAGCATCCTAGTATAACCACTTAAACCCCAGGACTAATTGTGAGGGTGAATTTCCCTAAAAGGGGCACAGAAAGTAAAAAAAAAAAAACTGACAGTTTTGCTGTTACTTACACTAAAATACAAGACAGGGCTGCCATGTTTCACCCTTGCTATTTGCCTTGGCCAGTGAGCCTATGGTGGCCCTACTTAGATCTAATGCAGATGTAGGTGGTCTCAAATATGTTCAGCTTCAGGACAAGTTCATGCTCTATGCTAATGATGTGATCTAGCTTCTCAGTGATACAAGCACTTTACTTAGGTCAGCTATGGCCATTATCTCCCACTTTGTGGGGTGCTCTGGATTAACAATTAACTGGACCAAATTGGCCTTACTATCTTTAGATGGCTTTCTGGACCCTACATTGCTTACATTTTGTCCAGATCAAGTTACAACTGCATTTAAATATCTCAGGAATTCATATCCCTTCTAATTCACTAGAATATCGTTGTTTGAACATTATCATAATGTTGAAAATAAGCAATGGATAACTATGGAGGAATATTATAGGTTTACAGCTTAAATCCCTCCCATGGATTAAACCTCAGCTTTGGCGAGAGAAAAAAGATTTAACAATCCTTGTGTTAGCAACTTTAAGAACATGGGGTTTAGCATTAAAAAAGGGAGAACTCTCCACAATAATTGGGACAGTGACCTCTTTGTTCTCCAGTCCTGATTTTCCACCAGCATTGGGGGTTACTAAATTTATCAAATGGATTAGAACGGAAAATATGAGCATTGTTCAGACCCTGGTAGATGGCAAACTTCCACAACTGCCTGATGTGGGGCAGGAACCTAAAAAATAAATGCATACTATTCCACCAATTAAATACATACATTGAATCAAAGATACAGGCATTTTTGACTAATAGACTATTAAGCATTTGAACAATTGTTAATAGAGGAGCGAAAACCGACCCAAAAATTGTCTATTGTATATAAAATGTTGCTCCCCTCCCGACCTCTCAATGAGTTAGCATACATAAGAAAATGGGAGCATGAAATAGATAGTCTGATTCCATTATTGGAGTTGGATAAGGCATTTTCAGTAATAAAGCATTGGTAGCGATTAAATATCAAGAAAGAAATTACAAGATTATGATGAGATGGTATTGGAGTCCAGTGTCCCTAAATAAAATAAATAAAGATAATACAGAGATTTGTTGGAGATGTCTTAAGGATAGGGGAACAACAATACATATTTGGTATGGGTGTCATAGGGTGAAGGATTTCTGGAACAGGATATTTGAAATATATCAGAAAGTATCAGGTATTAAAATACAACCAGATGTAAAGGTCTTGATATTATCTATAATACCAGGGTCAATAAAATCAATAAAAATGGATATCCTTCACCATATGACAACAGCTGCCAAAACAGTAAGGCCGCGTACACACGCGGGGACTGTTCGCCCAACTTTGTCCGTCAAACAGTTTCGGCAAACAGTCCGCTCAAAATTAGCATGGACGGACATGGCCACACACGACGGACGAACAGTTTGCTGAAACCGTGCGCGATGACGTGAACGGCACGTACGAAGGGACGAAAAATACGACGTCCTATACACTGCATTATAACTTTCGGCGTGTAAATCCTTTCTGAGCATGCGCAGAACTTAGTTTGAGGAACAAGCCTACACACGAGGGGACTGTTCGCTGAAACAAGGTTTCAGCGGACAGTTTTTCGGAGTTTCCGAAAAACCTTGTTCAGCGGACTGTTCGCTGAAACTGTCCGCTGAAAGCCCACACACGAGCGGACTGTTTGCTGAAACACTGTTCAGCGGACAAAGTTGGGCGAACAGTCCCCGCGTGTGTACGCGGCCTAATAGTCTGAAAATGGCGAAAAATAAAAAGCCCTACAGTAGTAGTGTGGGTTTGTGAATTGAACTAAATATAATACAGTATATGGAAGAACAGATTAGTAGAGAAAAGAACACAAAAAGCAAAGGTCAAAAATATGGCAACAATGGTAGGAATTTCAGTTCTCAGCATATATGATGCAATACTTATGAAAGGGAATACACCGCCCCAGGGAGAGGTGGGGGGAAATTAATTTTTTTTTATGTTAAGGTTGTTGGATAAATGGAATATAATGAGGTCCTGTGGAAAGGACAAGGGAATAGAAAAGGAAGATAGATGAATATAATAGAAATTGGGGTCTTTTTGTTAGGGATACAGGACAATATGTATAGCTATAGTAGTAAAGTATGTGAATGTATATGTATTTGTATAAATTGTTTATAAAATTAATAAAAATAGATTGAAAACATTATGCCCTTACTCTATCCTTTCCATGATAAGGTTATACCCTGGAATAACTTATTGCTGACCCTAATTGGTAGAAGTGATCTAATTAAAATAATCTTAATGCTACAGTTATCAATTTTTTTGCATATTACACCGGTTGTAATTCCTTAAAAGAATTTCCATAGAATGAATACTATTTTTAGATAATTGTCATGGCAGCCACCAAGAACTAGAAAAACTGCAGCACCCTAAAGATATAGGTGGTATAGATATCCCCAATTCCTGGTTATATTATATAGCAGCTCAACTGCAACCCTGTTCAGAGATTACACTCTCTTGCAGGTAATAAACATTTGACTAAGCCCGGGATTTAGCTGAGGGCTTAGAATCCCAACTACTGTGCAAGCCTAACAAATCCATGCTTACCTACAAATGGATGGACAAAATTTGGGCCAAACTAAGCAGTTACAAAATGTAACAGGATTCAAGAATTATAGCACTATCTGGCTCAAAACCTCCTACCTGTAACTGGCCAAGCATTAATATATAGCAAAATGGCAAGCTCACGGGATTACACAGTTGCATCCGTTCCTTCCCTTTGCTACTTTACAGTTCCGATATGGCCTGCCAGACACCATGTTTTTTTTTAATCTCAAACTTGTCCTTACAATATGGGCACCAGGGCTTCCTTATATCTGGCACCATTCTCCGACCCTTATAATTATATGCAATCCATCAGATCTAACAAGGGATTTATCTCCAAATGCTATGCAATGCTTCTAAACATATATTTGGAGTATCATCCCTGTTGGTGATGCAATACTGAGAAAAGGACATGGGCATAATGGAGGAGGACCAGTGGAAAGCTGTGCTTCAATCTGTACAATTGAGTTATTTAAATGTATCCCACAGGCTCTCCTAATTATACTATAGTTCTCAGATCGAATTGCTCCCTCACCAAATTACATCACATCGGCTTAAGTACAGACCCTACTTGTATCAAATGCAAAAGGAATTATGGAGACCTAATACATATGCTTTGGCATTGTCTCACAAACTACAATATACAAACAACAATGCAGTTGGCCCCCAAAAAATACAGTGGGGCAAAAAAGTATTTAGTCAGCCACCAATTGTGCAAATTCTCCCACTTAAAATGAGAGAGGCCTGTAATTGTCATCATAGGTATACCTCAACTACGAGAGACAAAATGTGGAAACAAATCCAGACAATCACATTGTCTGATTTTTGAAAGAATTTATTTGCAAATTATGGTGAAAAATAAGGGTTTTGTCAATATCAAAAGTTCATCTCAATACTTTGTTATATATCCTTTGTTGGCAATGACAGAGGTCAAACCTTTTCTGTAAGTCTTCACAAGGTTGTCACACACTGTTGCTGGTATGTTGGCCCATTCCTCCATGCAGATCTCCTCTAGAGCAGTAATGTTTTGGGGCTGTCGCTGGGCAACACAGACTTTCAACTCCCTACAAAGGTTTTCTATGGGGTTGAGATCTGGAGATTGGCTAGGCCACTCCAGGACCTTGAAATGCTTCTTACGAAGCCACTCATTCGTTGCCCGGGTGGTGTGTTTGGGATCATTGTCATGCTGAAAGACCCAGCCACGTTTCATCTTCAATGCCCTTGCTGATGGGAGGAGGTTTGCACTCAAAATCTCACAATATATGGCCCCATTCATTCTTTCATGTACATGGATCAGTCGTCCTATTCTCTTTGCAGAGAAACAGCCCCAAAGCATGATGTTGCCACCCCCATGCTTCACAGTAGGTATGGTGTTCTTTGGTTGCAACTCAGCATTCTCTCTCCTCCAAACACGTTGAGTTGTGTTTCTTCCAAACAGTTCTAATTTGGTTTCATCTGACCATATGACATTCTCCCAGTCCACTTCTGGATCATCCAAATGCTCTCTAGTAAACCTCAGATGGGCCCGGACATGTACTGGCTTAAGCAGGGGGACATGTCTGGCACTGCAGGTTCTGAGTCCCTGGTGGCATAGTGTGTTACTGATGGTAGCCTTTGATACGTTGGTCCCAGCTCTCTGCAGGTCATTCACTAGGACCCTCTCGTGTGGTTCTGGGATTTTTGCTCACGGTTCTTGTAATCATTTTGACCCCATGGGGTGAGATCTTGCATGGAACCCCAAATCGAGGAAGATTATCAGTGGTCTTGTATGTCTTCCATTTTCTAATTATTGCTCCCAGAGGTGATTTCTTCACACCAAGCTGCTTGCCTATTGCAGATTCAGTCTTCCCAGCCTGGTGCAGATCTACAATTTTGTTTCTGTGTCCTTCAACAGCTCTTTTGTCTTCACCCTAGTGGAGTTTGGCGTGTGACTGTTGGAGGTTGAGGACAGGTGACTTTTATACTGATAACAAGTTCAAACAGGCGCCATTAATACAGGTAATGAGTGGAGCACAGAAGAGCCTCTTAAAAAGAATATAGATATAGGTCTGTGAGAGCCAGAAATCTTGCTTGTTTGTAGGTGACCAAATACTTATTTTCCACCATAACTTGCAAATAAATTCTTTAAAAAAATCAGACAATGTGATTGTCTGGATTTGTTTCCACATTTTGTCTCTCATAGTTGAGGTATACCTATGATCACAATTACAGGCCTCTCTCATCTTTTTAAGTGGGAGAATTTGCACAATTGGTGGCTGACGAAACACTTTTTTGCCCCACTGTACATATTGGCTATTTTAGATAATGTGGTCCAACAATCACATTTAAAAGAGGTGCTCTCCAAGGTGCCATTCTAAGTCCGTAAGCTAGTACTCCAGAGTTGGAAGTTGGAACCCCCCCCCCCGACCCTGGAGGAGTGGATGCGTAATATAAGTGTAACTTTATGTTATGAACATCTGATATACCAACACTATGGCGGCCCAGCTAGTTTTGAAAAGCTCTGAAACAATTGGTTGAATATACCTGGTCTCACCCCATTTCAACTGGTATTACACATACTTCTATAAAATCCCCATCTCACTCCATCTGACTGATGTCTCCTCTATATTTCGTTCAGTAGGGCTCTTTTTCTATATGATGACTAATTTTTAGATATTTTATACCATCACCTTGAAATAATAAGAATAGTCCCACTGAACATGCTGAGATTGTTCTGTTGCATTACTGCTTAAAGTGTTATAGGCTGTAACCTTTTATACATAATTGGTCACATCTGCTGGAAATTACTGTTTGTTTACAGTCATTTTCTTTGTCTGTTCAATAAGAAAAATGTGCATAATAAGGTGCTTCAGGTTTTGAGGTTCCCAGATCCTAAAAGAAAAGGTTCCAGGGACCAGTTTACCAAGGTCAGCTTTATCTGGTCTGTTGGAATTTATTATAACATGGTGCATTGATTTGCACATTTTTAAGTATACAGCATATTAGTATACCCATTATGCCTTCATGACTTTTATCTGGAGATTTTGATCTGCCCCTTTCCATAGCATACATTTCAGAATTTTTTTTTTAAGCAATACATTATATTTCTATATTATATTTACTCATTTTGAGCAGGTATGGTATCAAAACATGGTGTTATATTATCCGGTCACTTCTTATGAAATTTTGGAACCTTGGAGTGCTGCAACAAACTAGTGTACCTCTGTTTGGCGTTATGTCAAGCAATATATAACATAACATATATACACTTATCGATTCTCTAGGGAATAAATGGGAAATTACTACAATGACAAGGCTCAGCATCAATATAACTAGAAGAACCATGGGTGAGAAAACAGATAATACTGACAAATAGAGATGAGCCCAAAGTTAGACGTGAACATCAGGTGTTCGCCTGTTCACCGAACAGCGAACAATATGCAGTGTTTGAAAAATTCGAAAGCTGTCGGAACACCGTTAAAGTATATGGGACACTAACATGAATAATCAAAAGTGCTAATTTTAAAGGCTTGCATGCAAGTTATTGTCATAAAAAGTGTTGAGGACCTGAGTCCTGCCCCAGGGGACATGTATCAATGCCTTTTTCTTGTTTTTTAAAAACGGCCTTTTTTTCAGGAGCAGTGATTTTTTTAATGCTTAAAGTGAAACAATAAAAATGTAATATTCCTTTAAATATTGTGCCTGGGGGTGTCTATAGTATGCATGTAAAAGTACACATTTTTCTCATGTTCTAAAGGAAAAATAATAATTTAAAACTGATCTGTAATGAATTGTCGGGTCTTGGCAATATAGATAAAACAAATTGAAAAGAAGAGCCTGGGATCCCCCCAGTCCATTACCAGGCCCTTTAGGTCTGGAATAAATATTAAGGTGAACCGAATCAAAATGAAAAACAAAATTGTGTGGGGGTCCCCCTAAAATCCAGACCAGGCCCTTTGGGTTTGATATGGAAATTAAGGGGAACCCTGCATCATATTTTAAAAAAATAGCGTAGGGGTCCCCCCAAAATCCATACCAGACCCCTCAACCTGGCAGGCCACAGGAAAAGAGGGGGGGATGAGAGCACGCCCACCCTGAACCGTACCAGGCCACATGCCCTCAACAGAGGGAGGGTGCTTTGGGGTAGGCCCCCAAAGCCCCTTGTTCCCATGTTGATGGGGACAAGGTCCTCATCCCCACAACCCTTACCCTTGTGGTTGTGGGGGTCTGCGGGCAGGGGGCTTATCAGAATCTGAAAGCCCCTTTAACAAGGGGAGCCCCAGAATCCGGCCTCCCCCCATGTGAAATGGTAACAGGGTACAAATGTACCCTTACCATTTCACAAAAAAGTGTCAAAATGTTAAAAAAAGACAAGACACAGCTTGGGACAAGTCCTTTATTAAAAAATACAAAAATAAAAATGTCCGCTCCCGCACGTGACACTTCTTCGCATTTGACAGTTCGTATATAACTGAGGGCGTGGCCACCCAGTGACATACCCGGGTAACCCCGCCCCCTATGATGCCACAGGGACTTCCCCATGGCTTCCCTGTGGCATCAGAGGGGGGCAGGGCCGCCCCCAGGCACAATATTTAAAGGAATATTTCATTTTTATTGTTTCACTTTAAGCATTAAAAAATCTGCTTTCGAAAAAATGTCCTTTTTGAAAAAAAAATAATTGCATTGATACATGTCCCCAGGGGCAGGACCCAGGTCCCCAAACACTTTTTATGACAATAACTTGCATATAAGCCTTTAAAATGAGCACTTTTGATTATTCATGTTCGTGTCCCATAGACTTTAATGATGTTCTTGTGTTCTGCCAAATTTTTTGCCTGTTCACATGTTCTGCTGCGATCCGAACAGGAGGGTGTTCAGCTCATCCCTACTGACAACACAGAATTGCTGCTAAGACCAAAGAAAATGTATTTCTCTTGCAAAGCAGCACACACTACCATCATTCCACATTTTGCAGAAGCTGCCAACCATACATTTGGCTTGCAATGCCATATAAAGACCACACACAAGCTCCATCTAGCTGTCTTACATATGTCTTCAATCAAAATTTTGACACAGGCTGCTAAAGAGACTGCCACCCCTCTGGTTAAATAGGCTTGCTCCTGTTTTAGTAGGCAAAGTCCTTGCTTTTTGTATGCCCAACTTTTGCAGTTGCTGTCTCACCTTTGCTCTGGTTTCATGGTAGAATGAAAAGATTGTCCACCTTTCTCACGTTCTCCGATCTTGGACTAAAGTCCTTCTGGTGTAGGTTTGCCAAATCGTGTGGAATGCCCAAGAGTACTGCCTTCCAATTCTCATGGAAGCTGGATACCACCTTTGCTTTGAAGCTTGGTGATGAATGTAAAACGCCTTTGTCTGGTAAGAGTACACAAAAGGACTCCCTGCAGGAAAATTATGCAATTTCTGAAACTCTTCTGGTCAATGTATTTGCAGTCAGAAAGACCAGTTTTAGCATGAGGAACCAGAGCAGGCATGACTCTATCAGAATAAAAGGTGACTACATTAGAACTCTCAACACTAGGTCTAGATCCCACAACGAAAACAAGGCTTTTGTATCCAAATTGCCACCTGCATTAAGTATTTGATCAATGGCTTTTAGAAGGGTTCACAACTCAAGCAAGCCATACATTAACAAATCAAACTAAGTCTCTGACAGTCTCTTTATAGAAAGTAATAGTAGTGGTATATACTGTATATCTTGATTAAAAACTGTATATAGAAAATGTCAACATGCCCTTACAAGATCTTCCAAATGACCAATGATCACCATGAAGTAGTCACATTTACTTTCAGACTCAACCTTGATATCATTAAAAGTTTACAAAGCTTCATAGCTATTTTCTTTGACTGTTGAAACTCTATGAATATAAATATATGAATTAGTTGCAGATTCTCACGAAATAAGTGCTGTGCAAAAAAAATAAAAACAGTTCAGCTGCCCCATACTGTTGTGAATGAAAATGAAAGTGACATGGGTCAGACAATGGATACATTTTTTTTTGCATATGAGTACTGTGTAGTCTTATGTTCACCACTACTGAATATGTTTTATTTATCTTTTATATCTTATAGCCCTTGTGACTTAGCTTCTACATTTGGTGTTAAAAAAGAGCTGCAAATATGAATCCACAACAGACACTACCATAACAAAAAACTTCTTTCACTATTTTAATACCATTTTGTTTAAAAATTACTTTACATTTGTACAGTAGAAATTCACATTGTCTGTTACCAAACACTGTTTTTACAACTGATCGTTCACTCCCAAACATTAAACTTGCTTTCCCTTCATCAGTTGGAATTTAGCACTAGATATCCCCTGACTCCTATTCACATCTTGGTTGATATGTTTGTGAACCTGAATAGTTTATCTTGATGTCTTGTAATGTTTTCTGTTGGCTTTCCCTGGAGCACATTTCAGCTGTTTAATCTGCTGTAGTATTTAGCTTAGCAATTTGGATAGTGATTGTGACATTTTACCACTAGACACTGCACCATGGAACAAGTCTATAGGAAGCTGTGAAACAAGAACATATGGTTTGGAGGCTTGGCAGCCTGGGTTTGCATCTGGAAACCACACATTTATTTGTGCTGCGGCTTGATATGTATGGTAAAATGTTTTCAAAGTGTGTTTGTGGAATTCAGTGTTTTTTCTGAACATTTGGCTGTGCTGGTCTGCAGTGTTGTCTACATATTCAGATCCATCTGTATGCTTAGGAAGTCTGCCCAGCTTTGGATTATTAGAAATTCTTTATTTTTATGTTTGTGACATGAAATAATCTCATGATAAGCAGTAAAAATGAGAGGCTTCTAGTAATCAATATTACATTTATTTGGGAGTATTATATACTTTTTTTGCTTGATTTATGTCCCTAAAGTTGTAAAAATAATTTCTTTGTATATGTTTCAGACAAGACAAAGAACAAATCATTGTTAAAAACGTTTTGTTTTATTTGTGTCCCTTAAAGATGTATAAAATATTTTTTGTATATATTCCAAAGCACCTTTGAATTTTTGACTGTTTTACAATTGTACACAAGGAATATGGGTCCACCTCTTCCTAGTGCAATAAATTGACTCCCCTTCCCTACCCCAGTGTTTAGTTCCTACCCTGTGGGAGGCCACCGGGGCAGGGAAATCTATTGTGCTGATGTGAGGATAGGCCAGTAAAGGAAAAAATGATGGTGTGTATTTAATAACAATTCTATGTATTCCTGGCCCACCTCACATCTGAACACAACAGGACATAAGTAGAAGAACCATGGGTGGGAAGACAGTTAATACTGACAACACAGAATTGCTGCGTGTTGTATTTCTCTTGCAAAGCAGCACACATTACCACATTACCTACCATTCCAAATTTTGCAGAAGCTGCCAACAATACATTTAGCTTGCAATGCCATGCAAAGGTCACACACAAGCTCCATCTAGCTATCTTACATATGTCTTCAATCAAAATTTTGACACAAGCTGCCCAAGAGAGCATATAAGGTGATTGCATTAGAACTCTCAACACTAGCTCTAGATCCACACACACATACACAACGATTTTTTCGTCAGAATAAACTCTGACAGTTTTTCTGAAGGAGTTCCGACGGAGTTCCCCTGAAATGGTCTTGCCTACACACGATCACACCCGAAGTCCAATTGTCTAGAACGCTGTAACATACAACATGCACTATGGGACTAGAAAAAGGAAGTCCAATAGCCAGTAGCCAATAGCTGCAATAGATGCGTCGTTTTTGGTCCGTCGGACCAGTATACAGGCGAATGGTTTTCCCGATAGGAATTGATTCTGTCAGAAAGATTTAAAACATGTTCTATTTCTAGATCCGTCAGAATTTTCAAAAAGAAAAGTCCAATGAGGCCCACACACAATCGGAATATCTGATGAAAAGATTCCCTCTGACTTTTTCTGCCGACCGTGTGTACACGGCATAAGATGTTGGGTAGAGTCGGAGAATTGTCTTTACTGGGCAAATATCAAAAACCTCCTCAAAATTCTCCCCTAAGTACATTTTATGAAAGGTTTCCTGGCCTTCACCAGGGTTTGAATACCTTCACATGAAACATTTTTTTTTTAAGTCTGATCAATTCAATAGCCAATAACTGATCTGCCAACTGATTTTTGCTTTCTTGGAAAATAGTCTGCAGTCAGTGCTTCCAAGTGGGTTGCCACCCATTGAAGAGTTTGCCTCCAGTGAGTAGCAAGGACAGACTCTTGATGCCCCCTTGGTGGGGGCTGTAGACATTATTATTATTCAGGATTTATATAGCGCCAACAGTTTGCGTAGTGCTTTACAACATGGGGGCAGACAGTACAGTTACAATACAATTCAATGCAGGAGGGATCAGAGGGTCCTGCTAGTTAGAGCTTGCAATCTAGAAGAGAAGATCAAGTGGATCAAGTGGAACAAAAGGTAATAGCTGTGGGGGATGATCATATGGAGAAAATGAAAATACAGTTGTCAGGCATGGGTAGTATAGGCTTCTCCAAAGAGGAGGGTTTTCCATAGGATAGGAGAGGCTCTGGAAAATGCCTGGAGGTGAGCATGGGAGGAGGTAATGAAGAAGCTAGAGAGCAGGAGGTCTTGAGAAGACAAAGAAAACAATTAGGTTGGTATTTTGAGACTAGGACAGTGATGCAGCTGGGGAAGAGTTGTGGATGGCTTTGTAAGTAGTTATTAGTATTTTTAATTCAATATGTTGGGTGAGTGGAAGCCAGTGGAGGGATTGACAGAGAGGAAAAGCAGACGCAGAGTGGTTGGTAAGGTGGATGAGTCTGGCAGCAGTGTTCATGATGGACTGAAGTGGGGATAGACTATGTAGAGGTAAGCCAACGAGGAGGGAGTTGAAGTATTCGAGGCGAGAGATGACCGGGGAGTGAATTAAGAGCTTTGTTGTGTCATTGGTTAGAAAGGGGCATATTTTGGAAATGTTGCGGCGGTTGAGGTGGCAAGATTTGGACAGTGATTGGACGTGAGGCTTAAAGGAGAGTTCAGAGTCCAGGACTACATCTAGGACCTTGGAATGCAGGGATGGGCTTATGGTTGTGCCATCTATTTTGACAGAGAGATCAGAGGAAGAAGCACGTGGGGGAGGAAAAACGATAAGTTCGGTTTTGGATAGATTGACTTTGAGGAAGCGGTGTGCCATCCAGACTGATATATCTGATAGTAAATTAGTGATACATGAGGAGACTGAAGAAGTGAGCTAAGGAGTAGAGAAATAGATTTGAGTGTCATCAGCGTAGAGGTGGTATTGGAAGCCATGGGAGGCTATCTGCTGACCCAAGGAGAAATTTTGATTGAAAAAAAGGAGAGGTCCAAGAACAGGATCTTGGGGGTCCCCAACAGAGAAAGGAAGAGGAGAGGAGGAAGTAGAGTTGTAAGTAATGCTAAAGGTGCGGTTGGATAAGTAGGAAGAGAACCAGTGAAGAGTACAGTCACGGAGACCAAAGACGTGGAGGTTTTTGAGGTAGAGGTGGCGGTCAACTGTATCAAAAGCAGCAGAGAGGTTCAGGAGTAGGAGTACAGAATAGTGTCCACTGGTTTTGGCCGTTCGTAGATCGTTTGTTATTGTTAGACTACTGTTTTTTTGCTGTCTATCAACTTCACTCAGGTTCCCTGCAGAATATTCAGCCAAGTTACTACATCTGAAAGACTCGTGTGAAGGCCTACTGAAAACTCCTCCAACAGGAACTATCTGAAGACCTGGGATAGGACATTCACTAAACAAGAACCTATCAAGGAAACATAGTCATGATCAACCAGAAGACCTGACAAGACAGGTGGCCTTGGGGGATGCCAAAATTACCTGCAGGAGTGTTAAGACGAGCAGGAGCTGGGTGTGTGGCTGATACCTCAGCTCTAGCCGAGCGGGCTTCGATCACCTCGATCCTATCTTGCAACCGTAACATGGATGTGGAGAGCATATTTAGCACCGCATGAAACTGAGTTAAAGAATTATGCCCGGAAACATGTTCTATGCTGATGGATGGGAGTGGCTGAGATGGAATTTGGGAGTAACAATCTGAAGAGTCGAGCCATCCTGGCTGTGGCCCAGAAAGGAAACCCCCATGATGAAGCTCCGCTGTGAGCATAGGTATAGACTAATGCCTTAATGAGCGCTACCAAGCTCTGAATCCCCATGTGGGATGAATGGATGAATGCAAATTAGTCGCTTTCTGAAACGTGTGACATGTCCAAAGCTAAGGAAAACACAAACTATAGCCCGTGACAACAGAACATGAAAAACAACAACACCCCTTCGTGCCCACCTACATATGTGGACATGGGTGTAGTAATGACAAGACCAACAGCGTATGAAAATTAACCTAATGACAATCATCCCCTAGTGTGTGAAGTAAGCAAGCCATAGTAACCTGCAGCACAAAGACAGGTAATTAAAAATGACACTCAGAGCTGATGTACCCACAGACTTTGATGGGCAGTCATACAGGTGTAATTCAATTAGCATGCATCATATGGTATACGGGTGAGAAGATTGTGGTCCAACAATCATTTAAAAACAAAACCTCAGACCGTATGGATCTGTAGATGTGACAGATCCTGAGATGTGACCACTAGCTAACCATATCCGGGTATACAAAGAAACAACTGAATGAAAGGTACAATGAGACGTATGAGGATGGAAACGACTACTGGTGTATAAGCCGTAACTGCATAATACCCAAAGACAAAACACAGAGATGAAATAAGCCCAATGAGAACCAATGAAATGGGCCTACACGTAAACCAGCCGTGCATTCGTGGGACGCAAGATGCTGCACCCCCCCCAGGACTAAGGGTGCATGGAAGTGAGCTACATCTGCCCTCCACACCCTCATGACTGCAGGGACAAATGGTACAGGAGATAAGGAGCTGTGAGCAATCATGGCCAGTGGAACTACCAGTCCCAGCACAACACATCCTGTTTGAAAGGAAACTGCGGCTAGCATCCCCCTCAGAGACAGTTGATGCCCCAAAAGCCCGAGCATAGGTCCTGACAATCCCCGGGATTACTGAATGTCATCTGGCCAACAGATTTATAACTTGCAGAGAGATGACCTGTAGGTCTGCAGCCACCCCCCTTGTGATCCATGCTGCAAGGCCCAGACCTGAACTGACTTCATGTGTCTCCCCTCCCCCGGACCTCCAGCGATAGACCAGCTGATTACTGTGTTCCCCCCTTCTCCAAGGCCCTGCCTCACAACCATGAAAAAATGACAATAACACCCCTGAGGATAACCCTGCAACTATGGCCCAACTCACCCTCCATGTTACCTTCCCCGAATGACATGGGAATGGTGGCATGCTGGCCTCCGATGCTGGCGGACCCCCCATAGATGCACCCCTCCCACACTAGAACCATGAGAAGGTGAATGAACACGAGTCCCCAGCAGCTGACTGTGCTGCCACTCTGCTGATGAAACCGGAAGTGACGTGGACGCATTGTAACCTGGAAATGACACGTATCTGCTGTGACCCAGCAACCATGAAAACCAGTCGAGGCAGCCCTGGACAGAGGAGGAGGGATATATACCCCTCAAACTCCTGCTAAAAATGCAGGCTAGTCTCCAGTAAGCCTTCTAACATACACGCACGCACACACACACTTTTCTATATATATAGATTTCTATATAAACATTTCTTGAAATCATATGCCTAACTCCTCCAAAGCGCAAGGTCTGCTTAAAAAAAAAAATGGTTCAGCTCCATTTAAACTGCTTTATACCTTGAAAAGAAAACAAAGTTAATAACCACGTTTGCTTAAACACAACAGAAGGTGATGTTACGGTCCTTCTAGCGAGATCCTCGGAATTCTCGGATCCTCTGAATATCCCAAATCTCACAAGAAGATACTTCATTTCTAGGAACCCTATGAAAGGACTCTGACATCACCCACACCTCAAGTGCCATAACCGGAAGCCAAATATGAGGTACAGTAAGTATATATATTTTTTACGCTTTCTCCACATGTGTTTTGTTATAGTGGGGAGCCATATTTTAGGATGGAAGCCACTATTTATGTCAATGCAAGATACGCTTTAAGACATGATCAATAATGTGAACATGTAGATAGTAAATAGTATATATAAGTATGCCAGTCCACAAATGTCACCCTTGCTGTACTATATTTAGTTTACATTGCTTCATGTATATGTTGTACTTTAATATTGCCTTTGGGAAAACGTACCTCGCAAACAAGTAACCCAATATTAGCTATGAAATAACACTTGTATTGGAAATATCTGTTTAGCTACAGATATTCAATTGCTTTGCATCACCGTCTATGTTTCCACTGTACTCTGTCCACCACTTAGAATGATGATAACAATTACCGGCATGGGGGCAGATGCTATAGAACAAGTAACATGCAATGGCATAGAAAAAGAAACATGGTCAATTACTTTTTCTCAGCTGTAACCAGTAAATGGTCTGTAGAAAATAATTGTTGCCGAGTTTACAACCCCCCTAGGCTTCTCTAAAATATCAGTTACAGCAAAATGTGGAATTAACAAGATATATATTTCTGTTATTGCTTATTGTATCAAACAGAGCTGCCTGGCATTTGTATTTGTATTAACCACACTAGCTTTTCTCTCCATACTTTCCCACTGAGACATGTTCACAAAAAAAAATTGCTAGTTTGTAGCTAACATATAAACGTATTGCACAGAAGTAAGTATAACTGATGTGTTTCTGCAATTAAATAAAATGCAGTATTTCACTTCACACACTTGATTAATGTGCACTATATGCCTGCAGTGATTTTGTTGACAGTCATGGTAATTTTGGACTGAACATCAAATTTAATTACCTGTATGTTGTAAATTAGACATTATTTTCTTAAAGTCTACATTATTAACTATGTTGTATTAATACCAATTGTTTATGTGTGCTAACTTTACTTTTTTACGTTTATTTAGTAAAAGTGTATTTACAATGGATAAAATTGAAAAAAAAAGAAACCGATTTTAGACCATTTCTAACACCCTCTCCCTGGTTGCTCCAAAACACTTACCTTTTCAGGGTTCAATGGCATGTTCCTTTTGGGCCCACTAGGGATCAGCATCACTTTCTGTGAACCTAGGCTGTCATTGAGACACTCCTTAGTGATGCATCACCACATTTACCTGGATTCACAGCACAAGGAATGGAAGTGAACAGATATGACTGTGCAATGAGGAAGTGCTCTGCTGTCAATCACAATCATTGAGCTACAGTACATGATGTGCAGACGTGTCATGTAAGATGTTTGAGAAGACTATAATGTCCATGAATGTAAGCAAGCATTGCTTTTATGTGTTTTGTTTTTCAAAATGGTATTTTCATTAAAGCATGTGTCTCCCCTCCCCCACTTGTCTGGCTCCTTTTTTGGGGGGGGAGAGGGGGGTACCTGGTTTTGCCAGGTACCCGCTCCCACTTCTGTCAGCAGCGAACTCAGCTGAAAGTTCAGCCCCCTCCTCATTTCCCCACAGCCAGCCCATTCACAGAGCACAGCACGTCTCACACATGCACAGTAGGGCACAGGTTGTGATGCTGCAAGGCTTCACTGCTGTTTTCCCTTAGTGGAGATGGCAGTGGCAGCACCCAACAGCCGATTGAAAAATCAGCTCAGATGCCGACATGGATGCCTGGTTGGGTAAGTTCCCTACTACTAAAAGATTTTTATTTTTTCTGAAGGAGCCTAGAACTCCTCATTAAGCTTTTTTTTAAAATCATGTGACCACTGATCGCTATCTGTTTATTTCACATAGACAAATGATAGTAACAATATTAAACAACACAGCAAGGAGGAAGGGCTGTTCTGACAATCATGGTCCTTGGACATGATGTACAGGAGTTTCACATGGGATGGTCAAAATTAAAGGAATTTCACAGGTTCCTCACAATGATTTAGGAGAATTTGCAGACTGAGTGGCAATGCAAAAGAGTGCAGATCACCAGCAATAGCATTGCCACTCTAAATAGGGAACTGACAGGATCATCAGGTAATTGCAACCAAATAATAGAATTTAAAAAGAAAACAACAGCAGAGATAGTCAGATAGAATACTTTTACAGATGAAGATGAAATTTCAAGTTTTGGTTTACTGACTAATCTTGAAAATAAACCAATCACCAGCATTGCTCAATACAATCTCCCGATCCTCAATACAAGTACAAGTGCTCAAAAACTCCTCATGAATTCCCAATCATAAACATAAATTAAATAATTAAAGTGTTGTAAATATAAGTAATTAATGCAATGATGAAACAATGTTCTTACAAACAGTAAATAAATAACGAATAATACAATCTATAGTGAAGATGAACAAAAATAGTCCAAAGTGTATGAATAAAGGTGAGAAGCTATAGATCAAAACTCTTCACTTTGATCCAACTCTGTGCATTCAATATATCACTCCTTGTGAGACCCTTCACTGGACCCTCAAGAGCACATCCTGATTATTTGTTATTTATTTACTATTTGTAAGAACATTGTTTCATCCATTGATTACTTATATTTATAACACTTTAACTATTTATTTGCTGTTTATGTTTGGGAATTCATGTGGTGTTTTTGAGCCCTTGTACTTTATTGAAGATCAAGAGATTGTATTGAGCACTGTACACTACTGACCATCCATACTAGGAGGGTCACATATCACATTTATCGTTTATTCATGTCAACTTAGCGCTGCACTCATCTGGTATTTGTTTTTGCATTATCACATAAATAGGAAGTGTGGGGAGTGCTGGCAGCTTTTTATGTAATTTTTCATTTTATTTTGATTCTTTAGCATAGCAGCTCACGAGGTTTTAACACACATTTATGTAATCACCAGCATTGACCACTAAAGTTTAAATGCAAACAGTATCTTGAAGGCAGACATTATGATTTGGCAAATTAACATTTTATTCCAAAGATTTTACAAAGTACAAAGGGACATTGGTTGCGCAAGAGAAAAATAAGATTTTTACATCAGTTTTGGAAGAAGTTGTTTTACAGTTAAGATGTGAAATGCTCTACTATGTGAGCTAGGGTATTTAAAAAAAAGGACTAAATTATGTTCTAAACATTAATGAGAGCTACAGCTATAATTATAAAAGGATAGCAATATGATACCTTGTTTCAGGGAACATATATGTGTTCCCTGATGAAGTCAAGAAAGCTTCTAATGGGGTAAGATGCCCTAGCGACAACAAAGCCTCATACACATGATCCAACAGAGCATCAGACTTTTGTATAAAGGGTGTATGCCAGGAACTTGTCTTGCATACTAACAGTGCACAATTGTCGGCCAACAACCACGAATGTAGTGATGCACTAGACGTATTATGACACTATAAAGAGGAAGTTCAATTGTTAGGCACCACCCTTTGGGCTCCTTCTGCTAATTTCGTGTTAGTAGAAGTTTGGTGAGTGTTGATTCATGCTTTTGAGTTAGTTTCTGAATGGCCGCTTGTCAACCAGCCATGTTGCGGAATCGGAGGAGAGAACGTGCTATTATTGGGCTTGGAGTTATGGCTTTGACCCAAGTCCAGTCCAGGTACAGGAGGAGGAGGAGTCCTTGGACCAAAAATTGGTTGCTTAATCGTGGCCAATTATGTCATACACCTTTGCTGCGTCAGCTCCAGCAGAATAATCTGGATGATTTAAGGGAATTATCTCCAGATGACGGACCCCTGCTTTCACCTACTCGTGGTATTCGTGACTCCCTATATTAAGAAGCAGGACACATGCATGAGGCTGGCCATTACTCCTGAGCAAAGGCTCCTAACCACCTTGCAGTACTTGACGACAGGGAGAAGTCTCCAGGACCTCAAGTTTACCACTGGGATCTCCTCCCAGTTTCTGGGACTCATTATTCCAGACACCTGCTCAGCCATTAGTCCTGCAGAAGGACTATATTGGGGTACGTTTTTACCTTTAAGATCACATTCTCTGTATTAATGTTTGCTAATGTATTGTATTAATTTGTTTATTCCATAATTATCAATATTGTAATATGCTTTGAATGTCCTCTTTGTCCTCATGCATGCTGTAAGCTTTTCCTGCTCCTTTTTTGGCCTGCATGCATATTTTCCCTCACTAACCTCCTCAGCATGCTATCTTGGGCCCATACACATCTAGCCTCGTAACTTAACAATGTTTTTTGTCAGCTACATTTTTGGGCTTACCCTAAAAACCCCCTAAAATGTGTCCAAATGTATTGTTGTCCTCAATTTCAGGCAGAGTGCAAGAGGCCATTTTTTGGTTCCCAAACTCATTTGGAATCATCCCCCCTCCCAAAAAAATGCGAAGTCAACAGATACAAATACTCTATCTGCCGACTTTTCAAAACTCATACACACTATCCATCTTTTGTGTTCATATTTCTGGAATAATTTCACCAAACCATGTAGCGCAAGGGCCTGCCTGATTACCTTCAAATTCTAACATAGAAAGTTTTTGTTTCCTATTATAATGATAGGTTATTTCAGAATGTGAAAATGTGCTGCAATTTTTAGAGTGTGAATCCTGATTTTTAGATTATGACACTTCTTACCTGTCCAAAGTATCACATATTATTTATGCAAACAACTCTCATGGAAGTGGGGAGGGTTACCTGTCCAAAACATCTACCCATTACCTCCTCCCACCCTAAAAGTTTTCAAATGGTTCACCAGAGGGGGTGAGGAATCAGACAAGTTGACCTTACAATTTTGTCTTTAAATAATGATTTATGTTTTATCCTTATGTTGGCCAAGCATGTCTGTGTCAAATCTGCTTGCAATGTTATGTGCAGAAGTAAACATTTATTTTTTAATACATTTGCCATAACTCCATCAGTATCACCAGTAAAGCAGCTTCATTATTATACCATTAAAGAAGAAGAGAATGTGTGCTGCATTTCTACATCTCAAAATTTGCCACATCACAAATGTTAATTCTCCATTACGAACACTAGTTTTCAAGACCGACCGCTTCCGGCTCGTCCTTGCTTCTGAGCATGTGTTTGTACTTTGGACTTTTGTGTGACAGACTTGTGTGACAGACTTGTGTACAGACGATATGAAAATCAGACAACAGACCGTTGTCCGCCAAAAATTTACTAACCTGCCATCCAACATTTGTTGGCCGAAAGTTGGACAACAATTGTCTGAAGGAGCGTACTAACAGTTGGATTTTAGCACAACAGTCTGTCATCACACAATCCCCTGCCAACAATCAGATTTCTGTGTATGAGGCTTAAGAAGGGACCTTTCCTTTAAGAATTTTTCTTTTTACTTTTGTCTGCAGGAACGGAAGTGAAGGCAAATCTTTTGAATAGGACACAGATGGGAAAAATCCTGAGGTTTTAACTTTCCCTAACATATCCAAAATGGACAAAAATGTTTGATCTTAAGATATACTTTGAGTACATTGAACAATGATGTTTGACTCTCTCATCTTCTGCTATGGAAGCAACCAGCCATATACAGCCATTATTGTATTGACTGGATTATTCAACAATCATCTTGATTAAAGTAAACAAGTAAACAATTAAAATGGCCTTCCCATGGTGCACCACATCATTGTTACCCTTGTTTGGACTTATAAGTCCCAATGAAGAAGTATAGCATAGCTACATATAATGTTGATGATGCAGGGATGAAACTGAGCACTCATAATGTCATGTACATATTTAGTCATTACAGACGCCAGAATGGGATTGCAGTATGGAAGTCTTTACTTACAACAAACATTGTACACTCTAAAACACAAAACACCTAGAGGAAAATGTATCAAGCAGATTAACAACAACATTTTATGCAAATATGGCTGTCTGACAACGTTGTTTTAAATAATTATAATTATAATTTTATTTATTTATTTATTTTGCTATTTTGGATTTGTGACCCCTGTATCTGGAATCCGGGGAAGAAAACTCAAACAAATCTGCACATGTCAGTGACAGAGTTATCACTGGAGATGAGACATATTTTCATGAAGATGAAACAAAGTTAAGAAATACTTAGGGGCAAGTTTTAGTCTGTTGCAGTGTTACTTTAGAGTGGCTGAGGGTGAAATGTATAAATTAAGCTGCCTAATTATAATTAGGGATGAGCTCAGACATATTCGGATCATAGTTTGAGTCCAACAAAGCTATTACAACAGGAAACTGTCACTGTGCACTGCTAATTGAAAGCCACCAAGGCATTCCTTGCCCTGAAGAAACACATACACACCCTTTGCATTTGTGAGGCTGTGGAACAGTGAATGCCTTAGCTGCTTATGATTGGCGGTGTGCAGCAACAGCTTCCAGGCAGGATAGCTCAGGTGGGTTTGGACTAGGATCCAAACATACCTTAGCTCATCCCTAAGTATAATGCATCAGTTTTACTGCACTGTCTATTTTTACCTTGCTGTGAAACAGAAGGCAGGCCAGTGGTTGAACTCTAGACAAATTCAATTTTTTTAACAGTTAATGCAAATATTCTAATTTGGCTTTGAGGAATTGCAAAGTGGGGGGCTTATCAGTATGTTACTGAATCCCTGCATGGATTTACATGACTAACTCTAGATGGTCCTCAGTGACGAAATGCTCCATAAAATCGCTATTTCAATACTGAAGGTTCCTGAAATTCTGTGCATCATGGGGTGCCCAGCAGTAACAGATTGTGAAGTTATTTCAATTGACTGGAACTTGGCAGTACCTAGGCTTCTTGTGAGATTAGTTGTGGAAGGTCATCAAGGTGACAGGTTTACTTCACACTAATGAAATCTACTTTCCAACCTCTGGTTATGAGGTAAAGTGCTACACTGTTCATTGTGCCATGTTACTGTCTAAAGCCGCTAATGTGAAATGTCCAAGTAGAAAATTGTAAAATCAGATTAAATATGTACCACTCTTACATAATTGCAAATAATACTGCACTTAATCATATACTCTTTTTAAAACATTTAACCACTCGCTGACCAGGCTTTTTCTGGTAATTTTTGTGTATAAGTTTTGCTGTAATTTTTAGCTAGAAAATTACTTATAATCCCCAAACATTATTGCATATGCATTTTTTTTTAAATATACTTTAATGAATAAAAAAAAGAAAAAAACACAATATTTACCCCAGTTTTTTGTTATAATGTAAAAGATGATGTTACGATGAGTAAATAGATGTAAATAGATAGACTTAAAATGTAATAGATAGACCTAAAATGTCACACTGTAAAATTGCGCATGCTCGTGGAATGGCAACAAACTACAGTATTAAAACTCTACATAAGCGACTCTAAACACCTTTACAGGTTACCTGTTTAGAGTTACAGAGGAGGTCTAGTGCTAGAATTATTGCTATCACTCTAAAGTTTGTGGCAATACCTCACGTGTGGCGTGAATACCATTTAAATATGCGTGTCTGATCTACATATGATTTTTCTTCTTTGTGTGAACACGGAGGGATAGGGGGGCTTTAATTTTTTTCTTATTTATTTAAATTTTAAATTTTTACACTATTACTTATTATTTTTTATTACTTTTATTTCTATTACAAGCAATGTAAACATTGCTTGTGATAGAAATAAGGCTAGAAAACTGATAGTGCTTATGTCATTTAACCACTTGAGATCCGCGCTATAGTAAAAAGACGTGTATAGCGCGGATCTCAATTTCCGGGACTACGTCTATTGACGTCGTCCCCTTTAAGAGTTCCCCGCGCGCTCCCGGGAGCGCGCATCGGGGAAAATCTGTGTTGGCCGTGTCCGCTGGACACAGCCAATCACAGATCGCTGTAAACGGCCAATCACAGCGGCCGTTTACAGCGCGATCGCCTCCTCCAATGGGTGATGATCTCAAATGTAAACAAATGAGATCATCACCCATTGCCGAACGTGTCTCCTCACACAGCGATAGCGTGTGAGGAGACCGAAGGTGTTTGTGAGTGTAAAAGTGACAGTAAACTAATAAAAACCCCATCTGTGCCCAGATCTACCCTGCCAGTGCCCAGATCTACCCTGCCAGTGCCCTGCCAGTGCCCAGATCTACCCTGCCAGTGCCCACCTGTGCCCACCTGTGCCCACCTGTGCCCACCTGTGCCCACCTGTGCACCGCCAGTGCCCACCTGTGCACCGCCAGTGCTCCATCTGTGCCCCGCCAGTGCCCGCCAGTGCCCCGCCAGTGCCCGCCAGTGCCCGCCAGTGCCCGCCAGTGCCAGCCAGTGCCAGCCAGTGCCAATCGGTGCCCATCTGTACCAATCGGTGCCCATCTGTGCCTCCGCAGTGCCCATCTGTGCCGCCTAAGCAGTGCCCATCTGTGCCGCCTCAGCAGTGCCCATCTGTGCCGCCTAAGCAGTGCCCATCTGTGCCGCCTAAGCAGTGCCCATCTGTGCCCATCTGCTGCCTTATCAGTGCACATCCGTGCAATAAATCAGTGCACATCTGTGCCGACCTATCAGTGCCCATCTGCAGACTCAGCAGTGCCCATCTGTGCCGACTCAGCAGTGCCCATCTCTGCCGCCTCAGCAGTGCCCATCTGCCGCCTCAGCAGTGCCCATCTGCCACCTCAGCAGTGCACATCCGTGCAATAAATCAGTGCACATCCGTGCAATAAATCAGTGCACATCTGTGCCGACCCATCAGTGCCCATCTGCCGCCTCAGCAGTGCCCATCTGTGCCGCCTCAGCAGTGCCCATCTGTGCCGCCTCAGCAGTGCCCATCTGCCGCCTCAGCAGTGCCCATCTGCCGCCTCATCAGTGCACATCCGTGCAACAAATCTGCACATCTGTGCAATAAATCAGTGCACATCTGTGCCGACCCATCAGTGTCCATTTGTGCCACCTCAAAAGCGCCCATCTGTGCCACCTCAAAAACGCCCATCTGTGCCACCTCATCAGTGCCCATCAGTGCTACAATGGCTAAACGCGTCTTTTCCGCTGAGGAGGCGTACCAAATTATTTCCGCGGCCGACGAGAGCAACGGGGAGCTCTCCTCTTCCGATTCCTTTTCGGATTCGGATTCTGAAGACGTAACTTATGAGCCAGTCCTCAGCAGTGAAACACTGACTGATGAATCCGAGGAGGAAGATATCCGGCCCATCAAGCGAAGGCGTTCTAGTGAGGCAGTGCCGTCCACCAGCACCGCAGTGCCGTCCACCAGCACCGCAATGCCGTCCACCAGCACCGCAGTGCCCCAGCAAGAAAGGCCAAGTACCAGTGGGGTGTCATCTCAGCCCCAAAGGGTTAGGAGCCATGCTGGCCTTCCCTATGCCCTTCAGAACCCCTTGTGGCTTCCTCCTAATTCAGGAGAGGCCAATGTTCCCCCTTTCACCGCCCAGCCAGGAGTCCAGGTGGACACGGAGAATTTTAGCCCCATCGATTTTTTTTATTTAATTTTTACGGAGGACATGTTGGCGTCAATTGTGGCCCAGTGCAACCTGTATGCACAACAATTTATTTTTCAAAATCCGACCTCCTATTATGCCCGTCCCTACGAATGGAGAGACCTAACGGTGGAGGAGTTCAAGCTTTTTTTAGGCCTCACATTTAATATGGGACTCAGCAAAAAAAAACAATTACGTACCTACTGGTCAACCCACCCCCTCCACCACTCACCGCTCTTCTCCGCGGTAATGCCCAGAACCAGGTATCAGATGATCCTGAGGTTCTTACATTTCAGTGACAATTCCCAATGCCTTCCACGAAATGATCCAAATTTTGACCGCCTTTACAAAATTCGACCAATACTAAATTATTTTTCTGAAATATTCCCCAAATTGTTTACCCCGGACCAACACATATGTGTGGATGAGTCCCTTATTAAATTTAGTGGCAGGCTTAGGATGAAGCAATTTATGCCCAGCAAAAGGGCCCGCTATGGGGTGAAGATCTACAAATTATGTGACCGAGCCACAGGGTACACATATTCCTTCAAGGTGTACGAAGGGAAGGACACCCAGCTACAGCCCCCTAATTGTCCGGATTATTTGGAATCCAGCGGAAAAATTGTTTGGGACCTCATATACCCCCTACTGGATAAAGGCTACCACCTCTATGTAGACAACTTCTACACATCTCTGCCCCTGGTCCACAACCTTCACCGGAAGAAGACGCCAGCATGTGGCACTGTAAAAAAGAACCGGAAGGGCTTTCCTCAAAGTCTGGTGAACAAGAAGCTGCGGAAAGGAGAAACCGCAAGTCTAAGAAACAAGGAGGTTCTGGCAGTGAAGTGGAGGGACAGAAGGGATGTGTATATGTTGTCTTCTATCCACAACGATACCTTCGTAGAAATCCCCAGAAGGAATGGCCCCGTAAAGAAACCCCAATTTCAGAGTATAATTTGTTCATGGGAGGAGTTGACTTCAACTACCAAATGATGGAACCATATCTGGTCTCAAGACGGACATATCATTGGTACAAAAAAGTAGTAATTTATTTTTTTCAATTGGCCATTTACAATTCATATGTAATTTACAGCAACGCCACCCAAAACCCCAAACGTTTCTTTGGCTACCAGGAGGAAGTTTTCACAGCCCTTATTTTCCCAAACGGCCCACCAGAAAATATCAGATCAGACGTTGTAAGTCGACTCTCCGAGCGCCACTTTCCGGATAAAATTCCCCCCACACCAGCAGGCAAAAGACGCCAAAAAAGATGTAAGGTGTGTACCAAAGCAGGAGTCAGAAGAGACACATCTTATTATTGTGCACAATGTCCTTCCCAACCAGGCCTCTGTATAGGCGACTGTTTTCGGCGTTACCATACTTCAATAAATTTTTAGTGAAGTATGGTAAACATAATCCTCAGTTCCTGCCTTCATACACCTTCACACCCCTTATGCCACTGCCTGCTCTGTAACGGACCCTGGCTTGTTATTTGACCACTCTTATGCCTGCCGATTCTGTACATACCGCTGCCTGATCTGGAACTGACCCTGGACTGTTATTCGACCACGCTTCTGCCTAACGATTCTGTACATACCTCTGCCTCATCTGGAACTGACCCTGGACTGTTATTCGACCATGCTTCTGTCTAACGATTCTGTATATATCTCTGCCTGATCTGGAACTGACCTTGGACTGTTTGACCACGCTATTTGCCTGCCTCTTGGACTGATCTTGTATTCTGCAACTGGACTAGTGGGATTCAACACGGGGTCTCACATATGTGAGGGGCTCCAGTATAGTTTTTCTGGAAGAAGAAAACAGTTTTCTTTGTTTTCTTATTCCTAGATTAGGGTCTGGAGACTCGGAGGCTTCAAAGAGATTTGGGAGGGAGAAGCCTCTACCCCTATCCCCATTCTGTCCTGAACGAGGCTCTACTTTTGTCTGCTGCCTGTAGGACTTACTGCCATCATGCCGCACTGACCACACCACAAGGACCTGCCTACTACCAGGACCAATATTTTTGGCACTGCTGACATCTCTGCACTAACCCTGGACTGTAATATGGACAGTATCCCTGCCTGCTGCCTGAAAAACTGTGTTCGCTGTTGCTGACCAAGTCCCTGCCTGCTGCCTGGACCAGTGATATCCTCCTGTGGACAACTGCGCTTCTAAAACCACAGGTAATCTTTTCTTTACCCTTTGCTCAGCATAATGTATTTGGGGGTGTAATTCTTGGTATGTGCAGGCTATGTGTCCCTGGAACGCCGACGGTGTTTCTTGCATGTTGCGCCTCTGTATTTGGTCAGGCTGTGTAAAAGTCTCACACATGTGGTATCGTTATACTCAGGAGGAGTAGTAGAACGTATTTTGGGGTGTTATTTTTGCTATGTAAATGCTATGCGTTGGAAATATCTTATAAACGGACAACTTTGTGTAAAAAAAAATGCGTTTTCATTTTTTTCCACATTTTCCGAAAACTTCTGCAAAAAAATGAACCATTGAAAAGACTCATTATGCCTCATAGATTATACGTTGGGGTGTTAGCTTTCCAAAATGGGGTCATTTTCTGGACGTTTCCATTGCCCTGGTGTTCCAGGGCCTTCAAAACTGTAATAGGTGGTTGAGAAATGAAATGTGTAATTTATGCTCCTAGAATGCCTGAAGGTGCTACTTCAAAATTAGGCCTCTGTATGTGGTCAGGCTGTGTAAAAGTCTCACACATTTGGTATCGTTATACTCAGGAGGAGTAGTAGAACGTATTTTGGGGTGTTATTTTTGCTATGTAAATGCTATGCGTTGGAAATATCTTATAAACGGACAACTTTGTGTAAAAAAAAATGCGTTTTCATTTTTTTCCACATTTTCCGAAAACTTCTGGAAAAAAATGAACCATTGAAAAGACTCATTATGCCTCATAGATTATACGTTGGGGTGTTAGCTTTCCAAAATGGGGTCATTTTCTGGACGTTTCCATTGCCCTGGTGTTCCAGGGCCTTCAAAACTGTAATAGGTGGTTGAGAAATGAAATGTGTAATTTATGCTCCTAGAATGCCTGAAGGTGCTACTTCAAAATTAGGCCTCTGTATGTGGTCAGGCTGTGTAAAAGTCTCACACATGTGGTATCGTTATACTCAGGAGGAGTAGAAGAATGTATTTTGGGGTGTTATTTGTGGTATGCACATTCCGTGTGGGAGAAATAAGCTATTACAATGAAAATTTTGTGAAGAAAAAAAAAAAAAAATCGTAATTTTGCAAAGAATTATGGGAAAAAATGACAACTTAAAATAACTAACCATGCCTCTTACTAAATACATTGGAATGTCTACTTTCCAAAAAGGGGTCATTTGGGGGGCATTTGTACTTTCCTGGCTTGTTAGGGTCTCAAGAATGGAGATAGGCCTTAGTACATCAGATGTGATCTTTTTTTGCAAATCTTTATGATTTGCACCATAGCTTGTAGACTCTATAAATTTCACACAGATCATATAATATGCAAAAATTTGGGTTATTTTTACCAAAGATGTGTATTAGTATAAATTGTGGCCAAAATTTATGAAGAAAAATTGCTAATTTGCTAAATTTTGTCACAGAAACGAAGAAAAATTCATTTTTTTTCAAAATTTTCGGTCTTTTTTCATTTATAGCGCAGAAAATAAAAAACCGAGAGGTGATCAAATACCACCAAAAGAAAGCTCTATTGGTATGAAGAAAAGGACAAAAAAATCATTTGGTTACAGTGTTGCATGACTGAGTAATTGTCATTCAAAATGTGAGAGCACTGAAAGCTGAAAATTGGTCTGGGACTGAGGGGGGTTTAAGTGCCCAGTAAGCAAGTGGTTAAAAAGCATTTATTTGCATAAAATGCAACAACAAGGTACTCACAGTTTTCTGGTGCTTTAAGCGAACCAGTCTGTAAATAGCAAAGATAAAACCCTTCAAAAGCTTTATTTTTTGCTTTAAAAAAAATTACTTCCAGACAGTCATGATGTCGCTCCAGTATTCAAAGGCCATAGAGGCAATCAAAGAGATCGCCTATGGAAGCAGCCGCAAGCACCATTGGATCCTTTCTCTTTTGTTTTCATTGACACATGTCCCTCAGGGCAATACCCTGGACCCCCATAACCATTGTATGTCCAATTACTTGCACATAAGCCTTCAAAATTGGCACTTTTGATTTTTCCCGTTCGGGTCCTATAGATTTAATGGTGTTTATTATTCGGTCCTGAACCTTCTCAATGTTCAAAAGTTTTAGTGCGAATTGAACAGGGGGTCGTTCGGCTCATCCCTAATGGCTAATATCTACAGCCATAATCCCGGTTAACCAGATGCTAACTGTACGTATTGCAGTCGGCAAGTGGTTAAAGTGGACCTGAAATCAAAAAGTGCAAATTTTCTGTTATAGGGAGCATCTAGAAATGTAAAGCATTGCTAAGCATTACACTGAAAATTGTATCTATTATCTTGAATTCCTCTAGAAAAAGAACAGTACACTAACAATGGTTTGTAGTGCTTCCAGGCATTCCAATACACAGATGCAGTGCTGCCTTTAACTTCTAATCTCATGAGATTTCGTAATGTCACTGTTTCTTGCTGGAGGTTCCGGTGGTACCAACATGGAGAAGCAAACCCCTTCCTCTATCAAGATGACCCCATCTGTACAGAGACACTATGCATAACATGGCAATACTGGTGACTAGTCCTTTGCCCTTTGCTTGAGTTTTTTGGGCGCAGCTTCCAGAGTTCATTTCCTCCTTAAGAAATTGTAATTGATTTTATAAATGCAATTACTGCATGATATTAATGTTTGATAAAGCACAAACAAATTTTCTAGAGAACTAAATTGCTAAATTATGCATGAAAGCAAAGCCGTATTTATCCAAAAGCAGTTGAGGCCTCATTCAATTTAAAACTGAACTCCCAGCAACTAAATGCACAGTTGAAATACATTTTGGCCTCATTTACAGAGGCGCTGAGGCCTGTACAGGGTGTCTTGTGCAGAAAGCCTATGCAACAGTGTTACAGCTGCTCAACCACCCTTGAATGGCTGTCAGATTTGATCGAGTGGTTACATCTGTACAGCCGATGCCAACCCACAGAGTTATGTAGGCACCTATGCCAAACAACAAAACCAAATTTCTTTTCTCCTCTGCAGTGAAAGTGGACCTTTCCCTCTTTTACTAACAGTGATTAAAAAATAAACAGTTTCTGGTTTATATACCTTTTTTGCATCCACTTCCTAGTTCCCCTGAAGGCACCAGTGACATAGCCCTGCTGCACTAGTACCTTCAGAGAGATACCATACTGAGCAGAGAAATCTTGTGATAGTCTGATGCTGCACATGCATGGCATTAATTGTATGTCATCATGCATTTCTTATCTCAATTGAGCTGTACAGTGATATTTCATTGTGAGATGAGGCACATAATGCAATTCGTTCCATTTCAAGCATGTGCAAGTTTATATCATTTTAAAAATGGTGTCACAGGAGCAGAGACACTGGGTACACAAAGGCAATCTGAAAAAGGATCCACAAGATGGAAAGGCAGCGTGGGCATGGGTAAATGTGCTTTTCAGTAGGATTTGGTGAAGGTAATCTTTAAGCTATACTATCACCGACCCACCACCAACTTACTGATTGGACTAGGAAGGAGAAGCAATACACCCATGAGGACTCTACTCTGCTAACTTTGCTGTTAGACTGACACAGCATAGCACAGTAGAGCACTTATTGATCCCCCACTCAATCTCTTAGCCTGAGTCCTGCAACACAGGGACTTACATGATGCTAATATGAAAACAGATATGTATTCATTCTATCTGTAGTTAGAAAAAAAAAACACATTTAATGCTGTTTAAATGTTTATAACATACATAACTCGAATAAATTGTGCTTTTTATTTCTGCCTTTACAATTTTAAACTGGTCAACAAGAAGGAGGGAGATCATTTGCAACCCAAAAACACCAGTTTTAAATATGTAGGCTTTAAACCTTTCTATACCAATTTCACAATGGCTAAACATGTATATAAGAGCATTATTAATTGAATTCATTTGTCAAAACAGTTGGCATTGAGTTTTTTCTATTTTGTTATTTTTTTGTTATTTCACAAATCTCATTGCAATCTCTAAATAAACTTAAAAAGTAATAAGAAGGCACATAGTTATATTCTAAGTACAATAAATAAAAGGCCACATTACCTTTCCAATAAATACTTGTTCATTTCAAGAGAGAATGCATTAAAATGTCTATTTATAACTATTTTCTACACTGATAAATTCTTTTGATCGCAATTTTCCATTAAAATGCTTTAAAATGTTCAAACTCTGTTCTCTTCTATTTTTCACACAGTTGTTGTAAAGCCCTAGGCCAGAGCACCCTGCTATGCTTTCCATGGAGAATTTAGAAAGCAAGATAGGCCAATTATTTTCATACCTAGTATGTCTAAAGAATAGAAAAAACAAGCATTCATGTAGCCACAAGTTGTGTCATTACATTTACCTTTAGCAGAAACTCACACATCTACATTCATAAATAATCTATAATCTGCAAGTGTCTGAAATGTAATGCAGCAGTTACAAAACAGAAGTCCTTAATAAACACTTCTACGATCTGCTTCATCCTTCTGAATTACTATCTTTGATCTCTTCTTAATTTCCTTTTCACAGTCATGTTGACTTGGCTTTGATCTATCACAGTCTAAGGATTTTCTTTAAAATAAAGAAAAGACTCCTGGATTGTTTGATGAAAGAAATTAATGTTTTAGTTTCTCCTTTTCTCTTTGGTCTCCAAAATGGGCAAAATGAAAAATGACACAGGTACAGAACTATGAGTTATTGCACTGAGCATTGAAAGAATGTTATGTATGCCATAAAAAGTCTATGCCAACTATTATTAATCTCAGAAGTTTATTATCATTAGCTATTATCTAAAAATGGTATGTATATATATATGTATATATGTGTGTGTGTTATGCCCTTGCCACACCTTAAATACCAAACTCCAGCTGCTGTACAACAAAAACATCCTCTGATATTTATAATACAAGAGTGATAGAGATGAGATAGCGCTGATTTCCCAAACAAATTATCTGTGAATTTGTTAACGTGCACTGTCCCTCTAAATTAAAGCTCTGCAACTCGGTGTGTTGTGCTCTACAAACTTCATAAAACATATTGTGCAATGTCCCTTTAAACTAAATTGCTAAAACTCAAAGTGACTTGTACTCTACAAACTTCTTAGAATGATGTAGTGTTCTAAAAAGTTGAGACAGTGCACATTAACAAGTTCACGGATTATTTGCTTGGAAAATCAGCACCGTATCATCTGTATCAATTTTTTATTATATAAAAATGGTAAACAGATAGACCACTGAGATAGGCATTAATAGAAGCCATGTTAAAAGTACACCTGTGTCAAGACCATGGACATTAAAGCTTTTACGTACTCCTTACAAGCAGTAAAAGCGTTTAAAACAAGCCACCCCTGACCTCTCTAATTACATGCACTGTGAAGGCTACTGGAAATTTTCAAATCGGATAGATTGCCCCATGGCTACTAAAGACCTGCCAACAAAGAAGTGGAAGTTTAATGGCAGCATTAGAGGTTGTATATGGTCTTTCAACAATATTTGCTATCAGATAACCCATTACATAGGTATCCTGCTTTCATACTTAACACCCATAGCTGCAAGACTGCCACAACTTGTGACAGTCTAGGTTGCTCACAGCCAAAACAGATGTTGGGTTGGTCTAAATTGCCATGGAATTACCACATTGAAATAAACAAGATCAATTATAGATAATATAATTCGTATAAAAGGGACATATAGACTATATAAAAAACATTCTAAATGTCAGTTTATGCACATTTTCTTTGTTTTTCGCAGTACATAGACAAGCAATACTGCAGAACAACCTAGAGGTAATCAAGTACTCATCTCCAACAGGTTTGCCCCATTACAAAATCAAGCCATATGGGAAGGAGGGGATTTTACAGCAGCTCAGAGAGGCTCAGGGAGAGGTCCACCAACTTATCGTCTTAACCCGGGGGAATGGTGGAGACACCCGCCCAACCATTTCCCACAGGGAAGTGGACAATTACAGAAGAGAAAGGAAAGAGAGGAAGGAGAGGGGGCAGGAGAGTACAAAAGACCCAAACCCCATTAGGTACAGGCATCTACAATCTTATTAGTTGCTCACTAAGTGAAGATGAGATGCGTGTTCTGGACAGGGGACTCAAATTTGCCCCTGTTCAGAATCTTAACAAAGTTCAGACCTATGTAAACATTCATAAGTACATCAGGAGCCTAAAATATATTTTTCATCCAATTCTGTCAAGACCCCTATATCAGATGTAGGAATCCATTCCAAACTTCGTAACAGTTCCACATTTAACCCTTTGAACACAGATAACAAATATTTGGAGGTGTTCAAAAACATGGTGTTTAACGACTTGGATGGGATGAGAATAAGAAAGGTGGCAGAGCCTCAACACATTAGGAGTGGTATGGGATCACTGGAGGAGTGTAAGGAGATCATCATATAACCTGCTGACAAGGGAGGTGGCCTGGTGATTTTGATTATCAAGCAGAGATGAGTTGGTTATTAAGTGACCGAGATACATATAAAATTCTCAGCAAGGATCTAATGTTAGAGTTTAAGGATGAATTACATGTGTTAGTAGAGGAAGGCAAGGCTAGGGGTACACTGAATAAGAAGGAGGCAGCCTATTTGGATCTCCTGTTCTGCAGGACCCCTATAATATACGGTCTACCTAAAATCCATAAAGATAGTGCCAACCCACTGGGTAGGCCTATCATAAATGTAATAGATTCTATTTCTTCTAGAGTTGGACAATATATTGATTTCTTCTTACAGTCACTAGTTTTTAAAACGGATGCATTCCTTAAAGATACTAAACACATCATATAGGTTCTTGAATCAATTAGGTGCACATCATCCAGTATTTTGGTCACCGCCGATGTTGGCTCTTTGTACACTATAATTGGACATGAGGATGCATTGTCCTCTGTACAATGGGCTTTGACATTTTCTGATCTCCCTAGGAAACATAAAACGTTCCTCCTGAGTTGCCTTAGTTTTTGTTTATCCAAAAACTATTGCTGGTATGATTAACAATATTGTCTGCAGACAAGAGGGGTGGTGATATGGGCATGTTTAGATCTCAGTGTGGCCAATTTGTTTATGGCCCACTGGGAGGAGGAGGTTGTCTTCAATAATCGCCCCCCTGAACTTGTCTGCTACATTTATTTACGGTGTAATTACTTTCTCATTTGTTTTTTGATAACCATCTGAGGGATAAACATGTGTCCCTTAATGTATGTAATTTTTTAACATGCACTTATATGTGACTCCGGGTGCTTTATGACTTCCAGTTTTGTCTGGTTGTATATATGGGTGCCATGGTGCTATACCTTGTGCAGTTCCCTTTATGGCCTGAGGAGTCAGTGTGTGCTATTTATTATGTTTCCATGGTTCCCTTTTATGTGTAACGCCTCCTATGATCGGAGGCGTTATGTTAGGGTATTTATAGCGGGTGTTGTGCGTCACTCCATCACCGCTGATGAAGTCCCGCCCCTTGGGACATAACAGGTACGGAACCACGTGACCTACGTGACGTCCCCCGCATTCCTCCATTTATCCTTGTGGAATTACTGATGTCTGCTCTATTTCCTTAGCATTGAGGGACAGTGCCTTAATTGTAAGTGCAATACTTTTTAATAAATACTTTTCTATTACACCAAACGGAAGCACTATGCTGCACTATTAACCTTTTTTACGTACGAACGTGACGGAGTCTATGGTCAGGACATAGGAGATCTCATGCCATTAGTATAAATCTGTCTCCAGCGATCCTGCCATCTGATGAACCAGAATATATACCCTTGTGAAGGGGCTGCTTGTGTGACCTGCCTGATATATTCAGGGGTCCACACATTGAGGTGAGCAGTTAGGATTCACTGTTGGTGGAGGCTGTCACTGGTTTGATTGATCACCCTGTCTGTCTTCCATAGGACCACCGTTCATGGACACTTGATGGTGCTTTCTCATATCATGGACTTTTATATTTCTTGATTCAATTGTTCTGTTTGTCTATGTGCTGCACTGCTTTTATTATAATACTGCAGAACAGAATAACAAGAAAAAGACATTTCAATAAATATCTCTAATTTCCAAAAATACACACCTTTAGCCAGTAGAGAGGCAACATCATATGTACAGAACTGTGCGATTTTGGTTGTACAGAACATAATAATACAACCCATCGGTACCATATTAAAGCTGAATTGGCCAAACAAGTGTTGTTCTGTTTGCAGGAAGACAAACCACCATGGCTGGCCCAGAAATAAACAGTTAACTTTTAAGGGATATACAGAGGTCTTGGAACATTGTTTCAATGCAATTTCTATTATATTCTATCTTCTCTTAAAATGTATTGATACTCATTTTCACAAATTGAACAGAGGAAGGTGTGGAACCTATTTATAACAATATTTGTGCTCCCAGTGTGCTTGACTTGCACTTCACCTAAACAATACAACTAAAAAGTCAATATACCAACTTTCAAGTACATTCTTTAAATAAAGGTGGAAGCAAATAGAACTGTTTTCCAATGTTCTCCACAAACATACAGATGAAAATATAGCAGAATACATCTGTGCTTCTAACTGGATATGGGAAAAATATTAAAGTTTGGAAAAACAGCCGAATAAAGATTAATCTCCTCAATGGGTTGACACGTAACAATACAAACAATACAAACTGACCAGGGTTCTAACTCTCAGCCTCTCTATCCAAACTGAAAATATGTTTTGAGATAGACTCCAGACAAACTTAGTATAGAAGTATAGAAGAGTTACAATCTATGTCAGGATTTTTATTGATTTTCACATTTTAGATATTCTCCTCACTTCTTGTCTTTGTGGCCATATAGGAGTTGAAGAAATAGGTTTAACAGAGTTTTTGCAATCTCTCTAGGCAGCCATAAAATTAAAAACTAAGCAAATTCTTAATTAATGAGAAAACACTTTTTTACAACACTGAAAAAATTCCCACTGATTCATTTAGTGGCCATCCAGGTACAATTTGGGTGATAAAATTATATACGATAATTTAATAACATAACATGATGCATATCTTAAGGTACTAGCGTGGTCAGTTTCCCTACTTATTGTAAATAATCAAAGGAAAAGATTAATAAACATTCTGTGTACATTCCATGATGGCTACACAGAATGTAGAAAGAAAAAGAAACATGAAAACATAACATAAAAGTACAATAATAATATAAACAAATAGTAACAAACAATGTAAAAACCATAAACAGCAACAAGAGCAATAGACCAGTGATCTGTTATTGCCCTTTCACACTGGGGCGCTTTACATGCGTTTTAGCACTAAAAATAGCACTTGTAAAGAGCATGAAAAGCACCTCTCAAGTCATCCCGCTGTGCTTTCACACTGGGGCAGTGCAATTGTAGGATGGGAAAAAAAGTCCTGCAAGCATCATCTTTGGGGTGGTGCAGCCACAGTGCATACACCGCTCCCACACTGCCCCTGCCCATTGAAATGAATGGGCAGTGCTGTCGAAGCACCTGCAAAGCAATAGGCAGTGCTGCAACATGGGCGCTATTAACCATTTCTTCAGCTGCTAGTAGGGGTTAAAAGCACTGTAAAGTGACGCTATAAAAGCGGTAGAGCACCGCTAAAAATTACTGCGTTTTACCGCTAATGCCCGCACCGCCCCAGTAGGAAAGGGGATTTAAGAAAACCTACAGGTCCTTTAAAATAAATCAATCATTTGCTGATGCAGTACAAAGTAAAAAGGTTCACTGAGCTCCCTACCACTCCCCGGAATGTACTCACCTTTCCTTCACTCCCTCCCAACAGTGCCCAGCTACTGGGAAGGAAGTAGTTAACTTGTATGGGTGAGCATGTGACATACCCACTTTCTCTTACGTGACAGCATTGGTGCCTTGTGATTGGTCCTGCCTGGTCATATGGAATTTGAAAAGTGATCCCTAAAAGGTCTAACAAGCTGGTTTGGAGCTCACATAGGATTTTTTTTTCCAGGTCCTAGAGGCTGAATGTAGAGGAGGGGAATTTGGGGTAAGGTATATTAAGAATGCTTTCAGAAATAAAAGTGTTGATCGTTTATTTTTTTCAGTTAACAAAATGAAACAAATGGATAAAACATCTTGAAACCCCAATCCGCTTTTAAATGTTTGGCTGGGAGAGAGCTTGCTGATGCAGTATAACTACCTCCTGTCTTGTTGCTGTGCTCTGTCTTGCCATGGTTTATGACCTGTGACAGAATACTTTCTTTCAAAACCTCACCTCAGTAGCAGAGTTTGGCTGTTCCTCAGTTTCTGTTATAGTCAATGACTGTGTTTCAACCTACATATGAAATTGATGATCAATAGCACCTGCTTGGTATACATGGTTAATCCTACAACTGACTCTAATCCTACAAAATTCCTGACTATGTGCAAGTGTACAAAGTGTGTAATGCCGCGTACACATGATCTGAATTTTGGTTGGAAAAAGCTCTGATGGTTTTCCCGACGGAATTCCGATGGGATTTCACTCAAGCTGTCTTGCATACACATGGTCACACCAAATTCCAACCTTCAAGAACGGGGTGACGTACAACACATACGACGGGACTAGAAAAAGGAAGTTCAATACCCAGTAGCCAATAGCTTACATCTCGTAGTTGAATCTGAGCATGCGTGAGTTCTTACGCGTCGGAATTGCATACACACGATCGAAATTGCCAATGGAAAAATTGAGAAAATGGTCTCAAATTTTTGCTGTCGGGAATTCGGACAGCTAAATTCCGATGGCGCATACACACAGTCGCATTTTCTGATGAAAAGCTCTCATCTGTTTTTTGCTGGCTGAAATTCCGATCATGTGTACGTGGCATAAGTGTAAGAACTGATGCTAGTTTGAAGCTAAAGGGTAGTCACACCAAATACGAATTTGATTTAGATTTTTCTTCTGTTCCCTCACATTTGCATTTTGTAAATTGATAAGAACACAATTAAAATACTGTATATATTTTTGAAAGCATTCTTACTTTAGAGTATTTTTTTCACATCCGTATGGGCACATGATTATTCACTTTAAATATATACCCTGTACACCCCTATGGACTGGAGAAATGTTTACTTTTCTGCTAAAAACCTATTGATTTGGCAATAACTTTGTGATTACTTAAGGTTACAAAGTATGCTGTAACACATGTACTTTCAAAGTACTTTTAACACTTTTTTTTATCTTCCAAAATGTTTTTTTTAACTAGCAAAAAAGTAAAAATCTAAAGAAAAAAAAACACACACACTTTGCGCTATTTTTACATTTCAGTTTTTTGTGTTACTGTAGAATAAAAGTATATATTTTATTATATAGTTTGTCCTGTTTAAAATAACATTAAAATACTGAATCTGGTACCAAACATTGCAAAGTTATTTACAAATTAAACAATGTTTTCTTTTTAGGCTGGGTTCACACCGGGGCCCTGTGCGAGATTCACACCGCAGTGCTGCGCAAATCACATGCAATGTCTGTGTGATGCAATTTCAGACATACAGATAGTATGGCTGAACTCACATTGCATTCAGACCAAACCCTTTTTTAAGTCCTCAGCAGAATGAGATTGCATGGGTGTTCACACCCATGCGATCCGATTCCTGCCAGAGCTGTCAGTTCACACTGTGATATGCAAGCTGAAATGGGGGTTTTATTAACATTGTATTGACACTCCCAGCACTTTGCATATGGCAGTGTGTGATGTGGGAACCCGCAGTGGATTTGCAGTATTACAGCATTGCACCTAAGTGAACTGGGACTTAATGTGACACAAAAAACAAAAATTAAAAGCAAAAAAAAAAATTTAACCAGTTCCCTACTGCCGTATTGTAAAATGACAGTGGCAGGAACTGTTACTCCAGCCAGGTGGGCATCATATGACGTCCTCTGCTTCCTGGCATTGTGGAGAGCGCGTGCCGCCATGGGCGCACGTGCTTGCCGCATCGCTGGGGACCTGGTGAGCATGCCTGGTGGCCCTGTTGCCTCGATGCCCACTGGACACCTGCAATTGTCCAGTAACAGGGCCGGATCGTGGATCTTTGTGTGTAAACATACAGTTCCATGTCCTGTCATGTCCTGTCAGGGGAGAGGAGAACTGATCGGATGTTCCATGTACAGAAGAACACCGATCGGTCTCCTCCCCTCATCAGTACCGTCCCCCCACAGTTAGATTCACTCCCTAGGACACACATTTAACCCCTGCAGTGCCCCCTAGTGTTAACCCCTTAACTTCCAGTCACATTTATACAGTAAAAGTCTCCGATCTGTCTGCCGCAATGTCACAGTCATGATAAAAATCACAGATCACTGCCATTAGTAGTAAAAAAATAATAAATAAATAAAAATGACAAATCTATCCCTCATTTTGTAGACGCTATAACTTTTGCGCAAAGCAATCAATATACGCTTATTGGGATTTTTTTTACCAAAAATATGTATGAATATAAATATATAAATATGAAGAATACATATAGCCTAAACTGAGGAATTGTATTTTTTAAAGGTATATTTATTATAGCAAAAAAGTAATAAATATTGCGTTTATTTTTTTTCAAAATTGACACTCTTTTTTTGTTCATAGCACAAAAATAAAAAAAAGCAGAGGTGATGAAATACCACCAAAAGAAAGCTCTATTTGTGGGAGAAAAAATTATAACATTTTAATTTGGGTACAACGTCGCATGACCGAGCAATTGTCATTCAAATTGTGACAGCGCTGAAAGTGGCCTGGGCAGGAAGGGGGTGAAAATGCCCTGTATGGAAGTGGTTACACAAAGAAAATTACCTTCATCCCTTAGATCTTCAGATGAATAAATAGAGTTAATACAATGTAACAAAGTAGGATTGTTTTATCTTTCAACTCCATATGCATTTTATATATTCAGCAAGCTCCGTTTTTTTTATAACAGTTTTTTCAACAAAACATACCTACTTTGACTATGTTTCAGGCATGTCCAGACTAGACATGTGCAGAGTAAAATATTTCGTTTCGGAATTTCGTTTTCGTCCGAAAACTTAATTTATTTAGTTACTCCCGAAATTCGTTTTTATTTATTTCGTTTTTCGTTCAAAAATTGCATTCGTCCGAAAATCCACATGAATTACGGTCGAATCTGTCTTGGAAGGCTTATGGTGTCTGTCGAATGTATAAAGAAGATTCGACGGAGCTAACTATATAGCATACTTTAGAACCCTATTAAAGTCTATGGGACTCCAACGTTCAAAATCTAAAGTGCTAATTTTAAAGGCTAATTTGCCAGTTACTGTCCTAAAAAGTGTTTGGGGACCCGGGTCCTGCCCCAGGGGACATGTATCAATGCAAAAAAAAGTTTTAAAAACGGCCGTTTTTTCGGGAGCAGTTATTTTAATAATGATTAAAGTGAAACAATAAAAGTGTAATATTCCTTTAAATTTCGTAGGGGGGGGGTTGTCTATAGTATGCCTGTGAAGGGGCGCATGTTTCCCGTGCTTAGAATTGTCCCTGCACAAAGTGTCATTTATGCAGGAAAAAAAGTCCTTTAAAATCACTCGCAGCTATTATGAATTGTCGGCTCCGTAATACAGAGAACACTCATTGAAAGTCATTGATAAAAAATAAATAAATAAATTTAAAAAAAAGCGTGGGGGTCCCCCAAATTCAATTACCAGGCCCTTCAGGTCTGGTATGGATATTAAGGGGAACCCTGCCTCAAATTTAAGAAAAAATTTGACATGGGGTTCCCCCTAAATATCCATAACCAGACCCTTCAGGTCTGGTATGGATATTAAGGGGAACCCCGCATCAAATTTAAAAAAAAATTGACGTGGGGTTCCCCCTAAAAATCCATACAAGACCCTTTATCCGAGCACGCAACCTGGCAGGCCGCAGGAAAAGAGGGGGGGACGAGAGAGCGCCCCCCCTCCCTCCTGAACCGTACCAGGCCACATGCCCTCAACATTGGGAGGATGCTTTGGGGGTCCGTGACCCCTCAAAGCACCTTGTCCCCATGTTGATGAGGACAAGGGCCTCATCCCCACAACCCTGGCCGTTGGTTGTGGAGGTCTGCGGGCGGGGGGCTTATCAGAATCTGGAAGCCCCCTTTAACAAGGGGACCCCCAGATCCCGGCCCCCCCCCTGTTTGAAATGGTAAGGGGGTACAAAAGTACCCCTACCATTTCACAAAGAAAGTGTAAAAAATGGTTAAATAAAACAAACACACTTTTGAAAAATTCCTTTATTAAAAATAAAAAAATAAAAAAAAGATTCCAGCGGCGGTAATCCACTCTTGCTATCCAGCGACGGACGGTCATCTCTCCAGCGATGTCTCATCTCATCCAGCGCAGCGAATACATCCTTCTTCTGTCTCCTCCACGGAGACACTGCAGGCATTCCGGCGGCTGACGTTTCTTATATACGGAGGGCGGGGCCACCCGTCGCCTGACCCCGCCCCCCTCTGACGCAAGGGGGAACCCGGGGTTCCCCGTGACGTATAGGTGACCCCGCCCCCCTCTGATGTAACAGAAACCTGCCTGTGTTACATCAGAGGGGTGCGGGTCACCCCTACGTCACAGGGAACCCCGGCTTTCCCTTGCGTCAGAGGGGGGCGGGGTCAGGTGACAGGTGGCCCCGCCCTCCGTATATAAGAAACGTCAGCCGCCGGAATGCCTGCAGTGTCTCCGTGGAGGAGACAGAAGAAGGATGGATCGCTGCGCTGGATGAGATGAGCCATCGCTGGAGAGATGACCGTCCGTCGCTGGATTACTGCCGCTGGAATCTTTTTTTTATTTTTTTATTTTTAATAAAGGAATTTTTCAAAAGTGTGTTTGTTTTATTTAACCATTTTTTACACTTTCTTTGTGAAATGGTAGGGGTACTTTTGTACCCCCTTACCATTTCAAACAGGGGGGGCCGGGATCTGGGGGTCCCCTTGTTAAAGGGGGCTTCCAGATTCTGATAAGCCCCCCGCCCGCAGACCTCCACAACCACCGGCCAGGGTTGTGGGGATGAGGCCCTTGTCCTCATCAACATGGGGACAAGGTGCTTTGAGGGGTCACAGACCCCCAAAGCATCCTCCCAATGTTGAGGGCATGTGGCCTGGTACGGTTCAGGAGGGAGGGGGGGCGCTCTCTCGTCCCCCCCTCTTTTCCTGCGGCCTGCCAGGTTGCGTGCTCGGATAAAGGGTCTGGTATGGATTTTTAGGGGGAACCCCACGTCAATTTTTTTTTTAAATTTGATGCGGGGTTCCCCTTAATATCCATACCAGACCTGAAGGGTCTGGTTATGGATATTTAGGGGGAACCCCACGTCAAATTTTTTCTTAAATTTGAGGCAGGGTTCCCCTTAATATCCATACCAGACCTGAAGGGCCTGGTAATTGAATTTGGGGGACCCCCACGCTTTTTATTTATTTATTTATTTATTTTTTTATCAATGACTTTCAATGAGTGTTCTCTGTATTACGGAGCCGATAATTCATAATAGCTGCGAGTGATTTTAAAGGACTTTTTTTCCTGCATAAATGACACTTTCTGCAGGGACAATTCTAAGCACGGGAAACATGCGCCCCTTCACAGGCATACTATAGACAACCCCCCCCCCCCCCCTACGAAATTTAAAGGAATATTACACTTTTATTGTTTCACTTTAATCATTATTAAAATCACTGCTCCCGAAAAAACGGCCGTTTTTAAAACTTTTTTTTGCATTGATACATGTCCCCTGGGGCAGGACCCGGGTCCCCAAACACTTTTTAGGACAGTAACTTGCAGAATCTTTTCTCTCTGTCAAATCTTTTTTCACTTTCGAATATTTTCTCTATATAATCTTGGACTAATAGAGGTAAGGTTAGGCACATTCGACCACAGGTTCTATAGACACAGATTGTTGTCAGAGTCATGTCGAATCTCCTATTCTATATCGAACTGTTGTAACAATGAAAACGAAAATAAAGCATTTATTTATGTCGGATCTTTCGTTTTTCGGATTTTGTGCTTTCGTTATCGTTTGTCAAAACGAAAACGAAAATAGCTGAAATTCGGACGAAAATGCATTCGGACGAAAACGAATGCACATGTCTAGTCCAGACACATTCAGATATTCGAGGCAAATTTTCATTTTCAAATAATGCTTTCTGTATACAAGAGGAGGCAGATAAATTCAAGGAGTTTCAACAGTGTGCCAACAAAATGGAATTTGGAATGGGGTGGACTGGATTAGTAAATATAGGCCTGGTTGAATAGAAAAATACGGAGACAGTAGACCGTGCCCCCGGTAGGTTTTCTGATGTTCCTTTGAAGATGATCTTTTTTACTCTGGTACTTTTACCGGTCATAAAAACAACAGAGGTGTAAATTGTCTGTGCATGAACTGCACAGATAATTGTAATTGTATGAAACTGTGTCAAATTAGAAAACGACAATTGATAGACTATATAAGTACATTTTAGGGTCACCATTAAATTTATATTTAAAACATGTGTAAGTTCATACTAGACATAAATGGTAAAAAAAATCTAACATTTAACACCCAATTACTGGAATGTTAAACAAAAAGTCAATGTCTGAGGGGCAACCATTTGAGTGAAATGTTACATCTTCCTGATCAATTTATAAAAGCAATTTTGATACTCTACTCCTTTCTGTAGTTAGACTTTGGTTACATTTGATATTGTGTCCTAGATTCTATCTATTTTTGGAAGAATCTCTTAAAATGTGCTTTTGTATTTCTCATTCTTACTTACAAATAAAGTGTTAAATGCAGATTTGCACCATGGCCTCGTGGTAGACAAAGGTGTTAATATCTTAGTATTTCTTAAATAGGATATGATATAATTGGAGGTTTATCCTTACCTCCAATGATTGAACCTTAGTGTGTACATTGTTGCTCTACACCTAATATTCTTGATATATCAGATATACCTCATCACCTCCTGGTATTAAGGCTATTAAACGTTACAAACAGAGTGGAGAGGGATTAGAACATGTTAGGTTTTTGTTGCTGTCTGTGCCCCCGTTAGTCACCCTCTCTATTTGTCCTGTTTACTATTATCACGGAAAATGAAGATAAAAGAAATTCCCAAATTTTGCGTTGTCCCTAGAACAGGAATAGAGGGTAAATCTTCCAAATTGTAGCAATAGTTCTAATGACCCTGGGAACAACCAGGATTCCCTCACTTTAGGGGGCTTTTCACTCACTTACTTTTTTGGGTATAGGACAGGAAGTGAAGGGGAATCTACCCAACGAGACAAAGCTAGCAAATATAAACCTGACAGGGGTTATAACCCTCCCTTACTTATCCAAAATAAAAAAGTCAAGTTTTTTTAAGCCTTTATTTCTGCTTTAAGACTCTGTAATGATCGCTCTTTCAAGTCGCATCCTTTGAAAAAGCACTAACTTTGGAAGATGCATGCATGGTACTCTTAGCCCTTGTACACACGGTCGGAAATTCCGACAGAAAGGCTCTGATCGGTTTATATTGCCGTAAAATCCGATCGCGTGTGGGCTCTATTGGACTTTTTCCGTCGGTAATTCCAACGGAAAAAATTTGAGAGCAGGATCTCAAATTTTCCAATAACAAAATCTGACCTGACTTTCTCCAATCGTTTATAGAGAATTCCGATCGGACAAAGTGCCACACATACTCAGATAAATGTACAAGAGCAAAGCTATTGGCTACTAGGCTGAACGTAGTCCCGTCAGAACGAATGAACGTCATCACGTTCTGAGCGATCGGATTTTACGACAACTTTGTCCGACCGTGTTTATGCAACACCGGACAATATCCGTCGGAAAAAAATCTGACAGATTTTGTGGTCGGAATTTCTGACCGTGTGTACAAGGGCTAACATGTATTTTTTAGGTGAAAAACGTAATGCATGTATTGGAGGAGGAGAGTGCCTCTACTGAACTACATTTTATTTTGGTGCCTAGACTTCTGTTTTGTAGATTACTGTATTAATGCTGGAGCTGGTAATACATAATGCATTTTTATTAGTCTCTATACATAAGGTGGTAATGGGTCTGCTCATATGGTTTATTTAAATAACACATGCCTGGTGGCAGTGGAGGTAGTGGGAACATTATCTGTCTTCCCTTACTGTTTATGACTTAGCAAAAGAAGAATTAGAAGAGAAGTATGTTTTTTTTTATATATCCATACTTACCTAGGTGGATACAGCATCAGACCGATGCTGCAGCTGTCCCCTGGTGTCTCTGCACTGAGAACCGAGCCACCGAACTCCGCCGATGCCCTTTGGGTCTGGTATGGATTTAAGGGGAACTCATGACAAAATTTTAAAAAATAACAGCGTGGAGTCCCCCCAAAATCCATACCAGGCCCTCAACATGGGGAGGGTGCTTTGGGGTCCCCCCAAAGTACCTTGTCCCCATGTTGATGTGGACAAGGGCCTCTTCCTGACAACCCTGGCCATTGGTTGTCGGGGTCTGCGGGTGGCGGGGTGTGTCAAAAAGTAAAAACCAACCACAATAGACAGTTTTTGACAATTCCTTTATTAAAAAAGAAAAAAGTGTCCCGCGATGTAAATCCATCATCAATCACCCTGCCCGATGGACCTGAAAATTGGAACAAAGACAAAAAAAACTCGGCCTCCCGGGAACTCCTGTCTTTTGAGTTTGACAGCTGTTATATAGGCAAGGGCTGACGTAACCAGATGGCTGGTCCCCTCTGATGTTACATGCCATCACAGGGTGGCCCCACCCTTGCCTATATAATAGCTGTCACAGCCAAGAGACAGCCATCGGCGGGAGGCCTTTTTTTTCTATTTTTCAGGTCTGCTGGGCCTGATGAAAGATTTTTTTAATTTTAATTGTCAAAAACTGTCTGTTGTGTTTTTTTTTACACTTTTTTTGGTGAATGGGTGGAGGGTACAATGTACCCTATACCCATTCAGATAGGGGGCGGGATCTGGGGGCCTCTATGTTAAAGGGGCCTTCCAGATTCCGATAAGCCTCCCGCGCACAGACCCCGACAACCAATGGCCAGGGTTGTCAGGAAGAGACCCTTGTCCCCATCGAGATGGGGACAAGGTGCTTTGGGGGGGACCCCAAAGCACCCTCCCCATGTTGAGGGCAAGGAGGAGGGGCACTCGCTCATCCCCCGTTTCCTGGCCTGCCAGACTGCTTGCTCAGATAAGGGTTCCTCTTAAAATCCATACCAGACCCAAAGGGCCTGGTATGGATTTTGGGGGGACCCCACGCCGTATATTTTCTTAATACTGTCATAGGGTTCCCCCTAACCACTTCAATGCACTGTATTATATACTCTGTACTGACTGCACTATATATATATATATATATATATATATATATATATATATATATATATATATTAACCTCCCTGGCGGTATGATTCAGTCTGGAATTAGGTGCTGAAAGCGGTACAATTATTTTGCATGGAAATCTGGCGTTTTATTTTGTAAACCAGAGTCTAGCAGACATCCTGGGTATGATAAAGTTTATAATATAAAAAAGAATAATAACAATTATTCAATAATGTAATTAAATCCTAAAACACTGAAAAAAGGGACACGTTTTGGTTGCTATGGACAATCTCCAAATTCCAGGCAGGAAAAACAGTATTTATAATATAAAAGTGCATGCAGGGCATTGCACAGACCACTAGGGACAAAGGGGGTGTGTACTTTGTAATATAGCACTGTAATCTGTAAGATTACAGTGCTGTGTGTGTTTGGTGTCTTTTTACTTTTTTGAATTTGCCGCCGTTCTCTGCTCCCGTGCGTCGTAACGCCGCAGGGAATGGAGCTCGGCGGCATTCGGCACTGTGAATCGAGCGGAGGACAACTCGATCACACAGCGCGGAGGACATCGCTGGATCCAGGGGACAAGGTAAGTAACTCTCACTGTGTCCTCCCCTGCATCCAGCGAAGTGATCCCGAGTCTGGCTCGGGGTTACTGCTCCTGCTAGTAAATTCCCAACCTGAGCAGACTCGGGATTACCGCTAGGGGGTTAATACATGCACTGTAATATATATATATATATATATATATATATATATATATATATATATATATATATTTATATATACACTAAACTGCCTGCATGCCACTAACTAACCGGCCTAATCTAGCTCAAGTTCTCAATCTCCACGTATCACACTACATATGGCTGCTGCGTAAGCAACCCTATACAGTGTGGGGCATGGATTTAGCCCCCTAAGCCATGATTGGCCAAAGGCACCCTGCCATCAATGCACTGCGAGAGCATATAGCTTTGCCCCATATGTTTGGCAAAGCTATGCCATTGCAAGTATGGACAGTCAAGAAAGATTACCTTGTAAAGGTCTAAATCCACACACCTAGTGAGAATAAATAGAGTCAAGTAAATCGGGTTCACTTGGTCAGCAGGTAATATAGGCACAGACTGAACAGGATTAAATAAGGTGTCTCCTGTTTCAGGAGCCAATACCAGTGTAGGTGGACGCATGTCCATGCTGGTCGTACAGGAACTGACAAGGTATCCGAAGAAAATAAGTGCAGACATGAGAAAGTTCTGGGTTGAATTAGGAATGCCTATCAATCAGGATGCTAGCTGTGGAGAGGATGGATAGCACTGGGTCCCATTGACATAAGCTATGGCACCTAGCTATTACCTAGCAACTGAGAACCAAGCAACCACTTGAATAGCCAGGAGCAGACAGCAAGGCCATCAGCAGAATACAAGTAAGCAAGCTATCTAAGTTTTCTTTAGTACCTAGTGTAAGCAAAATGTTCAGAATTATAAAGCTAAACTAATTTAACACCTGCCTGGCATTGCAATGCTCTCTTGTGGGTGTTGGCATGTTCACCTGGTATTCTTCTGGTTCTGTGTCTTTGGCCATCTTAATTGGCTGTCTCAAGATGATGTAATTCCCCCACATGTGCCCAGGAGTCAATATATTTCAGCACCAAGACAGCAGTGTACAGCTTAGTGTGCAAATGAAACGGTTTTATAGCAGGCAGGGTAGAACCGTTTATTGCAGAAGAGACATAGGGGTTGATTTACTAAAACTTGGGAGTCAAAAATCTGATGCAGCTCTGCATGGTAGCCAATCAGCTTCTAACTTCATCTTGTTCAATTAGGTTTTGACAAAAAAAAAAAATTTAAGCTGATTAGTTACTATGCAGAACTGAACCACATTTTGCACTCTCCACTTTTAGTAACTCAACCCCATAGTATATCTCATTTGCATCTAAAAACCTTAGTTCTCACTTTTTTGAGGGGGTAAATAAAATGTAACTTAAGGGAAAAATAAGTGCCATTAATTAATATTTATATTATTGGGGGGGGGGGGGGCAGCCTTTGACACTGTGTTAATTTGCTTAGTTTAAAGTGGAGGGTAGTAAAAAAAACAAAGAGTAAACAGGAACAATGCTAAAGCTTGGTAAAAGAATAAGATAATCGACACACATATATGTGAAAGAAATTAACAACTCTTAAACTACCGTATTTATCGGGGTATAACACGCACCGTGACAGACCAAGCGAGCGCCGCTGAAAAAGACCGAGCGGCGCCGAAAAAGACCGAGCCGTCTGCTCGGCTCCGCTTGTAGTCCCGCCTCCCTGCAGTTTCTGGAGCGAGCGCTGCCGAAAAAGACCGAGCCGACTCTACTGTGTACTCGGCTCGGCTCGGCTTGCAGTCCTGCCCATACTGTGAGGCGGGACTACGAGCGGAGCCGAGCAGACGTCTCGGCCTTTTTCGCTGCCGCTCTGTCTTTTTCGGCGCCGCTCAGTATTTTAGCCTCACAGACAGTGGGGATCGGCGTATAACACGCACCCGCGACTTTTCCCCGATTTTAAGGGGGAAAAAGTGTGTGTTATATGCCGATAAATACGGTAAGTTACAAAGTAAATACATTACCCACACTATAGTGATGAGGTTCCAGATCACCGAAGACTTAACTGTCAGACAGTAGGAACGATCCAAAAAAAGTGGAGTTGATTTACTAAAGGCAAATAGGCTGTTCACTTTGCAAGTAAAGCTTATTTTTTGCAAGGGAATTTGCAGCAGAGCTTAATGATTGAGCTGGAGCTCTGCTGACTTAAATACATAAAAACAAATGCAAGTAATGGATAACTCAGCCCCCTCTCAAGAGAAATTAGACAATTCTATGTAGAGAGAGGAACTTTTTTTCCGTACAGAGCCCAGCTTGCCCTGCATGTTGTTTCAGAATAGCTTGCATATTAGTGGCCAGAATTAAACAACAAGATCCCCAATACACTTCAATAGGGTTTGCAAAAAAGTTTACACATTAAAACTTCAAACAAGATTTGCAAAACCATTTAATAACTGAACCCAGGCAGAGTCACTCATCCTTGATCCAGCTAGCTTGTTTAAATTATATGAATTTCTGACAAATATAGATTAGTTAATATTACTCACCGGTGATATTTTCACAAGTGAGAGTTTGAATACTGGAGCTGACCTAATGTATTTATTCTTAATATGCTAGTGGAGAATATTGACCCTCAGGATCAGCACATTGCCAGCTTGTGGTAAATAAGAAAATATTTACATTGATTGTAACAGACCACCAGGACCCTTGGGTACTAATAATGTGGTTTTTACTCATTTGCAGAAAATTGGATGCATTTGGTTTTCCACTAAGCCTGCGTTGTCATGGATATACAAGTAAAATGTTTAGTATATTAATCAACTGGAAAACCAAATCTGCTCATAATGTCAATTTGTCAACATGGATAACATTTAAATAAAATTTGGTATTGTTAAAGTATCACTAATAAATCTGTGTATGTCAGAAAAGATCTGTGATAAATAAAGCGCACAAGACATTTGGAGATTGCTGCAGGCTTTAACCACATCAATTTCTCAGTTCTGCCCTGGGCTTTTAAGCATTAACAAATTCTTTGTTACAGTTATAGCTGAAATCTACAATAACCTCAATCGAGTACATACTGGCTTATTCACAAGGGCAGTGTAAAGGAATAAAATAAAACACTAACCTGCAAGACCGAATGACGCCTTGACTGTGTATATTAACCTCCCTGGCGGTATGATTATTTCAGATTTTTGATGCTGAAAGCGGTACAATTATTTTGCATGGAAATTTGGCATTTTATATTGTAGGACTGTAATTTGTAGGAATAAATCTGTCCAAACAAGAGTTTAGTAGACATCCGGGGTATGATAAAGTTTGAACAACAAAATCATAAATTATAATATAATAAATAACTATAAATAATTATAACAAATAATAATATAATAATAATAAAAATTATTCAATAATGTAATCAAATCAAAAACACAGAAATTTGCTCAGTTGCAGAATTGTCGCTGTCATTACTTTCAGTAACGATGACGGATTTCCCCACAAATCACTATCACTCAATTCTGCAATTGATTCTAATTTATTATCACTGTTTTCTAGCTGGTCTAAAACCACTTTTGATGTAAAGTGATGGTTTTGGTTGCTATGGACAATCTCCAGTTTCCAGGCAGAAATAACAGTATTTATAATATAAAACTGCATGCAGGGCACTGGACAGACCACTAGGGACAAAAGGTGTGTGAAATAAATTGATACAGTAATGTAATCTGTAAGATTACAGTGTACTGTATATGTATTGTGTCTTTTACTTTTTGAATTTGGCGCCGTTCTCAATCCCCGTGCAGTGCAACGCTCGCAGGGAACGGAGCTTCATGATAGATCTAGCGGAGGACGGCTCACACACAGTGCATTGGAGACATCACAGGATCCTGGGGACAAGGTAAGTAAGCTGTACCTGGATCCTGCGATGCAATCCCAAGTATGGCTTGGGGTTAGCGCTTTTGGTGCTGAAAATCCATCCCTAGCCACACTCGGGAATACTGTCAGGGGGGTTTAAAATCAAATTAGCTATATACTTTTCCAAAATGCATAGGTTATCACTGCTTATTGCACTACTTTATTCAGTAAGTCTGTAAGTTTAGAGGCTTTACAAACTTCAAATGTAAAGAGAAAATAAAGAGTAATGCCGTGTACACGCGATCAAACAATCCGGTGGAAAAGTCCGGCGGACTCAAGTCCGCCGGACAAACCGTCCATGTGTAGGCTCCGGCGGACTTTTTTACCCAAAAGTCCAGCGGACTAAGATTGGAGTTTTGCATACCAGTCTGTCCGCCGGACTCGCATTTTGGTGGACAGTACGGCCGTGTGTGTGCCAGTCCGTCGTACTTTTGAAATGAACAGACTTTTCCAGCCCGGAGAAAAGTCCGTTAGTTTTGAGCGCGTCTCCAGGTAGCCGGGACCAGCAAAGGAGGTGTCACTGGCCCCGTCACCTGGTATGGACTTATAGGGGAATCCATACGCCGAAAAAACAGCATGGGGGTCCCCCCTAGGTCCATATCAGACCCTTATCCGAGCACGCTACCCAGCCGGCCATGAAAGGGGGTGGGGACGAGCGAGCGCCCTCCCTCCTGAGCCGTACGAGGCCACGTGCCCTCAACATGGGGGGTGCTTTGGGGAAGGGGGGGCCGTGCGGCCCCTCCACCCCAAAGCACCTTGTCCCCATGTTGATGAGGACAAGGGCCTCTTCCCGACAACCCTGGCCGTTGGTTGCCGGGGTCTGCGGGCGGGGGCTTATCAGAATCCGTGAGCCCCCTTTAATAAGGGGCACCCGGATCCCGGCCCCCCACCCTATGTGAATGAGTATGGGGTACAATGTACCCCTACCCATTCACCTGTGAAAAATTTTTTAAAAAAAAACACAACACACAAGGGTTAAAATAGTTTATTGCACAGCTCCGGGGGTCTTCTTCCGTCTTCAGGGGTCTTCTCGCCAGACTCCTCTGCTATCTTCTGCTAGCTTTTTTACTAGTGGAGGAGCCCAGCTTTCTTCTTCGCCGCCACCCTCTTTTTCTGACTTTGGGGGTCTTGTCCCCCTCTTCGGGGGTCTTGTCCCGCTGTTCGGTTCTTCTTGCCGGGCCACCTCACTTTCTTCTAGCTCTTTTACAAGCGATGGCCTGGTCTTCTGTCGCCGCTGCCGCTGACGCCGTCTTCTGTTCTTCTCTTCTGGAGATGTTGCCTCATCGCTGTCTTCGGTCACTATGACAGGACAGCGTGCGGCAACTTATATAGATTATGTCCCCGCCCATTATGATGTCACAGTCCCAGAGGATGCTACCTGGAGACGCGCCCAAAATGAGCGGACTTTCCTCCGCGTGTGTGGGCGAGTCCGTTCATTTCAAAAGTACGGCGGATAGTCCGTCGGACTTAGACCGCCGTACCTAGTCCACCGCAAAGGTACCGTGTGTGGGGAGGTAGCTCGTTCAGAAAGTCCGGCGGACAGTCCGGCGGAAAGTCCGCCAGACTAAGTCCGCCGGATAGTCTGATACGTGTGTACGCGGCATAAGTGAAAAAATTCCAAAGACGATGCCGATGTTTGCAAATAGGACTAGTTTCCAATGTGACCACTGCAACCCACTGTTGCTACACAAGTTTTGCCTCAGCATCAACAGTTTTTACAAAAATGATTAGAACTAATACATTCCAACTCTTGCCATTTCATAAACTGAAAATTAAATGCATAGATAGATGTTAGGAAACAACCCAAGCAAGAAACACTTTTGTGAATGGTGTATACACAGTTTTATCATGCATGGAAAATTACTTTACAACCCAAAGAATCAACTCCAGCTAATACAGCTTTTCCACAAAATGAAATACGCAAGTGAATCTGAAGAGGACAGACATCTTAACTGTATCCCAATGCAGGTGATTTCAACAGGTTTGAACATCTAGCCATTTCAGGGTTGATTTACTAAAACTGTAAAGCTTCTAAGTGTAGCTTGTTCAATTAAGCTTTGACAAAAAAAAAAAGCTGCACCACATTTTGCACTAGCCAGTTTTAGTGAATCAACCCCTTTGGGTTCATTGGTACACTACTTAAAACATTTTAGATCCTTAAAAAACAACAAATATAATCTCCAGCACATCAAGAATTATAAAATGTATTAAGATCTTTTTTAACTTATACTTTACTCCAAAAATCTATTTTTTTTGCTTTTTTCCATCAGAATCATACTCATGTTAATATTTTATTTTCCTAAATAATTTTGTTCCTGTTGACATATATCTATTTAAAAAAAATGAAGATTAAAAAATAGAGCATTTCTCTTGTCAAGTCCAAACTTTCAACATACCCTAGTGCCGCGTACACATGACCGGACTTTCCAGCAGACTAGGTCCGACGGTCTTCCCAACGGACTTTCGGCGGAGTTCCGATGGACCTTCCAAACTAACGGACTTGCTCACACATGAACGGACTAAGTCTGTTCAAAAGTCAATTCGTTTGGAACGTGATGACGTAAGACGGCACTAAAAAAGGAAGTTCAATAGCCAGTAGCCATATTTGCGTCGTATTTGGTCCGTCAGACCAGCATACAGACAAACGGTTTTCCCGATAGGAATTGAGTCCATCTGACAGATTTGAAACATGTTATATTTCTAGGTCCGTCTGATTTTTTTTATGCAAAAAACAATCGGATTAGCCCACACAAAATCGGATTGTCAGACGGACTGATTCCATCGGACATAGTTTGATGGAAACTCCGGTCGTATGTACACAGCATAGGGCAGGCTGAGAGCTAATAATACTCATTTGAACCTTAGCTGTTAAAGTTTTGTAACAGCGAATGACACTATCTGTAAATAATCTGGAACTGTCTCCAAAAGACAAAAAAGAAAAAGAGAACTTTGCAGCTTAGGACAGAAAAGCAAAAACCGGAGGAAAATGTTCATGAATTACAAAATTGTTTAACGTATCATTATTTAGGGTACTACACTATAGTTTTCAGGTGCAGGGTGTGTCTTAATGAGGTCAGCTGAATAACTACTTCTTTCTACGGGGACTCCCATCTGGAATACCAAGTTCAGTTTGCAATAGGACACTGAGGTTAAAGTAATGCCTGGTGTAGGAGAAATAGAAAACGTATTTTTTGTTTGACAAAAAGGTACATTAATGGTATGTTGGTATATAGGGGGGGCTGGAATTTGAAAAAAAAAAAAAAAGGTGAACATAGCCTTTAAGGTTTGCAGATTTTTCCATAAGCAGCATCTCCTTACTATAGCTGAGATAGATCAGAGGCATGAGCAGCAGGAGAAGTGAGTGTTAATTCTGAACTCTGGGATTAGCCAATTTTGTCTAAATATACAAGGCATGTGGCATATTACTGGAATATATATATTATATGGAATACGATATATTACTGGAATATCAGTGTGCCTGCCTTGCGTATTTCTTCCAGATTTGTACAATAATCAAGCATGAAACTTGCCTCTGTACAGGAGATTCCTGTAACAAAGTCACTTCCAGTCACTTCTCTATCTTTCCCTTAGCAGAGTAATTCATGTTGAGTCCCCCTTCTCCTTTATTGCCGGTTCATACTGATGCAGAAGTTGCTGCAAATTCTGTGCAGATTCAGCATCGCATAAAAATTGCATCCCATTAGTGCGAACCACTGTGGGTGTGTAAAAGTAAAAGTAAAACATAATGCGATATGATTTGGTGCGGCCATAAAAAGTGTCCTGCACAATTTTGGTGAGGATGAGGTGCGATTTGAGCCATGCAGGATCAATGATCAAATCGCACTGCTGAAGAATCACATGTGATTTGGATAGAAATGCGGTGCGATTCAAAAACACCAAATCTCCTGCAGGCAGCTTGTAGTGGGAAGACTTTCTAGGACAAGTTATGTACAGCACAGTGATGATGTCACACCTAATTTTATATTGTAATATTTGGGTTGCAAAGGCATTTGGTGTACACAATAGTTATATTCTCTGTGGTTATTGAGGAATATATTTAAATGAACATTTGGTTTCCAGAATTCAGCTTTAAATGTTTTCTTTGCAGGGAACCCTTTATATTGAGAGACCAACACAAAACAATATAATACCACAATACTGTATATCAGAAAAAAACATGTGTCAATGGAAGGAACGTCAGACCAAATGACAGAAGAGTCCAAATGAATTTATTAGTTTGCACTAAAAAAACAGCCAATGTCTTTCAGGGGCCAAAGAACACTCCCCCTTCATCATACATACATGCACTTAAGATATGTATGTACATATATATATATATATATATATATATATATATATATATATATATATATATATATATATATATATATATATATACATACATATACATATACACATAGAGGTACATACACATATGCATAGAAATAAATCAGATAGTAAGTGATAGTGTGTAATAAGTTAATTTGTGAAGTATTATTATCAAATTACCAAAAACACATATCTTTTACAATATATGGTGCAACCCATAGTGCCCCATTAAAGAGATATGTGTTTATAAATAGTTTTTTTTTTTTTTTAGGACCCGTGGGTCCTATTTATAACACATCTGCAATAATACATTTCATTTATTTTTTTATTTTATTTAATATTTTTGATTGTTTATCTCACGAGCATTCATTTTAGTTATATGTACAATTCTCCAATGGTATGTATGAACCAAATAGCATTTCATAATACTTTCACTATCACTTACTATCTGATATTCCTTTATATTTATTTCTACTAATACGTAGGTGTATATGCATGTATATATGTATCAGGTTACATATACCTTTTTATGTAATCAAGCTTATGATTGTACCAATTACATCTATATTTATATTATATTTGGTTTTGTTGTAGTCCTCATGAAGAGCTGTTGTGAGCAGCCTAACCTGAGCCAATGAGCTCTCAGAATATTTTTTCCTTTCACTACTTTGCGTTGACTCAAATCAAAGTCCTACGTCCTAATCAGAACCTAGTGCAGCTGTGCATGGTAGCCAATCAGCTTCTAACTTTAACTTGTTCAATTAAGCGTTAGCAATGAATCCTGGAAGCCGATTGGTTTCTATGCACAGCTGCATCAGATATTGCACTCTCCAGTTTTAGTAAATAACCCTCACTGTATGTTTCATTATTATTAACCAGACAATACAGCTGTTTTTTGCAATGTATACTAGAACATAAAGGTGTATTCTACATGGAGCACCAATATAATATACTGAGCACCAGAATGTAGACTTTTGTATTATATTGAGTTAAAGAACAACCTTTAACAGGCATTAATTTCTGCCTATTTATGCATTAGAAAATAATCCATATTGGAACCCCCCTAAGAACTTGTGCTTGACCATAATATTAATAAATCGCTGATGTAATTTACCAGAATAACATCATTGCTCTAATTTAATGAACAAATGATATGGATTGTTCTACATTGTATGTTAATTGTCTGCCTACAGTCCTTTTTTACACATTTCAATATCTTTTTTTTCAAGGAGTCAGTTCCTGATAATTGGGAGAAAGATACATTCTGAATACAAATCAATTTTCAAGAACCTTTTAGAGCCCCGGAGAATAAAATATGTATACTGCAGGAGAAAGGGGACAAAAAAAAGGAAACTACTGGTATAATTATTTTATAACACTTCTGGCCACAACATTCCTACATTTCCATAATGTTAGGGCTTTTGGAAAAGGGTTCTGCAGCTTTATACATCTCAGTGTTTATTCTGGCAGACAACCAAGACTAAATATTTTTCCATTACACAGGCCATCAAAACATGACCCTTCTGCACTATCTGATACCATACACACTCCATAAAAAGATGAATACTAGCACTTTTAAATAAAATACACTTGTTCTGTCTGCTCCTTTTACCTGTAATTGCATGTAATACATTTGACAAAAGCAAAGAGATTTTTTTGATACTATAATAATCTCCATGTACTGACATATTTTACAGTGTTGCCGGAAAAAAAAAAATATGCCTCTTGCTCTCATTTCTGAAATAAAGTTAACATTTTTTTAGGCTGCCCTTTGGTCATTTTTGGCAAATTATGCAAGCCAAACCGTCACATTGAGGTTCATTTACTAAAGTTATAGAGCCTGCTTGCAAAAAAAAAGAGGGAATTTTTTAAATAAAGTTTATTGGAAAGTTATGACAAATTTTATTGAATAATGCAAAATTGTTTGATTTGATTTTTGAAATTGGTGATTGGATGATTGAAGGGAACACAGCTGCACCTTATTCAATAAGCTAGGTGGACATTTCCTGGCAATCTCTCTCCCTTTACTGTAGTAAAGTAATCTGCTTGGGAGTTTTGAATATGGCCTTAAGTAAGTTTCAGACATAATGCTTATGGTCTTGTTTCCATTTGCTCTCCAACCTTGTGAAACATTAATAAACAAGTTGTGGACATATGAAATGTATACTGTGTTATGTGAGAAGAAAGAAAGAAAGACTCTGTGAGGTTATTTTGAACCATGTAAGCTTGCAAAATACTATGATACTGGGGTTTAGGGATGAGCCCGATGTTCGAGTTGAACGTAAGTTCGACTCAAACATCGGGTGTTTGCCGTTTGCTGAATACCGAACATTATGGGGCGCTCGCATGCAATTAAAGCGCTCACAGAATGTGCCATAATGAACGGCGAGATGATCAATGCACTACGAGAACGCAGTGCATTGACGGCTACTGATTGCCCAAAGCATGCACCTGACCTGCTTTGGCCAATCACAGCGCGCTCTGCAGGCAGGGTGCCTTTGGCCAATCATGGCTCGGGGGCTAAGTCCACACTATGTAAGGCTACTTACATGGCAGCCGTACATAGTTTTATGAATGAGAGCAGCAAAATTACATTTGTAAAGGAAAAAATGTCAAGAGGACAAGGACCTCATCCCCACAACCCTTGTCCGGTGGTTGTGGGGGTCTGCAGCCGGGGCTTATCGGAATCTGGAAGCCCCCTTTAACAAGGGGACCCCCCAGATACAGGGCACTTATTCACCTTCCTGCCCAGACCAATTTTCAGCTTTCAGCACTGCCGCAATTTGAATCACAATTGCGCGGTCATGCTACACTGTACCCAAATTAAATTTTTATAATTTTGTTCCCACAAATAGAGCTTTCTTTTGGTGGTATTTTAACACCTCTGGGATAAAAAAAAAAAGACAAACAATGTTGAAAAAAAAACATTTTTTTGTTTCTGTTACAAAACTTTGTAAATAAGTAAGTTTTCTCCTTCACTAATGGGCACTGATGGGGCTACACTGATGGACATTGATGAGGTGGCACCGATGGGCACTGATGATGGGCCCCAATATGCGGCACTGATGGGGCACTGATAGGTGGTACTGAAATGCGGCACTGATGGGCACTGAAAGGCGGCACCGATGGGCCCCAATAGGTGGCACAGATGGGCACTGAGAGGTGGCACAGATGGGCATGGATGGGCACAGATAGGTGGCACTGATGTACACTAATGGATGGTATTGATGGGTATCACTGATTGGCAGGCATCGATTGTGGGCAGTGATTGTTATCCTTGGTGGCCATGGGTGGCATACCTGGTGGTGACTAGTGGTGGGCATCCCTGGTGTTTCTGGTGGTGTCCCTGGTGGTCCAGTTTGGGCATCCTTGCGGTCAGCACAGACCCCTCTGTCAGAGGAGCAGCCGATACTCCACTCGCGGCTCTACTCCACTCGCATCTGACAGACATGAGTGAGGAAAAGATGATCAATGGCTCTTCCTGTTTACACTGTGATCAGCCATGATTTGTCAGAGACTCTTTATCTAGATCGAAGTTGCGGTGTGTCAGACTGACACACCGTAACAACAATTGCCGTGATGCGCGCCCTGGCTTGATATCCTGTCAACGTCATGTGACATCCGGTCAGGATATTGCAACCACTTTGCCACCGTAATTTTGCTACATGGCGGGCGGCAAGTGGTTAAAACAGAGAACTGAAAAAACTCTGCCTCCATGGGAGGCTCCCACTGACTGAAAGATTTCTTCAATGACAGCCATTATATAGCTGAGGGCGGGGCCACCCAGTGACATAAACTGGTGACCCCATCCCCTCTGACATTACGCAATGTCACATGGCATCAGAAGGGGCAGGGTCATCCGTTTACATCACCAGGTGACCTCGCCCTCAGCTACATAACAGCTGTCAATGCAGAAAGCCTGCAGTCCGCAGGAGCCTCCCATGGAGGTTGAGTTTTTTCAGTTTTTTTTTTCTTGGTCCATGAGACGCTGTGATTGAAGATGAATGGACTTAGCGGGACACTTTTTTTAATAAAGGACCAAATTGTCTACTGTAATTTTTATCATTTTGATGCTTTTTTGATGAATGTGTAAGGGTAAAATGTACCCGATACCCATTTACATGGGGTGGGCGAGATCTGGGGTTCCTCTTGTTAAAGGAGGCATCCAGATTCTGAAAAGCCCCCCACCAGCAAACCCCCACAGCCACCGGGCAAGGGTTGTGGGGAAGAGGCCCTTGTTTCCATCAACATGGGGACAAGGTACTTGGGGGGGCCCAAAAACACCCTCCCCATGTTGAGGGTATGTGACCTGGTACGGTTGCCCCCCCTTTCCCTGCAGCCTGTAAGGTTGCATGCTCGGATAAGGGTCTGGTATGGATTTTGGGGGACCCCTACGCCATTTTTTTTATTTTGGTGCGGGGTTCCCCTTAATATTCATACCAGACTAAAAGGGCCTGGTAATAGACTGGAGGGGGGAACCCATGCCGTTTTTTTTCAATGATTTTTAATCTATATTGCCGGGATCTGACAATTCATTACAGCCACGAGCAGTTTTGGGGTTAAATTTTTTCCTTTACAAATGTAATTTTACTGTGGTACTGTTCTAAACATGGGAAAGATGTGCTACATTACAGGCATACTAAGGACACCCCCCAAGCTCAATATTTAAAGGAATATTTCATGTTTATTGTTTCACTTTAAGCATTATTAAAAGCACTGCTCCTGAAAAACTGTAGTTTTTAAACCTTTTTTCGCATTGTTACATTTCCCCTGGGGCAGGACCTGGGTCTCCAAACACTTTTTATGGCAATGACTTGCATATAAGCATTTATTGGTGTGCGCATGTTTGCACAAATTTTTTGCCTGTTCACAAGTTCTTGCGAACCGAACCGGGGATGTTCATCCCTACTGGGGTTATTTACTAAAACTGGAGAGCGTAAAATCTAGTGTAGCTATGCTTGGTAGCCAATAAGCTTCTAACTACAACATGTCCAATTAATGTTTGATTAAAAAAAATGGAAGCTGATTGGTTTCTATGTAGAGCTGCACCATATTTTGCACTCTCCAGTTTATCAATCCCACTGTCTTATGGAAATCCACAGGACATTGGATGTCTACCAGGTTACACAGGTGGATTTCACTGGTATTAATGAGGAGCATGTCATATCAATGGTATAAATAAAATGTAAATAATGCAAAAACAATGTAGAATTCTCTTCCGCTGTTAAAGTCCCACACATATATATATATATTATAATATTATTATGTTTAAAGTGCAACTCGCCTTTGAAAAGAACAAACTCCCCTTTGTTGAGGGGAAAAAACAAACCCCCCTGGGGTGATCAATGAACATTGCAGGTATTTTAACAAATGTACCGTATTCCAAATTTTGTTGCATGAAGAAATAACGGTTTATTTCACCAGACTGAGTGCATACTCTTTCTGAAAGGGAGTGACTGGTTCATAATAATCAGCTGGTGTGCTTTCTGTGTTTCAGTGAGGAAAGCTACAATGTTTGCATACCTTTAAGACCCATACACACATCAGATTTTCTGCAGATTTTTTTCCTTCAGATTTACCAAAACTATATAATATGAGCTCAAACCTTAGGAGTTCCAATGTCTATGCAATCAGGCAGGCCATTGCACTACATGATTTTGGTAAATCTGAAGACAGAAATCAGCAGAACATCTGATAGTATGTATGGGGCTTTAGAAGTAATTAACTCCTAGGGAGTATCCCACCAAATCTTATATTTCTATTATAGGAGTGCCTAAAATCTGACCTGTATCTTAGTGCACTTCTAGGAAAACCAGTGAGCCAATCACACAAGCAGGAAATTATATTTTTGGACGCTTTTTTTTTTTTTTTTTTTTTTTTTACACAAATGGTGTACAGAACACCTCCAGGTTTCCCTATTGCATTGAATTTTACAGCATATTGAAAAAGGAATGTAATTTTAATAACAATAAATTACATATGTAGCAGTTGTATAAGTTATATTATTTTTTGTGTTTGCTATATATTTCTTTTCCACTAAATGGTGTTATCCTTTATTAAACTTTTTTTTTTAAACTTGATTTTATTTCTACTGCATACAAAAGTGGACTGGATTCTTTTACCACAAACCCCAATGGCAACAAAACGTGTAAGGCGATAATGAACCTTATTTATGCAATGACCTATAATACAGTTGAAAAATATAACTTTATTTGCTCTAAAATAGTAAATGGACTGCATTGAAAAATGGCATGAATATGCATTGGTTTGTGGAACCAATAGTTAGTAAATATGGTTTTCTATCTATTTCATGCTGAAAATACAATATTAAAAGCAGTAAGTGGTCTTGCTGTGCAAGAACACTTAATTATGAACCTTGCAAAGACTCCTGGATATGGTATTAGTGGGTGGTCTTGTGACAGTAAAAAACTCTCAAAACTGTTTGCGGAGATTTGCAATTCCCAACAAAAACTCTGTTGGTCATTCAATCCTAAATTATAGGCATCTGTCAGGCATCTAAAACCTACAGAACTTGGATAGATTTTTTTTGGTTGAGGTAGGTTCATGCATCATACACAATAATCATTATATCTAAAGGTAATAATAAGAGGCAATGAGGCATACAATCATAACATTCTACAAAGGTTCCCTAGACAATAAAACGGTTGTAATAAAAAATGAGGGAAAGAAACCAACTGTGGTTTGTCTTCAACACTTTACCTTTAGACAAAAAATAATAAATGCATATTTTGAAAGAAAAAAAAAATAGCAGATTGCAAGTACAATGTCACCTCTATACAAGCTTTCAGTTAGAAGACTGGAGGAAGAGTGAATGGACTATGGGTGCACTGATCAGCACACTTGTAGTCCATTGAGAACTACAAGCCATCTGCTACAGAGAGGAACCCCTGTCCATTGTTAAAAGGGGGACTCAGGGGGTGAGGGGTGCTGGAACATCCATATTTAGGGTGTAACATGCAACATGTTCTAAAAGTTGAACTTATCCTTTAAAGAATAAGCATACATCAGTGCATGAAATTTAATTTCTATTCATGTGTGGCCAGCATTTTATGTCAACACACCTCACAATATATGCTTTTATGATGGCTCAGTTTTTGTACATGAATATCATTTTTGACAATTTATCTGCTGAAAAACATTCTTGAACAGGTAAAAAAAAATAATTGTATTCCCTATAATATGACTTTTGATATTTTAATTTGTGGACTTTCTCTATTGTAAAATATTACAAAGCCTGTATAAAATTGGCTGATATGAACTTTTGTGCTGTTTTAGCACTCATATGTGTTCAGCTATAATAAACTGAGATGGTATGTATCTGTGTCTTTGCATGAATGAGTAAATAATATGTGCTCAAAACAATTGGCTACCATGGATGACAACTCCATTTCCCTATCATTCCCTCCAGTGCTTAATATTTCTACAAACACCTAATAAGAAATTACACATGTAACCCGATTAGGAACAGTATATCATATAACCAGTTTCGGCTAGGCAAATGCCTAAATGAAAAATGATAATCATTTGAAATTTCTAAAGCTATCTGTCAGCTTTTCAAGGTTCACATTTGTAAAAAAAAATCCCATGATCACATAAGGGCTATTGAGAAAGACATTTGTAGTCGCATGGCAATTCTTAATTAGTCTTCCACTGTGATTAACATACTGTTCTTTGACAAAAGGCCCCTCGGCCATTGTGTTAGAATAGAAATACAAGGATCAGAATGTTCACAAATGTAAAAAGGAGCTGTTACTTGAAAAATGTGCATGATATGCCTAAGTTTTCAGGTAATTGATGTGAAAAAAGAATGTGAAATATATACTTTGAGATAAGCCGTGGGTGGTAGGTTATATATGTCAGAGGATGTATGGCATTATCTTAGCATTCAGGCATATGTCTCTGGTAACATACAAAATAATGCAAAAGAGATTTAAACCTCCCTCCCCTCAGCTGAATGGTCTTTTCAATTATTAAAATGTTCTTTGACAGATCCTGGGCCACGTTTTGTTAAAATGTTGAAAGTACCAGCATTAATAACCTTATTTAAAGCAGCTCCCTCAGTTTTCCAGTCATTTCCTACAGTGCCTCAATTATCGCTCTGATAGGCATGCCCTTTTCTTCTAGTTACTCTATTTATAACTTACAGGACTTGCAAGATCACACCTCTACCACATCAGTTCTAAGAAGACGCAAAGCTGCCCAACTATCAAAAGAGAAGAAATATACATATTTCTATATTTTTGTGTCTTCATCTTGAATTTAGATGTGTACAATAGAAAAAGGAGTCATGAAGCTACAGTATGTGACTGTCATCTATTGTTTTACTGAGATAACAACAAGGGAACTATTTAAGGAACGATTACATGTAAGACACAGAACCCAAAAAATATAGGGTTTCTTGCACAGTGTGTATTTAGCCCTGGTGCTTGGGACTCAAGCCTTGAGGTACAGGTGAAATGCACAAGTGCACCATCCAGCTTTGCTACTGGCAACCTGTAAAATCTATAAGAAGCTGAAATCTGCAAGGGCTAGATTAGGCTGGACAGCACATTGAGTGCTACTAATGGTTAAGGCAATATGCACCCAGAGACAAATGCTTAGATTGCAAGCAGTCGGCACTCCTCACAATTGTCCCTGGGTGCATACCACCTTAAACTTTAGAAACGAATGTAGCGCCAGTTCTGCCTGGTCATAGGAGGGGTTGTACACCTGTGGGAGGCTTTAGAACGCAGTCTGGTTGGACGCATTGGGTACCAATCTTCATCTCTGAGCCAGTCAGTGGGCTCATTTGTCTCACTGTGTAATCCAGGAGAGGGTACTTAAGATGCCCAAGTCACGTGGTTCGGGGTTCCAGTCGAGAAGTTGTTGCTGACTCTGTGGTCCTGGTCCTCCTGACCAGCCCCCAGGGGCCCTCATGGCCTGGGGTGTGGATCCATCCATTTCCGAGCCTTGAAATTGGCTAGTTCGAGGTGCAGTAACTGGAAGAAGCATGGACCTGGTGAGGAATCTTCAGTAAGAGAGCCACGCACAAGGCTGGCTGCTCGGTAAGAGCCTGGAAGCTGAGCTGCCATGGACATTGACTGAATCCACAATTCTAACAGTATCGCTGGACCGGCTGAAAGATTCTGGTACAGTAAGAAAGGTTCCTACTTCTATCCTTCCAGTTATAACTAAGTTTCCAACCAAGTCTGTGTGAGAAACTTTGAAAAGCTAGAATTACCTGTTGGCTGCTAAACCCAAACTTAAGGATTTATCCAACAGTTAAAGAATCCAGTTACGAGTGGCTATTCCCTGGATTGTGTACAGAGAGTGAGACTTTTATTGAAGTCAGCAGTTCCAAGCCCCTGAGCTAAACTTTAGCCTGATACCCTCAATTCCCAACTTAGAGACTGAGTTTGTTCAACTGTTTTATGCAAAATAAAAATCCTAACAAGGAATTCAAGTGTCGTTCTCTACAATTACTGGGTCATCAACCCTGGGAACCCCTAGACAAGAACAATGAGTGCAAGCTGGTGGAGGTAATCGGTAAGCCCAGAAAAATTCAGCAGCTCCTTTGGGGGTTAGTGCTACACTAAGAAACATAGAAAAGTGGCAGCAGAAAAAGACTGAGTAATCCATTGAGTCTGCCCATTTTATTAGTTTTTTTGTTTGTTTTTTTGGGGTTTTTTTTTTAGCTTTTGAACTTTTTGAGTATATATCTATGTTTGTCCCAAGCATGTTTGAAGCAATTTACTGTCCCACTACTTCTGCTGGGAATTTATTACAAGAATCAACTACCCTTTCAGTAAAATAATATTTTCTAAAATTAGTTTTGAATTTTCCTCCAGTTAGTTTGAATTCATGTCCAAGTGTTCTTAATTTGGGTTTCATATGGAAAAAACTGCCCTCCTGAACCTTATTCACCCTCTTGAGGTAGCTAAAGGTTTCAGTCAAGTCTCCCCTTTCCCTTCTTTCCACCAGACTGTGCTTATTAAGTTCCCGAAGTCGCTCTCAATATATTTTATCCCCCACACCCTTCACCATTTTTGTCATCTGTCTCTGGACTCATTCTAACATATCAATATCTTTTTTGTAAGTGAGGTCTCCAGAACTAGACATAGTATTTTAAATGAGACTTCACTAAAGATATATATATACTTTATTAGCACTTAGTTAGCTGTCCAGCCCAATCCAGTTGCAGGAGTACTCAGCATCTCATACAGTGTACAGGCTACCAGCAGCAGGGGCTGGATGGTGCACCTGTGCCTTTCAACTGCACCTAAACATAGGAGTTTTATGCACTGGGGCTAAACGTCCAGTGTGCATGAGACCTCTTGGCTTCTTAGATGTATTTATCTTTTTAATTCTGTATGCACTGTATGCACGGTCTGAAAAATAGCATATAGCACTTTGCTTTTCAGATTTGTGTCAGCAAAAGTGTTAAAATGTTTACATCTATCCCAGTTGTGGTTCATGGAACAAATGATATGCAATAACCAGTAATACCATATTTTATCTTTCAGTAAGTTCTTTGTCACTGTAATATTTTCTGCACAGTTGTAGCCCATTATAATATATTCTTTGTTCTCAATCTTCTACATCTGATTTGCAGCTCTCTGGGGTCTTGCCCTTCACATATTTGTTCCATCACTTCTTTGGTCTTTATCTTTTCTTTCTAGATTTCTCTCACATATTTCTTTCAAGATTCCTTCTACTGTCCTCATCACATTGTTAAGCTATATAAAACATAATACATGCTGTAATTCTTTATAATTCTTTATCAGTCCTTATTTTTTATCCTTTAACAGCTTCTATCAATACATCATTCTCAAATGCCTTTGCTTTTGTTAGTACTCATGTCTCTGCTTCACGCTGAACAATATCCTTGAGAATAGTTCCATACATTTGAATTGATGACACTATGGGGCTGATTTACTAAAGGCAAATAGACTGTGCACTTTGTAAGTGCAGTTGCACATATTTCCCTTAGTAAATGTAGGTGAAGGTTCACATTGTAAAGAATACCCAGTCAGGTGCAAGGAAAATACATTTTAAAAAAACAGCATTTTTGCTTGCACATGATTGGATGATAGAAATCAGCAGTGCTTTACCACATTTACTAAACTCTAGGGAAAATGTGTGCACTTGCAGCATTCACAGTCTATGGCCTTTAGTAAATCAACCCCTCTCTTTAACCTAGTAAATCTACCCCATTACATCACCTATAGGGTGGAAAGCAACATTCCTGCTACAACGTATATATGATTATTTTATTCTGCTCTTTGTTGTGCTTTATCGCCTGCATTCTCTCTTTCTAGCTCTATCTTTTCACACTTTAATCACTGTAACTAATTGACATAACCAATTTCTCTTGACAACTGAATCCTTTCAGCAAAATATAAGGTTGTTAAGGGTGTAAAATGTATTTGCATATGCCTTAAAAGAAAAAAAAAATATTTGTTCAATACATCTATGCCAAGGGGCATAGATAAGGGGGGCTCACGGGGGTTCAACCCCCCCAGAGCATAAATCAACACCAAAGCAGCATGGCTAGTGTAGCATTTCAGCTGCAGAAGCGACTCTGCCATACACCAGCCTGTCTCCTCCACACTGCTGATAGGCAGAGCAGCCTGGCATATATAGATTTTGCCATCCTCCTGTGTTCCACATAGTAAACAAACAGGCCAGGACTCAGGCAAAATTCTGTGATGTGAGGAGGAGGAGACTTATGAAAGAGATACCCATTGGCTGAGAAGGCAGCAGGGGGTGGTGCCACTGCCTCCACATCCAATGGTTAAGTGAGCTGCTCAAATCTTCATCCCACAGGCATCTTGTGTTTAGTGTCATGCGCAATGGAGCAGCTCTGATGCGGGGAGAAAACAGACAAGCTGATGAAGTGCATGCAGTAAAGCAGTGCAGCAGCTTACTGTCAACATGTTTAAAGGAAAGACATTTGGGTGTCAGTAAACTGAGTGTTATTAGGCTGTACAGTTGCACTCCTGTAGCCACCTTTATTTTAAAAAAAGTCATAACCCTGCACACTATAAATTGCCCAGGAATGCGCACAAGCGATTCAGTGCACTGCGGTTTGACCCTATTAATTTTAAATAGGCTCAAATTTAATGCACTACTTTTGTAAACACAGTGCAACTGGATTACATGGTACCAGTCTTACTTCTTCTTTGGGTGACAAAATTCTTTCTGCTCAGGTCCATGCTCCTCCTGAGAAACCTTGTGACTGCTGCTTTGTCCCAGAGAGCCTTTGTTCTGCCATGCTGCAGACTTACCATTCTCCCAAGGCTGCTTGCTGCCCTGGGAAGAATCAACTCGTTTGGGCCATTTCCCAAAAATTCTGGTGCTGTGCTGATGTAACTGCCTTTTCTATGTGCGCTCAGAGTAAGACTCCACGACACTTCCCAGTGGGCCACCTACAATGCATACCCAATGGAGAGAGGCCCTGGACCCACCTGTCTATGGATTTAATTGTGGAGTTACCCAACTCCAAGGGCAACACAGTTATCCTTATGGTGGTTGACCAGCTCTCAAAGATGTGTCATTGTATTCCACTTAAGAAGTTGTTCACTTCTAAGGAACTGGCTTCCATTTTTGCTCAGGAGATCTTTCGCTTACATGGGCTACCCAAGGTCATTGTCTGGGACAGGGGTAGTCAGTTTGTGTCCCGGTTCTGGTGAGCCTTTTGTGCACAGTTGGGAATTCAGCTTGCTTTTTCCTCTATCACCCACAGTCTAATGGGGCTGCAGAACGAGCCAACCAGTTCTTGGAGCAATTCCTACGTTGCTATATTTCTGATCATCATAACAATCGGTCAGACCTCTCACCGTGGGCAGAGTTTGCTCACAACAGTGTCTTGAATTCTGCTTCCCTATTGTCCCCATTTATGGTGACTTATGGTTTCCAACCATATTGCCAGGCATACCATGTTGTCTGTCATTTGTGCATTAGAGGAGCATCTCTGTGATCTTTGTTCCACTTGGGCACAAGTCCAGGAGGCTTTGCGTCATGCTAATAATAGGTACAGACTCCATGCTGACCGCAGATGCCTGCCTGCACCTTCCTACCAGGTTGGAGACAGGGTCTGGCTGTCATCGCTCAACCTCCGATTTCGTATTCCCTCACTAAAGTTTGCACCTTGGTTTATTGGGCCTTTCCATATTTTTTGCAGGATTAACCCAGTGGCTTATGCATTAGACCTTCCTTCTAATATACGTATTTCATGTCTCATTATTAAAACCTTTGGTCTGCAACCGATTTTTTCACCTCGGTGCCACGTCCACATGCTGTACAGGTTGAGAACCATTAGGAGTATGAAGTACAGTCCATTGTTGACCTCTATAGATTCTGTGGGTGCATGCAGTATCTGGTGCATTGAAAAGGGTATAGTCCAGAGGAACGCTCTTAGTTCTCATCCTCGGACGTACATGCCCCTGTCCTCCTCCGTGATTTCCATAAAGGTTTTCCCCTCATGCCTGGTGATCCTCCAAAGGGGAGGGGTCGTTGAGGAGTGGGTACTGTCAGTGCTGGGTTTAGCCCTTCCTTCTCTGAGCCTGCCGCGAAGCTGTCGCCTAATTGTCAGCTCCTATGTCTCTACAGTTACTCAGCTGTTGCTGATATCTTGCTCGTCTGTCCTGCTTACTTAAGCCATCTAGTCCAGAGGAGCATGACCTTTGCCTTAGTCAACATCACAGAGACGCTCTCCTGCTTTCCTGTTAAAAGACTTGCTTGGCTGACATCCCTTCTACCGCCAGATCCTGCTTGCTGTTTTAATACGCTCATCTCTGGCTCCCTGACATTTGGCTTGTCTGACTATCCCTTCCGGTTCCTGAACTCTGGCTATGTTTTCACTATATTTGTTCTATTTACTTTTATTATTAAACAAGTGTGATTTAACTGTACTTCTGTCTTGGTCTGATTTCATGATTTCTGACAGTTTTTCTCCCTACTTTCACTGTAATTACTGTATTTTTAAAGAAGAATTCTGGGGGAAATTTGTTTTCCCATGCTGTGGGGCTGTGCCTGCACTGCATGGGTTAACTGCTCACTTTTGTCTAGGGGTTCAGATAGCAGAGATATACATACCTAATCCACCATTCCTGCAAGTGCAAGACGAGTCCCTGCCACTCCTGTCCCCCATAAAGGTGTTTAGCAACATTATTGGGAAAAAAAAAGACAGAACTATTACTATTACCCTAAAAGAGGAAGTATAATGTGAGTTTACTGTTGAGACTTTACAATTACTTTAATAGAATTAGGCTACAAAATATTTGAAATACTGAACAATGTGCAAATAAATATATGATTTTACATTCCATAGATACACACTAATGCCCTGTACACACGGTCGGACTTTCCGACGGAAAATGTGCGATTGGATCTTGTTGTTGGAAAATTAGATCGTATGTGGGCTCCATAGGACTTTTTCCGTCAGAAATTCTGACACACCAAGTTTGAGAGCAGGATCTAATATTTTCCAACAACAAAATCCGATTGTTTAAATTCCGATCGTATGTAGACAATTCTGAAAGACAAAGTGCCAGAATAAATTATGAGATGAAAGCTATTGGCTACTGTGCTCTTTATACTCCCATCATGCGTGCCCTACGTCACCGCGTTGTGAACGATCATATTTTCCGACAACTTTGTGCAACCGTGTGTGTGCAAGACAAGTTTGGGCCAAAATCTGTTGGAAAAAATCAGATGGATTTTGTCGTCAGAATGTCTGACCGTGTGTACAGGGCATAATTCTTTTAAACACAATAATTCAGTGAGACATACCACCTTCTCGTCGTTTAATTAAGAATTTACACTATGTAATTCATAGACCAACATATTTCACTTAGGAAATAAAGAAATCAATTACTAGGAAACCACATAAGAAAGAAATGTCAGCACAGGGAAATAAAGAGAATAATAAATGCATCAGATCCACTGTAGGCAAGTGTTTATGTGGGTGGATGCTGAAGCAGAAGTTATAAGAGGAATCTGTCTGACCTTGTGTACCAGCAATCATTTGATGAAGATATGATCTCTGGTACAGTATTGTGAATCAAAAGGTTGCAGAGCACAACCAGCACTTCTAATCAGTGCTACCATCAGCCAGTAAATGACATCTCATGACATTTTACTAAATTATCATAATTTCCTGTGGCTAGTTTAAAATTTAATTTTCACCTTTGGCCTAAATACTATAATAAAAGGTATCAAATGCCTTTTAGTTTTAACTTGGAAAATACATATTAACTGCTTCCGGACCAGCCATCGCAGTTATACTGCGGCAGGTTGGCTCCCCTGCGCAAGCCGTCGTAGCTGTTTATCGGCTCTTTAAGACACCTCTGGTGGTGCATGCACACCCAAAGTATGTCCCCGGAGCCGATGCGAGTGCCCAACAGGCGTGACGGCCACCGGACACCCGCAACCACGCGCAACAGAGCGAGAACCGGGACCTGTGTGTGTAAACACACAAATTCTGGTTCTCTCAGAGGAGAGGAGACAGATTGTGTGCTCATACTAAGTATGACCACAGATCTCTCTCCTCCCCTAGTCAGTCCCATCCCCCCATAGTTATAACACACCTAGGAAACACAGCTAACCCCTAGGTCGCTCCCTAGTGTTAGCCCCTTCCCTACCAGTGACATTTATACAGTAATCAGTGCATTTTTATAGCACTGATCGCTGTATAAATGTCACTGGTCTCAAAAATGTGTCAAAAGTGTCTGATTTGTCTGCCGAAATATCGCAGTCCCAATAAAAATCACTGATCGTCGCCATTACTAATAAAAAAATAATAATAACAAAAATGCCATAAATCTATCCCCTATTTTGTAGACGCTATAACTTTTGTGAAAACCAATCAATATAGGCTTATTGCAATCTTTTTAACCAAAAATATGTAGAAGAATACATATTAGCCTAAACTGAGGGAAAAAAAATGTTTTTTTTTTTTTTTTTATTTGGATATTTATTATAGCAAAAAGTAAAAGATATTGGGGGTTAGTTACGAAAGGCAAATCCACTTTGCACTGCAGTCGCTCTAAATCTAAGGGGTAGATCTGAAATAAGTAGAAGCTCTGCTGATTTTATCATCCAATCATATGCAAGCTAAAATTATGTTTTTTATTTTCCTTGCATGTCCCCCTAGGACCCACAATGACTTTACTTCCAAGTGCACTTTAAGAGCACTCTTTAAAGTGCACTTGCAGTGCAAAGTGGCTTTTCCTTTAGTAAATAACCCCTATTGTATTTTTTCAAAATAGTTTTTCCTTTGTTTATAGCACAAAAAATAAAAACCACAGAGGTGATCAAATACCAAAAGAAAGCTCTATTTGTGGGGAAAAAAGAACACAAATTTTGTTTGGGTACAGCGTCGCACGATTGTCAGTTAAAGCAACGCAGTGCCGTATCGCAAAAAATTACCTGGTCAGGAAGGGGGTCAATTCTTGAAGTGGTTAAAGACTAGTCTTATTGCAAAAAGTTTCACACTACAAAAATGGAAAAGCAATCTGATTCATTTCTGTGACTTCATTCAGAAATTTCTATAAATAAGACCCTTTGCTGACACAGCCAGGGTTTTTTTTGTAGACTTGTTTAAAAAAAAAAAAACATTTTATGCCTGAAGATTACTCACCCCTTTGTTATGAAGCCCATAAAAAGCTCTGGTGCAACCAATTACCTTCAGAAGTCACATAATTAGTGAAATGATGTCCACCTGTGTGCAATCTAAGCATCACCTGAGCTGTCATTACATATACACACCTTTTTGAAAGGCCCCAGGGGCTGAAACACCTAAGCAAGAGGCACCACTAACCAACCACTGCCATGGAGACCAAGGAACTCTCCAAACAAGTAAAGGACAATATTGTTGAGAAGTACAAGTCAGGGTTAGGTTATAAAAAAAATCCAAATCTTTGATGATCCCTAGGAGCACCATCAAATCTATCATAACCAAATTGAAAGAACATGGCACAACAGCAAATCTGCCAAGAGATGGCTGGACACCAAAGCTCACGAACCAGGCAAGGAGGGCATTAATCAGAAAGGCAGCACAGCAACCTAAGGTACTGTAACCCTGGAGAAGCTGCAGAGTTCCACAGCAGAGATTGGAGTATCTGTACATAGGTCAACAATAAGCCGTGTGCTTCATAGAGTTGGGATTGATGGCAGAGTGGTCAGAAGAAAGCCATTACTTTTAGCAAAAAACAAAATGGCACGTTTTGAGCTTCCGAAAAGGCATGTGGGAGACTCTCAAAATGTATGGAGGAAGGTGCTCTGGTCTGATAAGACTAAGATTGAACTTTTTGGCCATCAAAGAAAAAGCTATGTCTGGCGCAAACCCAACACATCACATCACATCAACCAAAGAACACCATTCAGCAGTCGGGACTGGGAAACTGGTCAGAGTTGAGGGAGAGATGGATGGTGCTAAATAAAGGGATATTCTTGAGCAAAACCTGTACCACTGTGTGTCTGATTTTAGGCTAGAAAGGAGGTTCCCCTTCCAGCAGGAAAATTACCCCAAACACTGCAAAAGCAACACTTGAGTGGTTTAAGGGGAAATGTGTAAATGTGTTGGAATGGCCTAGTCAAAGCCCAGACCTGAATCTAAATAGAAAATTTGTGGTCAGACTTAAAGATTGCTGTTCACAAGCACAAAACATCCAACTTGAAGGAGCTGGAGCAGTTTTGTAATGCCGCGTACACATGATTGGATTATCCGGCGGACTTGGTCTGCCGGATAATTCGCCTGTGTGTGGGCTCCGGTGCACTTAGAAAGAAGACTTGACTCAAAATTGTCCGCCGGACCAATCCACCCATCTGTGTGCTAGTCCGCTGGACTTTTGAAATAATTGGACTTGCCCACACATGGAGTAATGTCCATTAATTTTGAACGTGACTCCAGGTAGACAGGACTAGCGAAGGAAGTCAATGTCCATCAGCGAGATTGACACCTCGCGAGCCCTGTCGCCTGGTATGGATTTAAAGGGGAACCCCTATGCCAAAAAAATGGCGTGTGGGTCCCCCCAAAGTCCATAGACTATAATCCCCCAAAAAAGTCTGGGCGTGTGTGGGCAAGTCCGCTCATTTGGAATGACCGGCGGACCTCTGCTGCAAAGTTCAGCGGATTGTCCGCAGGACTAAATCCGCCAGATAGTCTGATCGTGTGTACGCGGCATAAGGATGAATGGGCAAAAATTCCAGTGGTAAGATGTGCAAGCTCACAGAGACTTATCCAAAGTGACTTGGAGCTGTGACAGCCGCAAAAGGTGGCTCTACAAAGTATTGACTTTAGGGGGGTGAATAGTTATACACATTGACTTTTTCTGTTATTTTGTCCTATTTGTTGTTTGCTTCACAACAAAAGAAAAATCTTGAAAGTTGTGAGCATGTTCTGCAAGTTAAACAATCCATGTTAATTCCAGGTTATGAAGCAACAAAACACGAAAAATGCCATGGGGTGAATACTTTTGCAAGGCACTGTAGATACCCAACTTGTCAAGCCTTAAAACTGTAGATACCCAACATGTAGTCCTGGGCAGGAATTGAGTGGGTCTCAAGGCAGCAGTTTTTTTGCCTTACTATAGGGGCACACTATACTATAATTTGCAGCTTGCTTTTGGGGCACTCTGAAGGCAGGAGTAGCCAGAAGCATCGGTGGGGGACCCCAGAAGAAAAGAATCAGGGCTGCTCTGTGAAAAACCATTACACAGAGCAGGCAAGTATAACATGTTTGTTGTTTAAAAAAAAATACTTTAACCACTTAAGCCCCGGACCAATTTGCAGCCAAAGGACCAAGCCCCTTTTTGCGATTTGGCACTGCGTAGGTTTAACTGACAATTGCGCGGTCGTGCGATGTGGCTCCCAAACAAAATTGGCGTCCTTTTTTTCCCACAAATAGAGATTTCTTTTGGTGGTATTTGATCACATCTGCGGTTTTTATTTTTTGCGCTATAAACAAAAATAGAGCGACAATTTTGAAAAAAATTCAATATTTTTAACTTTTTGCTATAATAAATATCCCTCAAAATAATATAAAAAACATTTTTTTTCCTCAGTTTAGGCCGATTCAATTCTTCTACATATTTTTGGTAAAAAAAATTGCAATTAGCGATTACTGATTGGTTTGCGCAAAAGTTATAGCGTTTACAAAATAGGGGATAGTTTTATAGTATTTTTATTAATATTTTTTTTACTAGTAATGGTGGCGATCAGTGATTTTTATTGTGACTTTGACATTATGGCGGACACATCGGACATTTTTGACACATTTTTGGGACCATTGTCATTTATACAGCAATCAGTGCTATTTAAATGCACGGATTCCTGTGTAAATGACACTGGCAGTGAAGGAGTTAACCACTAGGGGGCGAGGAGGAGTTATGTGTAACGTTATATGTTTTTTTTATTGAAGGGGGGACGTGGCCTGGCATGTGACATCACTGATGGTCTTTCCCTATAACAGGGAACAGGCGATCGGTGACAGCCACAGTAGGAAGCGCGGCGAGAGGTTTGTTTACACAGACCTCTCCTCGTTCTTCAGCTCTGTGACCCGATCGTGGGACACCAGTGGTGATCGGGTTCGCGGGTCCCGCGCCACGGTCACGGAGCTCAGGACTGGGTCATGAGCGAGCCGGCGGTAGCACGTTCGAGACCCACAGCTGGGCACTTAAAGAGGCATGTACAGGTACGTGATTGTGCCCAGCCGTGCCATTCTGCCGACGTATATGTGCAGGAGGTGGTCCTTAAGCAGTTTAAAGATTGTGCAGGGAAGATCAGCATCTGAACCCAGAGAAGGTGGAGGCTGATAAACTGGAGGTAATAGAAAGCATTACTATTACATTTAAAGCAAACTTTGACATGGAGGCAAGCCACATTACGTGGGAGCAGGGCACATTACGTGAGGGCAGGGCACATTTTGTGGGGGTAAGGCACATTACATGGGAGCAGGGCACATTACATTAGGGCAGGGCATATTACATAGGAGCAGGGAACATTATGTGGAAGCAGGGCACATTTCAAGGAGGCAGAACATATTATATGAGAGCAGGGTACATTACATGAGGGCAGGGTACATTACGTGAGGGGAGGGCACATTACATGAAGGCAGGGCACATTATGTAGGAGCAGGGAACATTACGTGGGAGCAGGGCACATTTCAAGGGGGCAGGGCATAATATATGAGAGCAGGGTACATTACATGAGGGCAGGGCACATTACGTAGGAGCAGGGCACATTACGTGGGAGCAGGGCACATTACGTGAGGGCAGGGCACATTACGTGGGGGCAGGGCACATTACGTGGGGGCAAGGCACATTACGTAAGAGCAGGGCACATTACGTGGGAGCAGGGCACATTACGTGGGAGCAGGGCACATTACGTGGGAGCAGGGCACATTACGTAGGAGCAGGAAACTTTATGTGGGAGCAGGGCACATTTCAAGGATTCAGGGCATAATACATGAGCGCAGGGCACATTATGTGGGAAGGATTTCTAAGGGCGTAAATTTTTGCTTTCACTCCTCACTACCTATCAGTTTTGAAGGCCATAAAATGGCAAGATAGCACAATCCCTCCCCCCAAATTACCCCATTTTGAATAGTAGACACCCCAAGCTATTTGCTGAGAGGCATTTTGAGTCCATGGAATATTTTATATTTTGCCACAAGTTGCGGAAACATAACAAACTTTTTGTTTTTTGTTTTTTGCACAAAGTTGTCACTAAATTATATATTACTCAAATATGCTAAGGCATATGTGAAATGACACCCCAAAATACATTCTGCTGCTTCTTCTGAGTACGGGGATACCAAATGTGTGAGACTTTTTGGGAGCCTAGCCGTGTACAGGACCCCTAAAACCAATCACCGCCTTCAGGCTTTCTAAGGGCGTAAAATTGTGATTTCACTTCCTCACTACCTATCACAGTTTTAGAGGCCATGAAATGTCAAGATAGCACAAACACCCCCACCAAATGACCCCATTTTGGAAAGAAGATACTTCAAGCTATTTGTTGAGAGGTGTGTTAAGTCCATAGAATATTTTATATTTTGCCACAAGTTTCGGGAAAATGACTTTTTTTTTTTTTTTTTTTTTTTACACAAAGTTGTCACTAAATGGTATATTGTTCAAATAAGGCATGGTTACATGTGGAATTACACCAAAAAATACATTCTGCTGCTTCCCCTGAGTATGAGAATACCACGTGTGGGACTTTTTTCCACTCCAATTGCGTACAGGACAACGAAAACCAATCAGCGCCTTCAGGCTTTCTAAGGACGTACATTTTTGATTTCACTCCTCGCTGCCTATTACAGTATTGGAGGCCATGAAAGTAGACACCCAAAGCCATTTGCTGAGAGGCATGTTGAGTATTTTGCAGATTTTGTTTTTCGTCACAAGGTTTTGAAGTTTGAAAAAAGAAAAAAAAATACATTTTTATTTTCTTTTTTCATTTTCAAAAACAAATGAGAGCTGCAAAATACTCACCATGCCTCTTAGAAAATACCTTGGGGAGTCTACTTACCAAAATGGAGTCATTTGCGGGGGTTTTGTGCTGTCTGGACATTTCAGGGTCTCTGTAACTGTGATAGGTAGTGAGGAAGGGAAATCATAATTTTACGCCTTTAGAAAGCCTGAAGACGGTGCTTGGGTTTTGGGGTCCTGTACGTGGCTAGGCTTCCACAAAGTCTCACACATGTGGTATCCCCATACTCAGGAGAAGCAGCAGAATGTATTTTTGGGTGTAATTCCACATATGCCCATGGCATGTTTTAGCAATGAATCATTTAGTGACAACTTTGTGCAAAAAAAAAACAAGTTTGTAATTTTCCCGAAACTTGTGGCAAAATATAAAATATTCCATGGTCTCAACATGCCTATCAGCAGATAGCTTGGGGTGTCTACTTTCCAAAAAGGGGTCATTTGGGGGTTTTGAACTGTCCTGGCTAGTGATGGACGAACTTCCGACGGGACGTTTCGCGAACGCGAAATGCGAACGGACCCAAACGTTCGCGAAACCGAACGTTCGCCGCGGGCCCCATTGACTTCAATGGGAGGCGAACTTTGCAAACCTTCATGTCGAATTTGCGGCCACGTGGTAATTATTAGGGGGTAAAACGTAGTCCCACCATCTGGACAATGACATAATACATGTATGAGGTGAATTTGGGATCGATAACTACAAGCATTTTTATTTTATTTGGGAAATTGTTCTAACAATTCAGGACTATGGAGCTAATGAAGGCAATGGAGGAGAGGGAAGGTCAGGGACCAGGGTAGGCAAAGAAGAGGGTGCAGGAGATGATCACCAGCAGCGTGACATACCGGAATGACACATGCACCGTGATAGAGGCATCTGACAGCAGCACCGTGACATACAGCGCTGACAGCAGCACCGTGACATACAGCGCTGACAGCAGCACCGTGACATACAGCGCTGACAGCAGCACCGTGACATACAGCGCTGACAGCAGCACCGTGACATACAGCGCTGACAGCAGCACCGTGACATACAGCGCTGACAGCAGCACCGTGACATACAGCGCTGACAGCAGCACCGTGACATACAGCGCTGACAGCAGCACCGTGACATACAGCGCTGACAGCAGCACCGTGACATACAGCGCTGACAGCAGCACCGTGACATACAGCACTGACAGCAGCACCGTAAGCAGCCCCAGGAGGAAGTCAGCACAGCACAGGGATGGTGTGATCCCCTCATAATAAGAACCCCCAGGAGGAAGTCAGCACAGCACAGGGATAGTGTGATCCCTTCATAATAAGAACCCCCAGGAGGAAGTCAGCACAGCACAGGGATATCATAAGCAGCCCCAGTAGAAATATGACACCGCTCAACCTCTTCAAAGAGGAGGGTAGGGGCATATAGTACGGTGTGCTTTTTTGGGTCAAGGAAGTGAGCCAAATGAATTAAGAAGGTCTGTGTGCTTGATTAAAAAAATAGTTTATAGACATATACATGGTCTACTGGTCACATGTGTTGAATTCCTCCGAGATCCATGCCTCATTCATTTTTAGAAATGTGAGGTAGTTAACACTGTGGTGAGCTAGGCGAGTACGCTTATCGGTCACAATCCCCCCTGCTGCGCTGAACGTCCTTTCGGACAGGACACTGGATGAGGGGCAAGCCAACAGTTCGATTGCAAATTGGGCAAGCTCTGGCCAGAGGTCAAGCCTGCCCACCCAGTAGTCTAGGGGTTCATCACTCCTCAGAGCGTCCACATCGGCCGTTAACCCAATGTAGTCGGACACCTGACGGTCTAGGCGTTCCCTGATGCTGGATCCGGATGACACCTGTCGATGGGTCGGCTGAAAGAATGACCTCATATCCGAAGTCACCAACACATCTTCAAACCGGCCTCTTCTTGCAGGCGCTGTTGGATTGGTACCCGCAAATCCTTCTCTGGGAGTGGGAATTGCTCCTCTGCCAGCGCACGCAAAAGCAGAATGCAGCATTTCTCGAAGCAAGGCCTGGAAGTGCTGCATTCTGACAGCCCTCTGCGACGGCGGTAACATTTCCGCCATTTTGTGTTTGTACCGGGGGTCTAAGTACGTTGCCACCCAGTACTGGTCCTTGACCCTCATGCTTTTTATACGGGGGTCCCTATTAAAACACTGGAGCATGAAGGCCCCCATTTGCACTAAAGTGGAAGCGGTGTGGTGGCCTGGCTCCTGCTCATCATCCAGGATAATGTCGTCCTCTTCATTCTCCTCTCCCCATCCTCGCACAACAGGGATCCCAGAAAGGTTTAAAGCATGCTCTTCTTGCTCCTGCTCATCCGCCCCGGCACCATCCTCCTCTGACTCCTCATCAGACTCCTGTTGTTGACTTGTCTCAGATAGAGTAGCCCCCCCTGGGAATTCATCCAGCATTGCGACTTCCTCATCTTCCCGCTCCTGCTCCTCCACAGCCTGATCAATGACACGACGCAATGCACGCTCCAGAAAGAAGGCATAAGGTACCATGTCACTGATGGCGCCATGGCTGCGACTGACCAGTTTGGTGATCTCCTCAAATGGCCGCAGAAGTCTGCATGTGTCGCGCATGAGCAGCCACTGGCGCGGTGAAAAAAAACCCAGCTCCCCAGAACCGTTTCTTTCGCAGAGTTCATACAGGTAGACGTTAACTGCACGTTTCTGCTGGAGCAGCCTATCAAGCATATAGAAGGTTGAGTTCCATCGCGTCGGGCAATCGCAAATAAGACGTCTGACCGGCAGATGGTGTCGCCGCTGAATGTCAGCAAGGCGAGCCATGGCCGTGTAAGATCTTCTGAAATGGGCCGAGATTTTCCTTGCCTGCCGCAAGATGTCCTGGACCCCAGGGTATTTGACAAGGAATCGCTGCACGACCAAGTTTAAGACGTGTGCCATGCACGGCACGTGCGTGATTTTGCCCTGTTTCAATGCGCTAAGCAGATTGGCACCGTTGTCACACACCACTTTACCAACTGTCAAATTGAGCGGTGTTAGCCACTCATCTGCCTGTGAACGCAAAGCTGAAAGGAGTGCCGGGCCAGTGTGGCTCTTTGCTTCCAGGCACAACAGACGCAGCACGGCATGGCAACGTCTCACCTGGCATGTGGAATAGGTTCTGGGGAGCTTGGGCGGTGCAGTGGAAGAGACGCTAGCAGCGGAAAAGGAGGAGGCAGCTGAGGAGGAGAGGGAGGAGGATGGAGTAGGAGGAGGAGAAGAAGAGTCAGGCCTGCATGCAATCCGTGGCGGTAAAACCAAATCTACACGGGTGCCACGGGTTACATGCTTGACGGCCGTCAGAAGGTTCACCCAGTGGGCAGTAAAACTGATATACCTTCCCTGCCCGTGTTTGCTAGACCACGTGTCTGTGGTCAGATGTATCTTGGCACCGACACTGTGTGCCAGAGATACATTCACTTGCCGCTGAACATGGCCATATAGCTCTGGGATGCCCTTCTCTGAGAAATACTTCCTTCCTGGGACCTTCCATTGTGGTGTTCCAATGGCCACAAATTTGCGAAAGGCCTCCGAGTCCACCAGTTTATATGGCAGTAGTTGGCGGGCTATGAGTTCTGACAAGCCAGCCGCCAACCGTTGGGCAAGAGGGTTATCCGGCGTCATCATTTTTTTACGCTCAAACATTAGGCCCACGGAAGCCTGCCTTTTTGCAGAAAAATGTGAGCTTGGCGTGATGGAAGGTGGAGTGGAGGACAATTGTGAGGAGAGAGGAGAAGGAGAAGTAGAAGACGAGGCTGGACGGTGAGAGCCTGCAGTGTGGCTTTGTGTGTTCCGTTGCTCCCACTGGGCTCGGTGATGGCTGCTCATGTGCCTTCTTAAGGCGGTCGTCCCTAGGTGAGTATTGGGCTTACCGCGACTAACGCGTTGACTGCAAAGATTGCAGATGGCAACGCTATTGTCAGCAGCGGACACGTTAAAAAAAGCCCACACTGCGGAGCCATGTGCCGGTGTCCTGGGAGCGCCAGATGTGACCGTACATGGTCGATGACTCGCTCCTGATACATTTGCAGTCTGCTTTGTCCCTGCTGTGCAATGTAAGTCATTGCTGCTTCTCCTCCCTATCTGCTGGTCCATATCTCCCTCTGAACTCCCCTCCTCTTCCTCTCTTGTGGGCACCCACGTGACATCACTAGACACGTCATCATCAACGTCACCTTCCCCACCGCTATAAGTAGAGATCTCGGAGTAGGCAGCAACACCGGGGACCAACCTCCTCCTTGGGCTGATCTGGGTACTGGCGTCAGACTGCTGAGTAGCGCTTGTTGCTACCTCCTCTTCCTGATCCAATACCAAGAGTGGCTGCGCATCAGAAATGTCCTCTTGATATGGATCGGAAAATAATTCCAGTGACTCAAGCGGAAGGTATGTGGTGGTGGTGGTGGTGGTCGTGTTGTTGGTGGTAGTGTCTTTGGGGGTGCACATAGCAGAGAGTGAAGAAGAGGGTGCAGATCGAGAGGATGAGGAGGGTGCAGAAGAGTAAGGCTGAGCGAGCCACTCAACCAAGTCTGGTGCATCCTTTAAAGTAATTGAACGCACCTTCTGCAACTTCCCACTTTGGCTCAAGCCTGTTGCTCCTGCCCTACCCCTACCACCCCTGCGGAAGGGCCTGCCTCTTCCTCTGCCTGTCATTTTTTAAATGACCCTGTGACAAAACTCTTAGTCCCTATACCGATGAAGGACTGCTGCAGTATAGGGCAGCGGTCAGCAGTGGTGCACGTCAACCCTATCTATTGTGGACCGATAGCGGTCCTTACAGAACAGCAGACTGTACCGCACTCAAGCCTATGTACCGTAGCACCCTATACCAAGTTACCAGTCCTTATAAGAACTTTTGTGGACCAAGCAGGTTGTGTATTAGTGTTTAGCAGACTGTACGTCAGTCCCTATACCGCTGAAGGACTGCTGCAGTATAGGGCAGCGGTCAGCAGTGGTGCACGTCAACCCTATCTATTGTGGACCGATAGCGGTCCTTACAGAACAGCAGACTGTACCGCACTCAAGCCTATGTACCGTAGCACCCTATACCAAGTTACCAGTCCTTATAAGAACTTTTGTGGACCAAGCAGGTTGTGTATTAGTGTTTAGCAGACTGTACGTCAGTCCCTATACCGCTGAAGGACTGCTGCAGTATAGGGCAGCGGTCAGCAGTGGTGCACGTCAACCCTATCTATTGTGGACCGATAGCGGTCCTTACAGAACAGCAGACTGTACCGCACTCAAGCCTATGTACCGTAGCACCCTATACCAAGTTACCAGTCCTTATAAGAACTTTTGTGGAACAAGCAGGTTGTGTGTTAGTGATTAGCAGACTGTACGTCAGTCCCTATACCGCTGAAGGACTGCTGCAGTATAGGTGAGCGGTCAGCAGTGGTGCACGTCAACCCTATCTATTGTGGACCTATAGCGGTCCTTACAGAACAGCAGACTGTACCGCACTCAAGCCTATGTACCGTAGCACCCTATACCAAGTTACCAGTCCTTATAAGAACTTTTGTGGAACAAGCAGGTTGTGTGTTAGTGATTAGCAGACTGTACGTCAGTGCCTATACCGCTGAAGGACTGCTGCAGTATAGGTGAGCGGTCAGCAGTGGTGCACGTCAACCCTATCTATTGTGGACCGATAGCGGTCCTTACAGAACAGCAGACTGTACCGCACTCAAGCCTATGTACCGTAGCACCCTATACCAAGTTACCAGTCCTTATAAGAACTTTTGTGGACCAAGCAGGTTGTGTATTCGTGTTTAGCAGACTGTACGTCAGTCCCTATACCGCTGAAGGACTGCTGCAGTATAGGGCAGCGGTCAGCAGTGGTGCACGTCAACCCTATCTATTGTGGACCGATAGCGGTCCTTACAGAACAGCAGACTGTACCGCACTCAAGCCTATGTACCGTAGCACCCTATACCAAGTTACCAGTCCTTATAAGAACTTTTGTGGACCAAGCAGGTTGTGTATTAGTGTTTAGCAGACTGTACGTCAGTCCCTATACCGCTGAAGGACTGCTGCAGTATAGGGCAGCGGTCAGCAGTGGTGCACGTCAACCCTATCTATTGTGGACCGATAGCGGTCCTTACAGAACAGCAGACTGTACCGCACTCAAGCCTATGTACCGTAGCACCCTATACCAAGTTACCAGTCCTTATAAGAACTTTTGTGGAACAAGCAGGTTGTGTGTTAGTGATTAGCAGACTGTACGTCAGTCCCTATACCGCTGAAGGACTGCTGCAGTATAGGGCAGCGGTCAGCAGTGGTGCACGTCAACCCTATCTATTGTGGACCGATAGCGGTCCTTACAGAACAGCAGACTGTACCGCACTCAAGCCTATGTACCGTAGCACCCTATACCAAGTTACCAGTCCTTATAAGAACTTTTGTGGAACAAGCAGGTTGTGTATTAGTGTTTAGCAGACTGTACGTCAGTCCCTATACCGCTGAAGGACTGCTGCAGTATAGGGCAGCGGTCAGCAGTGGTGCACGTCAACCCTATCTATTGTGGACCGATAGCGGTCCTTACAGAACAGCAGACTGTACCGCACTCAAGCCTATGTACCGTAGCACCCTATACCAAGTTACCAGTCCTTATAAGAACTTTTGTGGAACAAGCAGGTTGTGTGTTAGTGATTAGCAGACTGTACGTCAGTCCCTATACCGCTGAAGGACTGCTGCAGTATAGGGCAGCGGTCAGCAGTGGTGCACGTCAACCCTATCTATTGTGGACCGATAGCGGTCCTTACAGAACAGCAGACTGTACCGCACTCAAGCCTATGTACCGTAGCACCCTATACCAAGTTACCAGTCCTTATAAGAACTTTTGTGGAACAAGTGAGTTGTGAATGTTTAGCAGACTGCAGCAGAAGGGCAGCAGTCAAGTATAATATCCTTTCTATATTTGGAAGAAAGAATATTATACATGTACAAGCCTATTACTGTACCACTGATACCAGTCCTGAAAAGAACCTTTGTGGAACTAATAATAACAGCAAGTCTTTAAAATTACCCTCACTGCCTGACAACACTGCTTCCTTCCTGTCCCTATACAAATTGGCAAAAAAAGAGAACGATTAGTGGTTACTGGAACAGCTCTTTTGTGGACCTTGATAGTAACAGCTAATGATGATGATGATGATGATGATGATGAAAGACTAATCTGGCTGTCCCTGTAGCATACACCGTCCTTTCCCTTTCTCTAAACTAACAAAAGACACTCAGGCTGCTGCAAGAATCAGCAGCACAGCAAACCTATCAACACCTAACACCTATACCAGTCCTGAAAAGAACTTTTGTGTACCAAATAGCTAGTGGTTTATCTCTCCCTACTCCACACAGGAACCTGTCCCTATCGTAACAGAAGAAAGAATGTAAAATGGCCACCGGATCGGGTGTATTTATAGGTTAGGGGGAATGTACAAGTGTCCATGTGCTGTCATGTCTCAATTGGCTGTCCTGTATCACATGATAAACGTGTCACCAAAGGTTAAAGTTCTTGTATACATTAAACACGTAAGTCCGCCGCGGCGAACGACGGAAAAAGGCGTTCGAACGTGCGGACCGCGAATGTCGGAAATTCGCCGCGAAACGACCGCCGGGCGAACCGTTCGGCCATCACTAGTCCTGGCATTTTATACACAACATTAGAAGTTTATGTCACACATCACCCACTCTTCTAACCACTTGAAGACAAAGCCCTTTCTGAAACTTTTTGTTTACATTAAAAAATGTTTTTCCTTTTGCTAGAAAATTACTTTGAACCCCCAAACGTTATATATTTTTTTTTAAAGAAAGGGTCCTACATAATAAAATGGTGAGTGTTGCAATTTTTTTTTTTACACACAGTATTTCAAAACTCAATTTTTTTCGAAAAAAAAACACTTTTTTTAATCTTAAGAATTCTACCCATTTAAAAGTCAGCAGCTACAAAAAGTGTAGCTGTTGACTTTTAGTAATCAGACATTCACTTGTCACATGGTCCAGTGATGTGGTCGAACGAAGCCCCACTCCTCTTCCTTCCTCCTCCTCTTCTCTGCAGTTCCGGCATTGCCACTGTGGAAGCCTGACTGTGTCTTCACAGCCAGCTATGCACTGCGCATGCACGAGCAGCGCTGTGCACTGTGACTGTCCAGGTAATCATCTGGGACCTGTGATGTGCCCCAGATGATCGCCGAGAGGGAAGGGGGAGAGGTGAACTTGCTTCCAGCACTGCAGTGGCTCAGGAGGAAGTGGGGAGCTGAATCCCTCTAAAAAGAGGGTATCCGCACCCTCCCAAAAAAATGACATGCCAAATGTGGCATGTCAGGGGGTCACCTGCACTTAAAGCGGAAGTTCCATTTTTGTGTTTTTTTTTGTGTTTTTGTGTTTTTTTTTGCACTTTTATATAAACTGTAAATGTTCCACATTAGGGTCTCTCAAAATGTGATGGCCATCTCATCTTTCGAGACCCTGTGTAAGTGTGCCCTAGAACTATGCAATGCTGTACCCTATGCTAATACTCCACTAGTGTGTGGTAGCGTTCAAAGCATTCACCAATGCAAAGACCAGGTTGGTCAGGACAGTAGGGACAATAAAAGCGGGTGTCATGCCTATATCTGGGCTTTCTGCAGACACAACATCTTCTTTGGGGATTTCTTTGGGTAGGGGTACCAGGGAGGACATACAGAAAATGCCTCTCATGCAGCCGGCTCACTGCATTTGGATTGGGAAGTTGGGCCACAGCACCGTCTGGAAACAGAAGGGCTGTGATGATCTCTTCCTGGAATTTAGGGAAGGATCCAGTTTGTCCTGAAGCTTTGTATAGCACATAATCATTCAGCAGAGTCGATTGGAATAAATATACAGACACTTTTTTCTACCAGCGTCTGGTATAACAGACAATTAGGTACGGCGCCAACAACTGGTCTTTGAGGTCCATGTTAAGGTTGTATTCATGGACAACATCAGTCACCATTTGAATTTGGACAGCTGTGTCTGTGTGAAGGGAGGACAGAACGAAAACATTCTTGTTATCCCTCCACTTCACAGCAAGAAAATTATTACCACTCAAGCAGGCTCTCTCCCCCAGCCTAAGACGGCAATCTACGAGCCACTGGGGTAAGCCCTAGAAATTAGATTGCACGGTGTCACATGCATCAATACCATGATCAAACAAGTGACTAAAAAGTGGCAATAATATTAATATATTGCATATGGCAATAATAATAATTGTCCACATACAAGTGGTACCCCTTTCCGAATAAAGGTGACACCAAGTCCCACACAATCTTACCAGCATTCCCTATGTAGCCTAGGTAGTTCTCTGGATCTACGTAACTATCTCTTCCCTCATAAATCATAAAACTATATGTATAGCCTGTTGCCCTGTCACAGAGCTTATACATCTTGACCCCATATCTGTCACGCTTGCTGGAAAGATAACGTTTGATAGACAAACGGCCAGAAAATGTAATCAGGGACTCATCAACAAAGACAACTTGATTAGGAGTAAACAAAGCTGCAAACTGTTGGTTGAAGTGGTTTACGAGGGACTGAATGTTGTAGAGCCGATTGTATTCAGGGTCATTGTCATTGAAATGCATGAACCACAAGATCTGCTCGTCCCCAAGTGTTACTGCAGTTACTGCAGTTACTGCAGTGCTGGATGTACGACCAGGATGTACTAGGCAGCTGGTGCTTGCCAGTTTACCAGAAGGATGAGCAGCACTAGCACTGGCTCTCTGCTCCATACAAGAGCTCTGCGGTTTTTGCACCTTAACAACAGCAGAAGAATGGAGTCGGGTACGCCTGACCTTGACAGGGACCACTACTCTGTCGTCGGCGCTATCTGTCAGGGTGCCGCTACTGTCTACAGGTTTGTATTCTGAGCCTGAATCTCACCGATGGGTGAGTTCCTCTTCACTCTCATCTGTCATGCTCAGAAACATGTAGGCCTCTTCACTAGTGTATGTTCAATTGGACATTTTGGCCTCTAAATTTACTGGTAAAACTAGTGAGACTCACAGGAAAAAAGAGCACCTGACTGTCAGCGACTTCTTAAACACTACCAAAAAAAACTGTTAGCATTCGCAGGGATCAGGCCTGACTCTGCGAATGCTGCAGTTATGTGTTTAGTGTTTTGTAAGTGACAGTGATCGATTGATACTGCACTTGGGGAGGCTGGGCTGGGTGAAGGGGTTAAAGGCACGTGCTAGCAGGTATCTGGACCGATCACACTAATGCTGCTTTTTCGGGAACCCTAAACTAATGGGGATGCTAATATAGTTCTGATCAGATCAAAGATATCGATCTGTTCAGACACTATACTATTAAGGGAGGTCATGGTGCGTGCATGGTTGTTAGCGCTATTGGTTAACGGGGGGGCAATCGGGGGTGAAATGTGTGCCTACGTGTACTGTGTCAGTGTAGTGTTGGTGAAACTCACGTTTGGATGTCCTCTCTCTTCTCTCTGGAATGGAAAAGAATACCAGAGAGGGAGATGACATTACTTCCTCTGCCTGTGTTTACACTTACAGGAAGGGGGAAGCATTTAATTCATCAGAACCGATGAGCAGGTCCAGGCCTGGGCCTGGAGACTGATCAATTCTGAAATTAATCAGATCGTCGCGGCCGCCTATGGGGGGGGGTAAGGTAACATTGTTTCGCCCACCCATGCCATTCTGCCACAGTAAAACTTTGGCGGCTGGTCGGAAACAGGTTGAAGAAAAAAAAATTCAGTGCAATGGTATATTTGATTTTGGTGAATGAATTTTGGCAATTAACCCTTCTCTGTTTAGTATTACTTTGCAAAAGTATCCTAAGCTTATGCTAGCCAGCATCCTGTACAGAAAAAAAATTGGCACTTAAAGCAAAATGTTGGCAAGTGGCACTGAGTGCTAAGGAGTCACTAGTAGGAGTAATCTAATTCATAAAGTAGCAAAATAAAGTTACTTTATTTTATCAGTACTTAGATTTTATTTACTAAGCACTATTATAAGTGTGCTTTAAATGAAAACTAGAATGTTTTTTGGTCAATTTGATTTTTTTTCATGGTTTCAGGTCTATAATCTTATCTTTAATTTAATGTTTTAATTACATGTATAAAATAAACATTTATTACACCGCACTTCCATTAAACTGTAATCACAGAATATTTAAACTTTATAATAGGAAATAGCTGCTGACTTCTGGACTGACTGTCTCTAGCAAGCTGGGGAGTGAAGAATGTAAAACCTGTATTTTGTATTAATTGTAATAGCCCTAAACGTAATAATTAAATAATTACAAAAAACACACCTAAATGCCTCAGTTATGTAAAGTTATGTAACAACCTAAACGCCTGTTATGTAACGACCTAAATGCCTCAGTTATGTAAAATTATGTAACGACCTAAATGCCTCAGTTATGTAAAGTTATGTAATGACCTAAATGCCTTAGTTATGTAAAGTTATGTAATGACCTAAATGCCTCAGTAGTGCAAAAAAAATAATAATAATTACATTAAGGGTTTGATTTACTAGAATACCACATATTATTCAGTTGACAAAGTGAATGTTCACCATCCAATCAAGGCAAAATCCAGATTTTTGAAAAAAAATTCCTCTGCAGATGGTTCTCATTTTTTACTACATTTAGTAAAAATTTACTGTATCTATAAAAAAAAAGTGTTGCACTGTTTCTTTAATAAATAAAATGAATGATTCATTAATCCAAAGTAAATATAACCATGCACATGTATAATTTTGTGTGACATAAAAAGGCCCCATCAAATGAAAAATAAGTGTTGTCTTAAGTGTCACAATAACTCATGTGTTTCTGGGCTCCAACAGTGGCAAAACAAAACCAAGTGTTCCAACACCTCTACACAAAGCCACTTACCAGAAGCCTAGACACAACATAGGAGGTCTAAGCCCTTGTACAAACGGTTGGACATTCTGACAACAAAATCCGTCAGATTTTGTCTGACGGATTTTGTCTGAAACTGGTGTTGCATACACACGGTGATGACGTTATTTTGTTATGACGGAACTACGTTCAGGCTAGTAGCCAATAGCTTTGGTCTAGGAATTTGACCTGAGCATGCGTGGCACTTTGTCCGATCGGAATTCTCTACAAATGATCGGACAAAGTCCAATCGGATCATGTTGTCGGAAAATTTTATAGCCCAGCTCTAAAACTTTGTTGGTTGGATATTCGGATGGAAACAGTCCGATGTAGCCCACACGTGGTCGGATTATCCGACAACACGGTCCGATCGGACATTTTCCATTGGAATGTCCGACCGTGTGTACAACATTTAGATCCTTGATGGATGGATTTCTCCCTCATCTCACACGTCAATGATAGCTTGCGATATGGTTCAATGGCACACACAGAGAAAGCACAAGAGGAACCGCATAGTGTAGCAACTCAGGACAGTACTCACAAAGATCAGAAAGATTCCAACAGATCACAATACCAACACTTATCCCAGCAGATGTGATGATGTCCCCCCTAAGCTCTGCCTGACATGTTTCACCTGTCAGACCTCTTATACAGTGAAGTCTAGGTTTCCGATAAATAACTTTGTATGGAGGTGTTGGAGCACTTGATTTTGTTTTGGCACTTTTGGAGCACAGAAGCACTGGAGTTATTGTGAGACTGAAGACAACACTTGTTTTCACTTGATGGGTACTCTTTTTATATCACTTTTATGGCATTTAATATTTTATAGGATTGCACAAATTGTAAAATACTAAAGTTATATATATTATATTATACCCTCCTTGAGGGTGGGGACTGATGTAAATGTACAATGTATATGTAAAAGTGCTGTGTAAGTTGACAGCACTATAAAAGTACTATATATATATATATATATATATATATATATATATATATATATATATATATATATATATATATATACATTCATTTCTGATACTAATGCAGTCTGATGTCAGTGGCAGAGTGAACACCCTCCACTTTCTATAATAAACTACCCCTTATATGTCTTACAAAATTTTTGTTGGCCTGTGTAAAATAAATAGTGGACAAATGTGTTTGCAGTAAAATACTTTACACTAGTTAAATGGAGTAGACAAGTATCTCCACTTAAATACCCTTTGCAATGTCATACTTGTGATACCATACCAGTGGTACCATTAAAAAGTGTGTAATTGCCTGTTCCCAATGGGGCAAACAGGTAATATAAAGTTATTCATGGATAAAACTTGCGCTGCTTTGTGTGATGGGAATTTTCACAAAATATACTGTTAACTGTTATGAAACTAACTAGTAACTCTTTTGGATCGGATCCCTTTCCTTTGTTTCTGTTATTTTGAAAAATTTAATAAAAAAATTAAATGGTTAAGAAAAGTGTGTGATTGCCTGTAGCATAACTATTACTGAACTATTCAAATACAGCTCTGATTTTCAATGCCAGCCTTGAATTACATCCTGTTTAAAGTGAATATATAATCAGCATGTTTCCAGAAAACCTGGTAATTTGGAAGGGTTTACTTTGTTAATATATATATATATATATTATTAATAAGCACACAATATTCATCTGTACTCTAACATCAGCTGCCTGGTGCCAGTATAAAGGGCAGTAAGTCAGACACAAAGATATATCCATAGGGATTTCAAAAATTATAAAATATGTGCTCAGTTCAAAAAGAAGAGAGAAAAAATATTAGCAGCCACTGTGACACCAGTCAATGACATAGAAAATGATATATATAAGCAGCACTCAAAATGAACTAATGTGCAAGGAAAATCATGTGTTGCATCAAAATCCAACTACATATAAAATAAAGTGCAAGTGTGACTTCGAAAATTGGCCCAACCTCCGTAGGCAGCTTTTGATGATGAAGCGCGTCAGTGGTGGCCTACAAGTGACGACATCATGCACACCTAGCCACCATCAAGCATTATCGCATGAGCCAACAGCCTGCTGCATCATACATTGTCAATATACATGCTGGTTTTCTCTGTTTGTAAGGTAATTGTGAATATTGTTTTAATAAAGTGCTTTGATACTTTGATGGGCTTCACGATGGAAGTTTTTATTTTTTAATTATTCAGAGTCACTTCATGCGATCTGTCATCCATTGACGGCTGCTCTCCTGGATGTCTTGCTGGGTTTGCCAGGATGACCATTATAATTTATGGTCCTGTAAATCCAGTAAGAGGCTTATGTGTGAGGGTGCTATTGGTGGCGGATCTCCTTACTTCATCCCATATGCAGGGAGAACTTTCAAGATGTATTAACTTTTTTTATGGACTTTTTTGATTATGGACTGAATTCTTTTATGCTTTTATGTATTGTTAAGACCAATTTGCAGAGTCACGTGATTTTCCTTGCACTTTAGTTAATTTTGAGTGCTACTTATTCATATCATTTTCTATCTGTAGGGATTTACCCAAGCTGCTGGGGGAAATACTGTAAGCCATGAAACCCAGAATAAGTAACTCCTGTTGCATGACACGTTCCCTTTAAATACCTTGTTCAATACATAATTAAATTGTAAATTATAACTATATTGTACTATTAATGTTTGGCTGTATGTTTCTGTGTTGTGAATGGGGGATAAAAATGCATAGCAATGCTTTTCATTTGTCACCCTTGGAATAATCTATGAAAATCAAGATATCTTAATAATATTGTATGGACTGCAGTCAGCAGCTGCAAAAGACAACAGTAGCATAATACCATTTTTTGGAACTTGTGACACACAAGGATTGCCAGTTTCTAACTGCATATGCCAATAAATCAGCATTTTTCAACAGTATATATACAGTCGTGTTTAAATAAAAATTGCAGTATCATTTTAAAAGAAACATAATAAAACAAATGCACTATTGTTGTCTGTAAAACAGGGTATAACATGAACTATGTATAAATGTTTACTAGCCACATATTTAGACGAATGTAGTCATACTGAACTGGAAAATTGTTTTATGTGTATTATAAAACCTGATCCCCTCATGTTTCTAGTGTTTACATCTTTACGTTTTGTGTATAGAATCATCCGCTCTCCCTAAACTGACAAGTGCGTGTATATGGTTTGCAGATAACACATGCTCCCCCTGCTGGTAATATAAAAAACACGATCAAATTTCCACCTTGATACAAACACAGACAGATGCGGCTAATCAGATAGTCAACACCTTTTTAACCCTTTTTACGCATGAGATACAAAAGAAATATATCATGTTATCAATGTATATGAAGTTTACTTATTCTATCATGTATGTGTTGGGAGTGTTTTCCTTTTTCCTTCAAAATTACTTTCAAATAGAACATTAGTATATATTAAATAAGTTAGCAAGAACAGACAATTTTGGTGGGATATGCTACATAAAAGTTAAGTTGAATATACATGTTCAAAAAGCAGGTCCAAGTAAAACACATTACAGGCATACCCCACTTTTAAGTACACAATGGGGTTTATTTACTAAACGTACAAAATCAGGCTCACTTCTGCACAGAAATCAATGAGCTTCCAGGTTTTATTACCAAAGCTTAACTAAACAAGCTGGGGTTAGAAGCTCATTGGTTTCTATGCAGAAGTGAGCCTGATGTTGCCCTTTCCATATTTAGTAAATAAACCCCATTGTGTACTTAAAAGTGGGGTATGCCTGTAACACAAGGCAACCAATCAAATTCCATTGTACTGCAACCACATATAGTATGTAACAAAAGAAGCCTTTGATTTTTGCTATGAACAAATGCACTTTACAAAGTCATTTTACTTTGCACATTGCCTAACAGATATTTAATAAGCAGAAGCACAATTAATCAGAAATCCTCATTTATAGTACTGACCCTTGGATTTTGAATTCTGATCATTATTGATTATTAATGGGTTATTTCACTTGGTGCGTCATCATTTGAGTTGCGGTTGCATCAACTCTTTGAGTTGTGTCATAGAGGATTTCAGATCCAAATAATACTCAAAGCACAAAAATAAGAACATACCAACACTCTAAAGTAATGAAACTTTTGTGTCTGAAGTAGAAGAACAAAATCATTGCCACATGTACTATTTTTAAGTGCTTATCTAAAATATTTGGAACAAAAACTGAAACACTATCTGGATACTACATAATTAGTCATTTCTTTCTGCAGCTTCGGTCATTCCTTAAAACCCTTTAACTTTGCAAATACTAAATCGCTCCAATCAACAAGTTGAACAAGGGTTATTAACATAATAGGGAAGTAATCTGCAATGGAGTTTCCTTAGTCGCCAAATCTCCAAGGGTATATACCTACCTATGCAGCCTTTAAGTTTTTTTTTTTTTTTTTAAGATGCACATAACCAAAGCACATAGGTCTGGCCTGTAATACTGATAATTCTATTACAGACCTCTCCATGTGCTTGAGATGCAAGCAAGAAAGTGTGCCTAGGCACTCTGGTGTGAATGAGCCATTAAGATTTGGTGCTGCATTTACATCAAAGGAGTACATCCTTTTTTCCTGCATGGGGACCTAATAGTGTGTACATGCCGGACCCCAAAAAACAGGTGTCAGCAGTGAGATCTGCTATCAGGTCCACAGGAATGTTTACATGCTATGTCTAGGCAATAACTGGGACGTGCTTGTGCCTGTGGTCTTGGCCACACAATGAATACACCATGCCTAACTGTGCCTTTATTCTGAAACAGTCCCCAATATTACCATTGTGCAACTGTGTCTTATAAGCCCCTTAATCATTTACAGCAAAGTAAGAGGAGACAATAACAATTCCATACAGCATCCAAGTCAAACCCCTAAAGGGTACTTTGTCAGACTTAAATCCCGCAAAGATAATTCCTTAGAACAAAGCTTCAAATCTTGAACTGTCCCTGAAAAGAAAACATCAGAAACAAGGCAAAAATAATATATACAGTATATTTCATGCTCTTAGAGAAAAACAATGTAAAAAACAAAGGATAATACACAGTTAAAAAAAGAAAATATTTGTAGGTTATCTAGAGAAGAATGGATGATGAGCTTTTGATACAACAGGATTAAATGTGGGTTGCTTCAATTTGTGAAACAATGACCAAGTGGATTTTTTAGAACTTTGCCAGTCTCTAATAATGCGGATTGCATGTTCTCTTCAATTACCTGCATTCTCTATATCAGACTGGTGACCTAGCTCTCTAGAAATGATGTATCCCTCTATACAATTCCTTAGTCTCTTGCAGAAGTCTTTCATCTGTACCATTATCAGTATCATTGCATTAAGCACAGATATGCAAGGCAGTGATGACACCACAGGTAGACCTCTTACCTTCAGCCAGAAGGCGCATTGCATGAACAAAAGATGGATCCAGGCTATCTTTCTCAACCATCAGCTCTGGCAAGTATTTCTCCTGCTCCATAACACTGCTTACAACTACAGCGTTAGGCTGAACCGCAAAGCTCTCAGCTGAGCCGGTTACAACGCCCTTGATATATGAGAAGTCCTAGTGCTTTGTATGAAATAGGACAAGCAGTGCCAGAGCACTGAGACTCTTGGACCAACAATACTCCAGATTGTACACACAACGTCACACGATGTTCAGGAGCAATTCTAACACTTTCCTGTTTTTTCTCCCCTTCCAATGTGTTATATGAAAGAATGAATCCCCTGCATCCCTTTAGATGAGTACAGTCCTTGCTGATCCGCCACCTGCACTTAATGTTCTACCAGTCAAGATCACAGTGCAAAAAAAAAAAAAAAAGCTTCATAGTCACCTGTGTTCATTTTGGCAGCAAATTTCAATTTAGTTTTAGTCTTAGGACTAAAATGGCATTTTACTTTTAGTCCCATTTTAGTTTTCTGCAACTGTTTAGTTTTAGTCGAATTTAGTCAACTAAATCTCCTGTACATTTTAGTCGACTAAAATCTCCATCTTCATTTTAGTCATAATAGGTGTATTTAAATTGCAATGCATTAGTTAACACTTCTCTACAATTTCCAAACGCATTATATACTGCTGGAGTGAAAAATCTAATATGTTATTTATCATGGCATTGAGGTATGAACATGCACTACAGACCAATGTTGATTTTGAAGTCAAATTTCAGTTTAGTTTTAGTCTAATGCAGCGTACACATGATCGGAATTCTCGTCGGAATAAGCTCTGATGGTTTTCCCGAGCGAATTCTGCTCAAACTGTCTTGCCTACACACGGTCACACTAAATTTCCGACCGGCAAGAACGCTGTGATGTACAACAAGTACAATGGGACTAGAAAAAGGAAGTTCAATACCTAGTAGCCAATAGCTTCCATCTTGTAGTTCAATCTGAGCATGCGTGAGTTTTTGCGCATCAGAATTGCATACACACGATCGGAATGTCAGATAGAAAGTTTTTCCATCAGGAAAATTGAGAACATGCTAGGAAATTTTTGCTGGCGAAAATTCGGACAGCTAAATTCCGATGGAGCCTACACACTGTCGCATTTTCCGATGAAAAGCTCTCATCAGTCTTTTGATGGCCAAAATTCCGATCGTGTGTATACGGCATTAGTCTTTTGGCTAAAATGGCATTTTAGTTTTAGTCCCATTTTAGTCTTTTGACTAAAATTACATTTTAGTTTTAGTTGTGTTTTAGCCATCTCAGTTGTTTTAGTCGTATTTTAGTAGACTAAAATAATATTAATTTAGTCGAATGAAATGTTTTAGTCATTTTAGTAGATGAAATTAACACTGATAGTCACCTTGGTATTGACTATGCTTGCTTTTATGAAACAGAAATTTGATATTTGACCTATGTGTAGCTGTAGCAACATGGGTTATCAGCCCAGGGAGTAAAGGTAACTTGCAGTTTACTAAAAAAGTGCAACGTTAGAATCGGTAATGCAAAACAGGGTCAGAATGTTAAACTACATGTATACACTGCAGAATAATACAAAACAGATTATGAAAGCTGCACAAACAGGGACTCTTCACAACAATGTCTCTGGCTCATTCAGGGAAACATGTGGCACCATAATGCAAAACAGGGTCAGAATGTTAAACTACATGTATACACTGCAGAATAATACAAAACAGATTATGAAAGCAACACAAACATGAACTCCTCACAACAATGTATCAGGCTCATTCAGGGTAACGTGTGGCTGCACAGTAAAGACTCTATGGGGTGGATTAAAGGCAAAGAGACTGTGCAATTTTTCAACAGCAGTTGCACTCTGCAAGTGCAGTTGCTCCAGAATGAGTAAAAGCTTCACTCTGTAAAGAACACCCAAGCACATGCAAAGATAATAAAAAAAAGCATTTTTCGCTTGCACATGATTGGATGATGGAAGTCAGCAGTGCCCCCATTCATTTACTCTTAGCTCTGGAGCAACTGCACTTGCTAAAGTGCACAGTTGATTTGCCAGTAAATCAACCCCAAACACCCAAAAGGGAAGTTCTGCTTGTCTGTCTCCTTTCCCCCTCCACTGTCACATTTGGCACCTTTTGGGGGGGGGCGGGAATGGGTACCTGGTTTTGACAGGTACCCACTCCCACTTCCGGGTGCGTTTGCCATGGTGAACTCAGCTGGAAGCTTGGCCCCCTCCTCCTTTGCCCCCCACCAGGCCATGCACCAAGTGCAACGTCCTTCACGCATGCGCCATAGGAAACCGGCTTTGTAGTCACAATGCTTCACTGCCATTTTCCCTTAGCCAAGAAACACCAGCAGCACCCGAGAGCAAATTGAAAAATCGGCTCGAGTGAGGGCACTGCTGGATTTCTGGACAGGTAAGTGTCCTAATATTAAAAGTCAGCAGCTACAGTATTTGTAGTTGCTGACTTTTAATTCTTTCTTAAGGAGTCTGGAGCTCCGCTTTAACCACTTCCTCCCCGGATCATTTTGCTGGCCAAAGACCAGACCACTTTTTGCGATTCGGCACTGCGTCGGTTTAACTGACAATTGCACGGTCATGCGACGTGGCTACCAAACAAATTTAATGTCCTTTTTTTCCCACAAAAAGAGATTTCTTTTGGTGGTATTTGATCACCCCTGCGGTTTTTATTTTTTGCGCTATAAACAAAAATAGAGAGACAATTTTGAAAAAAACGCATTATTTTTTACTTTTTGTTATAATAAATATCCTCCAAAAATATATAAAAAAAAATTTTTTTCCTCAGTTTAGGCTGATACGTATTCTTCTACATATTTTTGGTAAAAACACCCCGCAATAAGCGATTATTGATTACAAAATAGGGGATAGTTTTATGGCAATTTTATTAATAATTTTTTTTTTACCAGTAATGACGGCGATCAGCATTTTTTATTGTGACTGCGACATTATGGCAGACACATCGGACATTTTTGACACATTTTTGGGACCATTGTCATTTCTACAGTAATCACTGCTATACAAATGCAGTGATTCCTATGTAAATGACACTGGCAGTGAAGGGGTTAACCAGTGGGTGGCAGTGTAGGGGTTAAGTGTTCCTAGGGGTGTGTTACTAACTGTTGGGGGCTGGGCTTTCATTTAGTGAACACTGATCTCTGCTCCAATCACATGGAGCAGAGATCAGCGTCACTTGTTGCTAGGTAGAATGGGGAGATGCTGTTTACAACGGCATCTCTCCGTTCAGCCGCCCCGTGAGACAATCACGGATATGCCCGTGGCGAACGAGTCCACGGGGCCCGCGACCGGGCTCACGGGGGTCCCAACCAGCAAGCGAGTGCGCCGCTGGCAGGGCGGCATTAAAGATTGGATGTACCTGCACGCCAATATGCCTGCCCGTGCCATTCTGCCAACGTACATCGGTGTGCGCTGGTCGGGGACTGGTTAAGACACTATAACAGTGATAGTGAACCTTGGCACCCCAGATGTTTTGGAACTACATTTCCCATGATGCTCATGCACTCTGCAGTGTAAATAAGCATCATGGGAAATGTAATTCCAAAACATCTGGGGTGCCAAGGTTCGCCATCACTGCACTATAACAAAAATATAAATGGTGTGCGGTTCTTTTAAAAATCTAGTACTACAATACCTGGTGAAGTAAATGGGATTAACCAAATTAGTTAAATATGAATTAAATATAGTGGCAAATAGTGACTTCACTTGTAAGTAAATGTTTATGTGCATAAAGTAATCTACTTCAAATCAATAAAGAGTAGAGAAAATGCCCATATATCAAGTCCACATGCGTTGGAAAATTTAATATATTACTAAAGGTGCGTAAATATCAGATATTCCACTGCTGTGATCACCCATGCTCCAAAGTAAAAATACTCAGTTAACTGAGAGAAATGGCCTCTTACCAGACAAGATGGATCTCTATTATAGAGATCAAGACAGCTTGTGAGGAAATGATCACAGGTATGGTTGTCACAGGTGTGGATGTTTCACATGCCATGTATCCAAACACTTCTATCAGAAGGTGAAAAGAGAGCAAATCTATCACTTGAAATGCAAAAAAACAAAAAAACACCTAGTGGCGCTATACGAAATCCACACTGTTAGATAACAGTGTGCTATAATAACCAAAGATAACCAACGTGAAAATTATAAATAATGTGCATAAATATAATCAACAATACAATAAATCGTGATGAAGTAGCAATGAAATATAATCAAAAAAATATATAATCAAAAATATATAAATCACACAAAAGTGATGCTGTGGATATGTGACAAAAGGTGAATAAAAATGAACACAATGACAAATAGTGCTCTAATGAAGGTGTGCAGTTCCAAAGTGAATTCAATTAATCTTCAATCAAATACAATTAATGAGGAGCAATAACCGTGATGATGGCAATAGTTCAAAAAATGATTAATTCAAGTAAACATTCTGTAGTCAAGTGTCCATCAAATGCAAAACCTCCACCGCACCCTTGGTGTTCGTGCCCCCCTTGTTCAAAAAACTCACCAGCAGTATTGCCCAGCACTCTCGTGTCGGGCAAAAAACGCTTATAGTGTATACAGATGATGATTATTTCTCCAAGCCACTTCTTATGAAAACTTCGCAGGCAGAGGATAATCACTTATTATCTCAGAATTACCTCAAGGAGACAAAAGAAACTTCCCATAGTGCAATAATGTAAAGCTATTTTAATAAAACGTCAAATTTAAAATCACACTCACATGGATTCAATTAAAAACAGGCACTTCAAATAGACAATCCACTGGTCAATTCAAAGGTTCTTCCCTCATAGGCATTGGTGAGTATACTGGAAGCAAGCTAGGTAGTATCACATAGCACCGTCTCTACACAAGGTATCTGTGTGGTACCTGACAACAGACAGCTCAATTTGAAAACAGCGCCAAATGGTGATATCCAGTCCTTCAACCTGTATGTTCTCCTTCCTCCGCCTTCTATCAAGTCAATTACTGTGTGTGCTGGTCGCCATATAGCCACGCCCCCGACATGTTTCGTCCAATGGACTTCCTCATGGGTTTGGCTATCCAGCTGTAACAACCCCCCTTTTATTTAAACTCACGGGCGACCAGACCCTCCCAATCCAAGTAACCACTCCCCCTTACGTCCTCCAATTGGTTGATGAAATCTTGCAATGGGTGGATCATCATTAATACCTCCCCCAACCACTAACCATCTCTATGTATAACAGGCACTCCCAACACCCCCACATATTGCTCACATGCCGATCGGGAAAATACAATCACATATAATAAGGAAGGCACATTATCCTACCCTTCTAACTAATTTCCCGATCATTCCGTAGCACTGGATGTTTTTATTATCTCGGCGCGCATGCGCGGAACATCCGGGGACGCTCGTATACTACGTGAGCTGATTGGCCCAGTCTGGGCGTCGTTGTCATCACGCATAACACCGCCTGCCTCCCCGGACCGCCCACTACACCCGCGCCATCATGCTCCACCCAGGTGTCGCTCATGAGCTGCGCACGCGTCAATAGCTATACTTAGTTATAGCGTACTACTCAAAAACCTCCCCCTTACATCCACGTACTACTCACAGCCCTCCCCCTTCACCAGCGCCATCTTATTGCACCCAAGAATCACTGCTACATCACCTACGCAAACGCCAAACACTGAGCGATATCTTGGAGAGAATAGTGATAATCTTAGTCATCTGCGCTACACTCCTGTCAAGATAACCAATAAATTCAACAGGGAAAAATGCCACAAACGATCCTGTTTCATAGCGGAATCACATAATAGATGCCATAAATGTGCACATTACTATGCCACACACAACACACTAGCGAACCCCTCACCTCCAATAAGCAAGTCCTAAAAAATGTGTATATGTAGTAGAGTACGTATGTCCACAGACTCATAACATCTTAAATGGATCCACAATAGCTATGCCATACAGTAATAAATAAATAAATAAATGTACTAAAAACCAAAGACAAAAAAAAATAAAAAATCGGTCAGAGGAGGAGAACATACAGAGAATTTGCAAAGTATGTATATTTAACCCCACTACTTAAAATCAGGATGCTCAATGTCACCCTTATTTTTGAACACCGAGCTTGCACGACCAATGCCCAAGAGTTCACATAATAATAAGAGCAATATAAAAAAAAAATGTATATAATGTATATGTATAGGTATACCATATCATCAAATATACACTCTTTACAAAGATGTACATAAAAAAAATGTGCATAAAAAAATCAATAAAAATGTTAGCTACCATTAATACTCATCTACTCAAAACAATCTACTCATTTCAATATGAGATACATTTCCCCACGGTAAGGATCATATCCTCCTAGTTCAAAAACAGTAAAAAACATTTAATAGGACAACCACAGGAAAGCGAGGCGGCCAACCCCCCAACAAAAATAATTTCTTGTCAGGAATTATTGATGAAACTATTGACATCCAGCTCGATATTCATACCCACTGGTGCCAAACTCCTCATCAAAAAAATCCACCTCGTTTCCCTTTGTGACAGATCCCTGATTCGGTTTGAACCCCTCCAAGAATGGTGGACATGGTCAATACCGCAAAACTGCAACAGGGATGGATCCTGCTGGTGGTGCTCTTTAAAGTGCATAGACACACTATGGTACTTGTACCCCTTTCGTATATTCGCAAGGTGCTCCGAAATGCGGACCTTCAATTGCCTTTTAGTGCATCCCACATAATAGAGTTTACATGGGCACCACAGTAGATATACTACATAAGTCGTGTTACAGGTCATGAACTCCTCTATTTGGAAGGATTCCCCAGCCCCGTTGGTCACTGTAGTAATGCCCCTATTGATCTCTAAAACCGTCCTGCAACATATGCATTTCCTGCATGAAAAGAATCCTTTTAGATCTCCAGAGATGGTGATTTTCAACGGTGGATCTAAAACCTTCTTGACGATCCTATCACCAATATTAGGAGCTCTTCTGTAGATGAACCTGGGAGCAGTTGGTAAAACCGCACCCAGATATCTATCTTTCCCCAAAATATGCCAATGCTTAGCAAAAATGGATTCTATGTCCCTATATTGGTGATGAAAACCCGACAAGAATTTAAATTGATGTTGTGTTCGATCATTGCTTTTTAGCCGGTCTTGCAGACATACATCCCTAGGTATATTCCCCACTTCCTCTATCACTTTCTCAAGGTGAGTGCAATTATACCCCTTCTGCAAAAATCTCTCCTTCAATATACCTGATTGGGACACAAAGTCCATATCTGTGGTGCAATTGCGGCGGACTCGCAAAAACTGGCCTTTCGGAACATTCCTTATCCACGAGGGGTGGTGTCCACTCCTCGTGGACAAAAAACTATTCCGATCCGTAGCCTTAAAATAAACTATCGTACTTAAGTGATCACCATCTCTAGTTATAGTAAGATCCAAAAAGTTGACGGAAATGGGACTGATATTGAAGTCCAATCTTATATCCTTTAGATTGGAGTTCAATTGTTCTGCAAATTTCTGGATAGTGGGCTCAGTACCCAACCAGATGATCAAGATATCATCAATAAATCTCCGGTAAAAGATCAACTGATGTGGTCTATTTGAGAAGACAGCCCTATCTTCCCACTCTGCCATGAAAAGGTTGGCCAGGCTTGGGGCATACTTGGCACCCATTGCCACGCCAACCTTCTGCGAGTAGAAATCTCCCCCATACCAAAAGTAGTTGTGGGACATGCAAAAATCCAAAGCATGGCCCACAAACACCTTTTGAGCATGGGGGATATCATCCCTCCTGCTTAAAGCCCAATTGAGGGCCAGGAGTGCATCCTGATGTTGGATGATGGTGTAAAGACTAGCCACATCCGCTGTTGCCAAAAAAACTGATATCCCCCATGCTCAAAAGGTGTTTGTGGGCCATGCTTTGGATTTTTGCATGTCCCACAACTACTTTTGGTATGGGGGAGATTTCTACTCGCAGAAGGTTGGCGTGGCAATGGGTGCCAAGTATGCCCCAAGCCTGGCCAACCTTTTCATGGCAGAGTGGGAAGATAGGGCTGTCTTCTCAAATAGACCACATCAGTTGATCTTTTACCGGAGATTTACTGATGATATCTTGATCATCTGGTTGGGTACTGAGCCCACTATCCAGAAATTTGCAGAACAATTGAACTCCAATCTAAAGGATATAAGATTGGACTTCAATATCAGTCCCATTTCCGTCAACTTTTTGGATCTTACTATAACTAGAGATGGTGATCACTTAAGTACGATAGTTTATTTTAAGGCTACGGATCGGAATAGTTTTTTGTCCACGAGGAGTGGACACCACCCCTCGTGGATAAGGAATGTTCCGAAAGGCCAGTTTTTGCGAGTCCGCCGCAATTGCACCACAGATATGGACTTTGTGTCCCAATCAGGTATATTGAAGGAGAGATTTTTGCAGAAGGGGTATAATTGCACTCACCTTGAGAAAGTGATAGAGGAAGTGGGGAATATACCTAGGGATGTATGTCTGCAAGACCGGCTAAAAAGCAATGATCGAACACAACATCAATTTAAATTCTTGTCGGGTTTTCATCACCAATATAGGGACATAGAATCCATTTTTGCTAAGCATTGGCATATTTTGGGGAAAGATAGATATCTGGGTGCGGTTTTACCAACTGCTCCCAGGTTCATCTACAGAAGAGCTCCTAATATTGGTGATAGGATCGTCAAGAAGGTTTTAGATCCACCGTTGAAAATCACCATCTCTGGAGATCTAAAAGGATTCTTTTCATGCAGGAAATGCATATGTTGCAGGACGGTTTTAGAGATCAATAGGGGCATTACTACAGTGACCAACGGGGCTGGGGAATCCTTCCAAATAGAGGAGTTCATGACCTGTAACACGACTTATGTAGTATATCTACTGTGGTGCCCATGTAAACTCTATTATGTGGGACGCACTAAAAGGCAATTGAAGGTCCGCATTTCGGAGCACCTTGCGAATATACGAAAGGAGTACAAGTACCATAGTGTGTCTATGCACTTTAAAGAGCACCACCAGCAGGATCCATCCCTGTTGCAGTTTTGCGGTATTGACCATGTCCACCATTCTTGGAGGGGTTCAAACCGAATCAGGGATCTGTCACAAAGGGAAACGAGGTGGATTTTTTTGATGAGGAGTTTGGCACCAGTGGGTATGAATATCGAGTTGGATGTCAATAGTTTCATCAATAATTCCTGACAAGAAATTATTTTTGTTGGGGGGTTGGCCGCCTCGCTTTCCTGTGGTTGTCCTATTAAATGTTTTTTACTGTTTTTGAACTAGGAGGATATGATCCTTACCGTGGGGAAATGTATCTCATATTGAAATGAGTAGATTGTTTTGAGTAGATGAGTATTAATGGTAGCTAACATTTTTATTGATTTTTTTATGCACATTTTTTTTATGTACATCTTTGTAAAGAGTGTATATTTGATGAGATGGTATACCTATACATATACATTATATACATTTTTTTTTTATATTGCTCTTATTATTATGTGAACTCTTGGGCATTGGTCGTGCAAGCTCGGTGTTCAAAAATAAGGGTGACATTGAGCATCCTGATTTTAAGTAGTGGGGTTAAATATACATACTTTGCAAATTCTCTGTATGTTCTCCTCCTCTGACCGATTTTTTTTTTTTTTTTGTCTTTGGTTTTTAGTACATTTATTTATTTATTTATTACTGTATGGCATAGCTATTGTGGATCCATTTAAGATGTTATGAGTCTGTGGACATACGTACTCTACTACATATACACATTTTTTAGGACTTGCTTATTGGAGGTGAGGGGTTCGCTAGTGTGTTGTGTGTGGCATAGTAATGTGCACATTTATGGCATCTATTATGTGATTCCGCTATGAAACAGGATCGTTTGTGGCATTTTTCCCTGTTGAATTTATTGGTTATCTTGACAGGAGTGTAGCGCAGATGACTAAGATTATCACTATTCTCTCCAAGATATCGCTCAGTGTTTGGCGTTTGCGTAGGTGATGTAGCAGTGATTCTTGGGTGCAATAAGATGGCGCTGGTGAAGGGGGAGGGCTGTGAGTAGTACGTGGATGTAAGGGGGAGGTTTTTGAGTAGTACGCTATAACTAAGTATAGCTATTGACGCGTGCGCAGCTCATGAGCGACACCTGGGTGGAGCATGATGGCGCGGGTGTAGTGGGCGGTCCGGGGAGGCAGGCGGTGTTATGCGTGATGACAACGACGCCCAGACTGGGCCAATCAGCTCACGTAGTATACGAGCGTCCCCGGATGTTCCGCGCATGCGCGCCGAGATAATAAAAACATCCAGTGCTACGGAATGATCGGGAAATTAGTTAGAAGGGTAGGATAATGTGCCTTCCTTATTATATGTGATTGTATTTTCCCGATCGGCATGTGAGCAATATGTGGGGGTGTTGGGAGTGCCTGTTATACATAGAGATGGTTAGTGGTTGGGGGAGGTATTAATGATGATCCACCCATTGCAAGATTTCATCAACCAATTGGAGGACGTAAGGGGGAGTGGTTACTTGGATTGGGAGGGTCTGGTCGCCCGTGAGTTTAAATAAAAGGGGGGTTGTTACAGCTGGATAGCCAAACCCATGAGGAAGTCCATTGGACGAAACATGTCGGGGGCGTGGCTATATGGCGACCAGCACACACAGTAATTGACTTGATAGAAGGCGGAGGAAGGAGAACATACAGGTTGAAGGACTGGATATCACCATTTGGCGCTGTTTTCAAATTGAGCTGTCTGTTGTCAGGTACCACACAGATACCTTGTGTAGAGACGGTGCTATGTGATACTACCTAGCTTGCTTCCAGTATACTCACCAATGCCTATGAGGGAAGAACCTTTGAATTGACCAGTGGATTGTCTATTTGAAGTGCCTGTTTTTAATTGAATCCATGTGAGTGTGATTTTAAATTTGACGTTTTATTAAAATAGCTTTACATTATTGCACTATGGGAAGTTTCTTTTGTCTCCTTGAGGTAATTCTGAGATAATAAGTGATTATCCTCTGCCTGCGAAGTTTTCATAAGAAGTGGCTTGGAGAAATAATCATCATCTGTATACACTATAAGCGTTTTTTGCCCGACACGAGAGTGCTGGGCAATACTGCTGGTGAGTTTTTTGAACAAGGGGGGCACGAACACCAAGGGTGCGGTGGAGGTTTTGCATTTGATGGACACTTGACTACAGAATGTTTACTTGAATTAATCATTTTTTGAACTATTGCCATCATCACGGTTATTGCTCCTCATTAATTGTATTTGATTGAAGATTAATTGAATTCACTTTGGAACTGCACACCTTCATTAGAGCACTATTTGTCATTGTGTTCATTTTTATTCACCTTTTGTCACATATCCACAGCATCACTTTTGTGTGATTTATATATTTTTGATTATATATTTTTTTGATTATATTTCATTGCTACTTCATCACGATTTATTGTATTGTTGATTATATTTATGCACATTATTTATAATTTTCACGTTGGTTATCTTTGGTTATTATAGCACACTGTTATCTAACAGTGTGGATTTCGTATAGCGCCACTAGGTGTTTTTTTGTTTTTTTGCATTTCAAGTGATAGATTTGCTCTCTTTTCACCTTCTGATAGATATATTTAACTTTTTAAGTGGCAGCTGGAGGGAGGGTGTGTTTGTGCGCTGTGATGATATACTAATCGGGAGGTCATTGATAGTGTATCTTGAGTTGAATCCAAACACTTGTAGGGATAAACTCCATATGTTCAGGGACCATATATAGAGAAGAGAGAAGCCTCATTGTGTAAAACAGCCAGACAATTTATTAAAAATGTAGCACTAACCCCCGAAGGTTAATTCTGGGCTTACCGTTACCTTCCGTTCTCCTTTGTTGCACGTCTAGAGGATGTTCCGTGGTAGATGGCCCAGTAACTTGAGACTGACAATAGATCCACTTGAATGGATTTTATTAGCAAACTCAGACAATTGAACAGTCTTTCAACTTGGGATCAGAGGGTTGGAAAGGAGGTTCAGGTACTCTTATGTCAAAAACGTTAAAGAACTTGCTTGCTTTGACTGCATCCAGAGAATAGCCATTCGCAGCTGGATGAACATCCAGGTTGGACAGTTCCTCTCTCACAAGGCCTAGCAGCCAACAAGGTGCTCACTCAGGAATAGAGATGAGCTGAACACCCCCCGTTTGCACCAGAACTTTCGAACGGACCAAAAATTCCTGCGAACTTTAGAACCCCATTGAAGTCTATGGGACTCGAACGTTCAAAATAAAAAGTGATAATTTTAATGGCTATTAAGCAAGATATTGTCCTAAAAATGGTTTGGGGACCCGGATCTTGCCCCAGGGGACATGGGTCAATGCCAATTTTTTTTTTAAAACTGCAGTTTTTTTTCGGGAGCACTGATTTTAATGACAATTAAAGTGAAAAAAAAGTAATAAAAAATATTGCTTTAAATATCGTGCCTGGGGGGCATCTAGAGTATGCCTGTGAAGTGGCACGTGTTTCCTGTGTTTAGAACAGTCCCTGCAAAAAATGACATTTAACGGAAAAAAAAGTCATTTAAAACTGCTTGCGGTTTTAATGTCATGTCTGGTTCCGGCAATACGGATGAAAATCATTGAGAAAAAAATGGCATGGGTAGCCCCCCCCCCTGCCCATTACCAGCCCCTTTGGGTCTTGTACATATATTAAGGGGAACCCCATACCTAAATTAAAAAAAGGAAAGGCGTGGGGCCCCCAGGCCCTATATACTCAGAACAGCAGTATACAGGCGGTGCAAACAAGACAGGGACTGTGTAGGTTTGTTCTGTTAAGTAGAATATGTTTATCATTTTGAACTGGTACATTTTTAAAGTGTAGCTCCAGTCAAAACATCTATTTTTAAGCTTTTTGGAAAACATAGGGAAGGGTTATCACCCCTGTATAATTTGCCGTCCGTCTTTTTTCATCTCACTTCCTGTTGTCTCTTCCGTTTACAAGTAGGAGACGTTTGTAAGTTGGATGTTTGAAATTAGGGGCCTGCCCTATATGCTCTGCAGAAATGGGGGCCTAAGGTGTTGGTGTTGCCACAACACTGTAAGCCCTCAAAGTGACTCTTGGTGGGTGCTGGAGCGCCCTGCTGTGAACGATTATATCAAGAATTGTAATTACATGCCATTGGTGAACAGTGGTAGAAAAATTGGGCCTTTGGTGATTGTGGTGGTGGTGGTGGTGCTGGTGCTGGTGCCACAATGCTATAAGTCCTCACAGTTACTCTCGGTGGGCGCAGGAATGGGCCCTGCTGTAAAATATTATATCAATAATTGTAATTACATGCCCCTGTTAAAAAGGGGCTTAAAAATTGGGCCTTAGGCACTGGTACTGGTGCCACGACACTGCAACCTCTCCCAGATACTCTAGTTGGAGTGCAGGAATGAGCTCTGCTGCAAAGCATTGCATCAAAAATTGTAATTACATGCCCCTGTTAAACAGGGGCTGAAAAATTGGGCTGGTGGCGTCACCCAGAACCAAAAATGTTCTTCCAAGCTATCAGCAGGATCTTCGAGGAGGAAGAGGATAGTCAGTCAACATAACAGGACAGTCACTCAGCATCAGCATAGGCAGTCTTGAAGGGATGTGATATTTAAAAAAAAAACATATTCGGTTACATCAGCTTCAGGTGCTTGGTAGCTGGTGGTGATCCTAGACTGATTCATCTTTATGAAGGTCAGTCGATCAACCGAGTCAGTGGATAGGTGCACCCTGTGATCAGTTACAAAGCCACCAGCAGCACTGAAGGTGCATTCCGAAAGAACGCTGGATGCAGGACAGGACAGTAGCTCAATTGCATACTGTGCAAGCTCTGGCCAGTAATCCATCCTCAAGACCCAATAAGTCAGAGGATTTTCGGTGGGAAAGGTGTCCAAGTCTGACCTTGCCCCCAGGTATTCCTGCACCATGTAAATCAGACACTGGCGATGGTTGCTGGAAACGATCATACCTTGAGGTTGCATACTAAAAAATTGTCTGAATGCATCGGTCAGACGGCCACCTTCTCCACCGCTCCTTCTGTGACTGACCGAAGCCTCAGCAACACCTTGTCCAGAACCAGGCATTTGTAACCTCAAAGTCTCTGGGAACGCGTTGCACAGACATTTCTGCAAGGCCTCCCGGAGATGCCTCATCCTCTGCACCCTCTGTGATGGCAAGATAAGGTCCGCAACCTTACCCTTGTACCGTGGATCAAGGAGAGTGGCCAGCCAGTAATGGTCCCTCTCCTTGATCCGAAGAATACAAGGATCCTTCTGCAGGCTTTGCAGGATCAGGGAGGCCATGCAGCATAGGTTAGCTGAGGCATTCAGTCGGGAGTCCACTGGGTCACTAAGGACAACATGATCCGCAGCCACCTCCTCCCAGCCAAGTACAAGTCCACGGGTTTCTTGGGACTGTAAATCATCCCTACAAGACTGCTGCTGCTGATGCTGAGTGCCAGGCTCCACCTCCATGCTAACACAAGCCTCCTCCTCCTCCCCCTCCTCCTCCTTGTCCTCTTCATGTGTGATGGGTGGGACAGCAGGAACACTGTCTGGATAAAGAGGGCCTTGAGAGGCAAGGAAGTCCTCCTCTTCCTACCTCTGTTCTGCCTCAAGGGCCCTGTCCATTATTCCATGCAGCGTGTGCTCCAACAGATGGACAAGAGGTACAGTGTCACTGATGCATGCACTGTCACTGCTCACCATCCTCGTGGCCTCCTTAAATGGTGACAGGACAGTGCATGCATCCCTGATCATGCCCCACTGGCGTGGTGAAAAAAAAAGAGCTCCCCTGACCCTGTCCTGGTGCCGTAGTCGCACAGGTACTCATTGATGGCCCTCTGCTGCGTGTGCAGCCGCTGCAGCATGGCCAACGTTGAGTTCCACCTGGTGGGCATGTCACATATAAGGCGGTTCTTGGGTAGGTTCAACTCCTTTTGGAGCTCAGCCAGCCAAGTACTGGCATTAAATGATCATCGGAAATGCACACAGACTTTCCTGGCCTGCCTCAGGACATCCTGTAAGCCCGGGTACCTTCCCAAGAACCGCTGCACCACCAGGTTAAGGACATGAGCCACACAGGGCACATGGGTCAGTTGTCCCTGTTGGAGGGCAGAGAGGAGGTTGGTGCCATTGTCGCAAACCACCATTCCTGGCTTAAGCTGGCGTGGCGTCAACCACCTCGCGGCCCCTGCAGAGCTGACAAAATATCTGCCCCAGTGTGGCTCCTGTCCCCCAAACAAACCAGCGCAAGCACAGCATGGCATCATTTTGCCTGTGTACTTGCATAGCCCCTTGAACACCTATGGAGCATAACTGGTTTTGAGGACAAAGCACTGGAAGAGGCCATGGAGGAAGAAGAAGAGAAGGGGTGGAGGAGAGAGGTGTGTCACAACCAGTAGAAGCATTTTGGAGGCGTGGTGGTGGAACAACCTCCAACACTACTGCACCTTGTCCTGCATCCTTCCCAGCTGCCAGAAGAGTGACCCAATGGGCCGTGAAGGATAGGTAACATCCCTGTCCATGCCTGCTGGACCAGGAGTCAGCAGTAATATGCACCTTACCGCTGACCGCCCTGTCCAGCGAGGCATGGACATGGCCTTCCACATGCCGGTAGAGAGCCGGAATCGCCTTTTGTGAGAAATAGTGGTGTTTGGGGACCTGCCACTGAGGAACCGCATATTGCACAAACTCACGGAAGGGGGCCGAGTCTACCAACTGAAAAGGCAGCAGTTGAAGTGCTAGAAATTTAGCCAAGCTAGCCTTCAACAGGCATCCTGCCGGTGGCCAATTATGGCTCTCCTCGCTGCCGGCGCTGTGATTGGCCAAGCATGCGGGGTCACAGTGCATGCTTGGCCAATCATGAGCCAGGAATGCACTGCGATGGCGCAGTGCATTGTGGGTCGTGAGCGCCACACGAATTTGGCGCGAATGGCCCATGACATTTCGTATTCGCCGAACGGGGCAAACAGCTGGTGTTCGAGTCGAACTCCAAGCTCATCCCTACTCAGGAACAAAGTCTTTGTCACAGACGTTGTTGTACAACATGTAGGGAAACTAAGCTTTAGAACACTTGTAGGATACCTGGATCTTTCAGCCTGTTTGGTGATATCCACAAGACTGGATTCTCTCGGTTACTTCAGCCCTTTCAGGCTCTTGTTAAGAAAACCAACCTGTACGTGGTGTTCTTCTAAAGAGTCCTCCCCTGGAATGCTCGAAGTACACTGGGTCTCTCCCAAACCGGAGACGGCACCCAACCACCTCAGAATCCTCCTTTAGTTTCCTTGGCTCGGGCTAGCCAGTCCAGAGACATTAAAATTGGGTGGATCTGCACCCCAGGCCATAGCCTGGGGGCTGGTCAGGAGGACCAGGACCATGTAATCAGCACTTCATACTGGACCGGAACCCCGAACCACGTGACATCCGCATCTTAAATACCCTCTCCCAGAGGAAACAGCAAGAGGGCCACTCCCACTGACCTGGCTCTGAAAAAGAGTAATTTAAGCACCTGGCCAGACCATAGTTCCACGCCTGCCAGAAGAGATCGTTCCCCTTGTGGCCAGGCTGAACATTTCACAGTCCAGTCAGACTGATGCCGAAGTCCAATTTAGACGAATAAACCCAGACCAAACTGCAGTTTAGGTAAAGTTTAACTTTGAAAAAACACATAGCGCGGGATCTTCAGGAGCCCGCCGCTACAAAAAGATAAAAGTTACACTTACATCCAAGTTAAGAAATTCAAGCATGAACAATATCACTGACGGCAGTATCATTCATCCAACCAGTTCAAATTACATTACATGTATTCTCCTGACGGATGCCCTTCCACAAAACTGCCATCAACTGGGAATGGAGGATCTCAGGTAACGTCACCCAACCATCTTTTAAGAGGAAGTGACACCGGAAATAGATTTGAAACAAACTGTGTCACAATGGGAAAAGGCATGCTTATTAGGGATGAGCTTCGTGTTCGAGTCGAACATATGTTCGACTAGAACATCGGCTGTTCGCCCGTTCGGCGAATTCCGAACGTTATGGGCCATTCGTGCCAAATTCGTGTGGCGCTCACGGCCCACAATGCACTGCGCCATCGCAGTGCATTGCTGGCTCATGATTGGCCAAGGATGCACTGTGACCCCGCATGCTTGGCCAATCACAGCGCCGGCAGCGAGGAGAGCCATGATTGGCCACAGGCAGGATGCCTGTGGCCAATCATAGCTCAGGCTGTGTAGTACACGCCCCACACTATATAAGGCCGCCAGCGCGGCGGCCTTGTGTAGTGTGTTGGCGTCTGTAGGAGTTAGTGGGTGTTCTGTGTACCTTCAACACAGTATACACCGATCATTATCTGCCGATTTTTCGTTCTTGCTCTTCTGTAGTGGTTGTTGTCTGCGTGCCCTGACCGCAGTATACACCGCTATATTCACCTATATAGCTAGCTATAGTTCTCTTTTTTAATAGAGCTTGCAGTCAGTGGTAGGAGATTGTGCGTGCTGTCTGCATGCTCTGAACCCAGTATACACTGCTATATCCATCTATATAGCTAGCTATATTTCTCTTTTTTAATAGAGCTTGCAGTCAGTGGTAGGAGATTGTGCGTGCTGACTGCGTGCTCTGAACCCAGTATACACCGCTATATCCATCTATATAGCTAGCTATCTTGCTTGTTTTAAATAGAGCTTGCAGTCAGTGGTAGGAGATTGTGAGTGCTGTCTGTGTGCTCTGAACCCAGTATACACCGCTATATCCATCTATATAGCTAGCTATCTTGCTCATTTTAAATAGAGCTTGCAGTCAGTGGTAGGAGATTGTGCGTGCTGTCTGTGTGCTCTGAACCCAGTATACACCGCTATATCCATCTATATAGCTAGCTATTTTGCTAGTTTTAAATAGAGCTTGCAGTCAGTGGTAGGAGATTGTGCGTGCTGTCTGTGTGCTCTGAACCCAGTATACACCGCTATATCCATCTGTATAGCTAGCTATCTTGCTCGTTTTAAATAGAGCTTGCAGTCAGTGGTAGGAGATTGTGCGTGCTGTCTGCGTGCTCTGAACCCAATATACACCCAATATACACCGCTATATCCACCTACATAGCTCTTCTCTAATTGAGCCATCTGCCAGAGTTAGTGGGTGTTGTGCGTGCCTCCAGCACAATATACACTACCCAATTGCTGGTTTTCCCAACTCCCTTCAGGCCATTACCATGTCTGGAAGGCCAGCAAGGAGAGGCAGACAGGCGCGAGACGATAAAAGAAGGCAAACAAGCTCTGTGTCTAGAGACAACAATGCTAGTCGTGGAAGCAGTGCATCGTCATCATCAGCACGTGGCCATGGGACACGCTTGTCCTTCTTTTCGGCAGCTAGACATGTTGAGCCGCAACATGCCAATGACTTGGTAGAGTGGATGACCAAGCCCTCTTCATCCTCCTCATCCTCTCTCACCCAGGTTCAGGGTACTAGCAAAGCAGCTGCCAACGCATCGTCTTCCCTCCTCTCAATGTCATCATCAGTGACTCCTTCCCTAGACCCACCACGTCCTCCCGAGGAGTCTCCTGAACTCTTTGAGCACAGTGTTGGGTACATGCTCCAGCAGGATGCCCAGTGTTTTGTAGGCTCTGATGATGATACTCAGCTAGAGAAAGGCAGTAGCATGAATGCAGAGAGAGGGGATGCTCAAGAAGGATAGCAATCTGGCAGTCATGTTCCACAAGCTGCAGCATACTGCCAGGTTTGCTCCAGCGATGAAGAGGGAGGGGATGATGAGGGCACTGACTCCACGTGGGTGCCTGGTAGGAGAGAGGAGGAGGAGGAGAAGGAGGCACATGTCCAACGAGGCAGGATGCCCTCCGGGGGCCAGCTTAGGGGCAGCACACCGACTGAATCACACTGCAGAGCTCCGCCTGTGCAGGGTGCTGCCTCTGCACGTTATTCTAAAAGTTCTTTGGTGTGGGCCTTTTTTCAGACGAGTGCATCAGATCGCACCGCTGCTATTTGCAACATATGTCTCAAGTGTATCTTGTGTGGCCAAAACATCAGCCGCTTGGGCACCATATGCTTGACCAGACATATGTTGACCTGCCATGCAGCTCGTTGGCAAGCGTACCTCAAAGACCCACACCAAAGAACAAAGCGGACCTCTCCTTGCTCCTCATCAGCTGGGATCTCCAACCCCACTAGACCTTCAGTCCTCTCTGAAACCTGCTCTGAGAGGAATGAAGGTGTAGAATTAGGTGTGTCACAGCCAAGTGCTTCCGGGCACTCTGCTAGCAGTACACCCACGTCCGATTATAGCAGGCAAATGTCCCTGCCCCAGCTGCTGGACCGGCGGAAGAACTTCACTCCCAGCCATCCACATGCCCAGTGGTTGAATGCTAGCTTGGCTAAATTGCTAGCACTTCAACTGCTGCCTTTTCAGTTGGTAGACTCGGCTCCCTTCCGTGAGTTTGTACAATGTGCGGTTCCTCAGTGACAGGTCCCCAAACTCCACTTTTTCTCACGGAAGGCGATTCCAGCTCTCTACCGGCATGTGGAAGGCAATGTCCTTGCCTCGCTGGATAGGGCGGTCAGCGGTAAGGTGCATATTACCACTGACTCCTGGTCCAGCAGGCATGGACAGGGACGTTACCTGTCTTTCACGGTCCATTGGGTCACTCTTCTGGCAGCTGGGAAGGATTCAGGACAAGGTGCAGTAGTGTTGGAGGTTGTTCCGCCACCACGCCTCCAAAATGTTACTATTGGTTGTGACACACCTCTCTCCTCCACCCCCTCCTCTACTTCTTCCTCCATGGCCTCTTCCAGTGCTCTGTCCTCAGAACCAGCGGTGCTCCGTAGGCGTTCCAGGGGCTACGCAAGTACGCAGGCAAAACGATGCCATGCCGTGCTGGCGCTGGTTTGTTTGGGGGACAGGAGACACACTGGGGCGGATGTTTTGTCAGCTCTGTAGGGGCAGGCCGAGAGGTGGTTGACGCCACGCCAGCTTAAGCCAGGAATGGTGGTTTGCGACAATGGCACCAACCTCCTCTCCGCCCTCCGACAGGGACAACTGACCCATGTGCCCTGTGTGGCTCACGTCCTTAACCTGGTGGTTCAGTGGTTCTTGGGCAGGTACCCGGGCTTACAGGATGTCCTGAAGCAGGCCAGGAAAGTCTGTGTGCATTTCCGCCGATCATTTAATGCCTGTGCTCGGCTGGCTGAGCTTCAAAAAGGAGTTGAACCTGCCCAAGAACCGTCTTATATGTGACATGCCCACCAGGTGGAACTCAACGTTGGCCATGCTGCAGTGGCTGCACACGCAGCAGAGGGCCATCAATGAGTACCTGTGCAACTACGGCACCTGGACAGGGTCAGGGAAGCTCGGTTTTTTCTCACCACGCCAGTGGGGCATGATCAGGGATGCATGCACTGTCCTGTCACCGTTTGAGGAGGCCACGAGGATGGTGAGCAGTGACAGTGCATGCATCAGTGACACTGAACCTCTTGTCCACCTCTTGGAGCATACGCTGCATGGAATAATGGACAGGGCACTTGAGGCAGAACAGAGGCAGGAAGAGGAGGACTTCCTTGCCTCTCAAGGCCCCCTTAATCCAGACAGTGTTCCTGCTGTGCCACCCATCACACAGGAAGAGGATGAGGAGGAGGAAGAGGAGGAGGAGGAGGATGATTGTGTCAGCATGGAGGTGGAGGCTGGCACTCAGCATCAGCAGCAGCAGAAGTCTTGTAGGGATGATATACAGTGCCAAGAAACCCGTGGACTTGTACGTGGCTGGGAGGAGGTAGATGCGGATCATGTTGTCCTTAGTGACCCAGAGGACTCCGGACCGAATGCCTCAGCTAACCTATGCTGCATGGCCTCCCTGATCCTGCAAAGCCTGCGGAAGGATCCTTGTATTCTTCGGATCAAGGAGAGGGACCATTACTGGCTGGCCATTCTCCTTGATCCACGGTACAAGGGTAAGGTTGCCGACCTTATCTTGCCGTCGCAGAGGGAGCAGAGGATGAGACATCTCCGGGAGGCCTTGCAGAAAGGTCTGTACAACGCGTTCCCAGAGACTGGGAGGTTACAAACTCCTGGTCCTGGACAACGTGTTGCTGAGGCATCGGTCAGAAGGAGCGGTGGAGAAGGTGGCCGTCTGACCGATGCTTTCAGACAATTTTTTAGTCCGCAGCCCCAAGGTATGATCGGTTCCAGCAACCATCGCCAGCGTCTGATTTACATGGTGCAGGAATACCTAGGGGCAAGGTCAGACTTGGACACCTTTCCCACAGAAAATCCTCTGACTTACTGGGTCTTGAGGATGGATCACTGACCAGAGCTTGCACAGTATGCAATTGAGCTACTGGCCTGTCCTGCATCCAGCGTTCATTCGGAACGGACCTTCAGTGCTGCTGGTGGCTTTGTTACCGATCACAGGGTGCGCCTGTCCACCGAATCAGTTGATCGACTGACCTTCATCAAGATGAATCAGCCTTGGATCACCCACAGCTACCAAGCACCTGAAGCTGATGTAACTGAATAATTTTTTTTGAAATATCACATCCCTTCAAGACTGCCTATGCTGATGCTGAGTGACTGTCCTGTTTTGTTGATTGTCTATCCTCTTCCTCCTCCGCTGATATGTTGGAAGAACATTTTTGGTTCTGGGTGATGCCATCAGCCCAATTTTTCTGCCCCTGTTTAACAGGGGCATTTAATTACAATTTTTGATGCAATGCTTTGCAGCAGGGCTCATTCCTGCACTACAACTAGAGTATATGGGAGAGGTTGCAGTGTCGTGGCACCAGCACCAGTGTCAGCAGCCCAATTTTTCAGCCCTGTTTAACAGGGACATGTAATTACAATTCTTGATATAATATTTCACAGGAGGGCCCGTTCCTGTGCCCAACCAGAGTAACTGTGAGGACTTATAGTGTTGTGGCACCAGCACCACAACCACCAAAGGTCAATTTTTCTACCACTGTTCAACAATGGCATGTAATTACAATTCTTGATATAATCGTTCACAGCAGGGCGCTCCAGCGCCCCCACCAAGAGTCACTTTGAGGGCTTACAATGTTGTGGCAAAACCAACACCTTGTTCCGCCATTTCTGCAGAGCATATAGGGCAGGCCTCTAATTTCAAACATCCAACTTACAAACATCTCCTACTTGCAAATGAAAGGAGACAACAGCAAGTGAAATGAAAAAAGACGGACGGCAAAACAAATTATACAGGGGTGATAACCCTTCCCTATGTTTTCCAAAAAACTTAAAAAAAGTTTTTTTGACTGGAGCTACACCTTAAAAATGTGCCAGTTGAAAATTACAAACAGATTCATCTTAACACAACAAATCTACACAGTCCCTGTCTTGTTTGCACCGCCTGTATACTGCTGTTCTGAGTATATGGGGCCTGGGGGCCACATGTATTTCCTCTTTTTAATATGGGTACGGGGTTCCCCTTAATATCTGTACAAGACCCAAAGGGGCTGGTAATGGGCAGGGAGGGCTACCCATGCCATTTTTCTCAATGATTTTCAACCATATTGCAGGAACCAGATATAACATTAAAACCGCAAGCAGTTTTAAATGACGTTATTTCAGTTAAATGTCATTTTGTGCAGGGACTGTTCTAAACACGGGAAACACGTGGCACTTCACAGGCATACTACAGACACCCCCCAGGCACGATATTTAAAGGAATATTTCACTTTTATCATCATTAAAATTAGTGCTGCCCCCAAAACGGCTGTTTTTAAAACTTTTTTTTGCATTGACCCATGTCCCCTGGGGCAGGAGCCAGGTCCCCAAACCCTTTTTAGGACAGTATCTTGCATATTAGCAGTTACAATTAGCACTTTTCGAACGTTCGAGTCCCATAGACTTCAATGGGGTTCTAACGTTCGTACGAATTTGGGGTCCGTTCGAAAGTTCTGGTGCAAACCGAACCGGGGGGTGTTCGGCTCATCCCTAATGCTTACCATACAAGATCAAATCTCAGCTTGATTTAAGTATTGCACCTGTCTCCTGTTAGCTACTTGCTGGCTGACAAGGGTACTAGGGGTAGTAACAGCTTTCTTGGTTCCATACTGGGTCTATGTGAATGTTCACTCCCTCTCTGTTTAAAACTCAATCTCTTTTTAACAACTGCAAACAGCACATGCTGGGACACTCCCCCTCTCTCTCACTTTCCCTCTCCCCCCTCTCTCTCTCACTTTCCCTCTCTCCCCCTCTTCCCACCCCTTCATTCTCTCTCTCTCCCCTCTCTCCTCTGTCTCTCTCTCCCCTTATCCCTTCTCTCTCTTTCCCCCTCCCCCCTCCCCCCTCTCTCTCTCCCCCTTTGTTCTCTCTCTCCCCTGTCTCTCTCTCCCCCTCACCCTCCTCTCTCTTTCCACTCTCTCCCCCTCTCTCTCCCCTCTCTCTCTCCTCTCTCTTCCCCCTCTCTCTGCTCTCTCTTCCCCCTCTCTCCACCCCCTTTGTTCTCTCTCTCTCCCCTGTCTCTCTCTCTCCCCTCTCCCTCCTCTCTCTTTCCACCCTCTCCCCTCTCTCTTCCCCCTCTCTCTCTCTTCCCCCTCTCTCTCTCTTCCCCCTCTCTCTCTCTCCCCCCCTATCCCCACCCCCTTTGTTCTCTATCTCCCCTGTCTCTCTCTCTCTCCCTCCTCTCTTCCCCCCCCCCTCTCCGCCCTCTCTCTATAAATAAATAATTACATTATTTCCAGTGCTGATTTTTATTCTGAGTCTGGCTCTGGCTGGAGGAGATCAGCACCACCGAGATAGAAAAAAAAAGGAATGAATAAATGGTGAAAACAGTATTTTATGGAGAAATCATAGCGTTTTTTTACAATACAAATTGCTTTAGCAAACTAAAATGTTATCCAGCAAGCATTTAGATGTACTTTCACCTTATGAATAACCGTGCTTATGAATAGAAAACTTTCATAACAAAACTGTTGTATCTACTGAATACAATATGATAACTCTTTTCATGCAGTCTATTCTAGTTCTATTATATTTGCACTGGGATTCATTATTACTATCGTATAAAATATTCTGTGACATTGAAGGCATAGTTAACATTTTGAAAAAATTTAATAAACACACCCATACAATAATAAAAAAATATGCATTTATAAAATGTTTGCATTGAAGCCGGCAGAGCATTTTAACTGTGATCAGTGCATTGTAGATGCAATACACAGTCTCCTATGTTGTCTGCTTCCAGACCCAAGTCTGTATGAGGGTAATGATCCTCTGTTATAGGCATGGAGGAAGTAAACAATGGACTTTAAGTGCTGTGAGTTCCTCGTAGCTTTTCCCTTAACAGTTCCCCATAAAAGGATGACACAGCTGTGTGTCACCCACAGTATAAAAATCTGACAAATGTAAGGCAGTCAAAAAAGGCCACAAAATATCCATAGCATACATCTTTTTTACATCACCTATACTAAGCTGATACATGCTATTTCATTTTAGTATTAAAGTGGAACTATACTCACCTTCTCTCCAGTGTTGTAGTGTCCCAGAACCAACCACTGGCCGCTGCCATTTTTGGCCAGGTCACCTTCTGGATATCGATCTTTGTCCACTTTCATTGGCTTGGCCAACATGATGTTACTTCTGCGCATGCCCAGGAGTTCATTTAAGTCTGCATTGCTGAAATGTGTACACTGAGCTGTGCATTCACAGGGCGTACAGGCAGGTAATGGTACTTTAATGCAGGAGAGACATAGGGTTTGATTCACCACAACTTGAGAGTGCAATATCTGTTGCAGCCATGCATGGTAGCCAATCAGCTTGTTCAATTACGCTTTGACTAAAAAAAAATCTGGAAGCGTATTGGCTTCTATGCACAGCTGTACCACATTTTGCACTCTCCAGTTTTAGAAAATCAACCCTATAGTACAGGAATATGCAATTAGCGGACATCTAGCTGTTGCAAAACTACAAGTCCCATCATGCCTCTGCCTCTGGATGCCCTTCTTATGGCTGTCAGAGTCTTGCTATGCCTCATGGGACTTGTAGTTCTGCAACAGCTGGAGGTCCGCTAATTGCATATCCCTGCTATATAGTATGTCTCATCTGCACTGAGAAAAAAAATATATATAAATCACTTGATCTTTAAGATTATGGTGGTCTTTTTGTAACCATCCATTTCTATACGATTTCCTACCTTCTGGGGTACCCCAGGACTGACGTTATTTGGGGGACTCTACCCCTAGAGGACTCCGGGGTAAAATCTTAAAGTTTAAAATTACCTCCCTCTTCTTGTATGAAGTATCCTTTACCCTTGGCTGCATGCCTAGGTTTATACTGCCACTCCCTGCTCACATATACACGATCCCTCTACCTATATTGGGGAATAAAAACGCCAAAAGCTCCTGATGAAGCGTTTGTATAACGCGTAACATGTAGGGCAATTTCGAGCTGAGTCATTTATGATACACTGTCCATATTATTGGTGTTCTTTTATTTTTGTCTATGTTATGTATTTGTCATAGCAAAATGGAAATGTATGAGTCTTTTTTCCAATTGTGATTTAAATAGACTACATTGACAGTGTAATCGTTCTGCTCTGAGGCAATTCGTGTTTCATGCAATTTTATGTATGTTTTGCACCATTTTTTGTAAATAAATTTTGTTATAAATTCTTTTAAAGAAACCTGTGTTTATGCCTATGAAGTCCATCACATTCTACAACGGTTCTATTAACTTCAAATATCGGGACGTTGCATGTTTCACTATGTCTTGCATCCACAGTACCACCCTGTGTTCGATACACCATTAATTTAAAGTCATCTGCACTGAAAATACTGCCTGTTTGCCAAATGTTTTTTCTTGTTTAAAGTAATTGCAAATTCTCCCATATACCCAGTAAATTAAACAATGTCAGATGATACACAGAGATTAAAGAAATCCTCCTACATGGGTTTTACTTGTTTATCTGCTGCCCACTTTCCCCTACACCCCTTCAAAAGGGCAGAATCTTGTTAACATTTTTCTCCATCTATCAGAAGCAAAGAGGATGGAGTGGAGAGGCTGCAGTTACAGTGTGTGAGAGCTGATTGGAGGAAAAATACACTCCCCCCCCCTTCACACAGCAGAGCTGTTGTGTTCTGAAAAGACAAGTTGTGTGCTAAGCTCCCTCCCCCGCACAAATTTTATCTCATGTGCCAGGAAAACTTCTCAGAAGTGACTCATGCTGATAACAGAAGAATGAAGCACCAGAGACAAACGACACTTAGAGCTTTGGAGAGAGATAAGTAAACACTACAGATATATGTGCTTTGCTCAGATTTCATGACTGAGGTTTACAACCACTTTAAAATTACACTTTAAGTTCCATGCAGACTTTGTCCCTGCCAGCTGAGTGGGCATTTCTACAAAAAACAATATACTGAGGAAGTTATCAACCACAGATGCCATAAATCACAAGGAAATAGTAAACATCTCCTTTATCCCCTGACATTTGTTTGGAATGACCAGTCAAGTGTACAAATAGTGCATCTCGGGAGTGAAAAAAAAAAAAGAGGGTGTCTACATATTTACTTTACTGTGGGACCATGGAGAATGAACATAACTACCATCTAAATTGAAGTTGGATCACAGCAGCAAAAAAAAAAAAAATACCTGGGGATTTGGAGGTGAAAGAAGATTATTTTTTGAGTTATAATTCTTTTAAACCTAAGTTTAGCATAATTTTAAAGTTGGCACCTTAAAGAAACCATGTTGTCAGGCTATTTATTTTAACAACAACCTTCCTATACGACTATTTTTGCATTTAACGTTTTTTTAGGTATGCTGTTTACCTGTAAAAGTCTCTTTTGTGTAGCCATCCAACAGCTGTCATTAAAGTGACATTATTTCCCTTTGCTTCACTCCTGTCTGCTACATAAAATGTCACGTTGGGTGAGGAATAGCGGATGAGTTAAGGCAGCACAGACAGCAATTAGACAATCCCTGCAGAGGAGAAGGCTATGAATTGCAAGGATGGAGGGGGCTGTGATAGGGAATTGACTCTTCCGGAAGTAGTCAAGTTTTCTAGCGAGTTCAGAGACAAGTAAATAAAAAAAATATTAATGGAAAAGAAAGTACTGTAAATAAGCATTTAAAACAATGGGCTCTCATATTCTTTGGGTAGTAAAACAGTCTGGGCAGGAAATATGTCCATTCCTGCTTCTAAAATGCAGATGTGTGTGGAATGCCATATATTGTGCAATGCAAGAACTTTTGGCAGATGCTTTATATTACAGAGGAAGACATAAATCACAAGAAATATCATACATCTTTGGAATGACATATTCTACGGCTTGTCCTTGCCTTTGCTACCCAGGGATGAAGTATATCAAAGGGAATAGTGTAGGATGCCACACTACATATGCATTTCCATAAATCACCAGAGAATTCCATGTATTAATGTACACCTTAGGCTGGATTTATGATAAGTAATAATATGCTTGTGCCTGCTGTAGCCACTGTTAAAACCTGCCCAAGGGTCCCCCCTTCAAACCTCAAATTTAGTTCATTGTGTCAGTTTACCATCCAGCAGTACACTCAGTAGTTACCGGCAGTTAATATTTCATAACTCATTTTAGTACAGTATAACTGTACATACTGTACATACACCAGGGGTTGCGATTGGTAGCTCCAACTCAACTCATGCTCAGAGATTAAAAGAAGTTTACGGTCACAGACAGCATACATGTTCATTTTATAACATCAGCATTGTGAAATTAATACAAACAATAGTCATATTTGACAATCCAATATACAATCCAATATACTGTAAGGTTACTTGAAAAATATACTGTAAGGTTACTGTCATCTGTACCATTTGGAGAAGGATAGGCGTGTGGAGATGTGCGTAAAGCCGACGCTTCCCACTTGAAAAGCCATACCTTGCTGTTTGTTTGTAAGTGTGATTTTAAGAAATATATTTTTTATTAAATAAGTGATTTCACACTATTGGAGCATTTTTCCTCTTTTATGGTGGATCATTGACTATATGTGAATTGGAGTCTATGATATTGAACCGTGATTCGGAAGAGTTGTGGCGATTGGAGGATTGAGGAGTGTATACAGCCTTTCTTCACTTTTGATATGCAAATGAATTCATAATATCTGGTAAGGAGCCATTGTGGCTTGTGGTGGTGGTGATTTTTGGCACGCTTCACGAATTGGAATACGAAGTAAAGAACCATTTCCTTTGAACACTTTAATTGACACGTGGTGCATCACATCTTTGAACTTTTCTTCACGGATGGACTTTTTTTGAGGACTGTTATATACAAATTATTTGAATATTTGTTCTATGTGTTTTTTTTTTCCACAGGTTTTCCTCACATTTTTTATTTTATTCATAATTTTAACTCACGATTGAATATGTTTAATATAAGAAGGTATTGAAATTTGCATTTGTCACAAATGTTTAATTGGCTGCACTTTGCACTTTTTTATATAGCTTCTTGGTTGAGACCGTAGTCTCAGAGGGAAGGTGTGTGACCATTCATTGGGCCTTTTGAGAAGAGCGTGGTTCTTTTGTTTTAATTTATCCTAATTGATTATATCTTTGGTATATAATAGAACTGCAGCACTTACGTGATTTTTCTTTTAGTCTTATCATATTACTGTAGCTGGATTTTTCTTCCTTCTTACTGTCATATACTAGGGTCAGCCTGGTGGGGGAGGAGTTGTCGGGTGAAAGAACTGAGTGATGGAGTATTAGGCTGTCATGGCCTTTGAGGGAGCCTCCCTTCTGTAGGGGGGTGATCTTGGGCCTGGAGCTCGGCAGCCCGGGAGGGAACCTCTCCATACAACCCACATGAGGGGTGTCCTGAACAGGAGCAGGAGCGAATCCTGAACTGTTAGGGCTTTTTTCGGAGTGGGGCCTAACCACGTGTTAGCTGTGCCAGGAATTAAGCATTGCAGAAGAGAAAGCAGCGTTGACTCATAAGTGATATACTGAAGGAATATAGAGCTTTAGAGACTGCAAGTACAGATTCCAAATATCTTTCATCTATTTGAATTAATTTATCTGGGCAACCCATAATCCTTTTACCCCATCCAAGTTAAATCCCTCAATAAACAACAAAAACAAGCTGATGGACTTGTTCATTGTCTATTAAAGTATGACTGGAGGTGAATGCTTGGCTGAGCAGGGTGACAGGTAGAATTACTACACTCAGCGACCCCTGAGGGCACTGCTACATACAATGTGGAAATGATTAGACATGTGCATTCGTTTTCGCCCGAATGCATTTTCGTCCGAATTTCAGCTATTTTCGTTTTGACAAACGATAACGAAAGCACAGAATACGAAAAACGAAAGATCCGACATAAATAAATGCTTTATTTTCGTTTTCGTTGTTACAACAGTTTGATATCGAATAGGAGATTCGACGTGACTCTGACAATAACAATCTGTGTCTGTAGAACCTGTGGTCGAATGTGCCTAACCTTACCTCTATTAGTCCAAGATTATATAGAGAAAATATTCGACAGAGAAAAAAGGTTTGACAGAGAGAAAATATTCTGCAAGTTACTGTCCTAAAAAGTGTTTGGGAACCTGGGTCCTGCCCCAGGGGACATGTATCAATGCAAAAAAAAGTTTTAAAAACGGCATTTTTTTCGGGAACAGTGATTTTAATAATGATTAAAGTGAAACAATAAAAGTGTAATATTCCTTTCAATTTTGTAGGGGGGGGGGGGGGGTGTCTATAGTATGCCTGTGAAGGGGCGCATGTTTTTGGTGCTTAGAACTGTCCCTGCACAAAGTGTCATTTATGCAGGAAAAAAAGTCCTTTAAAATCACTCGCAGCTATTATGAATTGTCGGCTCCGTAATACAGAGAACACTCATTGAAAGTCATTGATAAAAAAATAAATAAATAAAGCGTGGGGGTCCCCCAAATTCAATTACCAGGCCCTTCAGGTCTGGTATAGATATTAAGGGGAACCCTGCGTCAAATGTAAAAAATTTTTTACGTGTGGTTCCCGCTAAATATCCATACCAGACCCTTCAGGTCTGGTATGGATATTAAGGGGAACCCCGCGTCAAATTTAAAAAATTTTTTACATGGGGGTCCCATTAATATCCATACCAGACCTGAAGGGCCTGGTAATTGAATTTGGGGGACCCACACGCTTTTTTTTTTTTTTTTATCAATGACTTTCAATGAGTGTTGAGTGTTTGTGCAGGGACAGTTCTAAGCACCAGAAACATGCGCCCCTTCACAGGCATACTATAGACACCCCCCCCCCCTACGAAATGTAAAGAAATATTACACTTTTTTTTTCACTTTAATCATTATTAAAATCACTGCTCTCGAAAAAACTGCCTTTTTAAAACTTTTTTTTGCATTGATCCATGTCCCCTGGGGCAGGACCCGGGTCCCCAAACACTTTTTAGGACAGTAACTTGCATATTAGCCTTTAAAATGAGCACTTTAGATTTTGAACGTTGGAGTCCCATAGACTTTAATAGGGTTCTAAAGTTCACACGAAGTATGCTATATTCTAGCTCCGTCTAATCTTTATACATTCGACAGACACCATAAGCCTTCAAAGACAGATTCGACCGTAATTCATGTGGATTGTCGGACGAATGCAATTTTTGAACGAAAAACGAAATAATTAAAAACTAATTTCGGGAGTAACTAAATAAATTATTTTTTCGGACGAAAACGAAATTCCGAAAACGAAATATTTTACTCTGCACATGATTTTACATTTTGACCATACATATGCTTTGACCACTTAAATTCCAAACACTTTTACCCTCATTCTGCCCAGGCCAATTTTCAGCTTTCAGCGCTGTCACGCTTTGAATGACAGTTACTCAGTCATGCAACATTGTTCACAAAAGAAATAGTTATCATTTTTTAAGCCAGAAAGGGCTTTCATTTGGTGCTATTTAAACACCACTGGGTTTTTTTTGCTAAATAAATGAAAAAATACCAATAATTTTGAAAAAAATAAATACATTTTTCTTAATTTCTGTAATAAAATTAATGAATGTAGGCCAAAACGTATACTACTACTACATTTCCACAAACTATGATATATATGTAGCCATGGTGTTGCAGCTAGTAACAAGCAATCTGCCAAATCACCCCACTGTGAGACTTCATACATCACTTCCAGAGACAACGAACAGTCTTTTGCAAGTTTTGTTTTTGTGGTTTTATTGGGGGGTACAACTTGGATAGGGATTGGAATATGAGATGCTTTTGGATAAGTCATTGACTCATATGTTTAGGATTTTAGTACACTTTGATAAAATTAGAGCCAGAAGATTGAATATGCAAATTGAATTAGGTACAAATCTCCTCCTGCATCTTCATGCAGACTGTTGCTCCTCCTTTTCTCAAGCTCAGCAGACTATTACATCTAAGAGTTCTCTTACCATCACCATGTGAAGGACAGAGACATCACTTTTGACCGTGTAAAAATTATGGTCTTAGATCTCTTTCAACTCCTCCCCAAAACGTATTTCTTCCTGTACAGACTTGGTTCCTCCTGCAAAAAAAAGTGTGGTTACTAATTCAAAGACATGTCACATCCTCTTCTTTTAAGTTATAGGGAACCACTCTGAATAAACCCCTAAACAGGCTCTGTTTGCTCGCTGTTACTATGCCTGAGGCCCGCAGTACCCCTCCCCAGAGGCCTAGTAGGTTAAAAGCAGTCTTTTGGATAATGGACCACAGTTCCCAGCCAGTTCAACTTGCAAATCATGTGCCAGCAGGCCACATCGACTTGACACAGATCCCCACAGCCTCTTCTCTGATTCAGGACTCCCCATCATCCACTGTGTGTTTGATAGAGACTCTGCTAATAACTGTGTAAAAGCAGAGTTCCCTCACAGACTCCTTGGCACCTCCAGCCCTGCACTGTGATCACCGACCATCCAACAGCCCTGAGTCCTTGATGTGGAACTTGACTGGACCACCCCCCTCAATGGGAATGACCTCCTGCTGCTCTCTAACATGCCATTCACTCAGCTGTCTTCTCCGAGTGGCATATCACCTCAGCTTATATATGAGGCCTGCCCCCTGCTAATACCAATATGGGATTGGTCAGGGCTCACACACAAGCTGCCTGCCACTCCAATTCCAGGCCCAGCCCATCTTCCAGAATATTCTCCCTGGAAGCAGGGAGGCTCCTCAGAATTGAAGTGCAGGTGATCACACCCACTGCTACTCTGACCACTTCCAGTCCCCAGATCAAAACAGACAGGCCTAGCATACAGCATAGGCCTGCCTAAATTTGCCTGTGCTGGATAACCTAGTAAAAATAAACCTTACTAGCACCAGTCTGAAGTACTAATGGCGTATCTAATTTCTTGAGGCCCTAAAAGGCCAGGACAGTACAAATACTTCACCCCCAAAGACCCCTTTTTGAAAAGTAGACAGCCAAATGTATTTAGTAAGAAGCATGACAAGTGAACTTGCACAAGTGCGGTACATCATCATCATATAACCGGTGTGTCTGTATCACACACTGCTGCATAAAGATTTGTGCTGCATTCAGAGCCATAAAATCAAAATAGGAAGGTTTGTATCCGTGGTTTACATATATAATGTATTTTATGCTGTACGCATGCAAACATTTGTTCTACAGTTTATATATACAACATTCAGTGCAAATGTTTTCTATTGGAGTACAAGAGAAAGAAACATCCTAGAAACGAGGGATGCTAGGCAGAAAAACAGCCTAGCAATGAGGGACACTCGGCAGTCCCTGCATCCTAGCAGCAAAGATCACTATGCAACAGGAGACGTCTGCATTCTAGCAATGAAGGATGCTAGGTGGCAATGGCAGCCTGCTTCCTCGCAACCAATAGATTTCATTCATTCCGTACACATGTGCTCATGTAAATGATGCACAAACATTACATGTATACAGTACAAACAAATGGCAACCACCCCAACCTATAACTGGCCTTTGCAGCAAGGAACACATAGAAGGGCAACCCCAGCTTACTTACTAGCCAGCCTGCAACAAACCAAATTGACTCTGTCTAACAGTTCACATTAAAAAAAAGGGGTTGAGTTTGCACATGTTTGCAAATATATGTGTAAGCTGCAGCGGCCACGTAATGACACTCCGGTGCACTGCAGTCCTAACGCTACAATTTGAGAGTCTCTAAAGTTGAAGCACGTATATAATAATAGATGGTTTAAGGTCAGGTATGCCTGGAGGGGGCCCACCCCTCCTTAAAAGGTACAGAGATGCACTGGAGACCCAGCAAGAGTAAAATGGCTGCAAAGGTATCCAGTGCACCCCCGTCCCTGCATATAGTGGGGTGGATTTATTAAAACTGATGCACTCAGCTCATCTGGTGCAGCTGTGTGTGGTAGCCGCTCAGCTTGTTCAATTAAGCTTTGGCAATAAAACCTGAAAGCTGATTAATTTATATGCAGAGTTTCACCTGATTTTGCACTCTCCAGCTTTAGTAGAGTTATGCCCCGTACACACGATCCGAAAATCGTACGGAAAATACCGCTTTCGAAGCGATCGTACAATAATCGGATCGTTAGTACAGAGCTTTCGAGAGCCGATTCGAACAGTTCATCCGATATTATTCTATCGGACGTGCACGGAATTTTTTTTCGTACGATGCCAGATCGTACGATTTTCGTGTAATCAGTACAGCTATCGTTCGAAAATGCAATACAAATGCATTACAACACATGACATCACTTCCGAATTTTTTTTCTGTCGTGCGGGAATTTTCGTGACTTTAGTAAACTCATCAGATTCGATCTGAGATTAGCATGCAATAAAAAACAGACGATCATTCGTCCGATAATCTCATCGTGTGTATGGGGCATTAGTTTATTTTGGAATACTTAAAACACAGAATCTTTCTGTTAGCAAGACCCTGTGTTTTAAGTTGTAAAACTCAGTACACCCATGTGCATGAGCCCAAAAATCATCCAACAGGGGCACTTTTCTTAGTTACCATGATCTCAGAAAGGATTTCTTTCTGCTTCTTGTAGTACCCTGAAGACAGAAAGTAACAGGAAATCTGCCCAATGAGACATATATTGCAAAAACTACAGTAACAATAACTGCAGTTTTGACCCTTACCTACAATATACAAAATCCTTAAAGAAAACATTTGGCTTTTACAAGGAGTATAAAAGCATTGGATTGGAAAGATTGATCAGACTCACCTATTGTGTCTCCAGTCTATGAATATCTCCTGAAACCTGTTTGCATTCTCTGGCCATCTCCAACAGCATATCCACAATCTCTGACCAATGTTCTGCAGCATGTTTCCAAACTTTGACCATCTCCTGCAGCATGTTTCCAATCTTTGACCATCTCCTGCAGCATGTTTCCAAACTTTGACCATCTCCTGCAGCATGTTTGCAGTCTCTTACCATCTTCTGCAGCATACTCATCATCTCTGATAATTTCCTGTAGCAGCCCATAGACTTTTACCACCTCCTGGTGCATGTCTGGCCCCTCAATGATGTCAGATACACACTGTGAGGCCCCCCATATCATGAAAGTCACTACTTAAGATATACAGCAGTGGTCATCAACTCTGTCCTCGGGGCCCACTAACAGGCCAGGTTTGCAAGATAACTGAAATACAGGTGATATAATTTGCTGCTCAGTGATTGCAGTATTCTAGTCTGCATCTCCCCAGGGTAATACATAAAACTTGGCCTGTTAGTGGGCCCTGAGGACAGGGTTGATGACCACTGATATACACTGGCACAGGGGCAGACTGACAACTCATGGGGCCCCCGGGCAATAGGAGATTATGGGGCCCCCAGGTAATCAGAGATTATGGGGCCACACAGTATACACAAACACACACACAGTATACACAGGTTACACATACATGTACACACAGTATACACAGATATGTTTCTATTGGCTGAGAAGGTACTGGAGAGGTGGGGCAGCTATAATCTCTGGATTTTTAGACCACAAGGATGTCAGTAAAGGACATTTCAGAGGCAGATGTAAAAAAAAACACAGATTTTTACATACTTTTCCTGGTTTCACTGAGGCTGGCAACCCTGATGGGGCCCCCTAGTGGCCCGGGGCCCTCGGGCAGTACCCGAGAGGCTGAATGGTCAGTCCGCCCCTGCACTGGCAGGAGTAAAAGGGTTAACAGGTGGTGTGGAAGTCTCTGTCAAGTAACGGTACCAAAACATGCAGCAGTATAAGAATTTTCCCTGGTACTCCTGTGCTTAGCTTTTCTAAATACATAAGAAAGTATTTGGAAAGTATTCCCAGATTATTTTTTCTTGTTAAAAGATGTTCCTGCAGATTTAGTTACGTGTATGTGTTGAAAAATCTATACATGCATTTATATACATTTACAAATATCCTCTACATGCATAAAAATGCAAGTTTGACAGTGCTGGTGTGAAAAAGGCCTCACATTTATAGAAGATGTGAATATTAGTGCCCTGTATATGGAAAGAAAGCAAGCTAGGATTAAGAAGGAGATGACAAGATATTGCTACTCTGTAGGGCGCATGTTTTTACCGCGATTTTGCCTCGTTTTGGGTTTTTTTTCTTTTTTTTTTTTACACTGTGGTTGCTTAGCAACCAGCTATATACAGTGAAAAAAATGGGGAAAAAAAACCTCAAACGCAAATCATGGCAAAATCGTGGTAAAAACGCAGTAAAAAACACAGTACTTGAGTTTTTGATGCAGGTCCATTGACTTCTATTACATGCAAAACGCTGAATTTTGCATGAAAAAATGTCCCTGACCCTTTCCAAAAATGCAGAGGCACAAAAATGTATTGATGTGAACATGTTCCATAGGAACCCTTGTTAAAAAACTTCCCTGCATTTCTGCAAAATGCATCAAAAAACGTGTTAGTGTGAATCAAGCCTTAAACTGGAGGACTCCTTGTTAAAAAAACTAAAATAAAACTGGAGCACTCAGAATCTGGTAGGCTGTGCAGAGTAGCCAATCAGCTTCTAACTTCAGATTGTTCAATTCAGCTTTGGCAATAAAACCTGGAAGCTGATTGGTTTCTATGCAGAGTTGCAGCAGATTTTTGCACCCTCCAGTTTTGGTAAATAACCCTCTGTGATCTCTGTGGCCATCAGAGAGGTACAAAGACCTTGTACATCTAAAGGGATGCCGATGATGCCTTGTTGAGGGGAACCACTTCTCTACCAACTATACAGTGTACAGCAGCAGCCTGCTCTATAGAAAGGTGGCAAGACAAGGGTCCCGCCTCTCTACATACTAATTGGAGATTTGGGTGTAAGTGTGAGCTGGTATTGGTTGTACTGTCTCGTCACGTCCTCAGACTGACAGAAATAGATGAGCCTTTCTCCAGGAGCTGTCCGAGGTGCTGCGAGGAACACAAAGTGGCTAGGACGCAGATAGCTGGCTGACAATAAGGACAGGGACCGACACATCAGCTACTATTCATGGTCAAGAGAAGTCACAAAAAGACAATTACTGAACAGCAAAAGGCAAAAAGATTGCAGAATATTCCAATGACCCTGGAGTGAATTAAGGACAGCAAGGAGTGCTAAGGAGACATTATAGATACATTCAAGGCACGCATTGGCGTAGCTTGATTGTGATTAAAAAAAATAATTCTGTTTTCTTTCTTCTAGGTTCCCATTGGTACAATTTGGCATTATTTGACATGTCAAATCGCATGCCAAATCAGTGCCTATTGCCAGCAATGGCACTGTCCAAATCGGTGCGGTTCCAACTTTGCAGCGCCGCATCAATTCCCAAAAGTAGTTCCTGTACTTCAGGGGGTGACTTGTATAGACATTTGTGCATGAACCTGCACAGTTGAACTAGCATGATTTCTAGCCCGCAGTAATGTGAACCTAGGCTTAAATGCAATTAGCAGAAGCACCTGACCTCAACATGATAGCAGCCTCTTGTAACCCCCCCCCCCCGTATAGCAGCGCTCAGACTGGGAGAGGGATTGTGAAGACAGGGAGTCAATCAACTACATGTAAATGTGTTGACAGGGAACATGCAGATATGAGAGGGAATGGCAAGCAGAGGAATGATCTTATAGGTCTCTGTCTTGTCCAATGAGGACACTGTGGGTGGAAAGGAGATAACACTGTGGGCTTATTAACACCATAACATACTTAAATACTCATGAAAAAAAAATGTGTGCAATGATATGCATTGTCATGCATTTTTCAATGCATTCCTTTATTTAATGTGTCATCACATTACTTTACTTACTGTATACTTGCATTGCTTTCATGTGCATTTTAAATGTGTTCATGTTTCTTGCTGAAAAAATGCATACATTCTGCATTTTTCGACACCACATATCTGTGCTATGGTGTGAATCTGGCACATAGAAAACAGTTGTTTTCTCAAGAGCAGAGACCTGCTCTAATCATGTAAAGATAAATGCAGGTCATTGATAAAATCAGCAGAGCTTCCCCTCATTTCAGATCTACCCCTTAGATTTAGAGCGACTGCACTTCCAAGTGCACTTTCAGTGCAAAAGTGGATTTGCCCTGGCAAAAATACAAAATGAAATATTTAGGCATATATCTCACGTCCAAACCCATGACTCTCTTCCGTGCTAATTACATACCCCTTCTTAATGCAATTAGAGTGGATTTACAAAGGTGGTCCCAAGCGGCACATTCGTGGTTGGGGAAGATTAGTGTGGTTAAGATGAATATTCTGCCCAGGCTACTGTTTTTGTTCCAGATGCTTCCAGTGGGTATTCCTGTTGGCTTTTTCACGTTAATAGACTCACTGATAGGAAGATATTTTTTGGAACAGAAAACGTCCTAGATTGTCCCGAGCCCTTCTAACCAGACCCAAATGGTTGGGGGGCTTGGCTTTACCTAACATTAAACTTTACTTTTTAGCTACCGTATTAAATAGGATATCGGACTGGAAATACAGCAAAGATTCTAAATTGTGGGTTACACTCGAACTGTCGCTCAGCGGTACGGACCTTTTTCTTTTAACATATTTTATTAACATGCAATAGTGCAAGTACACAGTACATTAATACATATTGGTGTGCAACATTTTAAACAGACTGGTGGTAAAACAGCAAATGCGGTACAACAGTAACGAGTGTCAAAACTCGAATAGTAAAACAAAGTGACAACATAGGTACAGACCTTTTTACTCAAATCTGGATTCCCAAGAAACATAGATCGTTGGCATCCACCTCCTCTCCTCTCACACATTCTACCCTGTTGATCTGGGATTCTATCTGTAAAAAACACAACTGGCTATACAACTCCCCCATTATGCCATTGACTGGCCATAACTATTTTCCTCCGTGAAACATAGATCCTAGAATTCATAACTGGAACCTGGGCACTACCCCCTTTTACATCACAATACCAACCAGTCAGGAATTGTGCCTCTGTCTCAACTTCTGCCTATCTCATGGGCAACGCCCATGGATCAGTGGACTTATCGTCAACTGGCTGCTTTTGTTCACTCTCTCCCGAAACCACTACGTTCATCAGCCGAATTTTCACCGATTGAATCGGCCTTCTCAGAGGACCAGCCGGTGGAGAGACCAATATCCTTTTTCTACCACGCTCTACAGCTGTTGTTGATCGATGGTCACCCCTCCTTTTTGACCAATTGGGAAAAGGACCTTCATAGTGAGTTGTCTGAGACGCAAAAATCTACTATTTTATCTATGGCCCATGTGTCATCTATGGCCTCTAAAGCAGCAGAAGTAAACTACAAACTATTGACGAGATGGCATTATACCCCAGCAGTCCTACATAAGTTATTTCCACAAACGTCACCTCTCTGTTGGAGAGGATGTGGGGAACATGCCACGCACGCTCGTATTTGGTGGTATTGCCCGCTCATTCACCCCTATTGGCTAACCATTCTACACTGGGTGAAAGAAATTCTAGGTTTTGAGATACCCAATGACCCATGGGTCATACTTTTTCATTGTACAGGCTCACCAGCGGGATCATACAAAAAATCTCTAACTCCACACTTGCTCAACGCTGCAAAAGCTCTTATCCCGCGCTGTTGGACACAATCTAATGTACCCTCTTTATGGCAATGGTTGTTGGAGGTGGATCGCACATATCATTTGGAAGATCTCACTTACTCCCTCCGGAATAAGTTGGATCTGGGGAAAAAGATTTGGTCCTGCTGGTTAGTCTTCAAATGTACATCTTTATATACAGACATTATGTCGCAAAATGGGTGAGATAGGGAACTAGCATAAATGTCTTCTCTCCAGCTGGGAAAGGACTGAGGCAGACTCCAATCCCCCTACCCCCCAGACCTTCCTCCCCTTTCTTCTCTCTCTATCTTTCGTTCCCACACTTGCTTTCTTTTAGCTTGGTTTGATATAAGCTAATTGTTGTAGCGAGAGACTCTGCAATTATACTGTTTTAGCCCAAATTGTATGTCGGTGAATGGCCTTTCTGCACGAACTCTTGGGCTCAGAGCCTAAGCAGATGACTAATGTCGAGTTACTAGAGATGTGGTGCCCTATATCTTGTTTACCGTCAATTGCAGTCCATGTCTCTCATCATGTACCGTGTATTATATGTGCCAAGCTCTGTTCATGTTCTTTTCCCATAAACATAAATTAAACAAAAAAAAGTGGATTTGCCTTTCGTAAATAACCCCCAATGATCTTTTCATTGCACATGTACCTGAAAATGGCAGTAATAATGCTGCACTGTTTGTAAGGGATAGTAGATTTCTCATCTAAGAAGATCTGTCTCAGTACGGCTGCACTGATACTGATATATAAATATTTGAGGAAATAAAACTGTAGCACGAGTAACACCATTTCTCAATTAGATTTCTTGTTTATTTTCCTAGAGCTTTTCTTTTTGATTGCAATTTTCTTTTCTCCTGTTTTTATACATCAGCCCTAGAGACATCCAGATGATATAACATTTAGACTGCATGTAGATAGAAATGTTTCACTTTCAAAAGCATACCTCAGCTCTTGTTTTTTCATCCCTATATTATCTTCTTATTGGGCTGTTGTTTCAATCTCCCTGTAGCAGACTTGAACCTTGGAAATTGGTTATTAACCAATTACCTGGATTTGACAGGTATCCGCTCCCCCCTCCCCCCTGAAAGGTGGCAAATGGGGCAGCAGAGGGGGGGGGAGGGAATATGATCCGCGTAAGTTTAATTTCTGGGTGGAACTCCGCATTAACAGTTTCTCCGCCAAGTACTAAGTCATGTTTTTCTTGGGGGTCAAATACTTTTTTTACTCACTGGACTGCAACTTAATTTATAGCATTTGTTTTTTCTGGATTTTTGGTTGATATTCTGTCTCTGTTATTTACCTGCATCAGCCCTGTAAGATTTTCCTGACCAGCGCACTTTTTTGCGATTCGGCACTGCGTCATTTTAACTGACAATTGCGCGGTCGTGCGACATTGCACCCAAACAAAATCAACGTCCTTTTTTTCCCCACAAATAGAGCTTTCTTTCGGTGGTACATGATCACCTCTGCGGTTTTTGTTTTTTGCGCTATAGAAAAAGAGTGACAATTTTGAAAAAACACATTATTTTTTACTTTTTGCTATAATAAATATCCCCCAAAAATATACAAAAATTTTTTTTTTTCCTCAGATTAGGCCGATATGTATTCTTCTACATACTTTTGGTAAAAAAAAATTTCAAGAAGCGTATATTGATTGGTTTTTGCAAAAATGATAGCGTCTACAAAATAGGGGACAGATTTATCGCATTTTTATTATTATTATTATTATTATTATTTTTACTAGTTATGGTGGCAATCTACGACATTATTAGTGAACACATTTTTGGGATCATTGGCATTAATATAACAATCTATAAAAATGCATTGATTATTGTAAAAATTTCACTGGCAGTGTAGGGGTTAACACTAGTGGCAATCAAGGGGTTAATTGTATTCCCCAGCGTGTGTTCTAACTGAAGGGGGAGGGCACTGACTAGGGGAGGTGACAGATCGCTATTCATACTTTGTATGAACAGACAATCTGTCACTTCTCCCCACAGAGAACCGGGATCTCTGTGTGTAAACACAGAGATACCGGTTCTCGCCATGTTACGCGCAATCGCAGGAGGTCATCGAGACTGCCGGGCACTCACATCGGCTCCGGGGGTGAGTTGCAAGCATGCTTCTGGCTGCGGGCACCGCCAGTAGAGCCCATCAGAGGGAGTGACCTAACCTAATGGCGATTTGCACAGCCGAGTCACGTTGCCGCAGTACAACCGTGGCAGCTGGTCTGCAAGCTGTTAAACAATTTGGTTGATTGTCTGTTCACAAATAATGACAGTAAAACCACATTCATTGGCATAATAATATTGCAATTGTTTTAACCATAATTCCCCAAAAAATGTATGTTTGAAAAGTGGTTTCTTTAGTTTCACCCACTAGAAGTATGTGCAAAAAATATATATATGCACACCTCTTCTTTACTCTGCATTTTTTCAATCAAACATCCCAGTGTTTCTAGAAATATCTCTTTGTCCCCATCCATAGCTCAGCGGCACACTATAAATCTCTGTATTCCCAATCAATGACCCAGCAGAGTCTCTATAGTATTACTGCCTTCTCATGTTTAGCACAACATCCCTGGACTGTATGGATGCCATTCCTTGACTCATCTCTTCATCCCTTCCTCAGAAACACATATGGGGGAATTCATTAAAACCCTAATGATGCCTTCCTGGTGATGTGGCCCTTTAAAATACCCTGTGCCAGATTAAAAAATCCCTGCCACCCATTTTGTTAGCTTTACCTACATGTGCAGCAGATTCGGGTAGTTCTTAATAGCGCCATTTTTAAAAAGTGAAGTTATTAATACATCCAATTTAAAAATAATTATCTCCAGTTTGTAGATGATGAAATTGGAGGTATATACGTTAGCATACAAGACAGGCAGAGCACCTGTCTCTGTATGATGAGTAGCAGGGAGCATACTTGACACTGTTACCGCCTCCCCTCCCCATCTCACATTGGTTGAAGACTGATGGGGGAGCTGAGACACTAGTTCCCCATCAAGTCTGCTCTCTCCTTGTGGTTGATAGCAGGCAGTGGGTGATTTCTATAATGCAGGCTGTCTGTTGGTTAAATATCTATCCACTGCCCACTGACAATCTAAAAAAAAAAAACCTGATAGAAAACTAGTGTCTGTGAAATGTGCAGCTGTTGTGCTGTCTTATGACAGCTGCAGCAACAGGAGGAAGCACAACTGTACTGAAGATGGAATGTCCGGCACTCCAGCCTCAGTATGTATTCACATGTTGTACATACACTAGATACATGTACCTGTTTACAACAGGTGCATGAATCCATCACCTGCACCAACATTTGTAATGGGGAGGCATGTTGTAATGCTAAAGAGTGTCTTTATAAATTCCCCTGATTGTACCTTATTGTATCAATTTATAATTCCCATTCCACAAAAACAGATGCTTTTTGTGGGTTACCAGTGCTCACTTCTATATCTTAAAGAGGCGACATACTAAAATTACAGAGACTATGGAATTCAATTGTGGTTGCAAAGTGCACAAACAAAACAACTATAAGCCTAACCTGCTCTAAAGGCAGGTGAGCTGTTATAAACTTTGAAATCATCCATTAACATGCTTCCCAAAAGGCTAAAACGCACATGTAGCACCTTCATAGTAGAATATAACAGAGAGACTGGCAGTTGCAGTTACCCTTATCACACCTACACATAAGGAGCCAGATACCACATTCACAAAAGGTGAGCCCTTGGGAAGCAATAGTGAGGGAGAGACTGATCCTGGCAAAGTTCAGGGCAGAGTTTTAATCCTTAGAGGAAGAAGGGGACTGGGGTTCTTCAGATGCATCAGAGACAGAGTGAGACTGGGAGGATTTCCGAGATGCCTGAGCCTCCCATAGTGTTTGGGGTGGTGGCTAGATACACAGCTGTTCCTGAAATCGTAGGAGAGAGAAAGTCTGTTGTCCAGCTGTTAAAATGTACCCGGAGGGTACACGTATGGAGAGATCCGGATTGACTTATCATGCTGGCTCTCCATAGGCTACATCACAGAATCAGGCCTACAAGGAAATCATAAGTGAAGGTCCACTCAGGGAATGTGAACATCAAGGAATTGCCCTGGTTTTCTCGCCTTCAGCAGCTGATACAAAGAAAGGTAGACTTGGTATATAGGTATGAATACCCTATGTACCAAGTCAGGTCATGGTGGAAGCAAAGAAGAGGTGGTGTGACGAATTTATATGGGAGTTCCTAAATATCCTAAAGCCCTGCAGAAGCCCAAAGTTCCCGTAAGTTCTGGGAAAGATTTTAAGACAAAAAAAATAGTGACACTTGGGGCACTTCATCTTTAAAAATTGTGTGGTGATCAAAAAGACCATACACCGGGACCAAGTCCAGTCAGCTAATATCTGGAGTCCAGATGGCAAAATGATCCAGATTCCAGACACGCACTTTTACAAAAGAGCTGGTGTCAGGTGAGTACTTACCGAGGGCCGAGATGCCGAAAGTGTTTCACCCCCTTGCGAATTACACGCACCCCGTCCCCCTGGGGTGGTACAGGGAGAGAGTGGCACACAGAGGCACAGGCCGCCAGCAGGTATTAGAGTTCCTGAAGGAAGGCTGCAGAGCTGAACCAAGGTTTGCAGAGGCTCAGGAAATGGCTGAGGGTCCAATCTGGGTCACAGCAAGGGATTAGGTACAAGAGGAGATAAGCAAGTTTGTAGGCAGGCAGAGGGTCAATCACTTGTAAGCAGGGTAGGCAAAGTCCGTTAGGCAGGCCGGGCGTGTGTGTCCACAACTCAGGGTGAGAGTACCCATCCCCATTCCCTGGTGTTGGATGTACATTCCCGGGTGCCGTGTGTGAATATCACCCTGCATGCCTCTACTTCGGTCTCTTATTTTATATATTTCAGCACCCTGTGACTATGCTTAAGGGACTGACTATGATAGTTTGAATTTTACCATCCAGAGAGTTTCTATTTGGTATCATATCCTCTGATTTTTCAAACAAAGTTTCCATTTTTTTCAGGAGTTACTCCATGCACAATTTTGGCCACTATATGTCTATACATGATTTGTGAATTTGCATTATCTTGAATGATTTTGTATTTTCAGGATTACCTTTTGTTTTCATATGCACCTAGTACTTTACACAGTACTTTCTTTGTTTCAATTTTAGGATTTTTTCCTTACATATAGTTGTATTTAGCACTTTTCACAGCATTTTACACTGTGATCTTCATCCCTAGACACTCATCTGGGGTGTAAACATGCTTTAGCTCGGCATCTTTCCTGTTTTTTTATCTTATGCAATTAGTCTTATTGCTGATGACAGCAGCTGTTTGTTATTGGTAGCACAACTTTTTCCTTCACCATTTCTTACAGATATTGTACATAGTTTGGTAGAATATGTAGGATGTATCTCTCTGTGTTTTATTCCAGGGCTGTGGAAGAAGGATGACATATCAAGATTTATTGCACCCGTGTTAACCAGTTCCCGACCGGCGCACGCCGATGTACGTCGGCAGAATGGCACGGGCAGGCATATTGGCGTACAGGTACGTCCATTTTTATATGCCGCCTTGCCATCGCGTGCTTGTCGCCAGGGTAGTGCCCGGGTTTTGGTCGGGACTAGGTCGCCGTGGGGATACCCGCGATTGTCTCACAGGGCGGCTGAACAGGGAGATGCCATTGTAAACAGCATCTCCCCGTTCTGCCTAGCAATAAGTGACGCTGATCTCTGCTCCATGTGATTGGAGCAGAGATCAGTGTTCACTAACACAAAGCCCAGCCACCCACAGTTAGTAACAAGCCCCTAGGAACACTTAACCCCTACACTGCCACCCCTGGTTAACCCCTTCACTGCCAGTGTCATTTACACAGGAATCACTGTATCACTATAGCACTGATTGCTGTATAAATGACAATGGTCCCAAAAATGTGTCAAAAAGGTCCGATGTGTCCAACATAATGTCGCAGTCACAATAAAAATCTCTGATCGCTGCCATTACTAGTAAAAAAAAAAATGATTAATAAAAATGCCAATAACACTATAACTTTTGCGCAAACCAATCAATAATCGCTTATTGCGATTTTTTTTTACCAAAAATATGTAGAAGAATACGTATTGGCCTAAACTGAGGGAAAAAAATGTTTTTTTATATATTTTTGTGGATATTTATTATAACAAAAAGTAAAAAATAATGCGTTTTTTTTTTCAAAATTGTCGCTCTATTTTTGTTTATAGCGCAAAAAATAAAAACGGCAGGGGTGATCAAATACCACCAAAAGAAATCTCTATTTGTGGGAAAAAAAGGATGCCAATTTTGTTTGGGAGCCACGTCGCACGACCGCGCACTTGTCAGTTAAAGCGACACAGTGCCGAATCGCAAAAAGTGGTCTGGTCTTAAGCCAGCAAAATGGTCCGGTCTGAAAGTGGTTAAAATAGCACTTTAACCACCAGGTGGCGATTCAATGCACAAAAGCTTATGGACTTCAACAATAAATTTTAGGATGTGTGATATTATTGACTCTGTTAGTAGATTATCCTTGAGAAGATAATGCTCCAAACTTGTAATTGGTGGGCAGCACAGTGGTGCAGTGGTTAGTACTCTCGCCTAGCAGATTTGCTGGTTCGAATCCCAACCACGACACTACCTGCCTGGAGTTTGCATGTTCTCCCTGTGCCTGTGTGTGTTTCCTCCAGGTACTCCTGTTTCCTCCCACACTCCAAAGACCTGCTGGTAGGTTAATTGGCTTCTGTCCAAAATTGGTTCTAGTATATCAATGGGGCCTTGGATTGTGGGCTCCTTGAGGGTGTAGGGACCAATGTGAGTATACAATGTACCGGGATAGGGACAATTTTAGACACTCACTCAGGTTGAACTGGATGGACTGGTGTCTTTATTCAACCTTGCTATGTAACTATGTAATGTACTGCTTGAAATGCTCTACTAACTGTTCCTTTACAGAATGAGCAGCAATGAAGATTCTCACTTTGGTTAAATTTAACATACCAACCATCTATGATTAGTTAGTGGTAGGGACCTACTTTATGATTGTATAAACATTTATTGTAAGCTTGCTGACACTTGATGGCAACTTATTTGGCCTAGTGCCAGTCTCCTATTATGTTCTACCACACTTCTTTTGTACTTAAGTTTTGCGCTTTGACTAAGAGAAGGTTTATTAATGGGAATGACAGATATATTTTGTTACTTTGTTATTTCCCTAGACCCATCTTTGTTATTATGTGATACTCCACTTTTGGCAACCAGAGCTATTTTTTTGTTACGACCTATGAGGACAGGGTCTATTTTTGGTGGAGTTGGGTGTAACACCCTCCTAGTTAGGTTTTCTAGAATATTAGGTAAATTTCATTTTTTTCTGCTCGTCTGTAATCAATGTAAAAGTTGTTGATTGCTTTTAGCTGTTCTGATTCTCAAAGGCTGCAGGTTTGATTGCTCTCTCATTTTATTCCAGAGGTTTCCTGAAAATAGATTGTTGATCAAGGCAAATGGGCAGCCAGAATATTTATTGTGCTCATGTCAATCTCTGGGAAGGTGTGTCCAGAAGTTTTTGGAGAGGCATATAAATAGTCTGAGATATGATGCAGCAAGATCTTGCTTTTGTTGGAGGGAGTCCACCCATCTGATTGGGGGTGGCTACCCCACCGCCAGTAGCTATCCTGATTTTAGTTGCCATATATTAAAGTCCCAGCTGTGCCAGAGCTGGGGGGCCTATATTTTAGAATCCCTTTTGGAGCTAATCAAGGGACTGGTGGATACTGGAAGGAGGCATCCTGTGATCCTGTGATGTTGTGAGTACTAACCTGAGCTCCTGGTTCTAATGACTGTATGCTGTATTCGCTGGATGACAAGTATATTCTTGACTGGGAAAGATTCTAAGAAGTGCTCAGTCTCTGCCAAAATTTGTTTCTGCTTTGAGACTGCTCAGAGAGAGACCTAGTGAAGTGAAGTGTCCCCATGCTTATAAAGCAACAAAGATCCTCAAAAACATCCCCTAGACTGAGGGATGGGAAAGAACTGGTTAACCGACAGCGGCTCCTATGAGGTACCGCATAGGACGCATTTTAGCTAAAATGTGTAATACTTTCTAAGATTAGTTTTGAACTTTCCTCTTGCAAGTTTGAGGTCAAATATCCATGTTCTTGATTTTAACTTCATATTGAAAATACTGCCCTTTTGAACCCTATTCAAAACCTTAATATATTTAAAGGTTAATGTCTCTCCTTTCCCGTCTTACATCCTGACTTAGGTTCTTGAAGTCTCTCCTGATTTGTTTTATCTTGAAAGGAAGCAAATAATATTTTCAAACAAATAAATACATAAATAAATAGAAACTGTTTATATGCCTGTTATCTGGATAGCCATCAATCTGTAGATGACAGCACACAACTGGATTGACTAGAATCACCTGCAAAAGGTTTGGCAGTCAATCACTACACCTAAACACTGTCATGGGACATTATTCTAGGACAGTGTTTCTGTTTCTAGGTAAGCTCCGACACAAGCCCAAAGCCCCTCAACCCAAGCCCACACGATTGGACTTTCCGGCGGACAATTCGATCGTGTGTGGGCTCCAGCAGACTTTTTCTTCCCAAAAGTCCGGCGGACCTAGAAGTAAGACTGGCTTCACATTTGTCCGCTGGACTTGGCTTTTAGAGGACAATCCGTTCGTCTGTGTGCTAGTCCGATGGACTAAAACCGACACTAGGGCAGCTATTGGCTACTGGCTATGAATTTCCTAATCTATGTCATCACGTTTGAATCCGTCGGACTCTTGGAGTGATCGTGTGTGGCCAAGTCCGTTCGTTTGAAAGCCTGGCGGACCAAAGCTGCAAAGTCTGTTGGATTGTCCGCAGGAACAAGTCCGTCAAAAAGTCCGGTCGCGTGTACGCTGCATTAGTGTATCAAAGTGCTTGGAAAACATTAACAGTTCAGTGTTTTTAGAATTTAGGTTATCTTTAATTTAAGCCTCCCTCCCCATAAAAAATAAAGGTTAGTTGAAGTGTGTTCTGTAGACAGAGACATATATCTGTGTGTACAGATCAAAAGACACATCTTGAAAAGGCAGCCAGGGGCCAGGAAAAGAATTATGAAAAGTCAGAATAAAAAAATTGTCAAATCCCTTACTATTATACAAAAATTATTTCTAAATAGGGAAATAGAAGGGTGCGGGCACTTCCTTTATGTTGATACCCATATATAATAATCTGATTATTAAGAATATGTAACTGTGTAGGCTCACATGATTGTATGAAGCAACAATTAGATAGTAGTAACATTTGTCATAGTGGCATGGGACACCATGTCCGCAAGTCATTGAGGTGTACCTTAATGTTTGTTTTGATTGAGGAATGTGATTGAGGATTAATCAACTTTGCTGGCATCATGACGATTTACATTGGATTTACACTGGAAGACAATATTTACTTGTTTATTTTAACCCCTTCACACCAAGTTGGCATCCCTTCAATGGGGTCTGTACATCCGGGGGGCAGGAAAGATCAGTGATCATGTGATCACTGTCATTAGCTGTCACAGTGGTCACATGATAAGGAGTCGGTCCAGCCAGCTACCAATCATTAGTGGGGATCAAAATCTCACTTTGACAGCTTTGTCTCTGTGCTGTAAGTGCACAGTGAAATATTGTCCACACAGTGACGCATATGTGTGGTGTGTGGGCATTAAAGCCTACCCCTCTACCGCTGCACATATGTGTTACACAGGTGGCAATAGGTTAAAAAGATGTCTTGCAGTGTATTAATTATATAATTTTAGTTTTTTTGCAGATGAGCAATAATAAGTACCATGCACCCCTCACTCATCTAGGTAGTGGTGGAGGACCACATTCTGATAAGCCACCACATCCATTGGACCAGTGATGTGGGGATGAGGCCCTTGTCCCCATCAACATGGAGACAAATTTCCTTGCCAGGGGAGGCCATCTGGTAAGGTACCCTCTCAATGTTGAGGACATGTGGCTTGGTATTGTTAAAGAAGATTGGGCTGAGGCTTGCTGCCCCCTTGCTGCCCTCTCCATTCTTGACCAGTCAGAAAGCTTGATGCCTCCCTCAAAATCAATACCAGACCCTTATTCTGAATATGTTTCTGGTATGGATATTGAGGTGGACCCAGTGCAAAATAAGACACTGTTAAATAAAGCTTTATTTATTAACATCCCCCAACATCTTTGTAAATTTAACATCAATAACGTTACTAGTGATGTAGACACATCATGAATCATGGTGAGAAATGCCCCAATGATCCATGGACATGACACACATCCTTGATCGCACACCCACTGCAAATTACATTTACCAGCTGGCTGGTTAATGCCATATGTCACAGGGATCCCCTGACCCCTTTGTTTAGAAGAGTGGTGGGTGAAGAAAATTTTGTTTTTCCTGGAGTACATCGTACAGATGTGTCATTTCACATGCAAGTTTAAGGCACCTCCCTAATATGTTATTTAAACCAATTAAATAATTTTATTGTTACTCTTTACATTGCATTAAGAGACCCACTCCCTTATCAATGAATGGTATTTTTCAGTTTTTCTTTCCTTTGCATTGACAGTGTTTTTAATATGACAGTGCCTAGCTACCTATGCAGTTTTTTACCAAAAGATTTAAAATTGACCTTGAAAAAGATGTCAATCGGTTTCAGGCACATCTGCAGTTTTCAGACTGGTTTTATGGATCCACCTGCGAACCAAACCCAGGCCAGTTCACTCATAACATAGAAAAATATAAACATAGACACGTGAGTGCAGAAAAAGACTATCCATTTTATTTTCGTTAACTATATTGTCTGACTATAGATCTATATTTGTCCCAAGCATGTTTGAAGGCATTTACTGTTGGCCATCTCACTACCTCTGCTGGTAGTTTATTCCAAGCATCAACTACCCTTTCAGTAAAATAATACTTTCTAAGATTCGTTTTGAACTTTACACCAGTTAGTTTGTGCACTGATGCGCAGTCATGTTGGAGCACGAAGGGGCCATCCACAAACTGTTCTCACAATGTGAAGAGCATAAAATTTACCAAAATGTCTTGATATGCTGACGCCTTAAGAGTTCCCTTCACTGGAATAAGGGGACAAGCCCAAACCCTGAATAGCAAGCCTCTACGTCCTGTTCATTCACTTTCAATTCCAAGGCTGCAGAGAAAAGAATTGGAGAATCTGTGTCCTCAATCCCTCTCTTTGTCTCAAAGGTGAGATGTCAGGGGTCTGTTTAGACTCCTGATATCTCACCAAAGCCCCCCTTCAACAGTGATGCAAAAAAAATTGTTGAAAAATTAATAAAAATAAAATAAACGGTTAAAAATATATATTTTTAAATTGTAAATAATCATTTAAAAAATACAGGGCTCATTAATATGGGCTTCTTGGCCCATACAGTGTGAATGTGCGATTTGTTGCCACCTGTGACTTTATGGGGATACACAAGCTGCATGAACACAGCTGCAGTGCCTGATTTGTTAAGTGTGGTTGAGTGGCCCCGAATGCATACTGTCTGTGCTTGGGCTGTATACCTGCATCCGCACACCTATCAAATTAGAACCTGTGGCTGCTGCATCCCCATAGTATAACATAGGCTGTCTTCAGACAGCAAAAGCCACATACAAAAAAAAACAATAATAGCACCTATGTGAATATGCCCTTAGACTTCATTTACAGACAGAACTTTATTAACTCAGTACAGTTTTATCTTTTAGATTTTGTAGAAATTTTTGGAAGTTATGTTAGTGTCCGCTAATAATGATTGTAGTGTATTTTTTGATGAAAATATTGGTTCAATATTTTCAGGGCGGTCCTGTCATGTAGGCTGCATGGGGCCCTGTGATTTCTAATAGCAGCCCTGCTTTCATTAATTTGTCCTGGTGACCATAGTCACCAAGAAAGAAGGTGACAACTGTCTAATGCCGTGTACACACGGTTGGATTTTCCAATGGAAAATGTTCGATGGGAGCTTTTTGTCGGAAATTCTGACCATGTGTAGTCTCCATCGGACATTTTCTATCGGAATTTCCGACACACAAAATTTGAGATCTGGATCTCAAATTTTCCAACAACAAAATCCGTTTCGATCATGTGTACACAATTCCAAAGCACAAAGTTCTACGCATGCTCGGAATCAAGCAGAAGAGCCGCACTGGCTATTGAATTTCAATTTTCTCGGCTTGTCGTACGTCACCATGTACTTGACGTTCGGAATTTCTGACAACATTGTGTGACCATGTGTATGCAAGACAAGTTTGAGCCAACATCCGTCGGAACAAAAACATGGATTTTGCTGTCGGAATGTCCGATCATGTTTACGCGGCATAAGAGGGGAATTCCTCTCACCTTGGTAGATTTCTTCCAACATCCTTATATGTGTCTGCAAAACCCTTCCCTACTAAAATGTTTAAAAAGGTTTGGCTATTCTAAAGCCTCATACACACGATCGGACTTTGTACAAACTTCCCGTGGACTTTTGTACAAAGGGCGTTGGCCGTAAGTTTGTGTTGCATACACACAATCAGACTTTTTAGGCAACAAACACGAATGTAGTGACGTTTCAACGTACTGACGACACTTCAAAAGGGGATGTTCATTTACGCCAGCGCCACCTTTGGTCAACTTCTGTATTGTTGTCTGATCTTTTGCATTGGTTCTGAGCATGCGTGTTTGTACTTTGTACAAAAGTCCGATGGTTTTCTGTACACACGATCGGACTTTGCTCCATCGGACTTATGTTGTCAAAAAGTTTGTCTGTTCGCACAGCCAACAAAAGTCAGATGAAAACCTAAAAAATTTTTCCGATGGAGCGTACATACGGTCCGATGTTGCTCCAAAACAGCTAATTTGCATGTTTGTTGTCAAAAAGTCTGATCATGTGTACGGGCCTATACACATTTTAAAGGGTAACTACAAGATTTGTTATTTTTAAAAAATGCAAATTTTAGTGGCTAAAAAGCCTTTTTTGTAATGAAGTAATAATAAAAAAAAATTAAAAAAAACATTCCCTTCTAGCTCTGATCTGCATTTAGCTGTAATTCTCTAAAACTTGCAGAAAATGCATATATGGCTTCTTGCATGGAGCCCTTCTGTATGCTGTTGTAGTACAGAACTCCCCAAGAAATGTCATTTCCTGTTAAAATAGTTGGTTCACTGCTGTTTCCATAAGTATTTTCACTTTTTACAACATTGGAATTGATCATGTAACTATAGCTCTCAGCATTCTCAGCACTTAGAAAGAAGTGGCTTCAAAAAAATACAACGTGAGGTGAATCAAACAGCAGCACGTATGGTTCTGCAATGACATCGCAAAAAAAACAAACCCTTGGCTGTGTATATTTAATTTAAGGCATATGTGCACACAATCTTAAATCTCTGTGTGCACAACATTCAATGTAGTGACCAATAGGGTCCCCTAAAGTAGTAAACACCTGTAGTACATCTGTGAATGCTCAAAATCTCAACATAGAGGATCCCAGGAGGCGGCAGGTGCCAGTGCTACACATAAAAAGTCAGTAAACCTTTTTGTTTAAAAGGGAACAACACCTAATGCCCTGTACACACGACAGATTTTGCTGTCCAAATAAACTCCAAAAGTTTTTCGACAGACTTCCGTCAGAATTCCGGTGAAACTGTACAACATGTACGACAGGACTAGAAAAAGGAAGTTCAATAGTCAGTAGCCGATAGCTTCCATCTCGTCTTGCTTCAGAGCATGCACCGTTTTTGGTCCGTCGGAACAGCATACAGTCCATGCAGTTTTCCCGATAGGAATTGGTTCTGTCGGAAAGATTTAAAACATGTTCTATTTCTAGGTCCATCAGAATTTTCGGTAAAAAAAAAGTCAGATGAGGCATACACATGATCTGAATATACGATGAAAAGATTCCGCCTGACTTTTTTGTCGGACATTCCGCTCATGTGTCTTTAAATCTTTAGGAGGGAGAGGGAGAAATGAAGAAGGATAAAGATGTTTTTTATGGGGGAAGTTCTACTTTAATAGCCTAGAAATGCCATAGTGAGATAAATATACAAAGTGGGTATGTAATAAAGTAATAGTATATGAGAAGGCTAACCTCACCCTGTTAAAAACAGGATAAAAACTTCATAACTGAAAAAAAAAACATAGTACTCGCCTTGCACATCCGTGTTCTGCACAGCACACTGTTGTAATTTGGTAGACAGTCTTTAACCACTTCAATAACAGACACTTATACACATTCCTGCCCAGACCAATTTTCAGAACTTTGAATGACAATTGCGCATTCATGCTATACTGCACCCAAACCAAATTTTTTGCATTTTGTTACCCCAAATAGAGATTTATTTTGGTCATATTTGATCATCTCTGGAATTTTTTATTTTTTTTTTGTTTCTGTTACAAAACTTTGTAAATAAGTATTTTTTCTCCTTTACTGATGGGCACTGATGGGGATGCACTGACAGGAATTGATAAGGCAGCACTAATGGGCACCAATGAGGTGGGACCAATGAGTTAGCACTGATGAGGTGGCACTGATGATGGGCACTTATGGGCACACGTAGGTGGCACTGAAAGGCGGCACTGATGGGCACTGATAGGCAGCACTGATGGGCACTTATAGGTGGCACAGATGGGCACTAATAGGTGGCACAGATGGGCATAGATGGACACTGATGGGTGGTGCTGATGTACACTGATGGATGGGACTGATGGGCATCACTACTGTAATTGGCAGGCATTAGTGTTTGGCACTGATTGGCATCAATTATGGGCACTGATTGGCATCCATTGTGGGCACTGATTGGCATCCCTGGTGGCCATGGGTGGCATCCCTGGTGGTCCTGGGTGTGCATCTGCACGGGGACTGCACTAATAATCAATCAGCACAGCCCCTCTGTCAGAGGAGCAGCCGATCAGCTCTCCTCTACTCGCATCTGACAGACACGAGTGAGGAAAAGACAATACACTGCTTTTCCTGTTTACACTGTGATCAGCTGTGATTGGACATGGCTGATCAAGTGGCAGAGTCTCCGTCAGACTGACACACCGCATCACCGACTGCCTCACTGCAATCCCCTGTAGGCGCACACTGGCTAGTTATCCTGATCACATCATATGATGTCCAATCAGGATGACAGAACCACTTTGCCATCGTCATTCTGCCATATGGCGGGTCGGCAAGTGGTTAAAAAAAGGACCCTTTTTATCAAATATAATGTATTCTGTGCATATTGGCCTTTTTAGATGGGGATATATTATTGGGACACCTGTCTTTACATGCATGAACTTTAGTGGCATCCCAGTCTTAATCCAAAGGGTTGGCTGACCCTTTGCAGCTATAACACCTTCAACTCTTTTGAGAAGGCTGTCCAAAAAGTTTAGGAGTGTGTCTATGGGAATGTTTGACCATTCTTCCAGAAGCTCGTTTGTGAGGACAGGCAAAGATGTGAGCGAGAAAGCCTGATTTGCTGTCTCCGCTCTAATTCATCCTAAAGGTGTTCTATCGGGTTGGGGTCAGGACTCTGAGCAGGCCAGTCAAGTTCCTCCACCCTAAACTCGCTCATCCATGTCTTTATGAACCTTGCTTTTTGAACTTTTCCATATCATTTGGTGGAGGGGGGATTATGGTGTGGGGTTGTATTTCAGGGGTTGGTCTTGACCCCTTAGTTCCAGTGAAGGGAACTCTTAAGGTGTCAGAAAACCAAGAATTTCATGCTCCCAACTTTGTGGGAACAGTTTGGAGATGGCCCCTTCCTGTTCCAACATGACTGCACACCAGTACACAAACAAGGTCCATAAAAACATGGATGAGGGAGTCCTGACCTAACCCGATAGAACACCTTTTGGGATGAATTAGAGTGGAGACTTTTTGTCCATGTTAGTGCCTGACCTCACAAATGGGCTTCTGGAAGAATGGTCAAATATTCCCATAGACACACTCCTAAACCTTGTGGACAGCCTTCCCAGAAGAGTTGAAACTGTGAGCCCTTGTACACACGGTTGGACATTTTGACAACCAAATCCGTTGGATTTTGCCCGACTGATTTTTTCCGAAACTGTTGCATACACACGGTCAGACAAAGTTGTCGGAAAATCCGATTGTACATAATGTGATGGCATTATTTCGTTACGACGGGACTACGTTCAGGCTAGTAGCCAATAGCTTTGGTCTAGGAATTTGATCTGAGCATGCGTGGCACTTTGTCCGCCGGAGTAGGCTACACATGATCGGAGTATGTCCGATCAGAGCATTTTGTCTGAAAATTTTATGGACAAGTTGGAAAACTTGGTCCGTCGGATACTCCGATGGAAACAGTCCGATGGAGACCACACACAGCCGGATTATCCGACAAAATAGTACGATAGGACACATTCCGTCGGAATCTCCGACCGTGTGTACAAGGGCTAATAGCTGCAAAGGGTGGGCCAACTCAATATTGAACCCTACGGACTAAGACTGGGATGTCTTTAAAGTTTATGTGCATGTAAAGGCAGGCATCCTAATTACATATTGGTAATATAGTATATATATATATATATATATATATATATATATATATATATATATATATATAGCAAACACAGAAGCAAAATAAACAATTCCTTCCCGTTTGTTAACTTCTCGGTGCAATAAAATAAACTGAGCATAAAAATAAAAGTGTACATCATCAACAAAAATTCAAAACTACAATAAAAGTCAATATTATTAAAGTTTATAAGTAATAATCCAGGAACATATCATGAAAATATAATATATTCATAGTCTAATGCAAATGTACCCTGGAAATCTGCACTTTAAGTAAACAAAGGCAATCTCATGTCATGGTTCTATAATACTCATGCCATTTAAGCAATTTTCATATTCATGGTATGCTCTGCTAAATCGTGTTCCACCATTTTCATGTGAATTGGCAGTTTCATTTCCTAATAAAGACATTTGAAAATATAATAATATTAGGAAAAATATTTCTATAGAGCTTTCCTCTCTGTGGATTCAAAACGCTTATCTAATTGGTGTTGGGATTTTTGAAGAGAAGAGTTTTTCAGATGTTGTTGTAATCCTGGGTGAACAGATCAATGGACAATGAATAGCAGTAAGTTTCCTATTGTTGGTGCTGCAAGATAGAATGCATATGATCCAAAAGATTTTAAGTTAATTTTGTGCATGTGTAATATTCCTTTCTCTGAGTAAAGGAGAGAGCTTGTGGGAGTACATACGAGTAACCACCTTTAACTGATAACCTCTATTTGATTGAAAGTCAGTGAAGGGAACAAAGAATTTGGGTGATATAGAAGTGACAGCTGTTGATCGGTGAGCAGCCTGGCTGCTACAGTTTCTACCAGTTTCAAGTTCATTCTCAGGAAGACCACAGTAGATGGAGGCTGCAGTAATTCAATCTGGATGATATAATGTATGGATTAATGTTGGCATATCCTCTACTCCAGCCTTTTTCAACCTTTTCAACACAGAGGAACCCTTGAAATAGTTCTCCGGTCTCGAGGAACCCCTGCTAAAAATTAGAAATCTACAACTCATAATACATTAGTGTGATGGTCAGTGGGAAGAATGGTCCTTAAACTTGTGGTCATTGGGAAGAATTACCTCCTTACATATTCCTAAATAGATCAATGGTGTCAGTGGGAACTTAGCTAAAGGCAGAAATTGCCCAATGCTGAAGGAACCCATAGCAACCCTGGTTGAGAATCACTGCTCTACTCCATTGATTTATTTCTCTTCAGGAGACAATTATGCCCTCATCTTTTTCTGAAAAAGGGATCGTTGACCTGAAAAACACATATGCCCATGTTAAGGAAATACGGATTAAGAAATAATTGTACATTTAAACTTATGTATTGGGATATCTGGGGTGAAAGATTGTATTTTGCATATGAAATATACATTATCTTGGATTTTTGAATGGAAGAATAAACACTTTGAATGTTTTATATAATTCGCTTGTGACCTGGTACCTTTCAAGTCTTGTAGCTTTTTTTGGGCGGAGTTTTACACAGGCTTTTTATTGATATATCGCTTTTGCAAAAAATAAATGTTCCTTCCTGTTCACAACTTTCCTTAGACTGTACACTGAGCTGCACATTTTAGATCCCTGTGTCACAAAACAGCAATGGCAGCAATAAAGCCTGATGGAAAGGTAGAGGACATTAATTAGTGCTCACTGCTCAGGATAGACAAGAGCGATGTGCAAAAACGTGTCTTCATTGGAACATGTTAGTGTATTCTGACGAGGGCAAAGCTCTAATGAAAACCTGTTCTGGGAATTGACTTCTACCTGTCCCTCTCATGGTCCTGCACATGCCAGCTTAAGATAGCATCCCTCCCTATTCTTAACTATATTTTTCCCCCTCTTCCCCGCTCTTTCTCCTTTTTTCACTCTTTTCTTACATCTATTGCTCTCACCTGCACTTAAGTTTTGTAAAAAAAATTGGTTTCTAGCTCACTGCCTCATTCTGGGAAGTACGGTAGCATGAGGAAGTTAATATCCCACTATTTTTTTTAAATTAAAATAGGGTCTACATTATGAATGAAGACTCTTGTTGCCATCTACTTATACATCAGTATCTCCTGCATGGAATGACTAAGCACTATGGAATTATATCCTTCTACTGATTACCTAAACATTTTGTACCTTTGTGCATTGTTATATCTGCATTAGATCTTTATGGCATTTGCCCATACTGTATCTTCTCATTGTATGATATTACCATTGGCCTTGCCTGGATATGGTTTGTTTGATACTACTTTGTCTAAATAAAGAGTTTGAAAAAAATAACCTGATGGAAATTCTAACACTTCTTCCCTTTCATACTTCCCCTTCCATACTTTGTGCAAAAAAGATCAAAAGGAGGTTTTTGAAAAATTAAGGGGGGGGGGGGGGCTCTGTAAGTAAAATAAAATGGGGAGGGGGGTTTATCTGCATGAGGGGGTTTATATTGTTCTAATGTGGCTAATAGTAAAACTCAGCTCTATTCATCTTTGTGATGTGTGAAGATTTTTGTGGGGCACACCAATTGTTAGTGCAGGTACCCGCATTGATAGATGAATAAGACACACAAGTGCATTTTTGGTTGGCTGGTATGTGGCCCTGTACTGACATCCCTTGTTCCCTGCAATAACCTCCATTCATACTCAGAACTGCACATCTTGAAACTTCACGCCCATTTCCTAGTTTATTGTTTACTATACACAGCAATAAAGTAGAAAAAAATCCTACTTTGTGGCCTTTGAATATACAGTGATATCATTTAACAGCATGTGTCTGCTGATCCAGATAGCAAATATCCCACGAGTAAACATTTATGTTCTTTTAATGGGTTTGATCTGCGAAACACAGTGATGACACAGCATGATAAGATTTAACTGGCAAAGCTTATTATTTGCTAATTCATTTATTTTGTTATAGCAGTTATTTCCTTTAAAAGGAGTAAAAAAACTACTTTTTAAAGCATTTTCATATTTAAAAACAGCAATATACATTACAATGTATTGTTTTAACCTATTTTTTTTATTCCTAAAATATAGTATTATTTCTTTTTGTCATGGTGCCTTAAACAGGAATTAAATGTGAGGCTGCAAACGCTCACTTAGTCAAATATTTAAACTGAAAATTACTCCCTTATGACAAATCTTACTTTTACTTTATAGTTTTGGATAAAGTGGGTAGGGGTTAGAACCCCTGTCAGGTATTAATTTCTGTTTGTGTACCGCTGGGGAGATTTACTCTATTTTACCTGCTGATTATTGTTATTGGGACAGCATATGAGGGTAATTCTGAAATTTTGTTTTAGTAACAGCAGTTTAATAGAACAGGTTTATGTTGGGGGCAGATACCGCACAAAGCGGCCATTTATGCCACCCCTGTCCAAATATTATTTGCTAGTAAACAGACAAGGACCACCTGAAACTTGACAATCAATGGCACAGTGCAGCCTGGCCTGAGCATAACAGCTCTGAGCATGCACTGAGGACTAATGCGGCATACACACGACCGGAATTTTCGACGGACTAGGTCCGATGGTCTTCCCGACTGACTTTCTGAACGAAACGGACTTGGCCACACATGACCGGACTAAGTCTGTTCGAAAGTCCGTTTATTTTGAACGTGATGACGTAAATGTGACTACTACAGCTGCCCTCGTATTTGGTCCGTCGGACTAGCACACAGACGACCGGTTTTCCCGATTTTTAGTCCATCGGATAGATTTAAAACTGGGTCCGTCTGACTTTTGGGGAAAAAAAGTCCGCTGGAGCACACACACGATCGAATTATCCAACGGATTCTGGTCCGCCAGACCAAGTCTGCCTGAAAGTCTGGACGTGTGTACACGGCATAAGAGTTCAGTATGACACAAAAGGACATGCCAGCCTCAGTGCTGCCCCCACTATCCCTCCATGAATGACAATTGAGGTGGCTGCTTTAATTGGCCTAATCAGTGGCGTGGCTCTGTAAGAGGGAGTTTCCCCCATATTTTAGACTCATTTTATTAGGCAGCATATGTATTTTTGAATTACAAAAAAGTGTAGTGCTAAGTGTACCAGGGAAGAATATCATAAAAATATTATAACATACAATGGTGATGTGCAAAGACCTCTTCAGGATACAGAACACAATAGGGTATATGATACCTAAAATATGACAAAGTCCCAACACTCTAAACAACAAAAAATTTTTTTTTATATAGAAGTAGACTTCATAGAACAGTTTCCAATCACATAACTGTGATGAAATCTTCTATAGGGAGTGATAAAACAAATGTGAACGAAAAAAGTTTTTCAACTGCGTGGCATATACACAACAAGGACATTCATCTGGTAGAGAGTTGTGGTTAGATACTTCTTACTGGACAAGGTGGACCCACCTGCCATATGACAGTGGGTCTGCTTAAACTGGCCAAACTCCTTGTTAATATAAAAGTACAATTGTAATATGAATGTGATACCTATGTAATCAATTGTATAAAACCCTTCAATTGCATCAAATAAAACAGAATAGTTATTTTGGACAGATTCTGAGTGTATCTTTTGTGTCTGTTTCCTACTGCAGTAGTTATTATTAATTTGGAACCACTAATTAATATGAGGATAGGAGTTGCCCATCTATAACATCCGAAACGAGATGCTTGAGACAATAAGGGAATTTTTAATAATGAGTTACCAGACTTCCTTGATTGATAAGGCATTTTCATGACAAGGGTACCTATTTAACTCTCCTTAGTCAAATCATAGGGATTGGTGGTTATATGTTATGGCGTCACTGTCTACCATCCATCGGAGTGTTATGGATAAGAAAAGGAAGAATAGTGCTGTTAACAGGTTATATGAAGCACAAATCTGCTGTAATAGTAGTTTAGAGGCAAGAGGGTATAAGCACAAGTAGAAAAGAGAAAAAGACTGACCAGTCATTATGGCCATTAAATGAAGTAAGGGAATGAATGGTAAGAGACCCTCAAAAAATTACCCAGCGCAAGAGGAGCGCTAGAAAATATATGAACCAAAGGGGCAGTTAAAGTGGACAGGGATCCACAATGGGTAACGGGATTACCAAATCCACAGGGACTAATACCTTGTACACACTTTCGGACATTCCGACAACAAAATCCGTCAGATTTTTTCCAACGGATTTTGTCCTTAACTGGTGTTGCATACACAGGGTCGGACAAATTTGTTCTGAACGTGATGATGTTCATTCGTTACGACGGGACTACTTTGAGGCTAGTAGCCAATAGCCTTTTAATTTGATCTGAGCATGCGTGGCACTTTGTCTCATCGGAATTCTCTACAAACGATTGGAAAAAGTCTGATCGGATTTTTTTGTCGGAAAATTTGAGATCCTGCTCTCAAATTTTTTCCGTCAGAATTTCCGACGGAAAAAGTCCAATAGAACCCACACATAATCGGATTTTCCGACAATATAATCCGATCAGACCTTTTCCGTCAGAATTTCCGACAGTGTGTACAGGGCATAAGAATGATGCAGATTAAAAAGCTAGAGGAACAGCTATCTATTTGAGCAGGATGAATGAAAGGTGACAAACAAATTAACACTAGACATAAAGGGATGTTAAGTAGTGGCGTTAATTGATGGTCAGGCAAATCAGATAAATGAGAATCATACTGTATAGGAATAACATAATTTTTGGCCCTGGCCCAAAACAGATTACTTTATATGCGGTCAGAAAGGGAGGATGGGATGAGCATTACGGCTGCCCCTCTGAACACAGAAGCTATAGTAAGTTAAGTACCGGATTACAGTACATGGGATGCAAAGGATATCAGAGAACAAAATAAGGAAAGCAGAATTGAGGGTAAAACTAACTTAAGCAAGGAAATTTTGAAGAGTGTTAAAAGAAAGTGAGAGTATGATATGCATGTGTTGTATACAAATGGGAAAACTGTAAGTGATTTTAAAGAGATAACCGTGTGTATAAATGCTGGTACCCTTCCCTTCTAATGGCCGGTACCATATTTTCCTACATTTTCATAAATGCCCCTCCTAACCATTTACAATTGTTGTCAACTATGCACTCTACTGTAATGCAGTATTTATGTCACCCAAGACCCCTGTACACTGCCCAGTTTCTGGAAGTGATGCACACTGCATACAACAGTTGGATAAAGGCCATGCATGCCTTGGACATCCCATACCTGATCACAAATCAAACAAAACCTCTTCTTGAAAAAATAAATAGAAATAACCAAAAAACATTATGGTGTTCTTTTAAGTGCACAGTGGCTTTTTGCACAGGAATATATTTTGTAGACGCAAAGCAAAAGAAAAAGCAGAAACAGATACTATACCTTTGGTGCTGTGCCCCTAATGTATGAGAGCAATAAACTTGTAGAAGTGATTTTGCTGTACAGCCCTAAATAATTATCATGATACAAAATAATACCCTGACTTCAATAAATCATTTATCAGCTAAAAGTTTTGCCTTTAAATTTATCCAGCCTATATCAGTATTATAAATCAGTGTTTTCCTCATGCATATAAGCAGAACAAAATGTTGTATCTGGAAAAACCAAAGATAGATTGTAAAAGTCAAATATAAACATATTCATGAAACAGGAAACAAGCATGCAGCGTAATGACTTCATCAAAAAACGAAATGTCCCTCAGCTGCATTAGGTTTGCCTTTTATACATTATTTAAAACAAATATCAATAAACCTTTGCCAGTGATGATTATTGCTGACATCTTTTCAGCTATATTTTCTAGCAGTGGTTTGCATGATATGGCTGTTCCAGTTTCTAGGAATCAGCTTTCAAACTAAACTGAATTTCAATACATCAAATTTTCCATTCAGTCAGTTTTACTAATCAATAATTCATTCACAGCTATATATATATTAAATTAGTACATTGTCTCATTTTTCCAGAGAATAAATTGGGCAGTTTCTTCATTGAGCAACAGTCATAGGGCATATGTGGATGAATGACAATACCACATAATAATTAAATAACAAGTAAAAGAAAATTATGCAGCAAAATATAGCATCAGGACATTTAGAGATATATTTGGAGGACTGAATGTTGAATACAAATTAATTAAATGTAATAGGCATGAGGTGTTTATTTATTCTCAGCCAAAATCAAGAAAATGTATAAAAAACAGAATTGAACATAGGTATTTAAAGTCAACAAAATCAAGATATAGGTTGTTGGCCTGGAATACCTGTCTAAATACTATGCATGTGAATACACCACTGCTTATACTGTATATAGTTACGTATATGAGAGTTGTTAGGATTGTATTTTTGGTAACTGGTTCAAAAACTTTGAAGGATACCACTGTCATAAACACATATTTTTTTATGTGGTAAACTTAAGAAAATGGGGAAAAAAAACAGCCTGTGTCCAAAGGAATGTGCTATGCCTCAGTAATCTTTATACCAGCCTTTCTCAACCTTTTCAACACGGAGGAACCCTTGAAATAGTTCTCTGATCTCAGGGAACCCCTGTTAAAAATTAGAAATCTACAACTCATGATACATTAGTGCGATGGTAATTGGGAAGAATGGTCCTTACACTTGTGGTCATTAAAAAAATTTGCTCCTTACAGATAGTTAAAAAGATCAAAGGTGTCAGTGGGGACTTGTTGGAGAGGCAGAAATTGCACAATGCTGAAGGAACCCCTAGCAACCTCTGGAGGAACCCTAGGGTTCTACGCAACCCTGGTTGAGAATCACTGCTTTATACAGTTGTCATATTTATTGAATATTGTTGAGAGCTGTGTATCGGGGATCTGTACATTGGTTTTGGAGTCTTCAGTAAACATTCCAACTGTATAAAGATTGCTGTGGAATAGTGCAGCCCTTTTTTACAAGTAGTTTCCCTCTTGACAGAGTTGTGCATTTTTCACGTGTTTCGTCTCATGCATATACACATAGGATGCTGTGATATCTCCAGGTTGTCAAGTGAACAGCCTATTATGTCTACTTGAAGAAAGATTATAGCCAGCACCCAGAAGCACCTAATTTTCCTCTATTTTCATTGCTGTCTATGTTCCAACTAGGTAAATCCATTTTTTCTATTTATCCTGGTGGCCATTATCACTGTGACAGAAGGTCTTGAGCAATCCAAATCTTGCAGTTGTCACCAAAACAAGGGGTGAGGGTATATCTTCCATTGGAAGCACCTGTTCTAGTGATAACTGTTGAATACTAGAATTTTCAACCCTTCTCTACTCTATCAAAAACTACTAAAAATACATTCTCTTCAAGGTAGAAGAAAATGTATGTTTTTTTTAGAGCACTGAGTGTCATAAACAATTTCCATTTTTATTTTCAATAAAATAGCCTTTATCTTATATTAAACTCATATTTTAGGTTGGGCTTTCTAATGGTGACAGGACATACTTTGTGTGTGACCTGTATGCACTGTATCAATTGTGCCATTATCAAGCCCCATGTTTTGACCCCCTATATATCAGCATGTCCTAATTTTCAAAACATTTTGGCAAAAAAAAAAAACAATAGACTTTGCACTTTTGATTTAATAGAAAATAAAGGAACAGTTTTGTTTTTTTATTCAAAGTTTGTAGTCCCTTTTCCTATGTATAGTAAAAAATATAAAAACAACAGTAGCTAATAAATACCATCAAAGGAAAGTTATATGTATCTAATATATATTTATATCTATATCTATATATCTGTATATATATATGTGTGTATAGATATATATATATATATATATATATATATATATATATATATATATATATATATATATATATATATATATATATTGTATATAAAAATTAATTTGCCTACAGAATTGATTGGCCAAGTATTGCTCAGTCAAAGTATCCTAGCACTGGAAAGTGGAAACTAGAAAACACTGCTTCCCCCTGCTCATACCTATGCTGTATAATGAAGGTTAAAAAAAGTCCTTTAAAAATACCTTATTTCAATTTGCTCTGGTGCAGTCATGTTATGTGGAGGCTCTGACTCTCCTGTGTCATGGAGCACTGGCCAATAGGGCTGAATTCCATAAGCTGTGACATCACCTGTAGGTTTCCCCTACCCATCTGTGGTTGGTGCTATCTCCTCACCCCTGCCGCTGCCTCTCCATGACACAATGGACTGGGAGCTTCTGCATCATGTGACTGGACAGGAGTGGATTGAAATACACTTAAATTCATTTATTGCACACAAACACTATATAATTCCATATTTTTTTGTAAAAATTTAAATATGAGATAGTGTAGAGAAAATAGTTACCAAATATGTGAAGCCTCAAAACTGTGCACACGAAAAAGGGCAAAAAAGTATGGTACCCACAACGATCAATAGGCAACACTTTAAATGCATTTGCAACTCATTCGTTTTGTAAGGCCAAGCAAGCAGAAACCAGCCAAATGTTGATCCATCTGTGGGCAGACTAGTTGTACTGAAGTCCCTCTAACGATCAACTTCAGTAAAACCTGCCTGGTGGGTTTTTCTTGTGCAATCGCTGCCAGCAGCTATAGCCACCAACAGGGATCATTGTGTTTTGAAGCCAGGAAATCCTCTAATTGTCAGAATACAATTGCCCAGTGGGAGGGATTCCTCCACCAACACTGACGGTGTTGATGTGGAAATTGAGTGATTTTCTTTCCTTCAACATGTGGCTGAAGGAAAGAATATTGCATAATTTTTAGCCTGCTTTAACCATAAATGAAGGACCTAGAATTATTCCTCTCACTCAGATGTTCTTTGTAATAGCTCACATATGTGATGCAATCATGGTCTACATACACACGCACACCCTGTGGTATCTGTATGTATTGGTCGAAACGCGTAGGTTTTTGGCTTATCGCTCTCCACATTACCTCTGTATGCTGTTTTTTTTTAGAAATAAAATGACCACTTTTTTTTATCTGGACTATGTGGAAGCATTTTATTTTTCCACATACTACCTTGCTGAAAGTGGCTCCGGAGTCCTGTTGATCCTACCACTAGATCCAGTTCTGATGTTCCTAGGATTGGAGGTCTTTTTGGAGGTTTCCCACTTCTTCCTTGGATTCCATCCTGGAGGTCCTGGACCCCTTGGAGTTCCATACATCCGCCATTAGTGGCACCATGTCTTACATATTTGATGTTCTCCATACCGGACAGCGTCCTATATTTTGATTTCTTCACCAGCTCATGTTGGATGATCAATTTTATGTTGGACTATACCTCACATAATTTTTCACGGGTTTGATTCACATTTTTCTAGTGTTCACGGTTTTTGGGTTTATTCGAACCCACACAGCTTTCTTTATACATTGGACACTTCATATATTAGATTTGTATTATTATTTTATATCGCTTATATCACCATATTTGTGTCAACTGTGTACTGGTTAGCCCTCCCACTGTAGCTGTCAGAATGTGAGAGGCGGCCGCTAACGTGAACGTCGAGTGGCGCTAGGAAGTAAGGTATACAGAGGAATTTTTTTAATATGGCACATACACTGGGTCACACTGTATGAAAATGACAAAGTGGGGTTACAACCACTTTAACCATTGAAATCTCATATAGGCTTTAACATCATATTATCACTTGAAATGCCTATTTTATGTTATTCACTAGCCTTGCTGGAAATAACAGCTGGTAATACCGATCTTAAAGACCTTGTTTGTGCACTATGTGACATCTTTTCATTACTTTTTTCGATCTTTAACTGTGTTTTTATAGAGTATACCTCTATAAGTATTAATAGCTCTATTGCAGGCTTACTATATATTTTTACATTATTTTTACTTGTATTTTATGGCATTCTACTTCCCATACATGCTACTTCATTTGTTCTACATATAGATTAATCACTTTCCCTATTGCTTGGTCCCTTTAAGCTCGCGGGGTGTGCACGGGGAAGTCACCCGACACACCAAGCCTCCTGGGCTCTTACAGCCCATGGCGGCGTCTCAGGAGATTCCGGCCGGCATTTCATCGCTGGCCGGTCTCCACCTTCCTAACCCAGCGCACATGCGCTGGGGAAGCCTGCTGTGTCGGTGGGTGGAGTGGGCAGGGCCCTGTTCAGACTCCTGTGCCTTTGACATGCATGGTTGGGAAGGGGCTGTGCACACACCACTCGGTGGCGGACTTGCGTTTGGCCCTGCTCTCCTCCCTCTCCATCAGCTGTTGCAAATTGTCCGCACTGGCTGATTGGAGGGGGAGGCCTATTTAAACACTCAGATGCACGTCCGTCAGCACTTCACAGCCGTGTCTGCGGAACACTGAATGGACAGTCAAGGAGATTCCTCTTCAATTGCCCTAAGACTACACTTCCTTACTTGCTCCTGACACTTTTATATTTTTATATTTGAGTGATGCTCAATACTCTATACTCTATACTATATATAATTTTTTTTTTCATTGCAAGCACTTGAGATTCATATGAATATACTTTTTATTGGTATTATTATTTTGGATATATTTTTGTATTGAGCTGCCCCGACTTTTAAGTATTAGCGAATATTACTTCAGTATTATTATACCCCATTATATTATTATTATTTCAATTTCTCATTACTCATTATTACTCTTTTTCTTTTTAAGGTTGGGCGCTGATATTTCGCCTCAGTGCTTTTCTCAGATACACCTGGCGGGTCTTTCTCTGGGGCCTTTAATGAACCAGGTTCCCTACCTTTTGGCTGCATACAATTTATACTTCAAAGCTTCTACCTAAGACCATATAGCTGTGGAAACCTTCGAATTTTTAGAGAAATCCATATTGTTTGACCTGTTCTATCTGTTTTTAATCAACATTATGCCACCTCTGTACAATATTATTTGTTGATATGTAAGTATACTGTTATAGAAAATAATTTCTCTTTGTGAGTTATTTCATCAATAATACTTTATGCTTTCCCATTCATAGATAAACACATTGACAATATGAATGTGGTGACCTTACCTTTTAAAAGTAAGGTAGAGGGTGGATCCGAAAGCCTCCTTATTGGCCCTTGTAAGTCAGCTGACTGGGTTTGAAGGCCAGACAGTCGATTATGACTCAAAACAAAATGTGCTGGCAGGTAAAAAAAAAAGCTACTGGCAATAAATAGTCAGATACACTATACTGCAGAGAATAATAAATAGCTGTCCGCGCTAAATGTGATACTGTGACACTCTATGCATTAGGATAAAAAACCTTTTATGCGTAGCAGCCCCCCTCAGCACACCTCTAATTACCTAAGTGAGCCCCTTCACTCTTCAGCGATGCCCAAGATCCCCTCAGCCATCCAGTACACTCCTCCTGATTGGCTCAGGCAGAGCAGCGGTGACATTGGCTCCCGTGGCTGTCAATCAAATTTAGTCAGCTAATCAGAAGAGAGAGGGGGCACAGCCAGGTCAGGGATTCGTGTCTGAATGGATACACAAAATTTTGACTCAACTTGGGTGCCCCTGTAACAAGCTGCTGGCTGAGGGGCACTCTAATGAGGGAGTGGCTAGGAGCAGCGAAGAGGGACTTGAGAAGAGGAGGATCTGGGCTGCTCTGTGCAAAACCAACTGCACAGAGGAGGTAAGTATAACATGTTTGTTATTTTATTTTTTAAATGAGCTTACAATCACTTTAACAATGTGTCCCGACATCTACATTTCAATTGTTTACAAATATGAAGTGGCACTATGCTTAAAAAAAATAAAAAAATAAAACTACATAAAGAATTGCACACAGTAATATTACATGTGCCTGATCTCCCAAGGAATAATGTAAATAAAAATAATAAATTATCTACTGAGTTTGTACTCAAAATGCCAGTGCTGCAACAAACTACTCATCAAGGTGTGCAAAACAACACAAATAAAAATAATGCTTTTATGTCTTATTGCAACCCAACATTAAAATAATACCCCTACTGGGTATTACAACCAAAAACACCAATGCTGCAAATAATTGCAAAAAAATTAGCAAACATGTAAAAATAGATTAACCATTAAACAATACAGTGATAAAGTGAGAAACAATCCAATTTAGTGACTTGATTTTCATATAACAGTGTCCATTACAGAACAAAATGTGTCCAGTCATATCCATTGTGCAAGGGTTATCAAATACCTCAGTGATGTGATCACTCTCCCTTGCACCTCAATACACACTGTGTGTGCTAGCAGCATACTCATCCCCTAGACCAGGGATATGCAATTAGCGGACCTCCAACTGTTGCAAAACTACAAGTCCCATCATGCCTCTGCCTCTGGGTGTCATGCTTGTGGCTGTCAGAGTCTTGCTATGCCTCATGGGAATTGTAGTTCTGCAACAGCTGGAGGTCTGCTAATTGCATATCCTTGCCCTAGACCAAAAGGTCTAAAAGCATTTAGGGTGTAAGCAATTCCTCTCCATGGGTGGCTATACCATATCCTGTCTTCCAATCAAGCAATGCAATACTTTGTGGGTCTGTCCTCACTCTCTCCCACTATCCACTTTCCTCCAGTGGGTGATATGGTTATACAAGAAAGCAAATCCTCTTTGTTTAGTACTCAAATTAAAATGTATTGTATAAACAATTGTGTCATTCACATTTAAAATCGATTACAACGGCATCAGAAACCTTGAACTTCCGGGATCAACCAAAAATGGAAAGTGATGTACGCAACTCCTTCCCGCCTAGTTGCATCACAACCCACAAGACTTCATGAGGAGTCAACCCCACCCAGTACTTCATAGAAGGAGAATATCAAACTTGGATTCACAACAATCCTACTGCCTAAAAAAGTGGCTATGGCATGAAATAAACTATATTGTCAAAAGTATTGGGGCACCTTCCTTTAGACTCACATGAGCTTTAATGGCATCGCAGTCCGTAGGGTTCAATATTGAGTTGGCCTATTCTTTGCAGCTATAACAGCTTCAACTCGTCTGGGAAGGCTATCCACAAGGTTTAGGAGTGTCTTTGGGAATGTTTAACCATTCTTCCAAAAGAACATTTGTGAGGTCAGGCACTGATGTGGACGAGAAGGCCCGGCTTGCAGTCTCCGCTCTATATCATCCCAAAGGTGTTCTATCAGGTTGAGGTCAGGACTCTGTGCAGGCCAGTCAAGTTCGTCCACCCCAAACTCGCTCATCCATGTCTTTATGGACCTTGCTTTATGCACTGGAAGAATGGTGAAACATTCCCAGAGACACATTCCTAAACCTTGTGGACAGCCTTCCCAGAAGAGTTAAAGCTGCTATAGCGGCCAAGGGTGGGCCAACTCAATATTGAACCCTACGGACTTAGGTTGGCCATACACTATGCAATTTTCTTATTTCATTTTCTTTAGATTTACCTTTAACTATGTAGTGCAAGGGCCTGCCTGACTGCATACACATTGAAAGTGTTTAGGTTTGACCTGATATTATATGTTTTTTTATAAATCTAAAGGAAAATTGAATAAGAAAATTGTATAATGTATGGCCAACCTATAACTGGGATGAAATTAAAAGTTCATGTGCATGTAAAGGCAGGCTTTCCAAAAGTTTTGACAATATAGTGTAGTTTTAAGCACTGGAGAGCCAATTTGTGGCTCTAGGCTGGAATGTTTTTATGACTCTGTGGATCAATAAAGTAAAAGATTTATTATGGGTAGTGCGGGATTACTTTCTTTCATCTTATTCACAGATAGGTAATGACTCCCTGTTTATATTTCTGTCTAGCAACCCTCTTTAAGATCAAAGGAATGGAAATGATGATGATGATGCTTATATACTTACAGTACGGTGCAAGAAATAATATATGGAAACCTATCAAAATTTTTGCATTAGAGCTTTTCTTGATTCGAAACAGCTACCAATCAGTTTCAAACTGCTATTTTTTGCTATTAGGTTGTCGGACTATAACAACAGGAATGTTACTTTGATTACATCATAAAAAAAAAAAATATATATATATATATATATTACAATATTTAAAACAGCATCTGACTTTTTTGTATTCATGAGATGAGGGATGGAAAAAAATATATTAGAGATGCTATACAATATGTTTTTACACCTTAATTGCTTCTTCAGCACTTTCTTATCCCAATTTCAGGATATCATGCATGCTAAATTAACTGAGAGCAAAGAAACACTTTCAAGATTTTATCTAATAGAAAAGATCAATAAAGTTGTTGTCATGCTTTCACTGGCTAAGATTGATTAGATGCTGATGACATACAGTCTAGGCAAAACAAAATTAATGAATCGCTTTTTAAAACAAGAAAATAGGTTAAAACTTTTTAGACTCTGCACAAGATTAACAATTATTGTTGTAAAGCATAGCATTACTTCTGTTCACTGAAAATTATATTTGCCTTAAAAGGGATATAATGGACAACCCTATGGGCAACCCATATGATTCATATGATTCAGGTGCTTCAGTGGTGACATCTCCTTGACATAGTCCACTGCTCTGCTCACACAAATTGGAATGACAGTCTTTTACTCTTCCAGAAGAGGTTTCTTACAGTGCCTATTGTTGCTGTCTATTATATAAAAGTAAAAATTCAACCCGTAGGAGTATAAACATATACAGTTTATGCTCTGGCAGGTGGGCAGGCCCTAGTACCCTATGAAATTCCTTACCAGTATGATGAACATGGTGTCAGATACCTGCCCTCCTCGCTAACTTGCGACGAAGGACCGGCCAACCTCACACCAGGCTTTCACTTACGTAACAATGCCACCCTCAGCTGCACCCAGCACCAAGATTTTCCAGCTTGCGGGACCACAATCTAGGTGCGAGCAGCCTGAGAGTGATTGTCACTGGGCTAATTATGCAATTAACACTTTAACTGCCACCATCCCCGTTTTAAAAGACAGAGCCGGGGGAGACTTGTAATTTTAGCAATACCAATTATAATTTTAGAACAAGCGTCTGCAACACACACTGCCACCACAGACAGGTCTGCTCAGAGGCCTTACTCTACAACAATAGCGCTCTTTTAAGAGGCAGGTTCATTTATAGTTTGCATTAAGAGCTTTAGTGACAAGGTTAACACTTTTCAACATAGGGGTTTATTATGAAAAGGTCAAGTTGGTACAAATAAAACATTTACAGAAACAAGATGTTTCAAAGAGATGACAAAATACAGCCACAAAGAAATCAGGTAGAATTGGGAAGGAAGAATACTTGCAATTAATGTCCAAGGGTTGATCAGAGTTTGATCGATGAGCTGGGTAATCGGTTCTCAAGCTTGGCAGATTGTCCTGCTTGGATGGTAAAAGAACTGACCATTGTCTTGGCTTCTCCTCTTTTCTGTCAAATCAAAGGGGGTGTTGACAGCGACCAGTGACCAATCGTCTGGTCATCTTGTTTAGGGGTTGGTTGCTTGGAGGGGTCTACACTCATGACCAGGTCCCAGGTACATTTTATGATACATATTCATATCTCTGCATCTCTACTGTTTATTGACTGCAAATATCCATATTATTGTTCAGCGTGACATGTGCTTCAAAACAAATGCGAACAGGCAAAAAATTTGTCCGAACACGCGAACACCGTTAAAGTCTATGAGACACGAACATGAAAAATCAAAAGTGCTAATTTTAAAGGCTTATATGCATGCTATTGTCTTAAAAAGTATTTGGGGGACCTGGGTCCTGCCCCAGGCGACAAGTATCAATGCAAAAAAAAGTTTTAAAAACTGACGTTTTTTCGGGAGCCATGATTTTAATAATGCTTAAAATGAAACAATAAAAGTGTAATATTCCTTTAAATTTCGTACCTGGGGGTGTCTATAGTATGCCTGTAAAGTGGCGCATGTTTCCCGTGTTTAGAACAGTCTGACAGCAAAATTACATTTCTAAAGGAAAAAAGTCATTTAACCTCCCTGGCGGTATGATTCTGTCAGGAATTCTATTCCAAAAGCGGTACAATTCTTTTGCATGAAAATTTGTTGTTATGTATCATAGGCCTGTAATTCTTAGTAATTACTTACTAAAACCTGACCAAACAAGGCTCTAGTAGACATCCCAGATGTGATAAAGTTAGAAACACAAAATCATGAATTATAATCTTATAAATAATATAATTTTATTCAATAATGTAATGTGAAATAATGAAATTTGTCAAACAAAGAAAATTCAATAAACATCCTGAGTGTGATACACTTTGAAGCAGGGTACAGCACACAGTCCAACATCACAATCCGGACAATAGAACCGACTTTCTTTTCGGACTTTTTTCCCACTGCTATCTCTCTTTGAGCAGCAAACCACGCACATCCTGGTAGGTGCTGCCTTTTTTGCGGTTGGTGGTATGTAGTCCACAAAGTGACGATCTGTTAGGCGTTCTGGGTTGACAACGTCAACAGCATGTCGTCCAGGTTTGATCCCAGATCCTGATGGTGTCTGGTGTTGGAGGAAAATCTGCTCAGCCACCTTCCAGGTAAAATCAGCATGAATAAGAGGCTTGCGACTCTGTGCTCTATATAGGACATATGCGTTCCAAAGGCATTGCTCCAGAAGATGCCGGAAAATCTTTTTATATTATTTTTTTTGCTGCTTGCGCATAGCCGGATAAAATGTCATTGCCTGATCGGCTCTGTCCACGCCTCCCATAGTGCAATTATAGTCTATGACGACTTGCGGCTTCAGCACATCTTTCCCACGTTTGGTGTGGACCATGGCAGTGGCGGTATTGTGCATGGTACTCATGAGACACACGTCCTTCTTATCTCGCCATCGCATTGCCATCATCTTACCCTTCTGCCAGGCAACCATTTCTCCGGTTTTTAGATTTTTCCGGGAGAACAGAGATGGCATGTCACGTCGATTGGGCCTAACCGTACCATACGCATCCGTCTTGTTTTTTAGCAAAACATCAAAAAGTTCCGGAGACGTATAAAAATTGTCCATGGTGACACAATATCCCTGGTTCAGCAATGGCTCCAGCAGTGTGAGGACTGATGATGTGGCCATCCCATAGCCGCTGTACCTGGGGTTGAACTTCGTGCCTTTACCGGTGTAAATGACCGAATTCCATATGTACCCGGTGGATGACTCGCAGAGTATGTAGGACTTTATGCCAAATCTCGCTCTTTTGGATGCAATAAATTGTATCCAGCTCAGGCGTCCCTTGTAGGCCATCAAGCTTTCGTCCACGCAGACGTCCCTTTCTGGCATGTAGGTCCGCTGGAAGTTGCTCACAATAATTTGCAATACCTCCCAGATTTTTTTGAGTTTGGGTGCAGGATGCGTGGCCTCATCAAACTCCTCATTGTTGGTGAAATGGAAATATTTCATGATGAGGGAAAAACGGTATTCGGACATCACGGTGCCAAAAAACGGAGTGGCCAGTAATTTATTGGTGGTCCAGTACCATTTTTGGAGCGGTTTCCCCACCACTCCCTGAAGAACAATGAGTCCCAGGAACTGCCAGATGTCCTCTTTGGTCACAGGTTCCCACTTTCTGCTTCGGGAAAACCTGGCATGCAGCGTAGCGGATTGCTGTACCTGGTAGCGATTTGTCTCTGTGACAATTTTTTCAATTACATCCTCAGTGAGAAATAATTGCAGGTATGCCAGAGCATTGTCACGTTCGACATCTACCTTCATCCCAGGTGATCCAGTGAAAGGGAATCTTGGCGGCGCTACCTGGTCTGTATCGCAGTCGATAGGGCACCAATTGCGCACATCGCTGAGGTCAGGTGCAGGATCATCACCGCTGTCACTTGTCAGATCCGTGTCAGTGTCAGACGACAAATCTCTCCACGACTCGCTATCGCTAATTTCTGCGAGCAACTCCGTGTCGCTATCACTGTCACTCAGCTGGTCCAATGGCGATTTTGTAGCGAATTGGCGCTTTTTTGATGCCATGTTAGATTTTATTTTATTGGAGGCAAGGGGCACTGTATGGTTTATCAGTCGGATAGAGATGATACAGTGTAATCCTCTCAGATTACAATGTATCACCTCTATTTATGTGTTTGTAACTTTTTGAATTTCCCGCCCAGTTCCGCTCCCGTGCGCCGCTGCTGCTCGCAGAGAACGGAACCAGGAAGTCAGGATGGCGTGACCTCGCCGGCGATCGCGTCGGCGATCACAGGGGAGGACAGCGGAGAACATCGCTGGAGCGCAGGGAGAAGGTAAGATCTCCGCTCGCGGCTCTGCAATGTTACCCCGAGCGTGACTCGGGGTTACCAATAGTACAAGAAAAAACCAAACCCGAGTCACGCTCGGGGATACCGCTAGGGAGGTTAAAACTACTAAAACTACTCGGTCCTGGCAATACACATAAAAGTTCATTGATAAAAATGGCATGGGATTCCCTCACAGGGGAACCCCAAACCAAAATTTAAAAAAGAAATGGCGTGGGGTCTCCCCAAAAATCCATATCAGGCCTTTATCCGAGCACGCATCCTAGCAGGCCACAGGAAAAAAGGGAGGGACGAGAGAGTGCCCTCCCTCCTGAACCGTACCAGACCACATGCCTTTAACATTGGGAGGTTGCTTTGGGGTAGCCCCCTAAAGCACCTTGTCCCCATGTTGATGGGGATAAGGGCCTCATCCCCACAACCCTTGACCAGTGGTTGTGAGGGTCTGTGGATTGGGTGGCTTATCGAAATCTGGAAGCCCCCTTTAACAAGGGGACCCCCAGATCCCACCCCCCTGTGTGAATTGGTAATGGGGTACAAATGTACCCCTACCATTTCACAAAAAATGTGTCAAAAATTTAAAAAAAGACAATAGATGGTTTTTGTGACCCCGCCCCCTCTGACACACGGGGACTTCCCTATGGCTTAGCCCGTTGTGTCAGAGGGGGGCGGGTCACCTGGTGAAGAAGATAGATGAAGAGGCGGGGGGAAGAACAAGATGGAGGAAGAAGAAGAACACCGAAGGAAGACCAGAAGAATATGGAAGAAGAAGCGGGGTAAGAAGAAGGCATTAATAAAGGAAGTGTCAAAAACCGTCTATTGTCTTTTTTTAGGGGAATAATTTACAATCACTGGGAGGGCAGATTGGTGGATTAATGACAATAGAGTTAATGTAGTTTATACATTAGTTTATACATTACTCTTAGCTCATCCTAGTCCAACTGACCTCTTACTGTCTCATTTTATGTAGTGTTTTCTAGCTCTCACCTTTATGTGACACTACAGTCCTAAAGAGCTCTAGACTCAGATTTCATTTTGTGACTTACAGCTATCATAAGTATTCTTATGTATCAATAATTAATCTGTTCTTTGGGTTTTCCTTTTGCTTTTATCACCAGTATTTTATTCAAAAATGTTTTTCTCCAATCTTTATGACATGGTCAAGCTATTTAACATTATAGTGTATCTACTCAATACTATAGTTGAATGTTCATAGTGTTTATATAATTTTTATGTGAACATTTGTCAGCGTCTGACATGTTGACTTTACTGAAAATGTGGGGGGGGGCAGGTCCAGTGCCGTCTCATCTGTGGAGAGGACCAGCAACTGAAGAAGCAACCAGGGGAGGACTCTTTGGGAGAAGGCCACGTGGAAGGCTGGCTTCTCAGAAAGAGCCTGGAGGCTTAGTTGAAAGACCCCAAGCAAATCTACATTCTTATGGTATCGCCGGACCGGCTGCGAGATACTGTTACCGTATGAGGGTTTTCTAAATTGTCTACATCCTTCAGTTATTCAAGTGTTCTACAACAAGTCTGTGGCAAAGACTTTATTCAAGTGTCCTACAATAAGTCTGTGGCAGAGACTTTGCTTTACCTGAGCACTCTATCGGCTGCTAGGCCTAGTGAGGAGGTCTATCCAATAAGAGTGAGGATCCAGTTGTGAATGGCTATTCTCTGGATTTCTAAAGTGAGAGACTTCCTATTTTACTAAGTTCCAAGAGTACCTGAACTTTCTACCTAAAACCCTCTAACCCTCATTGAGAGACTGTGTTTTGTCTACTTCTTTTTTTGCAAATAAAAATCCCTTAAGTGGACCTGGTGTCAGTCTCTACAGTTCTTGGGTCATCAACCTTGGGAAACCCCTAGACGTACACGAGGTAAAGAAGGTAACGGTAGGCCCAAAAAGAATCAGCAGCTCCTTCGGGGGTTAGTGCTACATGTGGGGGGCCCGAGCCCGGGATTTGCTGATACCTGTCTTGCAACAAAAGAACTGTACATGTGGCCACTACAGGGTAGAGGGTTGAATTTTTGGACTAAGCCATTTTGTGAACAAAATGATGGACATCCCCTGTTGGCTCTCAAGCTTAGGGCAGAGTTGGAAAAAGCCAGCGAGTTGCGTGATCGGAGGAGCTAGTGGGAGGAGGTTTCCGCCCGTGGCATTTCACTCCCTGAATTTAGGGCCAACCGGCGATGCTGCAGGTTGCGGCAACATCATCCGTGTTAGCCCAAAACATCCCCTGCGACATTGTTTAGAAGAGGTCATCATCTCCAGCATTAGAGGGAGAGTCCAACTCCGAGTCTCTCAGCTCCTCCACTGGGAGATAATTTCTCACACTCCCACCAAACACAATGGCCCAAGATGTCTCACCATTGGTGTTGGTTGACCTTTCCGATGCCTTCTCCTTCCTCCAATCAGGTTGAGGCTGCAGGAGGACCTGGATCGCCCCACTTTCTCCAAAGCGGGCATGGTCGTAGCAGTTATGGTAGACGATGCAATGTCCATGACCTCCGGAGTAGTTCCTCCGATGATGGCAGTAGTAGTAGTAATGGTGCTAGTAGTCACATCTCCTTCCGGAGTGCTAATAGCAATAGGCATCATGGCTGCGGTAGGCCTCACTAAGGCAGTATAGATGGCAGACTCCTTAGTCACCATGCCCGTGGCCCAGTCCACGCGGTATGCCTTGGGTTGCACAATGGGCTGTTCCAAGTACTCTCCACAACCGGCACAGCAAGCAAATGGCCGAGGACTTGCAGCCAGTCCTGCATACTTTCCGCACAGCATCCCGAGGGCCTCACTGTCTCCCAAAGTATATAGGATGAAACGCCCTTGAGGTGCCAGATGAATCCCCGTATCGGTTAATACAGCTCCTGGGAGTCTTGCACTCGCAGAGATCCCCACAGCTGACATTCTGGGTCTCATGGCAGGTGATGTTCCCGGAAACTCCAAACATCTTTCTCACTTTAGCTTCTGCAACAACGTACAAGCTTCCTCCTCTCTCTCCCGCGACATTCTCAGGCGGTGCCTCGTGCAGAGCAAAGAGAAAGGCAAGGCTCCTCCTGGCGCAGGCGCAGTGGAGTATTGCACCCTATATAAAGTGAAGGGTGCACCAAAATGGCCGCTCCAGATGACGTTGGTGTGACAAAACTAGTAGGGCGTGGCCACGGGATGTGCACCATTCAGTTTCAGCTGTAGCAACAACAGGACATGTTTTATGTTGCTGGAGTTTTATGCTATTGGCGGTTTTGATACATATGTAATGTGAGTATAACCCTGTTATTGAATAAAATATTGCTCATTTGAAATGGTTCACACTATGGAGACTCCTCTTTTTTATTGAGAATCTATACGGAAGTACCCACAGTGGATGACAAACGAACCCCCAGAGATCCACATAGCGGCACAGGGGCTAACACTGTGGAGGCTATATCACCCCTGCAGGGGCAGGGTATCTGGTGAGGGCATTATCAAAAAAAAAATTCTGTCACGCACACTGGAATGATACTCAGCATTTAACTTCACATCTCCTGCACGAACTGTCTGTTTAAACCTTCTGGGACTTTTGTGGAAACTTTTAGTGCTTCCTTGCACCTGTGCATTTGAGGACTTGCTAACTATTTATGAGAGACTTTTATACTTTTATAGTTTTGCACCTTTGATACTTTTGTTTGTATTATCACAAATTAATAGTTTAGTAGCGCATTAGAGTAATGATTGTATACTGGGTTTGTATACATTGATATATATATATATATATATATATATATATATATATATATATATATATATATATATATATATATACTTTCTTTTTTTGCACAATTAAGCATGGATATTGTTTGATTCATATATTTTTTCATTGGTATAATTTTGCACGGTCATCATTATTTCGTTTTTTCCTTTTAAGATTGGTATAATTTTGCAAGGATATTATTTGATTTATTTTTATTTTTTATTATTTATACACTAGAAAGTAGTTTTGACAGGCGCACTTGGTTACACCTTCTAAATACATATTTATTAAATCAGCATAAGGGGTTAAAATAAAAGAAGTACACATATTTCTTTATTGTTAAAAAAAATTTTTTTTAAATGTATAGCGCCAGATCTGTCTCTTTCCTTATACATGTAATATATTTCCATCCATGTTGTGGTGATATCAGGCAGAGGCAGCTCATACCACTAACATACTGTTTCTATCCATAGCGCAAACCCCCTCTTAATATATTTTAGTAATCAGGCCTGAGTGAGGCAAGTTAAATTCAACGCAGCTTTCCAAAAAATGTGGTTAATCACAGTTCATTCATGATTCAGCATGGAGGGGGGCAATTGCTTTTTAACATAAGGCCAGGCAAGTTTGGATGGCTTTTTTCCCTTAATAAATTAAATCATCATTTAAGAACTGCATTTTGGAGTCACTCAGGTTATCTTTGTGTAATAATAACATTTGTTTGATGATCAGAATCATTTAAGTATGACAAATATGCAAAACAAAAATAAAAAATCAGGAAGGGGGCAAATACGATTTCACAGTTATATATATATATATATATATATATATATATATATGTTTATATAAATATTGTGACAGTAGGAGATGCTGTCACTGTAAAATTGGTAGTTTGGGGGGCACAGGGTATGCACATTTGCTTGGTGCAAGACTGCAGAGCCTAGATGTGGACTGGAGAAAACTGCTTTCACAGCTTTCTCCAGGTTTTGGTATTGGCATGGGGCTCTGTAGTTTCCACAGTGTCTTGGGTGGGACGGGATCTCCAACCCTGTGTCCAGATTTTGTAGATGACCAACAGGGTGTGTGCTCAGGTGAGCACAGCCCTTATAATGAGTTTATGGGAATACCTCAGGGCTCCCAGTTGGAGACTGCTCCACGCCAAGAGACAGGAGGTCTCCAGGAGTCAGAGGGGCTGCAGGAGGCAGCCAGAACATGTGTGACTGCAAGACTCAGTGAAACGGCCTGAGGACTAAGGCCAGAGCGGAGCTTTGGGCACTAAAGTAAAGCCGTACACACTGAAGGATACAGGGGTCTGTGTGACCAGGATAAAGAGCAAAAGTACTGCTACAGAGTGCCAGGTGGGAAAGCATTTTCTGTTGTGTGTATTTGCTGGAGAAGAACCCCTGCATGGGAAACCATTATGTTATGGACTTTTATTTGCCTTTTTAATAAAAATGGGCAGCCAAGCCCTAAAATATAGATTCTAACTGGTTTGAATCACTGGCAAAAGCATCTACTACGAGTGCTAAACAACCCACAACTTTACAATATATATAAAACACTTATTTAATATGTTTCATCCTTCAATTAAACTAAAAAAAAATAAACTATTCAAGCACAAATGTGTTTCCTAGACACCACAGTATCCATCGGGGATTAAAAATGGCACACCTCAATATACAGTAAGCCCACTGACTGATGCAACTGACTACACAGTTCCAGATTAGACCCCCCACACATCAAATGAGCCATCACACTAGATACCATTGAATATGCTCTGACCCAGAAGACAGAAATAATATCAGAATACTATCAGAATATTTTCACAAGAAAGGATACAAGAACAAAACCATCACTACTAGCATAAACATGGCCTTGAAACTCCAAAGGGAAAACCTCCTACAATACAAAGAGAACAAAAATTTGTGTACCTCCAGTAGCCGGTTCAGTTCGCAGCAGAACACGCGCACAGGCAAAAAATTAGTTTGAACACACGAACACCATTAAAGTCCATGGAACACGAATGTGAAAAATAAAAAGTGCTAAATTTAAAGGCTTATATGCAAGTTACTGGGGGACTTGTATAAATGCAAAAATACGTTTTTAAAGGGGCCATTTTTTCGGGAGCAGTGATTTTAATAATCCTTAAAGTGAAACAATAAAAATGAAATATTCCTTTAAATATCGTGCCTGGGGGTGTCCTTAGTATGCCTGTAAAGTAGCGCATCTTTCCCATGTTTATAACAGTTCCACAGAAATATTACATTTCTAAAGTAAAAAATGTCATTCAAAACTGCTTGTGGCTGTAATGCATTGTCAGATCCTGGCAATATAGATAAAAATACCAAAAATACCAAAAAAAGGTGTGATTTTCCCCCATAAAATCCATACCAGGCCCTTCAGGTTTGCTATGGATATTAAGGGGCACTCCACACCCAAGTTTTTAAACAAATGCTCAACAGCAGTATATAATGAAAATTGAGCCTTAGGTGTTGGTGGTACCAGAACACTGTAAGCCCTCACAGTTACTTGGGCACAGGAACGGGCCCTGCTGTGAAATATTATATTAAAAGTTGTAACTACATGCCCCAGTTAAACAGGGGCAGAAAAATTGGGCTTTGGGTGGTGATGCCACATCACTGTAACCCCTCACAGATACTCGTGTTGGGTGCTGAAATGGGCCCTGCTGTCAAACATGACTGCCCGTTTCTTGTCCTTCTGTGGCACCCCCTCTCTCTAGGCTCATGTTACTCCCTCCCTCAACCTAGGAACCGACATCAGAGGTTGCTGCGCAACCTACCAGCAGCATATAACCGACACTGTGGTTGAATAATTCCGGGGACTCCTCCATTCATGATGGTGGGGCAAGGAGTCGGTGGAATAGGTCGCTTTGGCAGCTGCATTGGAAGGAAAACTACTCTGAGCCTTGGTGACAGAGGATGAGGAGGATGAGGACAGCTTAGTTATCCACTCCACCAACTCTTCTGTATGTTGTGGCACAATAACACGGACAGCAGCAGAAAAAAAGGACAAACGTGTCCCAAGGCCACCTGCAGAGGATGCACCATGTCCACAACCACCACTGTTGACTGTAGACACAGATGCTGCTTGCCCTCTTTTAGTTATATACATGATGTATATATTGTTTTGCAACACCACAAGGCACTGTATTAGATACTGTGTACACCGCCTGAAGTGTATTAGAAACAGTACGCCACGGAATGCACTGTAGATATAGGCTACACTGAATATGCAGAGTGTATATATATATATATATATATATATATATATATATATATATACACACTCGCCTGACCTAAACCCCATAGAGAATCTGTGGGGTTTTGTCAAGAAGAATATGAGAGAAACCAGACCCAACAATGCAGATGAGCTGAAAGCCACTATCAAAGAGACCTGGGCTTCCATAACACCTCAGCAGTGCCACAGGCTGATCGCCTCCATGCCACGCTGCATTGATGCAGTAATTCATGCTAAAGCAGCCATGACCAAGTATTGAGTGCATACCATACTGTACATGGACATACTTTTCAGTAAGCCAACATTTCTGTATTGAAAATCCTTTTTTTTATTGGTCTTATGCAATATTCTAAATTTCTGAGATACTGAATTTAGGGTTGTCATTCGCTGTAAGTCATACGCATCAAAATTAAAAGAAAGAAATGCTTGAAATATATCACTCTGTGTGTAATGAATCTATATAATATATCACTTTTTAAATTGAATTACTGAAAAAAAATACTTTTTTTTATAATATTCTAATTTATGAGATGCACTTGTGTGTGTGTAACCCTAGTCTTGTTCATTTACAATCACATTGTTTTGTACTATTTTTAAATATTGGAACTAAGACCACACTCCCGTGGTCCTATCTCTCCTATCTCTCTCTTACTTGCTGAATTTAACTATTCACATGTTGGTTCATTAAGCTCATACTTTTGTTGCTTTTTTTTTTTACAGTACTTTCTATCATTATCAGTGTATGTTGCTTTGATGGCGGTTCCATTTATCTTTTTTTTAACCACTTACTGTTTTTTTTTTTTTTTTACATTTTCACACATATGGTAAAATCAGCATTTTACTAGAAAATTACTACCCCCGAACATTATATATTTTCTAAAAGCAAAGGCCTTGGAGAAAAAAAGGTGGTTGTTTAAATTTTGGTTTATGCCACACAATATTTCCTCAGCCGTTTATCAAATGAAAATTAAAAAATACATTAAAATCAATTTTAGTAGTCATACATACAATATATATGTTGTGCAAGTAAATAGATACCAAACATATTAAGACTTGCATGCGCCTGAGAAACAGTGACAAACTAGGGTACCTAAAATGTTTCATAGGTGATGCTTTAAAAGGTTTTATATGCATGTGGGACCTAGGCACACATTTGCATGTATGCATGGTGGTAGGAAATGGGGTCCTGGGGTGCTTTTACTTTTTTTTATTAATTTTGATTTATTTTATTGAAATTCATTTTTTACACTTTTTTTCACTTTTTTTTCCATTCAACTTTATTGCTATCACAAGGGCTAACAAGTCCCCATGTGATACCTTTGGGCAGGTGACAGGGACTTTTTATTGATACATCAGGGGTAATTTAGAAACCAAATATCTCCTCTGCCCTCCAAAGCAATTAATGAACCACCGATTGTGCCTGAATATCTGCTTTACTGGCCATAACAGCCAGGGAATGACGGCTCTGAAACTGAAAATAGTGAAATCCTCATCACTTCTGGCTTCAATAGTCATAGAGGAGATTGGGGAGTGTATGTTCCTTCATCTCCTCTGTGTTTACTGATTCCAGCTGTGGGAGAGCTGTGCGGCCCTTCTCAGCTCAGTAAAAGCGATTGTGTGGCTGTACAGCTACCGGATCACTTGTATTAAACAGTCAATTGCTGCCTGTAAAAACACCAAGTTTAGAGCTTCAGCTGCATCCATGATCTTGGTATAATCACTTGCTGATAGGCCATATATACAATATATGCATAGTGGTTAGTAATTAACAATTAATTAGTAATTCTGTCCCTCTTTCTATAGTTTGGCTTCTATGCTTCTAGGAGTTCACCATTTTTACTACTTTCAGGGGTCTACTTATCTTCATTCTCCTTTAATTTTTCTTCTACTGTAGATTACCATTCTGACATTTGTTATCATACAAGTATCTTTCTACCTTGCCTTTGCTATAGCAGTTTTTCAGGCTCTACAACTGATTTCTTAATTTGTCTTCATTTATCTTCTACATCTAAACCTTTTTGAAGTACTTTTTGATCTCATTGCAATTCCGGTGGAAAATGTACTTGATTTTTGTCTTTTAAGAATACTCTCTTTGCATAGTTCTATATGGTCAGAATATTTCTTCTTACTCAGCCAAAGCATTCCAATCAGTAGTTATTATTTTCACCTTATTTTTAGTAACTATGTTAAATTGTACGTACTGTAGCTTGCAGAAAACAAATTCTGAGTATTACCTTGACCATTTTCTAAGTGCAGGCACAGTAATCATCCAGGTACTAAAAAAATGATGGTTTATAATCCCTATGTACTACAAAACAATATTGCTTATTCTCCGGATTTCCTTATATTCTCTCCTTTCCATCTGATTTCCTGTTCAGCTAAGATTCCTATCTCAAACGTATTTATCATTTTTTTCAGTTTTCTCTAGGCCTCCAGTTTTCTCAGTCTGCATGCAATCTAATGCAGGGCTAGTTGTCATCAGTTTTATGTCTGACTTTTACTATGTGCTGGTTTCTGAACAATTCCTTTTTTTATGATGTAATGTAGCCTTTCAACTATCAATAACACTACACTGTTGAAGTGTATAGGAATCTGCTGACCTGCCTTTGATACATTTTCAAATCAATGTCAAATTCAGTAGAACAACAACTGTGTGCACAAGCACTAACTCGCTAATTAGCCAATCACATGGCAGCAACTCAATGCATTTAGGCATCTAGACATGACGAAGACAACTCGCTGAAGTTCAAACTGAGCATCATAATTGGGAAGAAAGGAGATTTTAGTGACTTTGAGTGTGGCATGGTTGTTAGTGCCAGACGAGCTGGTCTGAGTATTTCAAAAACTGCTGATCTACTGGGATTTTCACACACAACCATCTCTAGGGTTTACAGAGAATGGTCCAAAAATTATAAAATATCCAGTGAGTGGCAGTTGTGTGGCCAAAAATGCCTTGTTGATGTCAGCGGTCAGAGGAGAATGGGCAGACTGGTTTGAAAGGATAGAAAGACAACAGCAACTCTCTGAATGCACAACCTTGAAACAGATGGGCTACAGCAGAAGAAGACCACACCAGTGCCACTCCTGTCAGCTAAAAACAGTAAACTGAGGCTACAACACGCACAGGCTCACTGAAATTGGACAATAGAAGACTGGAAAAATGTTGTCTGGTCTTGATTTCAGCGGCAGCATTCAGATAGTAGGGTCAGAATTTGGCGTAAACAATATGAAAGCATGGATCCTTCCTGCCTTATATCAACAGTTCAGGCTGGCGGTGAAGGTCTACTGGTGTGGGGGAAATGTTCTTAGCACAATTTGGGTCCCTTAGTACCAATTGAACATTGTTTAAATGCCAAGGCCTACCTGAGCATTGTTTTTGACCATGTCCATCTTTTTATGACTACAGTGTACCTATCTTCTGATGGCTACTTCCAGCAGGATAATGCACCATGTCACAAAGCTCAAATTATCTCACCACTGGTTTCTTGAATATGACAATGAGTTCACTGTACTCCAATGGACTCCACAGTCACCAGATTTAAAAACAATACAGCACCTTTGGGATGTGGTTGAGTGGGAGATTCACATCATGGATGTGCAGCCGACATATCTGCAGCAACTACATGATGCTATCATGTCAATATGGACCAAAATCTCTGAGGAATGTTTTTAACATCTTGCTGAACCTATGCCCCCTGTAAACATGAGCTTATTATTTCTAAAATGGATTGTATTTTAAAAATCTACTTGTAGTAATCTGCTTGTAGTTGCACATGAGCTCAGCAAAGGAAAGCACTAGGTATTGTAGAATGATTATCAATTAATGCACAATATAAGGGGGTTGGCACCTTGGCTGTTGCTTTGTTATGTATTAGTTAGGATTTCACTTTTTACCATATACAGTGGGGAAAATAATTATTTTATCCCCTGCAGATTTTGTAAAATTGCCCATTTACAAAGAAATTAAGAATCTATAATTTTTATCATAGGTGTATTTTAAATGAAAAATCCAGATAAAACAAATGCTATAAATTAAGTTGCAGTTCAGTGAGTAAAAAAAGTATTTGACCCCCCAAGCAAAACATGACTTAGTACTTGGCAGAGAAACCGTTAATGCGGAGTTCCACCCAGAAATTGAACTTCCGCAGATGAGATTCCCCCCCCCCCTCCGGTGCCCCATTTGCCACCTTTCAGGGGGGAGAGGAGAGTGGATACCTGTCAAATCCAGGTATCTGCTCCCACTTCTTAAAGATCGCAGCAATCTTGTGTGGTGAACTATGCAATGTCCAGCCCCTCCTCTTTCCTCCTCCTGCTTTCTGGAAGACACACAGGTCCCAGAAGTCAGCAGAGACCATTCAGACCATTCCACTCATGCATGTGCAGTAGGAAAAAGGCTCTGAAGCTGTAAGGCTTCACTTCCGGTTTCCCTTGGTAAGGATGCCGGTGCCTGCACCCAGAGCCAAGGGATGGGTCAGCTTCAGGTGCCATCATTGCGGGCTCCCATGACAGGTAAGTGTCCTTATAATAAAAGTCAGCAGCTGCAGTATTTGTAGCTGCTGACTTTATTTTTTTTTTTTACCCAAGCGGGACTCCTCTTTAACCTAAAGTTAAAAGCAAACACCTGGATCAACCACTTAAAGACAGTAGCACCTAAAATACCTGTCCCTGCTGTGTGACCTTTCACTTAAGAATAATAAACTAATAAAGTGCAGTCCTCGTGACTGAACCCAACATATGGACCATATGCACAAAAGGGGGGGATATCCCAAGCAAGTCACATAAGGGCACACTACAGTCAACTAAATCAGCTTTATTTTTAAAAAAACACGTTGTACAAAAAAATTCTGGGCAATAAATTGAGCCTCTACCAACCATAAAATCATTAAAAAAGACAATGTTGTCTGTCCCACCAATTAAGCAAACGCACATGCACCTATACACTCCGTCATTCACTCCTTTGACTCAAAAAAGTTTCAGTGGATATTAATAACAGCAGATTTACTAAAGTGAATATTTGTACTTGAAAATTTGAGGCTAACAAGCCAGTGTTGTTCCATCTATGCTGAATAGATCCATCAGGCCCAGTTAGAGTCTGTCTGGAGCGTGTAGAGTTGCCAAGTATTGATAGTCAGAAATGCCTAATGACCAGTTTGATATTAAAGTAACCTTTATTCACAAGCCACAGTCTCTGTCAGATGAAACCCATATAAGCACTCAAATTTGATGGAATCGCAGCCAGTGACTGAATTTAGGAACTCTATGAGTAATAAATGAATGCTGCTTCCCAGACACTTGTGGGGGCAGTGCAAAGTGGACCTGGGTGCAATGTACTACACTGTACATTGATAGACTCACCACTGCTGCACATTAAGGTCATGGAGTGGCCTAGCCAGTCTTCAGACCTTAATCCTATAGAAAATGTATTGCCAAGAGACAGCCAAGAAACCCTAAGGATTTAGACAAGATCTGTAAAGAGGAGTGGACCAAAATCCCTCCTGAGATGTGTGTAAACCTGGTCACCAACTACAAGAAATGTCTTACCTCTGTGCTTGCCAACAAGTGTTTCTCCAAGTACTAAGTCATGTTTTGCTTGGGGATCGAATACTTATTTTACGCTCTGATTTTATATATGTGTGCACACTGCGCTAATGAAAAACGCCTGCTTGTGTTGCCACTTAATATTCATGAAACATGCAAATGAGGTGAAACAAATGTCAATGTAAAAAAGAGAGAGACAGATAATTCCACAGTAGCGCACTAAATTAATCTACAAATCACCTAAATATTAGCATTGTGAAATGATCAACATAAAACACCCATACATAATGAAAAGTGGCCATATGGTATATCCCAAAAAAAAATAAATATATATATATATATATATATGCTCCAACATATGCAAATCAATATTGTAATACAGTCCAACTTAAAGTGATGAAAAGATAGTGAAACAAAATCTTGTTGATTCACCAAAACCGGTGATGTGTGCCAATTCTACTCCCTTAAGAATAAAACTCACCAGATGCTGTTGCCATTCACTCTCGTTTCTGGCAAATATTGCCTTATTAGATGTTATTGAAGAGCCGCTTGTACATGCCAATCTCCATCCAAATTAATAAGGACACTCTCCACATGTGGGGATAGAAATTGGGACAGAGCCTTCAACAGTGTAAAAACACCTTAAGGTAATTGGTTTATTAAAAGCAATGCACTTACATCATAAAAGATTCAAAATTGCCTTGTTAAAATTCCAAACATGCCAGGTGACTCAGTGTTGCAATCTCCTCATACCCTCCTTTATACATGTGTAGCCAGGCCCCCGATGCATTTCATCCCTTCAGACTTCATCACAGGGGGTGGTGACACGGCAACAAAGCTTAAATATGCCCTTCCTTGTCACTTTAACTCATAGTGAGCAAATTTGGTGGACTTTTAAGTTCATGGACATGGACCACCGAAATATTGTCCATCTATCCAATTACTCCACCTTCTGCCAGTTAAAATTTGAATTATAAATGATAAAATATTCACAACTGGCTAGATGGTAAACAGCGGCATGCACATTACTGTGTCTCACCATACTCCACCAATATAACACACTACTCATGTGGGGATTAAAATGGACAGACCTGATCGTCCAACTGTTCCATTAACCCCACATTATCGTTTTAACAAACGATAATGAACGCGCAGAATCTGAAAACCGAAAGATCCGACGTAAACAAATGCTTTATTTTCATTTTCGTTGTGACAACGGTTCGATATAGATAGGAGATTCGACATGATGCTGATAATAACAATCTGTGTCTATTGAACCTGTGGTTGAATGTGCCTAACCTTTGCTCTATCAGTCCAAGATCATTCTGCATAGAGAGAAAAGATTCAACATAGAGAGAAAAGATTCGACATTATAGAGACAATAGCAAAAAAGGTTGAATGTGCCTAACCTAGCTCTATTAGTCCAAGATTGTTCAACATAGAGATTCAATGAAGCAGTCCCCACAAGTGGACATTTGGCTATAGAAGAATTCTAATGTTGGTTGACTAGTAATAATAATGAATAAATATAATTATTACTAGTGTCATACAACATTAGAATTCTACTATAGCTTGTAGGCGGAACATTTGACTGGAAATGTACGTTTGCAGCGTCGTACAGATTGGCTGCTCCGTTGAATCTTCTTAGAACATTCGACAGACACCATAAGCCTTCAATGACAGATTCAACCTTAATTATTTTGGATTTTCGGAAATAATGCATTTTTTAATGAAACAAAATAAATATAAACAAATTTTGGAAGTAACTAACTAAATTATTTTTTCCGGACGAAAACGAAATTCCAAAACAAAATATTTCAGTGTGCACATGTCCAATAACCACTGCAGTAGGGAACAGACACAAAAGATACACTCCGCATCTTTCCAAATAACTGTTTTGCATTATTATGATGCACATTAATATTACAATTGTATGTTTAACTCCATTGTGGAGAATATAATAGCTGAGCAGCTTTTTCATTACAAAATGATTTTTCATTGCGAAAAACAAATGATTGATAAGACATATTTACAGGCATATGTACTGGCTGTACATTCCTGTGGCCAGAATGGCCTTCTACCTTAATTGTTGGCATGCTAACTTGTCAGCATATGTAAACACAGACAAGTCTACATAAAATGGAAGAAGTACAAAAGACAAATATGACTTCAACCTGGCTAAACTACTTTTCAAATCACATTATATACAGTATAATATATATATATACATATATATACATACACACATACATACATATACATACACACACGCACATATATATATACAATTAAAGTATTACAATTAAAGTATACAATTAAAAAATGAAATGATAAATTATTAAAAAATTGTAAATTAAATTGAATTATAAATAAATAATAAATGTAATTATAAATTAAATTATAAATTAAAAAATGATAAATTATTTAAAAAAATGTCATTATACAATTAAAGTATTCAAATAAATAGTACACTAGACTGTGATCGCAAGAGGGAAACAAATCAAACACAGAGATTTGTTTAATCTAGTCATTTTTGCAGTGTCTGTTGTGGATCCAGGTGACTTTTCCTTCAAAACTCTATATGAAATAGCTACTGTATTGTCTCCAAACATTTCCTTATATATAAATGTATTTTAACAATCCACAAGTCATCTGGCTTTAGATTTAGATCCTTCAAAACTGTTAGGATCTGGAATTGGGGAGAAAACAAATAAATGATTTTATCAAAAACCTTAAAAATCAGCAACATTCTCTGAGATCCGAATGGAGGACTTCGGCTGCTGAGACAAAATAAAAGCAAACGAGTAACACACAGGGGGTGTAAAAATAAAACCTCAAAACTTCTAGTAATGATTCTCCTATAAAAATGATTTCCTCTGTTACTCTCTGTAGATTCTGGCATTCAGTACTTACAAACTACTTCTGATAACACTTTTTACTGTGGTCTTTACAGTAGCATTTGCCACTGGACATTCAGAAAACATGTCCATACAGACAAAATGCATACTTGTAAATTCCTGACTAGGGCATATCTTTTTGTAATCTCTGAAAGGGATGTTCAGCTTTTGGTAACACCTTTGGTATCAGGTAAAACAAGAAGTTTTACTCATTTACTAAGGCAGCCATAACTGCTTATGACTGATGACACTGTCCATTTGTCAAGCTGGAGGGAAAAGAGTGGATGGCAGACATAAAGTCCAAAGTCTTGTTTCATAAGAAGTTGCCCCCTGTGGACCACTTGTTCTTCTCATTCTTGGGTCCTTAAAGTTGAATTATTAATCCCAGCTATACAGGGCCAGAACTAGAGGGGAATCTATGAGTTGCACAGACCCAGCAAGTGTCCGGGGCTGTAATGTAGCATCCTTAGTCGCCTGGTTTGCTTCCATGTGTTAGTATATCTACCTCAGCAAGAATCTGGAAGGCTGAAAACAGCCAATCAATTAACTTATCATGCTTTATTGGTTTACCTGTCAAAGTAAAAACATACTGCTGGCCCTTCAAATGGAACCAAAATTCTCTATATCTTGACTATCTATATAAATATATACTCTTTTTATAGCTCACAGGTAGGGATGAGCTCAGGCGTGTTTGCATAGTCCACGAGCAGAGCCCGCCAGGAAGTCGGTGCAGCACTGCGCTAATCACAGGCAGTGAGGCATTGCCTGATCTCTGCAGCCATGCATCGGGGCAATGTCTCACTGCCTGTGATTAGTGCAGTGCTGCGCTGACTTCCTGGAGGGCTCTGCACGTGGACCATGCGAACGCACCTGAGCTCATCCTTACTCACAGGGTTTGCTAAAACATGGAGCTCTGCTTCTTGAGCTGGGGAAAAAGGATCCAATGACTCTGAATACAGGGTGTCCTGCTGGGTGATAAACTGCATACTCAGTATAAGTATTGCCATTCCCAGTATAAAACCGGGTTCAAATCTACAAAAAATAAAATATCTGGGTCTTCAGGAAGTGTGTCCTGCACTGGGCTCACAGCAGCTGATTTCTACATCATCACTTTAACACATGTGTTTTTTCTTTGTCTCCAGCCTCCTCCAATAGAGGCAATAAGGTGGCTGGATTTAAATGTACGCATTTTTCATTGTTAGATTTGTACATAAACAAACAAAACAAATTCATATTTTGAACCTTCCATTAGACAAACATTTAGTTAGCTGTATATTTGCTATGCAGAATGTGGGACTCGTTAAAAATGTAATACTTGACCAAAATAATGTCTGTAACTTTGTCTAATAGCACCTTTGCAAAAAGCTACTGCTCTGATATATCAGTGTGAACCCTTCATTACCAGGCCCAGCTTGCATAAATATATTACACTGGTTTGTTTTCTTTCATGCTGTTTGTGTAAGAACTCCAGTTTCATTTTTCAAAAAGACAACTTTTTCCTGGCAATATTATAATTTCTTATTGCTTGCTCTATTGTTCATTTTAGCTAGATAACACAAGTCCTTAGTTTCCACCTGAGATTATTTTCCTGATGTCATAACATAATAAATGATAACAATACCCTGTGGTCATGCAGAGATGTCCAATAAATCCAAAGTATTCTTCTGCTTATACCACTGCACTTACAAGAAAAAGTTTTCAAAAATAAATAAAAACAAAAGGCCCAACAATCTGTATATGACAGTACAGAAAGCTCTCAGCCAGATCAAAAACTATGGACAGAAACTATTTGAACTAATTCAGTTTGAAAAGAGAGAGGTTCAGGTCCCCATCCCTTGTACAATATGTAAAAGACAATGTCCTCAAAAGCGGGACTTTGAAGGACCATGAACACTCAAAAAGTAAAGATTATATATAAAATGTTAGAAATGTATGACAGAAGATAAATATCATTATACATCGAAACTAAAACAAATAATAACAATGAGATGATCCAGACAAAAAATTAATAGATAAATGATGGAAGTGGCCCAAACCAAGTGTCAAAAAGACAGATAGAATCCAAAGTGTTTCGACATATGAGGCAAGGGTCTTCTCCGGGGGAAAAAGGAATGGGCTGAAAGCTTCCAGATAAATACAGACAATCTACAATATTAATATAAATATAATAATATAATCATGATTATACATAGAATAGCAAGATATCATATATTCAATGGATACAACAGCTGGATCAGTATAAATAAACATCCATTGATATCAGTACTGACCTCATGTGTTAAACGTTTCAAGCACTGGAGATCATATACTCGACAGAGAAGAAGGAGACAGAAGCGCCCGAAAAGACATTGAATGAACCAAAATGGGATGGAAAAATGTCAAGTTCAAGTGCAGCACCTCGCACCAAAGGAATACCTCTGAAAAAGGGGGCGGGGAGATAAACAGGGAAGGAGGGGGAGGGGGCAGAGAAAAAAAGGAACAAATCCTTCACAGCTAATATGCAAGCATGGATCTAAATATGGGACATAATGATAAAAAATAAAAAATATAGAATACCAAAAAAAATAAAAAATGCATATAGTGAAGGAAAAACTCGAGTTAACCAGTATATCAAATAAATCAAAATGCACATACCTATCGCTGTGATTTTTTTTCTTTGCTGGAATCTTGTAAGGCACACATTCTATCAGAGACCCACATACAGTGTAGATGGTCACTAGTATTCGGATGTGCTTTCACACTAAATGGAGTCAAGAGAAAACCTTAAAAATTGCAAGGTTTTTGCCCCAATACAAAAAAAGGAAAAAGGGAATTGGTTACCTAGCTTGATGAATAAACATGCAGGGACCTAGGCGAGAAGCAAAAATTCAAAAATGATAATATTGATTTATAGAATGTAGGGGGAAAAAATATATCCAAACATTCATGAAGTGGCTCATTCAATGCCTTTTCGGGCGCTTCTGTCTCCTTCTTCTCTGTTGAGTATATGATCTCCAGTGCTTGTAACGTTTAACACATGAGGTCAGTACTGATATCAATAGATGTTTATACTGATCCAGCTGTTGTATTCATGATTATAATATTATATTTATATTAATATTGTAGATTGTCCATATTCATCTGTAAGCTTTCAGCCCATTCCTTTTTCCCCGAAGAAGACCCTTACCTCATATGTCGAAACGCTTTGGACTTTATCTGTCTTTTTGACAGTTAGTTTGGGCTGCTTCCACCATTTGAATGAATGAATGAATGAATGAAATACTTGTATAGCGCACAATGCGAACTGAATCGCCTCTAGGCGCTGTGGCGAGCTTTGATCATCTGCTAAAAGAGGAAGGTCTTGAGTTTTTTCCTAAAAGCCAGGTGATTTTCTTCCTGGCGGATGTTGATTGGTAGAGCATTCCATAGCCGAGGCCCTTGGACAGCGAATCTCCGATCACCCTTGGATTTATACCGGGCTTTGGGCACGAGGAGGAGGTTTTTGTTGGCTGATCGAAGACTGCGGTTTGGTGTGTAATGATTTATTTTCTCCATTAGGTATTGCGGAGCTTCTCTATGCACGCATTTGTGGGTGAGGCACAGGGTCTTGAACGTGATCCGATTTTTTACAGTTAGCCAATGTAGGCTCCTCAGTGAAGGAGAGATGTTTTTTTTTCCTGTTATCAGCCTTGCCGCTGTGTTTTGGATCAGTTGTAATCGCGCAAGTTGATATTGTGGTAATCCTATGTAAAGCGAGTTTGCGTAGTCCAGTCGTGAATTAATGATTGTTCCAACTACCACTGCTTTGTCATTCTTTGGGATAAAAGGGATGAGTCTGCGAAGCATGCGCAGCAGATGGTGAGATCGACTGGCTACAGATCCTATTTCCGCATCCATTGACATTTGTGCGTTTAAAATAACCCCGAGACTCTTCGCTTTGGTCTTTGGGGAGATAGTCTGCCCAAAGACGGTTGGTGGAGACCAGGAGGTTTTGGTTGCGGGCTTATGATTTGGGTGTAAGATAAGAAGCTCTGTCTTTGATTCGTTCAGCTGGAGGGAGTACCATTTATGTATTAATTTTTTGTCTGGATCATCTCATTGTTATTATTTGTTTTAGTTTTTGATGTATAATGTTATTTATCTTTTGTAATACATGTCTACCATTTTATATATAATCTTTACTTTTGAGGAAAATTTTCTTTAACATATTGTGCCATGGATGTGGACCTGAACCTCTCTCTTTTCCAAATCATTTAGTCCAAATTGTTTCTGTCCATTTCAACAGAGTAGCAAATACCAATTCCTCATATCTGTGACTAATTGCTTTTAAAAAAAAAACTTTTTTTGATTTGTAATTTAATTGACTATGGCCAATTATGCCGGTCAAAATTGGGAAACTCTTATGACAGGGTTTTTCAAGGATTTCTCACTCAAGGAGAAAAAAGACACAGACTTGTCTACCTTTGAGCAATATATTGATATGAATCTTGCTCCTCTTAGACTGCATCCTCAAATCTTACCTACTATGGAGAACATAAGTCCTTCTTTTAAGAAGGCCTGGGAAGAAAATATTTTGTTATGTTCCAAAGACATGATATTGCTTTTAAGGGATGAATATTCCATTAGATCAAGAGAGATTGACCAAGATCTGGACTCCATTCGAATGAATGAATGAATGAATGAATGACTTGTATAGCGCTACCTATGCAAACTGAATCGCCTCAGGGCGCTTTCTTGCCACTGGTCGCTTTCCCAACATTAAAAACCATTCAGCATATTCTCAACTGGCAAAGAACTGAGTGAACATTTAGAAAAATGTAACCGTCAAATTCTGATTAAAAAAGAGAAAAAAATGCAAAGAAATATAATGGCCTTTATGGAGGGGACAGTCTTTACTTGGACTCTAACATATCCCAAGAAGATCTCTCCACCTAACTATTATAACAAATCTGAAAATGTGAATCCACATCTTTCCGATGCATCTTCTGTTTCATCACTTTCTGCTTCTTCCTACCAATCCTCTATGTTCAAAAAATCGAGTAAAACCAAAAGGAACTCTCAGGGTGGTGGATCCCATGAGAAGTCATCTAAAAAGTGACTAATGGATCCAAGACATGGTGGTGATTCTAGTACACATATAGGGTCAGGTAACATTAAGGGTGATGGTCCTCTTACCGCTATTCCAACCATGGTGATGATTTCTCATACTAATACATCTACTGGTATTCTTGCTCTTTCTCTTAAATACCATCTATTTCCACACAAGGTATTTTTTTGGTACTGGGCCAAGAGCAATTCTTGGCTTTGTCGAGTGCTTCCACACCAACTTAAATAAATCTAGCCTATCTTCTGAACAGGATAGTTCACGTAATGTGGTCAATATCAAAATATCCACTTAATGATATTAAAACAAACATACTTTCGAGGGGTTTAAGTTTTTGTCTGAATCGGGACATTGACAAGTTTGAGGCTGTAAAGGATATCCAGCTTTTTGCAAGGAAAATCATTCTTAAACAACTTTACTGTAATGCCGCGTACACACGAGCGGAATGTCCGACAGAAAAAGTCAGATGGGAGCTTTTCATCGTATATTCTGACCTTGTGTATGCCCCATCGGACTTTTTACATTGAAAATTCTGACAGACTTAGAAATAGAACGTGTTCTGAATATTTCTAACGGAACCAATTCCTATCAGGAAAACCGCTGGTCTGTATGCTGTTCTGACAGACCAAAAACAATGCATGCTCTGAAGCAAGTAGGAGACGGAAGCTACTGGCTATTGAACTTCCTTTTTCTAGTCCCATTGTATGTGTTATTCGTCACCCCGCTCTTGACGTTTGGACTTAGGTGTGATCGTGTATACGCAAGACAGTGGAATTCCGTCGGAACTCCATCGGAAAAAAACTTCAGAGTTTATTCCAACAGGAAAATCAGTCGTGTGTACAGTAAATAAGACCATAAAGGAGGGCAAATCACTTAAACCTCAAAAACTCCAAGCCATTGACAATTTAATCCTCTCTTAGAGGAAAGCGGTCCGTATCCTGATCTTATTGACGTATAGATATTGAGCCCCTCTTGCAGAAGTTAGATCAAACTCCACCACCGAATGTATCTATCTGCTTACCAAATGTCAAAAAGAAGTCGGATACATTTCTGGCATTGGGCCTAAATGCAAATGTTTTCGCATTTGTTAGGTTAACTACTAACAAAATGAAAAACATCAAAATTAAGCAAAACATGAATTCTAATCTCTATTTGCTTGAGCGGTTTGGATGATTATTTTGGACATTTTAGATCTACTTCACAGCACCAGCCCCTCCATCCCCAGCATGCTCACTCAGGTTACATAGTTACATAGCTAGTAAGGTTGAATAAAAACACCAGTCCATCCAGTTCAACCTGAGTGAGTGTCTACAATTGTCCTTATCCCTGTACATCGCACACTCACATCGGTCCCTACCTTAAGGAGCCCACAATCCAAGGTCCCCATTCATATACTAGAGCCAATATTAGACAGAAGCCAATTAACCTACCTGCATGTCTTTGGAGTGTGGGAGGAAACCGGAGTACCCGGTACCCAGGCAGGTAGTGTCGTGGTTGGAATTCGCTGATGACCCTGAGGAACCTGATTTTACACCCAGGCTCACCAGAAGCCGATCTAATGCCTCCCTGGGATCAGGGGAAGGCTGGGACATGGAGGCTCAGATTAGATTCCTCCACAGCTACATCAGGCCCCTGCCCACTAAAGCAGACTTTGAGCACTGTGTGCACAGGATTGAGAAAATCTATAAAAAAAAGAGATTTCTGACCTAAAGAAGGACATGGGGGCACGTTTTGAGGATATAGAGGGCATTGCAGATGGCCTGTGTGACTCTGTGCAAACGCATGACAGAATCCTTAACACCCACACAGTCATGCTGCAGCAGCTTTCTTAGCAACAGGACAATCTCGAAAATCGCAGTCATTGCAACTACATACGCATACGGGGGATCCCCGAATCAGTTGACCCCAAAAATTGACCTGTGGTTGTGTCAGCCATTTTCAATCAATTGCTTCAATGCCCTAAGGATGACCCAATTGAATTGGACCCCTCAGGTCCTCACACTCCTGATCCCTCCTTTGTGTGTGATACGTTGTGACGGATCCACTTTTACAAGATAAAGGAGAACATCATGAGGGCTGCCAGTACACAGCACAGGATCATTTTTAATGACGCACCTGTTATGCTCCTTCCTGATCTCTCCCGCCAAACATTGGCAATGAGGAAAGCTTTGAAGCCAGTTACGCAACTCCTGCAATGGTTAAGTACCACCTTCAAGTACATCATGAAGGTAAAACCGCCATCTTTCGTATGATGGGAGATCTACCTTCTCTCCTCAGCACACTGGAACTTCCTGAAGTTGCATTGCCAGATTGGCCATTCTCACCACCCACCCCGGGACTGCCCTTTACCCCACAATGGCAGAAACGGGGCCGCAAATGTAGTTCCAGTCCTTCCCAGCAACAGGATGCCAACGATTGAACTGCTTCAGAGGGCTATTTTGCCCTATTTTTCTTTTTCTCTACCAGGGACTTCACCTGAGCCTCGCCTAGGCCTGTGAGGGTCTGACTAATTAATGATTACTCCTTCTCTTTTTTTTTTTTTCTTTTTGTTCTCTTTTTTACCGACGGAGTGTGGCCTCATAATTTCCTATGTTTAATGTCCATGTGTTGAATGATTCGATTTTACACACTCCCAATTACTATGGTCTTCTTATTTTGCTCTCATTAATGTTTGAAATATGTGAATCTATACAGTCAGAACTCTCCTCCAAGGTCTAATGTGCAACAATAATCCCAAGTTCAATTATCTGTAATCCATTTTGCTGGTTTTACGATATATATCTCATGACCTTTAATGATGAATCCTATATTGCTGTTACTTTGTTATCTGAAAGGTTATTATGACAAATTCTGTGATTCCCCTGTGGAGCCGGGGTGCAGGGGGCTGCTCTGTTCTGTGGTCCTGCCTCGCAAACCCCCCCCTTAAGGGTTTCTATATTTTTTTTTCTCTTCAGTGCCATAATGGACACTGTGGAGTACACTGGTGTGCACCTCAATAGAATTTTTTTTTATCCCTTACTATTGATCTTTTAGAGCCACCTAGTGGCCTTTTTTTTATGTTTTTTTTTCTTTTTGACTTGTTGGGCCCATTCCCCAAAGACACTACATGTAAACTTCATACTATTTGCTGCTACGATTATTGAAGTGGGGGAATGTGGACATGCCTGTGATTATCCACATTGTATATATAAGGTCATTCTGACATTTGTCCTTTTACCTTCTCCTCACTTTCATTTCTCATCTGCCTTCTCACTTTATCTACACCCCCTCCCCCTGTCTCCCCCTTAAATACATATCAACCCTGTCCTTCTCCTCAAGAGAAGCTGTTTCCTGAACCATTAGCCATACTTATGCCGTCCCCCACCCTCTTAGACTCCCTATGGCGAACGACGGACCGATAGCTCTAGCATCCTTTAACTGTAGGGGCTTTAATACACCTGAGAAGCAGAGCCAGACAATCTATCATTTTCATAAAATGCGTTCCAAAATGTTGCTATTGCAAGAAACACACTTTCGTACAGGTGCTATACCAGCCCTGCACAATATATATTATCCACAATGGTTCCATAGTACTAACCCTCAGGCCAAATCCAAGGGGGTATCTGTTGCCTTTCATAAATCTTGTAACCTGGGGGTACTAAACTCCCTTATTAATGGTGCAGGTCTTTACGTATTTCTGAAGCTGAAACTAAACAATTTTCCTAACGTGGGCCAGGCTCTGTTCCTCTCATCGGTCCTCACCAGACTGTCCTCCTTCGGGGGTCCCTCCTTTATCATTGGTGGAGATCTTAATGTCACATTGTCCCCGTCCACAGATACATCCTCGGGTGAGTCCTCTGTTCCCTACTCAACACTGACACGTATAAAATCACTGTTACATTCCTCCCATCTGGTGGATGTCTGGCGGGTCCAGCATCCCACAGAGAGGGACTACAGCTACTACTCTATTGCACACAACTCCTATAGTAGATTGGATCACTTCCTCATTTCACAATCTTTGTTACATACCCCCCTCCAATCATCGACTGGTCACATACTTGGGTCTGACCATGCTCCAGTCTACCTGACCTTAGCCCGCCCTCCTACGATTCGCAAGGGGACGAATTGGAGACTCAACAATAATTTACTACAGGACTCTGTATGCATCACCAATGTCTCTAAAGCCATTAAAAATTTCATAGTTGATAACTCATCGAACACGACCTCCCCCATCAACCAATGGGAAACATTAAAATGCGTTATACAGGGAATTCTCATACAGCATGGCTCTTGCCTCAAAATTAGAGCTGACGACATACGCAGACTCCTTGCCACAGTTGCAGAGCTTGAACCTATCCATAAGCGAGACCTGGACTCTGCTACTTTCATCCAACTCTCCAATGCTCGTAGAGACCTACTCCAACTTCTAGAGTCGCACTCTGATTTCTAGAGATAAAGCGTGCAACCACTATTACTCACTGGCAAACAAATGTGGTAAACACTTGGCGAGGACTGTTCACCCCAGACCGCCTCGTCATTCTATCCCCTTTATTGTCCAACCCACCAGTTTGCCCGCCCATTCCAGAAGGCTTCGGTATCAATAGAGCAAGACCTTTCCCCTGTTGACCTCTGGGCCCTTCCCTGGGGTTACAAACAAGACTATACTTGTCTGCCCTCCCTCTCACCATTGACGTTAGCATCCCTTAAACTTTGGTACAATAGGGGCCTCCACACCGTTCTTTCTTCAGAGCCGGGGTCCCTTGACATCTCTTTTCGTCAATCCCACGTTTCCACAGGGAGTTGGAGCGTCGACTCTGGGGTCCTTCAAACGTTCGGAATGGTCTCAAGCTTACTCCTTTGTACACCACTCACAGGGGACCCCAGTTTCTCGGGAGGGACCCTGTGACTGGCTCACTGCCCTACATATGTCTACATACACCAAACATCTACACTCTTCCTCCCAAATACACCGCACACATACCGGTTTTAAAGATTTGTGTGTTCCCTTCGGGAAATGCCCAGGCACCTTCTTTTGTCCCTATATAGTTTGTTACAGGCCTTAACACATGACCAATTGCCACGTTACACGAGGATGTGGTCTGCGGACCTGGGTGAGGACATCTCCAGACTGGCAAACATCTTTCCACTTTACTCATAAATCAACGATCTCTTGTTATTCTCAAGAAAAGAATTATAAGATCTTATCTAGGTGGTACAGAGACCCCACCACTCTGAAAAAAATCTTTCCGTCTTCTCCGGCCACCTGTTGGCTTTGCGATGTCTCTGCCAGGACTTACCTACATGTCTGGTGGGACTGTGAGAGGATCCGCCCCTTCTGTATTCAGGTATTTGAATGCTACAATTCTATTTATGATAAGAAAGTACCAACCTCCCCAAAGATTGCCCTCCTTTCTATATTGCCCGGGTCAATCAAATCGCAAAAACAAAACCTACTCCGCTTTTTCATGTCCTCGGCAAGGCAACGCATACCCTCATATTGGAAAACACAAGATCACTCCTCCACTGTCGCCTTGGGTTTCTACCATGAATGACACTATGAGGATGGAGGAGATGCTAGACATTGATAATGACACGTTTGTCAAATTTACAATGCTGTGGTCGGTAGCATAATATTAATTATTTTAGGACACCATTTGGTTCAGAATATTTTTTTCTTGTTTTCCTCCTCTAAAACCTAGGTGCGTCTTATGGTCAGGTGCGTCTTATGGTGCGAAAAATACGGTACCTGTGAACAGCACTATTCTTCCATTTCTTATCTATAACACTCCGTTGGAAAGTAGACAGTGAAAACATAACACATAACCACCAGTCAATACAGTTTGGTTAAGGGGAGTAAAATAGGTACCCTTTGTCCCTAAAATGCCTTACCAATTAACCACATCAATACAATGCACTTACTCCTCCTTCCTGACCAGACCAATTTTCAGCTTTCAGCGCTCTCACAGTTTGAATGACAATTACTCAGTCATCCAACACTGTACCCATATGAAACTTGCGTCCTTTTTTCCACAAAAATAGAGCTTTCTTTTAGTGGTATTTAATCACTAGTGGGTTTTTTATTTTTTATGCTATAAATAAAATAAAACGTAAATTTTGTGGAAAAAATGCCTTTTTCTTTGTTTCTGTCATAAATTTTTGCTAATTAGTAATTTTTCTTCATAAATTTTGGCCAAAATTTATACTGTTACCTATCTTTGGTAAAAATAACCCACATTAGTGTATATTAGTTGGTCTTTGTGAAAGTTATAGAGTCTACAAACTATGGTGCCAGTCGCTGAAAATTGATAACATCTGATCAGGCCTTCAGTACATCAGGTGAGTCTCATTTCTTGAGACACTAACAAATCAGGAAAGTACAAACACCCCCCAAATGACCCCTTTTTACAAAGTAGACATTCCAAGGTATTAAGTAAGTAGCATGGTGAGTTTTTTTAAGTTGTAATTTTTTCCCACAATTCTTTGCAAAATGAAGATTTTTTTTATTATTTTTATTTTTTACAAAATTGTCATATTATGAGGTTATTTCTCACACACAGCATATGGATACAACAAATTACACCCCAAAATACATTCTGCTACTCTTCCCGAGTACGGCGATACCACATGTGTGAGACTTTTACACAGCCTGGCCACATACAGAGCACCAACATTGATGTAGTACCTTCCGACGTTCTACGAGCAAAAATGACACATCTCATTTCTCAACCACCTATTACATTTTTGAAGGCCCTGGAGTACCAGGACAATGGAATTTCCCATAAAATGACCCCATTTTGGAAAGCAAACACCCCAACGTATAATCTGTGAGGCATAATGAGTCTTTTGACCGGTTAATTTTTTTCCAGAAGTTTTTGGAATATGTGGAAAAAAATTTAAACGCATTTTTTTTTACACAAAATTGTCAATTTATAAGATATTTCCAACACATAGCATGTATATAGCAAAAATGACACCCCAAAACACATTCTGCTACTCCTCCCGAGTATGGCGATACCACATGTGTAGGAATTTTACACAGCGTGGTCACATAGAGAGGCCGAACATTGAAGTAGTACGTTCAGGCGTTCTAGGAGCATCAATGACACATCTCATTTCATTCCTACCCATCACACTTTTGAAGGTCCTGGACCACCAGGCCAGTGAAATTACCCACAAAATGACCCCATTTTGGAAAGCAAACACCCCAACGTATATTCTATGAGACATGGGCTGCAAATAGGTACTCGGGTACTCTGATGGCCTGGAGATAGGTACTCTGGTACTCTGATGGCCTGGTGACAGGTACTCGGTTACTCTGAGGGCCTGGTGGCAGGTACTTGGGTACTCTGATGGCCTGGTGACAGGTACTCTGGTATTCTGATGGCCTGGTGACAGGTACTCGGGTACTCTGATGGCCTGGTGACAGGTACTCGGGTACTCTGATGGCCTGGTGACAGGTACTCGGGTACTCTGATGGCCTGGTGACAGGTACTCGGGTACTCTGATGGCCTGGTGACAGGTACTCTGATGGCTTGGTGACTGGTATTTGGGTACTCTGAAGGGCGGTGACAGGTACTCATATGGACTGTGACAGGTACTCGGGTACTCAGATGAACTGTGACAGGTACTCAGATGAACTGTGAAAGGTACTCGGGTACTCAGATGAACTGTGACAGGTACTCGGGTACTCAGATGGACTGGGACAGGTACTCGGGTACTCAGATGGACTGGGACAGGTACTCTGGTACTCAGATGGACTGGGACAGGCATTCTGGTACTCAGATGGACTGGGACAGGTACTCGGGCACTCAGACGGGCTGTGACAGGTACTCGGATGAACCGTGACAGGTACTCGGGTACTCGGATGAACCGTGACAGATACTCGGGTACTTTTATGGGCTGTGACAGCTACTCGGGTACTTTTATGGGTTGTGACAGCTACTCGGGTACTCGGATGAACCGTGACAGGTACTCGGGTACTTTGATTGGCTGTGACAGGTACTCGGGTACTTTGATGGGCTGTAACAGGTACTCGGGTACTTTGATGGGCTGTGACAGGTACTTGGGTACTCTGATGGACCGTGACAGACACTCGGGTACCATGATGGACCATGACAGGTACTCGGGTACTCTGATAAACTGTGACAGGTACTCGGGTACCCTGATGGACCGTGACAGGTACTCGGGTACAATGATGGACCGTGACAGGTACTCGGGTACTCTGATGTGCCGTGACAGGTACTCGGGTACTCAGATGGACTGGGACAGGTACTCGGGTACTCAGATGGACAGGGACAGGTACTCGGGTACTCTGATGGGCTGACAGGTACTCTGATGGTCATTTGACGGCCGGCGGTCAGCAACTAGTTAAGGAAGTCTGATAACTCATATGTAAGTGTGACGGGAGTCACTTTTGGGCGCAGAGTGATCATGAGAAGAATGAACCCTGAGAATATGATTGGATTACTTCAAATGGGAAAGTAATATTCATTAACAATATCTCTCAAGAAATATGAAGATTTTATCCTCTGGACACTGTGAGGTCTATGGCTAAGAAGTATAACTCCTAATATGGGCATTCCATTGCTCTTGTCTGGATAAGTAATTCGTGTTACTCTTGTCTGAGGCAGTTTTCCCTTCACCTATTATTAAGAGTGCTAATGAACTCATCTATTGTCTACTAGAGGAGATATTGTCACTCAGAGTAATGTGTATTGGGGGCTCGTTATGTAACCATTGCGTGATGTTGTGGGATTACAATAAGCAAAATGCTTACCTCAGCCGTCTGATTATCAGAAATTCCCGGATCATCTCAAGCTCCTTGTTTTGGATTCTCAGGGTCACCTGTAAATCCCCTACTGGCTGGCTCCCCTTCTGACATGACATTTTATAGATAGGCAACTCCTATCCTCATATTGATTAGTGGTTAAATAATAACTACTGCAGTAGGGAACAGACACAAAAGATACACTCCGCATCTTTCCAAATAATTGTTCTGCTTTGTTATGATGCAATTGAAGGTTTTTATACACATGATTATGAAGGTATCACATTATCATCACAATTGTACTTTTATGGTAACAAGGAGTATAACATAGGCAGACTAATTCTAATCAGGACTGGAAAGAATGCAAACATGTACTGAAAACATTATTAGTGCCGTGTGCATAGTGAGGACAGTGTGCAATACATACAAAATAGAATACAATTATATACAGAACTTACAAATTTCCTTTACATTTGTACTAAATGCACCTGCTTAACCACCTCAATACAAGGCACTTACAAATCTTTCCTGCGCAGGCCATTTTTCAGCTCTTAGCGCTGTCACACTTTGAATGATAATTGCGCGGTCATGCTACACTGTAACCATGTGAAATTTTTATTATTTTCTTCACACAAATAGAGCTTTCTTGGTGGTATTCAATCACTCCTGGGTTTTTTTTTTCCTAGAAAAAAACAAACCAACAAATTTGAAAAAATAACATTTTGTAAATAAGTATTTTTTCTCCTTCACTGATGTGCGATGATGAGGCAGTACTGATGAGCACTGATAGGCTGCACTGATGGGCACTGATGAGATGGTACTTATGGGCACTGAATAGGCGGCACTTATGGACACTGATTGGGTGGCACTGATGAGGAGGCATGAATATGCCACACTTATGGGCACTGATAGGTGGCATTGATGAGCACTGATGGGTGGCACTGGTGGGTACAGATAGGCGGCACTGGTGGGCACAGATAGGCATCATGGATAGACAACACTGATGGGCACTGATGGGCATTGATGGGTGGCATTGATGAGCAGCAGTGATAAGCATTGATGGGCAGCAGTGATGGCATTGATGGGCAGCACTGACTGGCATCACTAATGGCCACTGATTGCTGGCATTTGTGGGAACTGATTACTGGCATTTGTGGGCACAGATTGGTGGCAACTGTGGGCACTGGTTGGCACTGATTGCTGGCAGTGGTGAGCACACAGTTCTGGTGGCATGTAATTGTAATCAGGACACTGATGGTCAGTGCCCTGATTACATCCCTAGATGTTCTCTGTGAGGAGATGCCGCTGATTGGCTCTCCTCTCCTCACACTATGTCAGTGTGACGGCCGGCGGATGGGAAGAGGTTAAAGTGCATTGATCGCATTTGTACATGACTCCCCATGACTCCCCATGTACATCCATGTTGAGGACATGTGGCCTAATAAGGTTTTGGGGGGCACTTTTAACCCCTTACCCTTCCCGGTCCAGTTGTGAATCTGGGGTGGACCTGATGCTTTTTTCTTGTTTTTTCTTACAGGTCCGGAGTGAATATTGAGGAGCAGGGGAGGAAAAGCCACTTTTCCTTTTGTTTACATTCCACTTTCAGTCAGAATTACCCAGCCAACAGCTGAATTTGCCAGGTGTGGAGGAGTCATGTTAAGATACCAGTGGCTGCCAGTTTCCTAAAAGCCACCCTAGGGTAAGTTGTCACATTTTTCAGCAATGGTGATACTGCTGCCAAGTGTTTCACTTCCTAGTGTCACTAGACAAAACACCCAAGCAAAATTTAGTTTAGTCAAACTCTTTGATGCACTCGGTCTTTGTTTGCCATTATTATTCTATGTTTCTATATAATTCAAAACTTATGAATGTGGATAAGTGTTTATTTAAAAGCAACACTAATGTCACAAATGCTAAATGTTATTTATGTGCAGGAACACTTCCATTATATAGAAGCACATTTTAGCGTTGTAAGTTGTGTTTTAATCTTGTTACACTGAATTAAAGCTACCTTTTTTCTGCTTAAAATTTACATAATTATAGAATCTTTTGATAAGTGCATGAAAAATGCAATCTATTTTACTGAAACACACACTGTGGTAAGGCAGCTTGTAGCCATAAAAGAAAAACAATTTGTGACTAAATTTGACTACCTTAGCAGAAGGAAAGATTGGATTTTAAATAGATGAACTGCAGTTAGCTAGGGTACCATCCTAAGGAAGAAATACTATAGTTCTTTATAGCTTTCTGTGAATAACATAAAACAAATGAATCAATCATAAATGTTAAATGTATGCATAAAAGCGTATAGTATAATTGGTTATTTTAAGCAAGATAGTTTCATTTGTGTACTGTAAAAATATTATTATTTGTATATTGCTTATAATCTTTCAAAACTATCAAAGTATTTTTTTTATGTATTACACCTTTGCACATTTGTAAATTGTCTTTCCAACATTTTCTGTCCAAGTCTGTATATCCATGGGTAGTTTCACTATCTGAGTGCTACATAAAAAGTACTGGAGGTACAGAAAGATAGAAAATGAGTTATGGAAACTGTTCTCGCTAAAGTGTACTGCTTTATTTTTAAAACATTTTTGTGCCCAGATTTACATGATATTCCGATAAACAATAAAATAAATATATATCAACGTTTGTTTAATATATTTTTTTTATTAGATTTTATTTTTTGAAAATTTATATAACAAGAACAAAAACTTAAAAAAAATAAAGAAGAACATAACATACAAAAACGGAAAAACAAAAAAAAATAAAAAATAAAAATAAACAAATAAGTCAGCATCAACAATATTTTCTGGTTTATTTTATCATTCATTCCCTCAAAATGTGTTCAAGAGAGAGAGGGGGGGGAAGAGGAGAAGGAGAAAAAAAAGCGGGAACTTCTCTCTCTCTCTCTCCTGCCCACTTCCTCTCATCCCATTCTCAATTTTAAAGTACAGTATCCTGAAGCAATCGCTACAGTCCTTTTGTTAATAGTATATTTAATTTAAGGAAAAGAGAGGTAGCCATTTTTAACACCAGGAAGCAGAAAGAAATATTTTTTTTTCTTTTTAAAACATATAGCAAATATTCCCCGCTCTCCATTTTCAGCCCAAGTTGGAACATGGGGTATCTACACATTTATTCCATATTTTCTCACATTTCCAAGATGCATTATGTCAAAGATTAGTATGTGTCTCAAATAGAACATGTTTATTTGTTTCCTGTACCCTGTTTCCAAGGGTAGGAGGGTTAGGTGATACCCATTGTGAGGCTATTAGTTTACGTGCCAAGAAAGCATTCACATTATGGCCCCTGTCTCATCGAAATCCAAATTATTAGTGTTTTATACCTAAGGAGACATAGAACAGGATCAAAAATCTGTAAAATACCATATATAGAATGTATCACTTCTATCACATCCTGCCAGTACCAATGCAATTTTGGACATCTCCAGAGCCAGGGGTTTTCATACATGTTTGGAAATTTGAGAAGTGATTCAGACAGTAATTTCATATAGACTTTTATCCCAAACATACTCCATACAGAGATGCTGAAAAGTTTTCAGTACTCCATCAAAGCACAGTTGCATCAGGGTATTAATCCCCACATGTACCCATCTCATAAATCCTTCCAAACAGGAAATTTCAGAAAACCCTCTGGCCATAACAGTGCATATTTAGTATAACCTAAAATACCCAATATTGTTTTAGTGGACTGCCAGACCTTATATGTCATGTAGAAGGTGGGATGTGTATATTGATTGAAGGGTGAAGTAGTTGAATCCAAAGATGTAGGGGATTACCATTATTGAATAAAGCACATAATACACCAAAGGAGGATGTATCTGCGCCCCCACTTTCCCAGCCCACCAGATGTTGAAGTGGGCTGCCAGGACATAGATCCAAGGATATGGAGCCGACAGCCCTCCTTGAGCATTAGGGTATTGTAAATATTCATATTTAATTCCAGCAGGCTTGTTCTTCCATATCAAGCTACAAAATATGATGACAAATCTCTTGAAATATTTCTGTGGAATCCAGCAAAGCGAGTTATGTAAAAAATACAATAACTGTGGCATCCATATAATTTTCAAGAGATTGGGCAGCCTGCACCAAACTTAATTTTGAAATCTAAATTTCTGAAGTAATGGTAGCAGGTTTTGTTGAACATATTCCTTAGGATGGGCGGAGATAACTACCCCACGGTATTTCATATTTGCATCCACTCCAAGTTGTAATACTACAGGGGGCAGAGAGTCCCAGAGAGGGTCTAATGGGAGTAATACTGGCTTATTCCAGTTAATCCTAAATCCCCATACACACGATCAGAAATTCTGCCAGCAAAAGTCGGATGTGAGCTTTTGGTCAGAAATTCCGACCCTGTGTATGCTCCATCGGACTTTTGCTGGCAGAATTCCAGCCAGCAAAAGACAGAGCAGGTTCTCTATTTTTCGGTCGGAAAAAGTTCAGAATGGAAATTCCGATCGTCTGTACAAATTTCGATGCGCAAAATTCCTACGCATGCTCAAAAACAATTTGACGCATGCTCGGAAGCATTGAACTTCATTTTCTCGGCTTGTCGAAGTGTTGTATGCCACTGCGTTCTTGACAGTCGAAAGTTCAGAGAACTTTTGTGTGACCGTGTGTATGCAAGCCAAGCTTGAGCGAAATTCTGTCGGAAAAACCATCCAAGTTTTTTACGACAGAAAATCTGCTCGTGTGTACCGGGCATAAGACTGGAAAAGGTGCCAAATTTCTCTATAGCAGACATTGCGGCAACCAGTGATGCCTGAGTATCAGCTAAATTCAGCAAGATGTCATCTGCATACAGAGCTTTTTTGTCTTTATATTTACCTCTGCGAAAACCTCTCACCCCTGCTGTTTGTCTAAGCATAGCTGCAAGGGGTTCTATTTCTACTGCAAACAAGAGGGTTGATAGTGGACACCCTTGTTTAGTGCCTCGGGAAAGAGTAAATGAGTCTGACAGGCTCCCATCAACTCTTGGATCAAGCTCTTATACATGGCACCCAAGGCTAGGGGCCTCGGGTACTGTGTATAAGAGCTTGATAAATTGCAAAAAGTATTGCCAAAGCCGAAACATTTAAGCACTTCCTTATGTAGCACCAATCTATGCTGTCAAATGCCTTAACAGATCTAAAGACTGCAAAGCTCTGCTAGACATGTTATTAACCGGAGTTTGTATATTTAAAAAAATTATTTAATAAATGATTAATATCTCCTCTGCTCCTCTTTCTGTTGGGGTATCCCAAGACTCCATCCTTGGGTCCCTCCTATTCTCTCTCTACACCTCTTCCCTGAGCCAGCTGATAACCTCCCATGGCTTTCAATACCACATCTTTGCCGATGACACCCAGATCTATCTCTCTACTCCCCAGCTCACCCTCCTCACATTTCACAAATTTACTAAGTGACATATCAGTATGTACAGTATGTCCCACCATTTCCTCAAACTCAATTTTTTTAAAACTGAGCTTGTTATATTTCCTCCTCCCCAATCACCCACCCTATGATATTACCATTGAGATCAACAACACAACCATTGGTCCCTCTACACATGCCAGGGTGCTAAGTGTAATCCTAGACTCTGACCTCTTCTTTGGTCCCCACATCCAATCACTGGCTAAATCACGTCGCTTTAACCTTTGAAACATTTCCAGAATTCACCCCTTTCTGACTAACAACACCACAAAACAACTTGTTCACTTCTTGGTTATTTCCCGCCTTGACTACTGCAACTCTTTCCTCACTGGCCTACCGTTACCCAGACTATCCCCCCTTCAGTCTATTGAATGCTGCTGCTAGATTTATACATCTTACTAATCGATTAGTGACTGCTGCCCCTCTCTGCCAATCCCTCCACTGGCTTCCACTAGCCCAACGTATAAAGTTCAAAGTACTAACCACAACGTACAAACCCATCCACAACACTGCCCCCAACTACATCACCCACCTCATATGCAGATATCACCCAAAAAGTCCTCTCCCCTCCTCCCAAGACATCTTACTCTACAGCTTTTTTGTTACTACCTTCCATGCTTGCCTCCAGGACTTTTCTACAACCTCTCCCATCCTCTGGAACTCCCTACTCCAGTATATCCAGTCAGCTCCTACCCTGTCCGGCTTTAGACTGGCCTTAAAAAACTAATTTATTCAAGGAAGCCTACCCCACCTCCACCTAAATAACTGTATTTCAGTCATCTCCATCGGACTCTAGTTATTAAATTTTGTACCACCTTCCCCTCCCTTTAGATTACACGCTCCTCAACCAAGGCCCCCTATACCTTCTGTATTAAACTGTGTTGTAATTGTCCTGTCCCCCTTTTTATTGTAAAGTGCTGCGCAAACTGTTGGTACCATAAAAATCCTTTATAATAATAATAATATTATCTGTCAATTTGTACAGGAAGGGATATATATATATATATATATATATATAGTATATTACCAAAAGTATTGGGACACCTTTCTTTACACGCGCATGATCTTTAATAGCATCCCAGTCTTAGTCCATAGGGTTCAATATTGAGTTGGCTCACCCTTTTCAGGTATAACAGCTTCAAATCTTCCAGAAGCGCATTTGTGAGGTTACATAGTTACATAGTTAGCAAGGTTGAATAAAGACACCAGTCCATCCAGTTCAACCTGAGTGAGTGTCTACAATTGTCCCTATCCCTGTACATTGCACACTCACATAGGTCCCTACCCTCAAGGAGCCCACAATCCAAGGACCCCATTCATATATCTTTGGAGTGTGGGAGGAAACTGGAGTACCCGGAGGAAACCCACGCAGGCACAGGGAGAACATGCAAACTCCAGGCAGGTAGTGTTGTGGTTGGGATTTGAACCAGCAACCCTTTTTACTGCTAGGTGAGAGTGCTAACCACTATACCACTGTGCCGCCCAAAGGTCAGGCACTGATGTGGATGAGAAGGCCTGGCTCGCAGTCTCATCTCTGAGCCCTTGTACACATGGTCAGAGATTCCAACGGAATGTTTCCTATCGGACCGTTTTGTCGGATATTCCGACTGTGTGTGGTCTGCATCGGACTGTTTCCGTCGGAATATCCGACGGACCAACTTTTTCAACTTGCCGGTAAAATTTTCCGATAAAATGCTCCGATCGGACATAATCCGATCATGTGTAGCCTACTCCGACGGACAAAGTGCCACGCATGCTCAGATCAAATTCCTAGACCAAAGCTATTGGCTACTAGCCTGAACGTAATCCCGTCGTAACGAAATAACGTCATCATGTTATGTACAATCGGATTTTCCGACAACTTAGTCCGACCATGTGTATGCAACATCACTTCTGGACCTCTTCCAGAATTAATCCATCGGAATTACGCCGGCGGATTTGGTTGTCGGAATCTCCGACCATGTGTACGGGGGCTAATACATCCCAAAGGTGTTATAACGGGTTGAACTCAGGACTATGTGCAGGTCAGTCAAGTTCCTTCACCCCAAACTCGCTCATCCATGGCTTTATGGACCTTATTTGTCCACTAATGCACAGGCATGTTGGAACAGGAAGGGGCCATCCCTAACTGTTCCCACAAAGTTGGGAGCATGCAATTGTCCAAAATGTCTTGGTATGCTGACGCCTTAACATTTCCCTAGACTGGAACTGAGGGGTCAAGCCCAACCCCTGAAAAACTACCACACACCATAGTCCCCCTCCACCAAATGATTTGAACCATAAAGCAAGGTCCATAAAGACATGAATGAGTGAGTTTGGGGTTTGGGAACTTTACAGGCCTGCACATAGTTCTAACCAATAGAACACCTCTGGGATAAATTAGAGTGGAGACTGTGAGCAAGGTCTTCCCGGTCACATCAGTGACTGACCATACAAATGCACCTCTGGAAGAATGGTCAAACATTCCTATAGACACACTCATAAACCTTTTTGTGGACAGTCTTCCCAGAAGAGTTAAAGCTGTTATAGCTGCAAAAAGTGTCCCAACTCAACACTGAACCCTACAGACTAATGGGAGGCCATTAACACTCCTGTGCATGTAAAGGCAGGTGTCCCGATACTTTTGGTAATATAGTGTATATATACAGTATCTCACAAAAGTGAGTACACCCCTAACATTTTTGTAAATATTTTATTCATCTTTTCATGTGACAACACTGAAGAAATGGCACTTTGCTACAATGTAAAGTAGTGAGTGTACAGCTTGTATAACAGTGTAAATTTGCTTTCCCCTCAAAATAACTCGACACAGCCATTAATGTCTACACCACTGGCAACAAAAGTGAGTACATCCTTAAGTGAAAATGTCTAAATTGGGCCCAATTAGCCATTTTCCCTCCCCAGTGTCATGTGACTCATTCACGTTACAAGGTCTCAGGTGTGAATGAGAAGCAGGTATGTTAAATTTGGTGTTATCACTCTCATTCTCTCATACTGGTCACTGGAAGTTCAACATGGCACCTCATGGCAAAGAACTCTGAGGATCTGAAAAAAATAATTGTTTCTCTACATAAAGATGGGCTAGGCAATAAGAATATTGCTAAGACCCTGAAACTGAGCTATGGCACGGTGGCCAAGACCATATAGCAGTTTAACAAGACAGGTTCCACTCAGAACAGGTCTCACCATGGTCGGCCAAAGAAGTTGAGTGCACATGCTCAGCATCATATCCAGAGGTTGTCTTTGGGAAATAGACGTATGACTGCTGCCAGCATTGCTGCAGAGGTTGAAGGGTCAACCTGTCAGTGCTCAGACCATACGCCACACTCTGCATCAAATTGGTCTACATGGCTGTCGTCCCAGAAGGAAATCTCTTCTAAAGATGATGCACAAGAAAGCCCGCAAACAGTTTTCTGAAGACTAGCAGGCTAAGGATATGGATTACTGGAACCATGTCCTGTGGTCTGATGAGACCAAAATAAACGTATTTGGTTCAGATGGTGCCAAGCATATGTGGCTGCAACAAGGTGAGGAGTACAAAGACAAGTGTGTCTTGCCTACATTTAAGCATAGTGGTGGGCGTGTCATGGTCTGGGGCTGCATGAGTGCTGCCAGCACTGGAGAGCTACAGTTCATTCAGGGAACCATGAATGCCAACATGTACTGTGACATACTGAAGCAGAGCATGATCCTCTCCCTCAGGAGACTGGGCCGCAGGGCAATATTCCAACATGATAACGACCACAAACACACCTCCAATATGACCACCCTTGCCAAAGAAGCTAAGGGTAAGGGGGATGGAATGGCTAAGCATGTCTCCAGACCTAAACCCTATTGAGCATCTGAGGGACATCCTCAAATGGAAGGTGGAGGAGTGCAAAGTCTCTAACCCCCAGCAGTTCCGTGATGTCATCATGGAGGAGTAGAAGAGGACTCCAGTGGTAACCTGTGAAGCCCTGGTGAACTCCATGCCCAAGAGGGTTAGGGCAGTGCTGGAAAATAATGGTGGCCACACAAAATATTGAAACTTTGGGCCCAATTTGGACATTTTCACTTAGGGGTGTATTCACTTTTGTTGCCAGCGGTTTAGACATTAATGGCTGTGTGTTGAGTTATTTTGAGGGGACAGCACATTTACACTGTTATACAATCTGTACACTCACTATTTTACATTGTAGCAAAGTGTCATATTTCTTCAGTGTTGTCACATGAATAAAATATTTACAAAAATGTGAGGGGTGTACTCACTTTTATGAGATAATATATATATATATATATATATATATATATATATATATATATATATATAGATAGATAGATAGATAGATATAGATATAGATATAGATATATATATATATATATATAGATATAGATATAGATATATATATATATATATATATATATATATATATATATATATAGATATATATATATATATATATATATATATATATATATATATATATATCTATATCTATATCTATATCTATATACATATATATATATATATATATATATATATATATATTTCCAAGGGTAGCCACCATAATTTAAAAATTTAGAGGCACGTCTTGAGAAAGACTGAGCTTCTTGACACGTTGACAAAAAATGCAAATTTCCATTAAATCGTTAAGGAAACATTCTTAAAAAAGGCTTAGAAAAAATGGGATCAGTAACAACCATGTCTTGCTCTCTAGTTTTGCCAGTTACCTTCCATAGAGTTTCCATTAGTTCTTCTTGTCTGCAGCAGGGAAAATGGCATCCGAAGGATGCTGTTTTAAAGCGGGAGTCCGCCGGGACTCTGCGTTTTTTTTTTAAAAAAGCCAGCAGCTACAAATACTGCAGCTGCTGACTTTTAAAATAGTGACACTTACCTGTCCAGCGCGCCCGCTATGTCGGCACCCGAAGCCGATCTCTAGATCGTCTCTCGGGTGCTGCCGCCACCATCTTGGGTATGGGAATCAGGAAATGGAGCCTTTCGGCTTTATTTCACGGTTCCCTACTGCGCATGCGCGAGTCGCGCTGCGCAATAAGGACGGTCCCCGCTGCCTCTGGGATCTGTGTGTTTCCCAGCAGGCAGCGGGGCACTTGCGGAAAGGGACGGGCACTTGCGGAAAGGGGCGTAATCTACGCCCCTTTCCGCAAAGAGCTATCCCAGAAGAGGGTGCAGATACCTGTACTGTACAGGTATCTGCACCCCCCTCCCCCCTGAAAGGTGCCAATTGTGGCGCCGGAGGGGGGGAGGGTTCCGATGAGCGGAAGGTCCACTTTAGGGTGAACCTCTGCTTTAACAATTGTCAGTGTGAAAAGTCACACTCATACACTTTAAGTGTGCCAACTCTTCACTGGCTATGTAAAACTCACCTGACATGCACTAAGTATGGTGTTACAGAAGGATAATTCTAATGTCCTGAGTAAAAGAAATAGGCCAGAATATCTAAACAAATCCAATAGTTTGGCATTTCCTGTATTTTACTTTTGTCAAACATCTATGCAAGATATTATTAGTCAGATGTTACCGTAAATAATGTATAATATGATATCATTATATATGAATTATGACATAACCTTACAGAACAAAAAATACAATGAAAGGACATAGTATAATACAATAACAATGACAAAAGAAGTACAGAGAACATAAACAACATATTACTAGCGTCCAGTTGTATGAATATAGGTTGTTATTAGACAGGAGGGGTGCATTGCGGCTAAGAATTAGCCTTAGGTGTACCATGCCTAATTAGCCTAAATTTTCCAACTTGTCTCAAAGGGAACACATGGTGCTGTCAGGAACAGTGTTATTGCTTGGATCACCTGCTGGTGTCACTGTTTCTTTCGGCATCAAAGGGTGCAGTTCTGGTGGCCACCAGCGGGTGTCTCCCAGCAAATGGACATTCTAGTGATCAAGTTGCACCTGATGTGGAATTTCTGGGAGTATATAAGCCCACCCTTCACTGAGGCTCAGTGCTTCAGAATTCCTTCCTGCAAGCCTTGTCCCTGCCTGATCTGATCTGTTGCCAGAAACCTGTTCCTGATCTGCTTCCTGCCCTGTCCTGGACTCTGTTTCCTGTACCTGGTTCCTGAGACTTGTCCCCTGATTCCTGCCTTGGCTCCCCTTGCTTCTGCTTCCTCCACCTGGCCTCCTGTTCCCCTTGTCTCTCATCCCTGCCTTGTTATATATGTGTTCCCTTTCCATGTGTGTATATATATAGTTAGTTGGTTAGGTTAGGATTTTGGGGTTGCTGTGTATTATTTGCATTCTTGCTTGTTCATTGTTTGCTGTGTTTGGATTGCACGTGTGTCTTTATCCTTGATAAATATATATATTTTCATTTACCTTTGAGACTGATTCCTTTAGTGCAGCCCATTGATCTGTTTACTCTGTGCTGGATGCCTGTGTTAGGCATCCCTCCCATGACAGGTGCTGGAAGTTTACTACAGCTGTGAGTGCTGTAGTAAAAAATTTGAATGATACTGCTTGTCAGGAATCTGAAGTAATCTCAATAAGTAATAATAAGTAATAAGTAATAAAATCTCAGTAATCTGATAAAGGGGCTTAAGCCCCATACACACTATCAGATTTTCTGCTTATTTTTGTCTTCAGATTTACCAAAACCATGTAGTGCAAGGGCCTGCCTGATGGCATACAAATTGAAACTCCTAAGGTTTGACCTCATATTATATGGTTTTGGTAAATCTGAAGGAGAAAAAAAACAGCAGAAAATCTGATAGTGTGTATGGGGCTTTAGCGCTCAGAAACATTGCTAACATCGTGAACAATAAATGGCTCTGCTTTGAGCTTGTGAGTTGCTGGTGAGATTCAATTCTTAAAATTTTCCAACTAACTGCTTTGTCTTGTTTTCAACATAGGCTTGTCATATTAGAGGTAGTAAAACGAGTTCTTAGAACTCTTTAGCCCCTCTAAATGTGCCTTATTTTTTTCAATTAGTTACTTTCTGCCTCTTCAACACCTGTGTTTGCACATAGAAAAAAGTATTTGCACATAAGAAGTCATTAAGCCTTTAAAATATAATATTTATAATGTTTTCCCATGAATATTTTGTTGACCATCATTTCAAAAATATGTCATAATCAAATTATTGGATACCTCAAATTGCAGGTAGTGTACCTATACCAATACCAACAACTTATATTTAGAATTTGTACTTTGGGCTATCATTATTGTTATTGTATCCCATCTACTATCCTTTAATTTTAATTACTTCGCTAGAGGGTGGATAGGTGCTTTGCGACACCGCAAATAAATTGGCAAGTTCAGTCACAGAGGTACCAGCTAAGCAGGTACCAACAATTTTCCCTCTTTGAAAATCAGTAAGCTCTAGCAGTGCATGCAGTGAATGATGAAAGTGAGGCTTCTACCCTGTTAGCTAGTTGTCTTATCACACAACAGAAGCAAAAGAATGAGAGAAAAGGGATGGTGGTGGTAAGAGTTTCAAGCCCCCCATTAATGGTTTCCAATAGGGGGTTTTGTGGTCAAAAAAGTCAGCTGATTGGGAATGGTCTGGGGGTCTTCTAGGGTCAGTCATTTAAGGTCACCTAACCCTCAAGAATATTACAGAAATTCCCAGAATTCATATTATAGCCAAAGGCTGAGGCGGAGGGGGGTCTTTTCCGGTCACCAGAGGGATATTTGAAAAGCCCCTGTTGGTTTTGACTGATTTTGAATACAGTTTTCAAGTATTTATTGATTAAAAGACTTATGATAAATTGTTAATTGTTTATACTTGTGAAAAACAATACACAAGGCCGCAACCATTATTATTCCAGTTTAGTGTGCCTAATGTTCTTTGTATTGTATGTTTGGAATTCATGCTGCCTACCGCCCCATGTTACATCACTTCCACTTTCAACACAGAACATGCCACTTTTACACCTGCAAATCATGTAGTGTTTCCATATTTTTGCACATCCCCTGTAGTTATAACTGGAATACAGTTATTGCTTTAATAATGACCCAGCTAGAGAGATTGCATTTGAGAATCCTGTGTAATAGATAGTTCTAGTATGATGGTAGAAGTTGTCTTCTACTAGAAATGGTGGGGCCTGTAGACAATGTTGAATACTTGTTGGCCAATGATGTTAAACAGATAAATGATTGGAGTGCTTACTGCAAAGATTTCGCTGTGACTGAGGTATAAAGATAAACAAAGATTTGGGGGGCACACTCTAAAATATGCATTAAAGATGGTGCAGCCATAAGACCATACAAACAGAACAAAATATTACAGCGCACATATGCAAAAATGATATTTTACCTCCTACAAGACTATTTAAAACACCTGAACATTTTCAAAAAATATGGGGATTTAATCACACCATATGGCTATATGGTGCTTAAGCCCACTTTGGCTCATCCCTACATGGGAGAAATACACTCCTCTATATGGGAAAACTAAAGAACTCTTTGCCTCTTATTAGTATCCACCTGTGCTATAGGAGGAGTCCTATAGTTCTCCCATATAGAGGAGTTTATTTCTCCCATGTAGGATTGATCCGAACACTCCCCTGGTTCGGTTCGCACCAGAACCTTTGAACGGACCGAAAATTTGTACGAACTTTAGTACCCTATAAAAGTCTATGGGACTAGAACGTTCAAAATCAAAAGTGCTAATTTTAAAGGCTAATATGCAAGATATGCAACAGACAACACCAGCAATAAGGGGTATCTTCAGGTGTATACTGTGCTGAAGGCACACAACACCCACTCTAACTCCTGCAGATGCCTGTATTAGAGAATACCAGCAATAAAGGGTAGATACAGGTGTATACTGTGCTGTGCTGGAGGCACACAACACCCACTAACTCCTGCAGATGCCTGCATTAGAGAACACCAGCAAAAAAGGGTAGCTACAGGTGTATACTGTGCTGGAGGCACACAACACCCACTTTAACTCCTGCAGATGCCTGAGAAAAGAACACGCTGTCCCTGCCTATCTAGCTCTTTCCCTGCACGCCGGAACACACTACACAAGGCAGCCGCGCTGGCGGCCTTATATAGTGTGGGGCGTGTACTAAACCCCCTGAGCTATAATTGGCCACAGGCATCCTGCCTGTGGCCAATTATGGCTCTTGTCGCTCCTAGCGCTGTGATTGGCCAAGCATGCGGGATCACAGTGCATGCTTGGCCAATCATGAGCCAGTAATGCACTGCGATGGCGTAGTGCATCGTGGGCCGTTCGTGCCACACAAATTTGGTGCGAATGGTCTAAAAAGTTCTGAATTCGCCAAACAGACGAACGGCCAATGTTCAAGTCGAACATGCATTCAAGCCGAACACCGAGCTCATCCCTACTCCTATGAGTATATTTAACCACTTTAAGACCAGCCGACACAGTTGTACTGTGGCAGATTGGCTCTACCGAGTGAATCGCCATCTTTGTACGTCAGCCGATTTAAGAGTTCTAGGGAGTGCACGACGCCGGAGCTGATGCGCTTAGCGGCGGCCGCGATGTATGCCGGCTACCCACGATCGCTCCTGAGAGAGACAAAATGGGGATCTGTCAATGTAAACAGACAGATCTCCTTTCGGACAGGGGAGGAGAGATCTGCTGTTCCTAGTGATTAGGAACAGCGATCTCTCTCCTCCTCCAGTCACTACACTCCCCTTCATCACCCCCCTAGTGTTAACCCCTTCCCTGCCAGTGACATTTATACAGTAATCAGTGGTTATTTTTAGCACTGATCGCTGTATAAATGTCACTGGTACCAAAAACTTGTCAATATATGCTTATTGCAATTTCTTTTATTTTTTATTTTTTGCATATTTATTATAGTGTAAGTAAAACGGAAAATTTCCTATCAAATACCGTAATTTTTCTTTCCTGATGGACTCCATGGCAGCCTACGTGTGGGTTAACCCCACCTTCTCTCCAATGCTAGACTGCATTACGTAACTTGTCAACTCTTGACCAATGGGTGGGAACTCTGTCTGCATGGAGTCCATCAGGAAAGGAAAATTACAGTAAATATTTGATAGGAAATTTTCAGTTTTGCTGACAGACTCTGATTAAAAATAAACTTTTAATTTGTCCTGTCAACCAACAGGATTCTTAAACCAAAGTTTACAGATGATAAAGAAGCAGGTTCTATGCAATAATTTGACATGAAAGTATTAATGGAGGCCCACAAGACCGCTTTACAGATGACATCTGGAGCCATGTGGCAGCCAAGAAGCCGCCATGCCTCTGGAGGACTGTACCTCTGGAGGAGCCAAGCTCTTAGCCCTGTAAGCCTGTTGGATGGTTTAGAGGATTCAAGCTGTGATCGTTCTAGTCGGAGCTCGCTTGCTCTTTTTATTCCCGGAGTGTAGGATAAACAGGTAGTCTGAGTGCCTACTCACTTACTACAAGTTACTTGCAGGTATTCCTTCAATATTTCCCCTACATCCAGTGGGTGAGCCTCCGTGGACACTGGGGCCCTGAATATAGGTAGGACAATTTCTTGGTTCTCATGGAACACTGACGTGACTTTCAGGTTTGAACCGAGCATAGGAATGAGGACCACTTGGTCCGGGAAGAAAGTCATGAATGGTTCTTTGTGTCCTAAGGATCTGATCTCAGAGACCTTTTTAGCCAAAGTGATGGCCACGAGGAAATCGATTTTTGCCAAAACGTCTTTGATAGAATCTGAAACGGTTCCCATGGTACCATGATGTTCCAGAGAAAACTGATAGGGCTGAGACTTGGACCCTGAGGGAGCTGATGGACAGAGATAGATCCAGATTGTAGGAATTCCAGGATGTCTTGGATACCCGGATCTCTGAACGGTCTTCCCTTAGAGGATGAGAATTCAATGAACTTGGCCCATATTCTCCCATAGACCTTATTAGTGCTTGCCTTTCTTGAGCTCATGAGGGTGGAAATTACTCCTGAAGTGCATCCGAGGGTTTATAGCCTCTCCCTCTCAAGAACCAGACCATCAGTCTCCAAAGCGCCGATCAAGGGTGCAGAATTGCTGGCCTGGGGGGAAGAGGAAATGGGTCCCGGAAGCTGAGCTGGGACAAGAGGGGAAACCATGGCCTGTTTGGCCAGTAAGGAACTATCACCACCATTTTGACTGCTTCTGCTTGGAGTCTCTGCAGAAACTTGAAGATGACCGGGAACAGGGGGAAGGCATATGCCCTGCTGAAGCTCCACTGATCTGTCAGAGCATCTACTCTGAAGGCCTAGCTGCAACGTCTCCGAGAATAATACTTCCCGATCTTGAAGTTGCACGGGATGCAAATAAGTCGAGAACGACTCCCAAGGACAGGATCCATTAGAACATCTCCACATGAAGGGACCATTCGTTGTTGTCTAACTGTAAGGGAGACAGAAAGTCCACTTGGATATTCTGGGTTCTGGGAACGAAGACTGCCGAGATATTGGCCAAGTTTTTCTGAGTCCATGACATGATGAGCTTGACTTCTTGGAATAAGGTGGATCTCCGATTGTTCCCTTTTCTACTCACATAGGAGACTGATTTGGTTTTGTCCATTCTTAATGACACTGATTGCCCCTTCAGGAGATGACTGAAGGCTTGAAGGGCACACCAGGCTGCCCGCAGTTTCAGGACATTCAAGCCTTGATTGTGTAGACGAGCATCCCACCTACCTTGTGCAAGTTCTGGCCTGCAAAGGGCTCCCCCACCGACACCGCTGGTATCGGTTGTGACCGTTACCCATGAGACAGGGCAATGGAGGCTGTTCCTCATTACTATTGTTATGTAAATGGATTGGTTGCTGTTTCCTGTGTTACAGGAATAATTTTTTTCAAAATTGTTGGTCTTTTTTTGTTTATAGCGCAATAAAAACTGCAGAGGTGATCAAATACCACCGAAAAAAAGCTCTATTTGTGGAAAAAAAAGGACATAAATTTTGTCTGGGTACAACTTTGCACAACTGCGCAATTGTCAGTTAAAGAGACGCAGTGCCATATTGCAAAAAATGGCCTGGTCATTAAGGGGGCAAATTCTTCCGGTTCTTAACTAGTTAAGGTGATGTTGCATTTTTAAATAATGATTCCAAGCAGCAATTGGTTTATAAGACAGACACATTGCAAATATTTTTATTCTCCCAAATATTCTCCCAAATATGTTAATTTAGACTTGTTTAATCATACAGTTCCTGAATTGTGATTGCCCAAATTCCAAGCTGTATTGTTCATCACAGATCATGCAGATCTATATAAATATTCAGAAGGATCAAAAAGTGTAGAATTGGCAATTCTACAGATATGATCCTCCCTATTCCCAAGAAAAAGGTGTCTTGATACCAAGCATACTCAAGTATTAGATCATAAAATAAAACATAAAAGGCACTGCTTTTAATTCATAACAATCTGTCTCAGACACAACAGCAGCATTTCCATAGGGTGATATTTGTTGGAAAAATACAAAGCAATTTTTTTTTTTTTAAATGTGTATTTTTTTTTGTATTTTTTTTTTTCTCTACACCATGTAAGAAGCAATGACCAAAATAAAATGTTTAACTCCTAGCATAATGCTTGCTACTAGCATGACATCTATGAAATGCATATCTGAAAAAATAAATAGCAAATTGGTTTCAGCAGCTAGCATTTACTGCAAAATTCTTTGTAGTTGCTATGGTGATTTCTGATAGCTGCAAGCAGATGCTGTGAGCAATAGTTATATTCCTACATCATACCTGTCAAGTGGGTGCCAAACCAGCATGCCTTTTGTTACACACTGCTGTTTTTCTTACTTTGAAGTATAGTTCTCATTACAGTTCAAGTAGAATAATTACAATATTTACGCTGTATATCCATCCTTTTCTAATGACCTCTAGAATTTATGTTAAACTCCTTTATTTACTATACCATAAATCATGTCCAGACTGGTGTGCTCTATGTGTTTGCTGCAGTGTATTTTGCTTGAAATAAATGTATGCAAAAAAAGAAAAAATATTAAGCCCCCCAAAAAAACTATAAAAAAAAAAAAAAGTTTTAAAAAATAAAAAATGTTTGTGCAAGTGATAATATGGTGCATAGTATTACATAAATAAGGAGATAAACATTTAATTTGTTATTGTAATTAAAGAAATGATTACATTTACATTTTTTAATACCATATTCCTACATTTTTTTTCATAGACGGTATTACAATGAATTGTTTCTAGACATAAGAAAATCGGGTGCAAATAGTGTGTACGTGTTATACAACCAATACTTCAATTTTAACTGCCTCAGAGGGGACAGGAAGGGGGTGGGACGAGTGCAGTCAGTTTACATACAATGAGAATCTCCTGTTTACTTGGCGGCCTCTATAATAGGAAGTCCCGTCTCCTGGGCCACCATTGGACCACTGTCTGTCTATCATAGGTGATTCTCACTGTATGTAATCTGTCGGCACTCATCCCACCCCCCTCCCTGTCCCCTCTAGGCTGCAGATGGGCACCGATCAGGCTTCACTGATGGGAATGGTGAGGCTTCTGCATTGATGGCAAGGCTGCTGCATTGATGTCAATGGTGAGGCTGCTGCATTGATGGCAATGGTGAGGTTGCATTGATAGCACTTGTGAGGCTGCAGATGAGCATTGATCAGGCTGCATCGATGGCAATGGTGAGGCTGCAGATGGGCTCTGACCCTTATTTTGCTTCAAAGTTCCTTAATTGACCCCATATGTCAGCAGGCTGGTTACCTGCCTGTTTGTGTTTAATCTGCTTGCAATGTTATGTGCAAAATGACAAATTTTTATTCTTGCTTGACTCCACAGTTTCCTTCAATGCCACAGGAATGTCAGACTGTGGCCTTTCCCTTTGCCACCCGTTGGGACTTTCCCAACTGTGGAGGTGCAATTGATGGGAAACATCCACATCGTCCCACCCCCCAACTCGGGGGGTCATACTATTATAATTACAAGGGGTATAATAGTATAGTGGTGTTGGCGGTAGTGTCAGCTACTTATGAGTTCCTCTATGTGGACATGGGGAAAAATGGCCGGATGTCAGATGGTGGAGTGATCGCCCAGATGGAGTTCTACTGGCATCTCTAGAATGGCAGCTTGGGCTTGCCACCTCCAGAAGACAATGTGGAAGTTCTCCCCTTCGTCTTTGTCACTGATGAAGCCTTTGTGCTGGGGGGACCATCTTAGCCATTCCCTATGAGGACCCTCACCCCAAACCAGAGGGTTTTTAATTACCAGCTGGTCAGAGCCAGAAGAGTGGTGGAGAACGCTTTTGGGATAATGGCCAGGCGGTTCTGCCTATTTTTGACCTCGGTCCACATGGCGGAATATAAACAGAACCATATAGTGCTTGCCCAATTTTCTAAGTAATAATACTACAAACTATCTGGCCACAGTTGGGCCTGAGGCCAACTTTCCTGATGCTACATCCCTGACAGCACTTGAAGCTGGCCATCTTGGCTTGCCCCCCCAAAACACCCGTGAGGTCAGAAGAAGATACATGAAGTACTTTGCGGGTAGGGGGGGCATTGATATGCCAGACAGTGTCTGAGACATTTTTTAAATACATTTATATTTGAAACTGGAATAATATTTGCTTTCCTTTACTGCTTGGGTTTCTTTTAGGCCCCTTTCACACATGCGGACATTATGTCCGTATTTCATCCATCCGTTTGCGGATGAAATACGGACATACATGCATTCCTATGGGATAGTGGGTGTCTGCGGATAAACATCCGCAGACACCCGCTATTGTCCGCTTCCGCTACTGTCCGATTCTGCAGACGGAGGAAAATCCTATTTTTCTATCCGTCTGCAGAGCGGATTGGATGAACACAGACAGACGGTTTGTACTCATCCGATCCCCATAGAGGAGAGCGGAGAGCTGACAGGGCGGTCCCTGCACAGTGTGCAGAGACCACCCTGTCTGCTGCCGGCTCAGCGGGGACAACGGAGCGATGCCCGCTGAGCAAGCGGATCATCACGGAGCGGATCATTACTGATCCGTCCTGTGTGAAAGGGGCCTTAGCTGTCTCCTAGCTTTTTTTATTTTTTATTTGTTTTGGGCTTTTTTCTTCAACAGTGCAAAGCAAATTTCTTTGAGACATGAGGTGACAGTCTCTTCTTCAGCTAATATTATTATTATGTTGAAAAATAAATAAGCTGCGCTACATCGGTAACATACAAATTTAATAGATAAGTGTTATATCTATGTGCTACACCACACCGGCCACATCAAATTGCCAGAGCAATGCAAATGCCACAGTAACCACCCTGTGGTAAACCCATATGTGTGTTAGACAATAAATCTAAACTCAAATAAGCTCTATAAATGAAAAATGACATCTGTGAAAAAGACAAAATGACATCAAAATGAATATAAGGGAACGTGCAGAAAAGATTCCTATAAAAGTGATGACCATTGAAATAAAGTCCAATTAGAGGTGATATCGAAAATAAAGCTTACACCCGTGCATATTTAACAAAAATAGTCCTTTGATAAAAGGAAAAACAGCAGATTCCTCCACTTGTGAACTATGTGTGATCCACCACCAATATGTGAAGATTCACTTCTTACCACAAGTCTGTGGCCCCCGTTACAGAGGGTCCTAGAAAGCGTGTATAGATAATGTGTTTCCCAAGTTCTCAAAACGATCCTGCTGGTCTCCTTAATACACCATCTCCCCCATATAAACTGTATATCCGAACATCTTCAGCTTATCTTATATAACCCAAGACTCATGGATGCATATGAGCAACATGGAAAAAATATAATGGCTCCAATAGTGTAAAACCTTCAATTTATTTCAATATAAAAATACAGTAGTGCACTTACAATATACAAAGAAAAACAGAAGCCTCAAGTCCGGTGTGCCAGCCAGCACACACACGGACAAACCCGTCCTTCCTGCATCCTCCGACCACTAACACGAGGTGATGCCAGCGTGACGCTTCGCCCCGGGCTCTCTGATTGATAGCAGATAGCACATGTTGACACACTGTGTGCATCTTCAAAATATGACTTTTCTAAAAATTCAAAACAGTTTTTTAAAATTTCAAATCGATGCTAGCTAGTTCTGTGTGTTTTTGATTCTCCCTTAAACATCAATTATGTTCTTCATTTTTTGTTGAAAATCATTGATGTTTTTCTTTAGATTCTCTAAATCGCAATAGCACCCCATTATCTCCCCGATGAGGATCTGAGCACTTTCACTGGTAAAATTACATTCTTCTTCCACAACATCCACATCACCTAAAAATAAACAAATAACCCACCATGTTTGCATTTCATTCTAGTTACAAACCCATCTAGACAACAAATTTCTTTGAATAGAAATCGGCCTGAAGAAATGTAGTTAACTGCAACTGCAACTTCCCAAAACATCATATTTTAGTGGGCAAATTAACAATGTTTCTTACGACCAACTGAACCCATGAAAGTTGTCATTTTAAACTGTACAATAGTAAAGAAAATCACATGGAGCAGTATGCAAGTAATAATAATAATAATATGAACACAGGACAACTACTTACGTTTTTGAATAACTCTCTTGATCTTTCTGTACTGATCATGCTCCCTCAGTTTCAGATCTGACCAGCGTTTCCTCAGTTGATCCTTGGATTGTCGTACCCCAAAATTCTTCTGCAGACTCTTCACAACTTTAGTCATGATCTTGGCCTTTCTCACATTTGGGCTTGGGTAAGGTCCATGCTTCCCATCATAGTGAGCCCACTTCAAAATTTTCCCCATCTCCACCATCTCTACAAAGGACATTTTTGAGGCCTTAATTCTCCTCCTGGATTGGGACGTTTCTGACTCTGGGCTTTCGTTGTCCTCCTTGTTGCTGAAATTAGCACGCACCTGCTGTGTCTCCGCCATGTGCTCTCCCTACTGCGCCGAAAGAGAAGGGGTGGGGAATAGACTAGAAAGAATATCAGGGGCGGGCGGAGTGTCACCCATGCACAGTGTATATAAAACGTAACACGCGTGCATCGTACATACAATCTGTGAGCGGAGGACGGAGTATCGGAAGCGACGATTGTTATAACGAAGGTACAATTTAAACTTGGTGCATCAGTGGCCTATACTGCTTATAGATTGAGGCCTATATTGGGTTAAGATTAGGAGAGTTTAGCCTGACATAAGGGTTTGTCTTGTGTTGTGTCTTGCAGAGAAAATGGATGGGTTCAAAGACCACAGCTTTCTACGAATCTTCATTGACAAGTACAGGGGGCTGGCCTGCCTATGGCAGGTCAAACACCCCCATTACAATAAGAAAATAAAGAGGCAGGCAGTGCTGGAGAAACTACTGGATTTGGTGAAGCCGGTGGTCCCCCGCGGCAACCATCAGCTATTTAAAAGCCAAAATTGGTGGCCAGAGGAGCACATATCTGAGGGAGAGCAAGAAGGTCCAGGATTCCCAGAGGTCTGGAGCTGCAGCAGATGACATTTATGTCCCCAAGCTGTGGTACTATGAGAGATTGCATTTTCTGTTAGCCCAGACTGAAATTAGGGAATCCCTCTCAACCCTTCCTTTCACGCTTCCTTCCACACTTCCTTCCACCCCAGCTGAGGCTTCCGATGTCCAACCTGGGACTTCCAGCCAGTAAGAAGTGGAGGAGGCCAGCTTGAGCCAGGTATAGTATTGTTCTACATCTATTTTTTGTAAAAATGAATGAAGTTAACTAGATGTGATTATTGATCACTAATTGCTGATTTAATAAAGTGTTTTACATATCAATTGACAGTAGTAGCCAAAAATAATTGGGACAAGAATGAAAAATGCTGGGCTCAGAATGATAGTCTATTTATTTGTTAACATTCAATTTGCAACAGTCATGAGCTGAAAATTGTGTGTGATTGATGAACCAAAAATTAAAACTATGTCCCTTTTTCATACACAAGAAAATCTCAGCCAGGAGGAGGCCGCGGAATGTGGCAGTGAGGAGTTGGCTGTGGAATGTGGCAGCCAGTAGGAGGCAGGGGTTGGTGGCAGCCAGGAGGTGGGCAGGCCTAGGAGCCTCACAGAATCCCAGGTCCCTCCCCTCTGCCCTCCAACCAAAAGGCCCAGGAAGGGGAGGAACACGCTGATTGGGAAGGCTTCTGCGGCCCTCAAAACCACCCCAATCTTCAAGAGGCCTTTGCCTCCATGGCTGCATGAAAAATGCTGAAAATGGAGGAGAGGCAATGCCTCATGTGTCAAGAACTAATTTATCACACACTAAATAAGGGGTTGAGGGGACAACTCACCAACAAAAACCACTTGTGTGAGTTGGACCATTCTCCTCCTCCTTCTGCCACACCTCCAACACCACAGCCACAGCCTAGAAGGAAGCATGGAAGGAAGACCAGAGAGTGATGGCCTGGGTTAAGTCTGGTCTGACAAAAGATGCAGGCTCTTGTATGACCACAGCCTGGGGACATAGATGTCATGTCTGCTGCTGTTCCTGATCTCTTGGACTTCTGGACCAGATTGTACTCCCTTATATATGGACTCCTCAGGCCACCAATTTTGCCTATAAATAATTGATGTGTGCCCTGGGGGCCAAAGGCTTTGCCAATTTCAGCACTTTCTCCAAAGTTGCCTTCCTCTTTATTTGGTTATGACCCCTAGTAAAGTTTTTTTTGTTAAAGAAATACTTGCCTATGTGTTTTACTTAAAAAATGACAGTTTATTTGTGGATAGGCAGGTACATTTCAAAAATACAAAGTCAAATTAACAAGGGACACCAACACCAAACAACTGACAATGAAACAATAAAATAAAAAGATAATAATGGGGTTGTGGTAAGTTGATACACAAATTAAATGATCAAACAATAAATAGAGGACTAGGAGATATCGCCACAACACTTCATGGTAAGAAGTGGATATCCCAATATAATCATTCAAAGAAAAAAGAAGGTGCCACCATCCATAATGAATACAGCAAATACAAACTAGACAGGACTTGGGGACTTTAAAGGCACCAGTATAAACCAAAATACAATGAGCTAATTTTTATACATTTATTCAAAAAGATACAAAACAATGATTAAAAACCATAAACAGAGATTCTGTTCATTCACTGGGACCTACATCAGCAATAACATCACAATACAGCACAATATAATGGTAAGTATATAATAGCATGGGTTACAATTAGCTATTATATACTTACCATTATATTGGGCTGTATTGTGATGTTATTGCTGATGTAGGTCCCAGTGAATGAACAGAATCTCTGTTTATGGTTTTTATGGTTTTTAATCCCATCTAGTTTGTATTTACAAAAAAATTATGGACATCACCAACAAAAAAAATTTATGGAGATCTTGATTAAAAAAACAACCACAAAATGAAAAAAAAAATTAAAACATAAAAATAAAAAATGATTTGGGAGATCTGATGAATAAAAATATTATATTCATGAAATCAGGAGAAATAATAAAGAAAGAAGTTTGTGAAAAGTCTGTATGAATATGAGCAGCAAAACAACTTAATTCTTCTAGCATTATAAAGAAAAAGATAATGCTCTGCATGAAACAATTTCTAACATTGCAGCGTGACGAATGTGCTATATACATTACGAACGCTAGTTTTACCAGACCGAGCACTTCCGTCTCATAATTTATTCTGGGCATGCATTGCACTTTGTGCGTCGGACTGGTCTACACACGATCAGAATTTACGTGATCGGATTTTGTTGACGGCAAATTTTAGATCCTGCTCTCAAACTTTGTGTATCAGAAATTCCGATGGAAAAAGTCAGATGGAGTCTACACACGGTCGAAATTTCTGACAACAAGCTCCGAATGCACATTTTCCATCAGAAAGTCCGACCATGCGTACAGGACATTAGGCCTCTTTCACATGTGCAGACCGTTCAGATCCACCTGTCAGTTTTTTCAGGCATCCGGCTCCGTTCGGATCCGCCTGTCAGATTTTTCATCAGATCGGATGAAAATGGACAGGTCTGTCCCTGCACAGTGCACTGACACGGAGTTGTCATCCGTCGGCTCAGCGGGGATCAACAGAGCGATCCCCACTGAGCAAGGGGATGGCTAAGGGGCCTTAAACCCAAAAGCAAACATTGATTATATTGTAGCTCACAAATTCTTAGATGTGGTGGTTGCATTCATTTTCTTTTATAGGCTTTTTTTGCTTTAGTTTCATCTGGTGATCCAACCAGCAAGTCTGTTGTCTCTCAACAGAACAAGGTCTCTTGCAAATGTAGTAGTAGAGCATTGAGACAAACCAGGGGTGCTTACAATAATCAGCTTTTATTTATTTATGTAAAACCTTTTATCTCAAAAGAAAAAAAAGAAGTTTGCTAAGGTAACTGTAGTGTAGGGCTCAGGCACACAGGACGTTTTTAAAGCTGCTATTAGGGACGTCTGACATTTTTTTAACTGCCTCTAAATGTCCCTCCATGTTAGCCTATAGCCGCGTACACACGGGCGGACTGTCTGGCCAACTTAGTCCGTCAGACAATCCGACGGACAGTCCGTCATACTTTCGAATGAACGGACTTGACCACACACGGATGAACAACAGTCCATCGAAAGCTTGCGCGATGACGTGTACAGCACGTACGACGGGACCAGAAATAGGAAGTCCAATACACAGCAATACAACCTTTCGCCGTGTAAATCCTTTCTGAGCATGCACCATACTTAGTCCGTCGAACTAGCCTACTCACGAGCGGACTGTCCGCTGAAACCAAAGTTGGACGGACAATATTACGGAAATTCCGAAATACTTAGTCCGCCAGACTGCACGCTGAAAAAGTCAGCTGAAGCCCACACACGAGCGGACTGTCCGCTGAAATGTGTTTCGACGGACTAAGTTGGCCAGACAGTCCGCCCGTGTGTACGCGGCTTATGTGTCCACGCACACATAAACTGTCAGAGGTGTTTGGAGGCATAAGCGTTTAGGGGCAGTAGAAAAAATTACGGCCTGTGCTCCCAGGTGCAGTAAAAACTAAAACGCCCATAAACACTGCTAAACGCTATAACAAGATGTTGGCCATGTTTACCTGCATTTGGCATTTTTAGGCATTTTTACAATAAAGGGAGTGTTTTTACTGAAAAAAGCCCAAAAATGCCCATAAATGTTATTCAAAAACATGGCTAACAGCATGTTTTTAATGCTGTTTTTTCCTGGCAGCAGTGCTGGCTTTTTTTTAAATGTCCTGTGTGCATGAGACCTAAGTTGAAGCTTGGCTTTAATTGTATAGTGTATCTAAATCTGATAGTACATCTAACACTCTCTTTCCCCTAAATTACCACAATGCTACTGTCCAAAGGTACCCTGTGCTCCTTAATCCAGACTGGGGGCACTGTAATACAGGAGGTGAGTTATTGGACTGATCACCAGGGAGCTAAAAAGACTAAAAAAAGAATACTAATGCAGCCACCACATCTAAGGATTGGTAAGCTGCAATATATTGCATTTTTGGTTTTGGGTTCCAGACCGGTTTAACATTAAACAGATGTCACTGATGCCTAAATTCCAAATTTATAAGCAAAAGCATCAGTATTCATCAGTCAACTTGGCAATAACACTAATTTGCTTACCTAAATGATTCTTAAATATATTTAAGGACATACAGCCTAAGGCTTTTATGTATGTTTTTTTTTTTTTCTTATTTATACTCTGAATGTTTTATTATAATATTACAATTAACGTTTTATTATAATATTATATTGGACGGATTAATAAAAATTTTTTAAATGTGGTTTTAATACTTAATTATTATTCTTAATACTGTCACTGTAACAGATAATTGCAGTATTAAACAAATACACAATGCCCCTTCCAGGCTGATGTAGCATCTGCAATGTCATATGTAGGCTGAAGGATTATTTTGCTAATGAAGCCTCTGCCTGCATGTGACCACTATGTCATAGCAGCTCAATGAGAAAAGTCACCATCAAGTGCCCCACACTCCTCCTCTTCCTCATATCTCACTTCCTGTGTCCACTGCAATACTTAAAGCGGAGGTCCATCCTAAAGTGGACCTTCCGCTCATTGGAATCCCCCCCCCTCCGGCGCCACAATTGGCACCTTTCAGGGGGGAGGGGGTGCAGGTACCTGTACAGTACAGGTATCTGCACCCACTTCTGGCGTATATTCTGCAGAAGGTACGCCCCTTTCCGCAGAATCTACGCCCCTTTCCGAAAGTCCCCCGCTGCCTGCTGGGAAACACACGGATCCCAGAGACAGCGGGGACCATCCTTATTGCGCAGCGCGACTCGCGCATGCGCAGTAGGGAACCGGGAAATGAAGTCGAAAGGCTCCACTTCCTGATTCCCATACCCAAGATGGCGGCGGCAGCTCCCGAGAGACGATCGAGAGATCGGCTTCGGGTGCTGACATCGCGGGCGCGCTGGGCGGGTAAGTGTCATTATTTTAAAAGTCAGCAGCTTCAGTATTTGTAGCTGCTGGCTTTAAAAAAAAAAAAACGGAGGAACTCCCAGCAGACTCCCGCTTTAAGGCCTCTAGTGACAGATAGGGAGGTCTCAGAAGGTCTTTCAGAGGCATACATTATGCCACTTTAGGCAGGGAAAGGGGTCATGGAGCCATGCAGAGACATTACAGGAAGTTGCAATAAATACTCCACACTGCCCGTGGTTTACAGTTAGGCTAGGTTTACACTACTGCGATCTGATTTTGATCCGACTTTCAGTGCAATCATGCAGTGCAACGAGGATGCTATTTTGAAATGGTTTACGTGTTTTATAGGGCCAAGCTTGTGCTGGAATCGCACCAAAGTAGTGTAGGAACCTTTTCCAGAATCGTGCTGCACTAAGTTTCATTGACGTGAATGGTCACCATTGAAAATAATAAGATTTCCATTGCCATGCGATTCCATGAGACTCACGTCATGGTATAGCCATGGTTATAGGATTCAAAATCTATACAAACAGAGCAGATATAACAAAGTTCTTGGCAATTTTGTGGCAATAGCAGACAATTTCCATCATTCAAAAGAACAATCATGTTGAAACTGTCCACTACATTCTGGTAGCCATGGTTAATTGTTTCCCAGTTTTCTGCAACCAGAAAGTGGCATTGTTACAGTTATAATAGTTTTTGTGTAGTTGTTGGAAACTGGGAGGCTTCCAACTCATAACCAGACCAACATTTCCTGGATAGTCCTGTTAAACTTAAGCATTAATTAGGTTTAAAAACCTATTTTAGTGCACTATGCTTCATATTGTATATGCTAGTATACAGTATCTCACAAAAGTAAGTGCAACCCTCACATTTTTGTAAATATTTTATTCTATCTTTTCATGTGACAACACTGAAGAAATGACACTTTGCTACAATGTAAAATAGTGAGTGTACAGCTTGTATAACAGTGTAAATTTGCTGTCCCCTCAAAATAAATCAACACACAGCCATTAATGTCTAAGCCGCTGGCAACAAAAGTGAGTACACCCCTAAGTGAAAATGTCCAAATCGGGCCCAATTAGCCATTTTCCTTCCCCGCTATCATGTGACTCATTAGTGTTACAAGGTCTTAGGTGTGAATGGAGAGCAGGTGTGTTAAATTTGGTGTTACTGCTTTCACTCTCTCATACTGGACGCTGGAAATCCAACATGGCACCTCATGGCAAAGAACTCTCTGAGGATCTGAAAAAAATAATTATTGTTCTACATAAACATGGTCTAGGCTATAAGAAGATTGGCAAGACCATGAAACTGAGCTGCAGCCCCGTGGCCAAGACCGTGCAGTGGTTTAACAGGACAGGTTCCACTCAGAGCAGGCCTCGTCATGGTCAAATAAATAAGTTGAGTACACATGCTCAGCGTCAAATACAGAGGTTGTGTTTGTTAAATAGATGTATGAGTGCTGCCAGCATTGCTGTAGAGGTTGAAGGGGTGGGGGTTCAGCCTGTCAGAGTTCAGACCATACGCCCCACGCTGCATCAAATTGGTCTGCAGGGCTGTCATCCCAGAAGGAAGCCTCTTCTAAAGATGATGCACAAGAAAGCCCGCAAACAGTTTGCAAGACAAGCAGACTAAGGACATGGATTACTGGAACCATGTCCTGTGGTCTGATGAGACCAAGATAAACTTATTTGGTTCAGATGGTGTCAAGCGTGTGTGGCAGCAACCAGGTGAGGAGTACAAAGACAAGTGTGTCTTGCCTATAGTCAAGCATGGTGGTGGGAACATCATGGTCTGGGGCTGCTTGAGTACTGCGGTCACTGGGGAGCTACAGTTCATTGAGGGAACCATGAATGCAAACATCTTCTGTGACATACTGAAGCAGAGCATGATCCCCTCCCTTCGGAGACTGGGCCGCAGGGCAGTATTCCAACATGATAACGACCTTAAACACACCTCAAAGACGACCACTGCCTTGCTAAAGAAGCTGAGGGTAAAAGTGATGGACTGGCCAAGCATGTCTCCAGAATTAAACCCCATTGAGCATCTGTGGGGCATCCTCAAATGGAAGGTGGAGGAGCACAAGGTCTCCAACATCCACCAGCTCTGTGATGTCATCATGGAGGAGTAGAAGAGGACCCCAGTGACAACCTGTGAAGCCCTGTAAACTCCATGCCAAAGAGGGTTAAGGCAGTGCTGGAAAATAATGGTGTCCACACAAAATATTGACACTTTGGGCCCAATTACGACATTTTCACTTGGTGTACTCACTTTTTTTGCCAGCGGTTTAGACATTAATGGCTATGTGTTGAGTTATTTTGAGGGGACAGCAAATTTACACTGTTATACAAGCTGTACACTCACTACTTTACATTGAGGCAAAGTGTAATTTCTTCAATGTTGTCACATGAAAAGATAGAATAAAATATTTACAAAAAAGTGAGGGGTGTATTCACTTATGTGAGATAATGTATATCTGAATTTTTAAAGCATAACAGTATACTGAAACATGAAAAGGGAGGGATTCCGGCACTCCAAATAGTGTGATGTCCTTAGTAAAATGGTGCAATGGCAGCTTTAATAGCACATCTAGATCGGTCACTATTTATTAAAATAAAAATAAAATCAGGAGGCAGCCATCCTCAGAGGGTGTCCATTGCCTCTGTCAGTAAAGTCCCATACACACTATTAGATTTTCTGTTGATTTTTTCCTTCAGATTTACTAAAACCATATAATATGAGATCAAATCTTCAGAGTCTCAATTTGTATTCAATCACGCAGACCCTTGCACTACATGGTTTTGGTTAATCTGAAGACCAAAATCAGCAGAAAAACTGATAGTGTGTATGGGGCTTCAGGAGAGTAAAAGAAGGGGGGGGGGGGGGTGGAGGCGCCAACTCTGATGATTCTATTATAGCATTAAGTGTTAGTGTAATATATACACTTACTGGGCATCCCCACCCTGCAAACCCGTATGTGTATATATTACACTAACACTTAATGATATGATAAAATCATCCGAGTTGCCGCCTCCACCCCCCTTCTTTTACTCTACTGAAACATGAAACAACAATGTAATAGACATGTTTATTACAGGATCAAGTAGACATAAATTAATTTGACTAGAACAGTTTGATGTTGCCTGGCTGTACGTTTCTATTAACTATTTTGTTTTATTGATTTTTTTTTAAAATCCTTATTATCCACTTCAGCTCCGGACCAATAAATACCTTAAGGACCAGAGGTCTTTTTGCAATTTCGCACTGCGCTGCTTTAACTGGTAATTGCGCGGTCATGCAATATTGCACCCAAACGAAATTTGCGTCCTTTTCTTCCCACAAATAGAGCTTTCTTTTGATGGTATTTGATTGCCTCTGCGATTTTTTTTTTTTTGCGATATAAATGGAAAAAGAGCGAAAATTTTGAAAAAAAAAGATATTTTCTTCTTTTTGTTATAAGAAAAATCGAATAAACTAAATTTTAGTCATACATTGAGGGCAAAATTTATTCAGCCACATGTCTTTAGTAAAAAAAATGTCAAGAAGCGTATATTTTTTGGTTTGCGCAAAAGTTATAGCGTCTACAAACTAGAGTACATTTTCTGGAATTTACACAGCTTTTAATTTATGACTGCCGATCTCATTTCTTGAGGTGCTAAAATGGCAGGGCAGTACAAATCCCCCCCAAATGACCCCATTTTGGAAAGTAGACACCCCAAGGAAATTGCTGATGGGTATGTTGAGCCCATTGAATATTTATTTTTTTTGTCCTAAGGGATTGAATAATGACAAAAAAAAATAAAAAAAATTTTTTTTACAAAAAGTTGTCACTAAATGATATATTGCTCACACATGCCATGGTTATATGTGGAATTGCACCCCAAAATATATTCCGCTACTTCTCCCGAGTATGGGGATACCACATGTGTGGGACTTTTTGGGAGTCTGGTCGCGCACGGCACCCCGAAAACCAATCACCACCTTCAAGATTTCTAAGGGTGCAAATTTTTGATTTAACTCCTCACTACCTATCACAGTTTCGAAGGCCATAAAATGCCAAAATAGCACAAAACCCCCCAAAATGACCCCATTTTGGAAAGTAGACACCCCAAGCTATTTACTGAGAGGCATGTTGAGTCCATGGAATATTTTATATTTTGCCACAAGTTGTGGGAATATTACAAACTTTTTTTTTTTTGCACCAAGTTGTCACTAAATGATATATTGCTCACACATGCTATGGGCATATGTGAAATGACACCCCAAAATACATTCTGCTGCTTCTCCTGAGTACGGGGATACCACATGTGTGGGACTTTTTGGGAGTCTAGTCGCGCACGGCACCCCGAAAACCAATCACCACCTTCAGGATTTCTAAGGGTGCAAATTTTTGATTTAACTCCTCACTACCTATCACAGTTTCGAAGTCCATAAAATGCCAAAATAGCACAAAACCCCCCCAAATGACCCCATTTTGGAAAGTAGACACCCCAAGCTATTTACTGAGAGGCATGTTGAGTCCATGGAATATTTTATATTTTGCCAAAAGTTGCGGGAATATTACAAACTTTTTTTTTTTTGCACAAAGTTGTCACTAAATGATATATTGCTCACACATGCTATGGGCAGAAGTCAAATTACACCCCAAAATAAATTCTGCTGCTTCTCCCGAGTACGGGGATACCACATGTGGGGGACTTTTTGGGAGCCTAGCCACGTACGGGACCCCGAAAACCAAGCACTGCCTTCCGGATTTGAATATAAAATGCTACCAAAAAACATGTTAGCGATGGCAGGGATCAGACCTGACTCTGCGATCGCTGCAGTTATGTGTTTAGTGTTTTGTAAGTGACAGTGATCGATCGATACTGCACTTGGGTGGGCTGGGCAGAGGGGCAAAACGCAGGTGCCAGCAGGTATTTGGGCTGATCCCGCTAACAATGCGTTTTTTTGGAACCCTAAACTGCTGGGGACGCTAGTATAGATCTGATCAGATCAGATATTGATCTGTTCAGATTCTATACCACTATGGGAGGTGTATGCTTTGCGTGTGGGTGTTAGCGGTACTGGCACTAACCTAGCGCTGCCTGGGGCGACGCAGACCCTGACCCTAAAACCTAATTGATATCACCCGCCGGGTGATCAGGGGGTTAAACCTTTATTGGGTAATAAATGGTGGGTGCCCTGATGCTATAAAAAACAAACTAACCAGAGTCACCCGTAACACTTATACGGTGATCAGTGGTGAAAGGGTTAACTAGGAGCAATCAGGGGGTTCAAATTTTTATTAGGTAGTATATGGGGGTCCCTGGCGCTATATAAAAACCTGACGGGGAACCTAAATAACTAACTGGCTAACCAGCGTCACCAGTGACACTTATACTGTGATCGCTGGTGAAAGGGGGTGAAAGGGTTAACTAGCAGCAATCAGGGGGTTAAAACCATTATTGGGTAGTATATCGGGGTACCTAGCGCTATAAAAACCTGGCGGTGAACCTAAAAAAATAACTAGCTACCTAGCGACACTAGCGACACTGATGCAGCGTTCAGAAAAATTATCGCTTAGTGACACTGGCAAAAGGGGGTGAAAGGGTTAACTAGCGGAAATCAGGGGGTTAAAACCATTATTGGGTAGTATATCGGGGTACCTAGCGCTATAAAAACCTGGCGGTGAACCTAAAAAAATAACTAGCTACCTAGCGACTGTAGCGACACTAATGCAGCGATCAGAAAAACGATCGCTTAGTGACACTGGCAAAAGGGGGTGAAAGGGTTAACTAGCGCCAATCAGGGGGTTAAAACCATTATTGGGTAGTATATCGGGGTACCTAGCGATATAAAAACCTGGCGGTGAACCTAAAAAAATAACTAGCTACCTAGCGACACATGCAGCGATCAGAAAAATGATCGCTTAGTGACACTGGCAAAAGGGGGTGAAAGGGTTAACTCTAGGGGCAATCAGGGGGTTAAATCTTTATTGGGGGGTGATAGGGGGCTACCCTGGACCTAACACTAACTGTCCTGACAGTTTTTACTGTCACAACTGACACTGAATGCATTGATCAGTAAAGAAATGATCAATGCAATCAGTGACACTGTGACTGGGGGGGGAGGGGGGGCGGGGGGGATCGGGGGGCGATCGGGGGGGATCAGGGGGGGGTTTGTGTGCCTGTGTGTACCTACATGTCAGTGTAGTGTTGGTGCACACTTACTTTTACTCTTCTCCTCGTAGTCCGGTCAAAAAGACCGCCCCGAGGAGAATGACATCACTTTCTCCTTCCTGTGTAAACAATACACAGGGGAGGAAGCTTCTCATTGGCCAGGAGCGATCCAGAGGGGGTGGCCGAAAACCAACGGCCATCCCCTCATCACGGAGCGCTCCTGGACCGAATCGGACCGCCGTAACCAGCGGGAGGGGGTCCGATCGGACCCCCCACCCGCTGGAAGGCAATCACGTAGATGTACGTGATTGTGCTTGCCTGTGCCATTGTGCTGACGTACATTGGCAATACGGCGGTCCTGAAGTGGTTATACAAAACAACAGAGCAAATAAGTTGTACTAGAGGAGATGTGTATTCATACACCTGGAGCAATTAGTTCAACTCTGACAACAAAAGACTGAAAATAGCAACAGTAAAGACTGTTAACCATAAGAGCCGGTTCACGCAGGGGCGACTTGTCAGGCAACTTATGCAAAGTAATCCAGAAAGTCGACAAAGGAAATGGAAATCCACCGCTCCAGGTCAGTCCACCAAGAGATTTCTCATTCTCAAGGCAAGTAGGGGTCCCAGGTGCAGGCTGATTGCACAAACCAAGTAGATAAAGGATGAACAAACTCTGGACAGCCGCACTCCGGATCAGATGAAAAGTAAAAGGTGCCTTTATTTCTTCAAAATAAAAAAACTCACATCACGCAAATAACAGCAGCAAAGGGAAAAATATAAAGCAAATCTGACGCGTTTCACGCTAAAGCTAGCGCTTACTCAGTAAGCGCTAGCTTTAGCGTGAAACGCGTCAGTGTTTTGTTTTATATTTTTCCCTTTGCTGCTGTTATTTGCTTGATGTGAGGTTTTTTATTTTATTTTGAAGAAATAAAGGCACCTTTTACTTTTCATCTGATCTGGAGTGTGGCTGTCCAGAGTTTGTTCATCCTTTATCTACTTGTCAGGCAACTTAGCCACCTGACAAGTCGCGTCCCGTTCTGTACTATGGAATCGTTCTAATAGGAACGACTCAAGTCACTCTGAAGGTTCCTGTACTACTTTTGGGGCGACTTCAGGCGACTTGCATTGACTTCTATACAGAAGTCATTTTGAAAAGCCGCAGCTGAAGTCTCGTGCAGGTCTCCTGAGGCAGTCGTGCTGCAAGTCGTGCTGCTTCAGTGTGAACCAAGTCTAAATCCAATATTAGTATTTGGCTCCAATAGTGATGAAAACAAATACCATGGAGTGATAAATTTGTAATCACCTTTATGGTTTACAAAATTAGAAAATTGTACTAAAGGAAAGGAAAAAAACCTGGGCTATATAGAAGGACCTGGGTCACCTCTACCAAGGCAGAGGTACCTAAAAAAAGGGGGTGTGGGATCCCAGGGGGACATCCACCAGTCCCAAGGCATATGATCAATTCACCTTAATAGTCCTGAGCTAATCTTCAGTAGAGACATTCCTCTTGACTCAATACGTAATTTTTATATTGCTTTCTGGATCGGTGATTTAAGTGTATAATTTTATTTTAGGCTTGTACCTCCTTCCCAAAAGCTTTTCAGAGAGTGGCATTCCTAAAAAATATGTAGGAATGTTCCATTTTCCACCCTGCACTGCTAACAAACTGGAGAGACCTGTAGATAGCATTTGTTAAGGGTTTTGAGTACAAGTGTTTGTGAAGGGTTGTGAGCACCCTGTTCCATCTGGAAAGAAGTTTAAAGCCAGATTCCTGAATTTTATTGACAATAGATGATTTGTAGCCAATGTAGAAAATGTTGTCACGTTGTTCAGGACAGAGGGAAATTCCAACATCCCTTTCCCATTTGAAAAGAAACCATAGAACTTGTTAAGTGGGTGGTTGGTTCAGAAATTTGCATGAATAGGACAAGGCGTGGTCTAGGGGACAATAGTTTAAACAAATATGCTCAGACAAAGTTGAGGACACAGTCAAGTTTTGGGGTTTAGGTAAAGTTAGAATGTCTGATTCGAGTTGCTCTCCATAAAGATATTTGTGGATTTGTCAGAGCCAAAATTTTGGATTCTGCTTTCCAGCCAAAAGAATGTAGAAAGTGTTTGTATTCTAAACTTATTTACTTGTAGCAGAAGCCGGAATGCAATGATCAGTAGTTTCTGAAGGGAAAGAATAGTGACCGAGAATCGAAGAGTAGAGGGAGGAGTTGGGCCTACTCGAGAAGAGCCTTTTGACCTGTGCCAAGGTCGGGAGTGTCAATCCCAAGGGATGTCAAGAAGCTATAGATAACCACAAATATGGCAGCCACATTAAACTTTTTATTGGGTATCACACTTGATCCTGTTAGGATTGTAACCATAATTCAGTAGCTGCATGCTTATGCCTCTCTATGGCTCTAGTCATGTGGACCACCTGAAATATTTGATCAATATTAACATTCTAATTCGTGTTTGTCAATTGTTTTAAAATGTTTGAGCTGGGGTTAAGTATTTCAGTTTTTTTTTTGGGGGGGGGTATATTTTACTTGCTGTTGATAGGGTATTTTTCATTTTGGAGTGCACAGCATACACAGGTTGCTGACACAGTCAAAGCTGCCCTTTGTTGTTGAGCATGTCACTGCCTACCTAAACAGAAAAGTAATGTGCAAAAAAAAAACAGACATTTATCTCCATTATTGCTATAGCAGTCATTAAATGTACAAATCCCCCATTATTAAAATAAATAAATGGCAGGCCTTAAGTGAAGTATTAGAGGGAGAGAAGGTTCTGCAGGACAAAGCAGTTGTCAAGTTGCACAACTTGGAAGAAGGACACATGTGCCTTTTCTTTCTGTGCTATACAGCCACCGCATTTAGAACCAAGCTCAGAGCAGCCAGTTGTCTGCCATTGCTGTTAATATGCCCTCTTTCTCCTCATCCATTTGTGGCTGGGGTGAGATGTTTGGTACCCAAGGTGGAGTAACTGCACACGGAGACCATGCAACGTGGCACATTATATTCAAACAAAGATAAGCAACAAATGACATTCAGTAGTTAGCAGCAAATAACTCTCTTGTAGTTCCAACAATGTGGGAACAAGGCCTAAATATCACAGTCAACTCAAGCACAACAGCTCTTCACAAATAGGATTATTGGAACACAGTCTCTATTCAGGAACGGACACATGCGTAAGCTTCTGATACCAGGCAGCAACAGATGAAGGAGGTGGCTGATAGGCGATGTGGTGACAATAGCATCCAGGGGGCTGATATTAGTTCCTAGCTCCAATCCCACAGAGATTACTAGTTAGTGGAATTAGTCATGAGGTCCTTACTCTGTCCCTCCTCCACTGGAACCTTTTCCTGCATTAGACACAGTGTTCCTCGTAGCGGGTTCCTGTTCCTAACTTAGCCACTTCGCAAATGTGCGCCAACTGCCATGGGATAGTGCTATTTATTAGCATTGTCCTCACTAAAGATGGCCATTCAGTACCACAGCATCCAATCAGACAGCTACTCTCCTGATGGCACCTCGGGAGGCTGCAGAGGAACAAAAGCTCCTCTCAACCTTCATTCTTTTGCATAATGTCTTGCCAAAACAGCACTACCTACAGAGGGGAGGCTGAACTGCACCGGCCTACACATCTCTTCTGCTAATCCCGCCAGGTTTCACAAATTGGTAATGAGGAGTCAGTGGAATTATTTGATTACATGATCATCTGTCTTGTTACAGGAGGGTGAACGTAGGTGTAAGTATTCCTTCTTCAGATATTGCAGATAAGGAAGGTAGTGCCATGACCAAAGAGGGAGAGGAGGGTTCAGTCACACATTAGTCAGGGGGCATCAGGCAGGGAGCATCAAGAGGCAGTACTGTTCCGGAAGTTGGAGCTTACTGTGAAGTGGGCTCCCGTGATGAGCAGGGAGTGGATGAGGAGGTGGGAGATTGTACATGGGTGCCAATAGCTGCTTGTTTTCTTTTTCTTTGTTTTTATTCAATGGTACGGCCATAGTTAATAACCTCTACAGTAAATCTACGCAAAACAGAAGTTATTTTCCAGAAGCAGATTTCAAAAGTTAATGCCAAAGCTGGCCATACACTTGGCAATTTTGGCAATTCCAGAGGCTTTTCATCATTCCAAAAAATAATCACGTCTGCGGCATTATTACAGCCATAGTTTTCCAGTTCTCTGCAACCAGGAGAGGCATTACGGTGGTTTTATAGTTTTTTGCCTGGTTGCTGGAATGCCAAATACATGGCCAGCTAAATGCTGCCTAGACATGCCTGTTCAACTGTAGCATTACAAATATTTTTACCACACACTATGTTTTAGTTACGTTAGTACTGTATATATCAGTATTTTTGTCTTTTATCACGGTGTACTTAAACAAGAAAAATGAATGAAATAGACATGGCTATTAAAACATAAAGTAGACCCACATTATATTTACTAGAAATGTCAACATCTGCTTTTTTATTCAGTACATAGGGACAAAGCAGAAGGCACAATTATGAGTCACCCCAGTAGAGAATACAGAAAGTGGAGTTCCTCTACCAAATTTATCAAATATGAATAACATTGGTGATGTGGGAATAACCTAGAGACTGCAGCCTTCTGTTCTCACTACCAAAAGCCTTGTGGCAAAACTGACTTGGAATGCCAAGGACCATTTCTGCCCATTCTTCTTATGGTATTGTGGATTGATTTAAAGTAGTTTTCCCCCTGGCTGCAACATCTGACTTCAAAACAAACCTGGTTAGCATGTGCCCAGCGGCATTTCTAATCTGCCATCTTTTATTCTCTGTCCACATTTTTGCTGAAGCCAAAAGAAAAATATTCTGACAATAGCTATAACAGATAGCAAAAACATGTCCTTTAACAACTTTCATTTATAGAGAGAAGTTACACTGTAACTGTTGAAATGTGAGTGAAACTTGCAGTCACTAATGAATAAAAGTATCCTTTGCAGATTACCTAAGTTTCTCTGCTGAGGAAATTAATACAGACAATAAAAAGGCCACAGAAAGAGCAACCTTCGTTATAATGACAGAATGAATCACCCACAGCCAAAAGCAACTTGCTTTATTTTTATAGACTTGCACTTTTGCCAGTATGATTAAAAAAGTGATTGATTAATCTACCCTGTGGTATGCAAGTCTTCACTGTATGTTTTGGAGTTTATTCCACACCAAACAATCACTCTTGCCTTTTTTTTAATTTGCTGTTTTGTTTTTAAATGCAAGAGAGTATATGAAAGATTTATAGGAGCTGCTTTCTACAGAGGTTTATATTCTGTTTATGGCAGGAACAAATTTGAGTTAATTATCTATATTTCATTCTGGTTTTGAAGACTTAATAAGCAAAGGGGCAGAAGCTAGAAAATGTTGGAGTTCTTTGAAAAAAAGACAGATGAAAGAACAAAATAAATGTATCTTTACCCACTTCAGCCCCGGAAGAATTTACCCCCTTCCTGACCGGGCCATTTTTTGCAATACGGCACTGCGTCACTTTAACTGACAATTGCACGGTCATGTGACACTGTACCCAAACAAAATTGATGTATTTTTTTTTCTCACAAATAGAGCTTTCTTTTGGGGTATTTGATTTTTATCAAAAAAAACACAATATTTTTTTATTTTTGCTATAATCAATATCCCAAATAAAAAAAATAAAACATTTTTTCCTCAGTTTAGGCCGATATGTATTCTTCTACATATTGTTGGTAAAAAAAAATGCAATAAACGTATATTGATTGGTTTGTGCAAAAGTTATAGTGCCTACAATATAGGTTATTGATTTAAGGCATTAAATGGACACTTTTCATTTTTTTTTAAACCACTGACATTTACACAGTGATCAGAGATAAAATGGCCACTGATTACTGTATAAATGTCACTAGCAGGGAAGGGGTTAACACTAAGGGGCGATCAAGGGGTTGAATGTGTTCCCTCTGCATGTTCTAATTGCAGGGGGATTGGGACAGACTGGGGGAGGAGACTAATCAGTGTTCCTATATACTAGGAACACGCGATCGGTCTCCTCTCCCCTGACAGGACATGGATCTGTGTGTTCACACACACAGATACAAGTTCCTGCTCTGTCACGAATGATCATGGGTGCCCGGTGGCCATCACGGCCGCTGGGCATGCGCATTGGCTCCCCAGTGATGCAACGGGTGTGCCCCCTATCACGGCGAGAAGTGGAGAACATCATATGAAGCCCGCCCGGGATGGGAGATCCCATCTGTGGGCATCATTTTAATATAAGCAGGATGTGAAGTGGTTAATAGCGTATTTGTGTGTGATGATAGTGAGGTCTGGCAAAATCCACAAAAAAAGAACATGGAGGAGTCATTTTAAGCACAGTGTCATCTTCAATTTCCTTATATTCGCAAGACAGTAGCAAATACGCTCAAATTTAAACGTCATGTTTGTGTTCAGCATCCATGTATGGTGACACATTTCACAAAATAAAGCAATCAAGTAAATAGAACAAATGAATAGGTATCATATACCTCCATTAGCATGGTCTTCAAAAGGCTCCTAATGTTGCCTATTATAAATGGCCTTATTGTAAACAATCTGCAGAACAGCTCAGGAATAGATATCTGTGAGTGAGTAATTTTTTCACCCGAAATTGATCTTTCAGAGCCAAACTTTATACATAATCCATTATTCCTGCTCTGATGGAGTTACCTTCATAAAAAGTGGTTGGAAAATATATCATTAAGTCAGGCACCAAACCCCTCTAAGTTACTATTTCCTGGAGGCTAATAAGACACATTCGATGTGTTAGGAGAACATGCATCAGAAATACATCCAAATTAATATCTAACAAATAGTAATTTCATTCTGCTAAATAATATGGTGGTTTTTAGATTGTGGAGATGGAAATACATGTGTATTTAGGATAGTTTGCATCATGACATGTCTGCTGGAGCATAATAACACACTCCAGAACATCCACATCACCGCCTTAGATCTTTTGTTTGGGTGGTAGAGTTCTGTACCACTCTTCAAGAGGACAAGCAAAAATGGCTGCTCCAGCAGCTTGGAGCACTGGAATGTTAGGAGCCATTTATTAGAGTCAGTGACTCTCTATATCAGCTTGAACTTACTCAAAGATCAAACAGACTTCAGACAAGTAATTTTTCCATTGTTATCCCCTTTAATTAACTGTTGTATATGTCTGTTTTGTAATATATTTACTGTAAATACACAATTTTTATAAAAAAAATCATTAAGTTGAACATCTGAATGTTCTAATTAGAAGTTAAACAACTTTGCTTCTGGATGTAGCTACCATAAATATAATGTTACATTTCTGTCTGGGCGTGACAGTGAATGAAACAGATATTTTCTTTGAAGGTCAGAATTGCAAGAGCACATGCTGTAAGCGATGCATATGTTCATTAAAATGTGTGGTGGCAACTACCATGTACGTGTGTAACTGCTCAATTAGCCTGTTCCAGTAACAATCACTCTCAGTTTGCCAGAGCTTAGATTGCTGTCTCAGAGCAGGAACAACTCTGGACAGGGTGAGGCTGAGTATGTAATCGTTATAGTGAGTTTCCTATTTCATTTGAATAACGAGGTCAGCTTTTTAAAGTGGCAACCTCAAGCCAATGCGGTGGATGGATCCTTAAGTCAGCTAATCAATTCTTATAGTGTATCAAAAATGCAATATATTGCACCTCAACAGTCATTCATTGTGGTGGCTACATTACTTTTCAGTTTATTCTCCTTTAATTTTGTCAGGGGATCCCGCTGGTAACACACTTCCTGTCCTAGGGTAACAACACACAATTAGTATACTGTATCTCTGAGCAGCATTGTCACTCTATGACAGAAAGTGTGTTAGAACTGTAGAACACCTCCCTTTCTCCTCCATAACATAGGGGTTTGTTCACAGAGGTCAAATAGACATGGCTAACCTAAAGGCTTTAGATAACACTGCTGAGTGTATGAGACACAGGGAACCACTGGTTCTTTGGGAAAACCCACATATTTTTTGGCTTATTAAACAGATATAACAAAGCATTTTAATGGTATATTTAACAAATGAACCTGGAGTAAATAATGATAAATCATTGATAGAATTTGTGTATTTTTTAACAGTAAGCACCTAAACTGCATCAGCACAAGATTATCAGCACAGAATAAATTGCCAAAATCATCCCCACCCACAACAAGCAATAGAAAAATAATATCACATAGTAAAGCTTAAGGTGGACTTGTGACTTCACAACTGGCCATGGGTGCTATGGCTCATGGGATTTGTCCCCTCCTAGAACAACTAGAGACACAACATGAAGAGCATTACTTCTGCCAAATCCTTTTTTTCTAAATTGACTAAGCCTCATCCTCTGTGAAACATGTTCGAAAAGAAGATGTAGGGTTTGGTAAGGTGGCATTTGATGTATTTTTAATAAAGAATGGAATAAAGCTTATTGAAAAAAAGGATTTGGTGGAAGTGGAGATTTCTATGTTGCTACAATTCTCATGCCACAGAGAGATCAACTCATAGATGATATGTTTTTTTTGTCTGATACAAATATCAGTGATTTTAAATTAAACTGTTGCTCTAATATTAGGTGCCTGTGATTTTAACAATTTTAAAGAATTCCAAGCTCGGTATATTCTTACACAGTTAAGTTGGTCCAACTTCAACGATCTCCACGTGCTTCCTGGTCCTATGCTGAGTGGCTGGCCTGATGCACTGTGAATAAAGGAGGTTGGCTACTTGATGTGGGCTTCACTCTGAGAACGCTTTGCGTTTTCAGAATAAATTATTTTGTTTAGATGAAGTTTGTGAAGATTCTCCTCATCTAGAGAACTTTGCATTTATTCACAAAATGCAAATCATTAAATTGCACCCATGCTAAGTGGCCTACCTACTGTATTCACAATGCAAAAGGCTGGCTCAGCACGGGACTCGAAAGAAAGTGGAGACCACTGAAATAATGTTATCTACTTTAGCGATTTCTAGCTTTCAGGGGCATCAGCCAGGTATGGTATATAGTGTACATAGCATGCAGGTATATCAGCACACTGTATTCAACTCCAATGTAAGGTGAATGAAAAACTGGCTTCAACTCAAAATCCTAACCCATAGGTCATGTTTTAACCACATTGAGCTTAATTGTGGCAAAGGAATGATATGCAAATTAAATATAATATGGTCGCGCTGCCACAAATTACAGCAGGTAAAATAAATAATATTGAAGATGAGTAAATAAAGATACTTTTAAAATTATATACACTGTGAATAAGAATCATATAAATGTAAATATTTGTGCAAAGAATCTCCTAATCACCAACATGAATTGTCCATAGAAAACATCAAGTCACATAAAGTGCTACAATAGCGCATTTTCTCCTTTAACTCTTCAATAATTCAATCACCACTGTGATTCCCCTATGTGAACCACATCTTGGAAAAATGCTCCATAAAGGATTGAATTGGATCATGCAGGATCTGCTCTCGTAAAATCCTTAAATCACTCACCAATAGGATCACATAATTGAAGCAAGCAGGTAGAGACTCATAGCGTAATACAGCAGGAAATTTTTTATTAAAATGGTTAATTCCACTTACATTTAAGCAGTGAATATCAGGCTTCACACTGAAAACATGATGGCTGTGGTATCTCCCAACCCGCCGGCACATGGTGACATCACACACTCTCCGTCCGGGCATCCTTCTGCGTCCTCATTTGGGACTGAAGGGTTTCGGATGCTATCTGTTTTTTTTAACATCTCCTTGAAACCTGATCCCACTGCAGCGGTACTGAGTAAATGTTCCCCAGAGCTTACCCCCTTACAATTTAGACTGTTTCTGTATGTGACCACTGCTTCCAAGCAAACTATTGTTGAAGCCTGGAAGACTTCTAATCTGTGTATCTTGGAAGCCAAAAATAGAATAATGCAATGTATGATTCATTGAAAATTAAGGCTACCTTGCTTGACCTTGTGTCGAAACATTTAAAAATATGGGGACATCCTTGCTTTGCGCCTTAATCTGATCATAGGTAAATTGATTCATAAGGACCAGGTAGGGTTTATTCCCCGTAGACAGGCAAGTGATAACATACGCCGAGTCGTCTTACTGCAACACCTTTGCGAAAGCGCGCTCAATTCCCATGCACCTCTTGTCCCTGGATATCAGAAAGGCATTTGACACGGTCTCCTGGCCTTACTTACATTTCATTTTGCAACGCTGGGGTTTTGGCCCCCATTTCCTTCAATGGATTATGTCGCTATATGCTGACCCCCAGGCCTCAGTGAAATACTCAGGGTTTAGCTCCCAAAACTTCCCAATACGTAGAGGGACACGTCAGGGTTGCCCCTTGTCACCGCAACTCTTTGCCTTGGCAATTGAGCCCCTGGCTGCGCTTATTAGAGCTCACCCGGACATTAGGGGTTTAGAGGTAGCCTCTACTACCCAGAAATTGTGCCTTTTCGCAGACGACGCTTTACTGTTTGTTACCTCCCCACACATTACTATCCCCAATTTGCTCGACCTCCTTGATAAATTTTCTAAAATATCCGGCCTAGAAGTTAATCAGGCAAAGTCCAAGGCCCTTAACGTGACGCTACCAGACGATACTATGGCACTTCTTAGGACTAATTTCCCATTCCAATGGTCTAGCCTTTCTATTCCATATTTAGGCATAAAACTTACCAGTGATCCCGCGGATCTGTTTCGAGCGAACTATCTCCCAATGCTGAAACACCTCTCATCTTTACTCCAAGATTGGCGTCCTCTTTGCATCTCTTGGATGGGGCGTATTACCGCCGTCAAGATGTCTTTGCTCCCCAAGCTTCTCTATCTATATAGAGTTCTCCCCATTCCAGTGCCCTCCTATTTTCATCGTATCATCCAAAGTCGGGTTTTCACTTATATATGGGGCCCCATAAAACCTAGGATTTCTAGATCCACTTTGCTCCGTCACTATAGGGCCGGTGGTTTAGGTATACCCAATTTCCAACATTATTATCACGCGGCCCAGCTTGCCCAAATAACACTTTACCATGCCACAGTTGAGGTTCCTATCTGGGTGAGTCTAGAGGCGGTAGATCTCTACCCTATATCCCTAACTAATCTTCTTTGGCTTCCCCCTGCTGCCCGAGGCCCCATCTCCAACCCCTTGACCTCTGACTCTGTCAAATTGTGGGATAAGTTATGCAAAACATTTTGGTTGGTCTCCCCACACTCCCCCTTACTATCTTACATCGGTCACCCTAAATTCCATCCTGCCTACACTTCTTCTTTCTCATTCCGAGTATGGGTGCAGTCAGACTTAACTCGTATATGTGACCTGGTGGCTGGTGGCTCAATTAAATCGTTCTCCTCCCTGCAAGCCCAAAAACAATTACCAAATAGCGAATATTTCCGATATCTCCAAATTTCACACTTTGTGAGACAGACTATAGGCTTGACAAGGGGTGGAGGCACGTACACAATATTTGAAAACATATGTAACTCTGATCCGCACGCCCCAGGTACCATATCACAACTATATGCACATCTTACTTCCCAACCCTCGACGCTCCCGACGTATGCGCAGTGTTGGTCCAGGGACCTGAACCTGAACTTGGAGGAGCACGACTGGTCCGATATTTGGCTGCATACTAAGCTCTCCTCGCAAAATATTGTGGCCCTGGAAGCGAGCTATAAAGTCCTCATGCGTTGGTACTTAGTGCCAGATAGAATAGCGAAATTTTTACCATCTTATTCCCCAAACTGCTTTCGTGGCTGTGACGAGAGGGGTACACATCTACACATTTGGTGGACCTGCCCAGTGGTGAAACGCTTCTGGTCTGAGATCTTTTTGATTTTATCCACTTTGATTGATATCACAATAGATCCTGACCCGGCTCTGGCACTCCTTAATTTTTATCCAAATTTGTATACCAAGGCACAGATGCGTCTCTCTCTGCAGGTCACCACAGCAGCCAAACAAACAATAGCCAAAGCCTGGAAAACTCCCATCCTACGCCTGACTGAAGCCAAGAACAGGGTTACGCAGGCAATGATACATAGCAAAATTGAGGCAACCGTTCAAGACACTGTCCCCCGACACTCTAAAATTTGGCATCCTTGGGTTGAACATTATCTACCCCCACATTTCGATCACCGATTATTAGACCCATAATAACATTGTTCCCTGTTATAGCGGTTAACAGCTGGTTTAAAGCTATTTAAAGGGAGCCGGCCGACCAAAATTCTTGCTTATCTACTTTCTTCTTCCCCCTCCCCCTCTCTATTCTCCTCCCTTTCCCTTCCTCTCCCTCTTACCACCCCCTTTCTAGTCTTTCCATCTTTTCCTCTTTTTTCTCTTCTGCTTTTTTGACTTGTACTTTACTATCCACCCTCTTAATGTACTCAATTGTGATATTCGTTCACCCTGGAGGTGATTTTGGATAACACTAGTTAAGATGCGAATGCTCTGCGGCTTTTTGTATGCATGGAACTAGGTTTCTTACACTTTACTGTACTATAATGTCCTAGACTATATGCATGTTGCATATCTATGCCTGTATGCTCTGGCCTCTAGGCTCATGTATTTTAGGTTTCACGCAATTGTAATTCATATTGTTAACTTGACAATCCCATTGTAACCTGTCATGATTTGGAGTACATTTTGTTATCTTTCTGTATTATGTACAAGACGAAATACTGTTGCCTATGTACTCTATGTCTTCTACGTTAATAAAAACGTTTTGAACGTAAAAATATGGGGACCCTGGGTTGATCACTTTTAGCTCCCTAATTTTTATCAGTCTTTGATGGAACCCTAAAGGAACCTTTTGCGGCCTTGCTTTGCTATTATTGTGATAAGTGCTTCTTGGACTTTGGAAGTCCTCAACCCTTCCCTCTTTCCCTCCACTCCTTATCTCCCTTATTTTGTTTTCTTTTCCATTTCTCTTTTTGAATTTCTCTTTTTGTATTCTCCATGAAAGATTTATTAGCCTAGGCTCTGCACTTGGTACCTTGGAGCTTTTAGCACAGTTTTTCCCCATAGTACGGGGTTACCCTCCTTGAATACTCATGAATGACTTATGAAGTATGGCTCCAAATGACATTGTTTATCCTATTGTTCATTTGTATAACTAAAAAAAATGTTTTTCTCGTGAACAGAGTGTATAGTAACATGATATTGGATGTATCTTACCTGTCCTTTCTATAAAAAAACTTTGAGTTAGAAAAAAAGTATATTAAGTATCAAAAAACTGAATATCAAAAATAGTTATGGAGTGTTTTTGTGTTCCTAACACAGGGAACTGGAGAAGGATGAATGGGAGAGGAAGTTCAGAGGTATGATGAGTGAATGCAATGTTAAAAGTTAAATAATGAAAATATGTTTTATAGCCAAATAGGAGTAGGTAGTGAATTGATATTGGAGCGGCATCAATCTGTTAAGATATACTGTACATGAACAGACTGTTGCATAAGTCTGGTAAATATTTGTGGGATCAGATGAAAAAAAACATTCCACCTATGACCAACAAACAAATCATATGGTGTAACTGCTGATGTTAGGATTTTGTTTAGTATTTTTTTGTACATTATGCTTTCATAATTTATTTAATACTATTTTTCAACAGTCACTTAACATCTACATACTTGTAAAAAGTCAAACAAGAATATGGTTGACCTTATTGCCTTGTTCATCTTTAGAAGCAAGTCATTGCTGACAGCTCTCATATATTTGTTCTGGCAGATTCCCACTGAACAAGCTGTCTATGAGAATTAGTAATCCACAGAGTTATAAGCAGAGAGTAAAGCTTGCTCGGCACAGTGCAAGAAAGAATTGGAATATGGGTGGTGCTGAGGAGTGTTGTATTATTTTGCACTCTATGTATAACTGTTTAGCAACTGTCCATGATATCAAAACCTGTTTCTAGGATTGTGCTATTGATGTGTACCACTGGTGTATCAATTCCTCATAAAACATTAGATATCATATAATTAATACTGTATGTACTACATTATCATTCAACATTAATAATCATTCATTTCATTATTTCTGCTTCTTCCAGAGCGCTGATTTCATAACTTATATATATTCTGTTGGACTTCCTTGGAAAGGCAAATGTGCATCGCTGCTTGTACTGAGAGTTGACTGCGAGGTCAGCTGGCTTCAGGCACCAGCTATGCATATATATTGCTCTTACCGCTGCTGACCTCTTTCGTCATCCTTATGTGTTTAGAAAAGGCTCAAATTCATGGAACAGATATTTCTGATTGTTATGATAATTAAAAATGGATTGCTCAGAAAACACCTTTTCAAAAATGGTAACTGACAGGTAACTAGGGGTAATAACTGTAAGTACCACCATGCTTGCTTGTAAATTATAACTGCAGAAAAAGGAATTCAGTCAGGTTCAGAGAATGGTAAATTTATGGAGAGTTTTAAAGGGCCCTTACTTGATCTTTCAACTGGGAATTATAAGAGGGTCATAATGGCCAATAATGGGGGCTTTGGTATGTACCGACCCCTTCACTATAAAAAAGGTGGCCATTTCTTAGTTTTTTAAGCAGTATAGGAAGAGGAGGGTTATTTGCTATAAAGTGCGGTACTGTCATATATTGTGATGAACTCCTATGGATTGCAGTGTGGTAGAAAACATACTCTAGTGTACTCCCCAATCCCATGTTCACAAATCAGAGACCCAACAATCTTTTTTAGGACTACCTTTTTGTATGTTTCAGTAACAACTGTTTCTGTTCTAGTTTCTGTTTAGCTGCTTCCCCCTACTCCAAGCAGTGCTTTTTTGTTAAGTTTTATTTTTTTTATTTCACTTTTTTTTTTAATTTCAGATAGGGTAAAAATATTGGGTTGGGGTTAAGTGTTTCAGGTTTTTTTTTCCTTTCTTATTTTCTGTTGCTAGTTGCTTATTAATTAACTTTGGTGATCATAACATAAGCTTGCCATTAAAAAATGTCAAGAAGGTGAAAGGCAGAGGTCCTGCGCATGGAGATGGTAAGGAGCGAGCAGGTTCTGCAGGACCCAGTGGTGGTTATGATACACCACTACCGGTAGTAGCAAGGAACATCTACCTTTTCTATAGAGTGGCAGTGCTATGGAGCACCACACTGGCAGGAAATAGTTGATAGCTCTCTTTTCCTTCTCTTACTCTTCTGCTAATACAGTCACAGCTCAATTTGTCAATAAGGCATTGACAGGGTAATTTGATCACATGATTATAGACTTGCTGCAAAATAAAGATCTCGGTCATATGCAACCAATTCCTCCTTTCAGATATGGAGGATGAGGAAAGTAATGTCATGGTCAGGGAGGAAGAAGAGGGTTTGACCACACAGCAGTTAAAGTGGTTGTAAACCCTTACAAACCACTTTGACCTACAGGTAAGCCTAGATTAAGGCTTACCTGTAGGTCCAAGAAATATCTCCTAAACCTACACGGTTTAGGAGATATTTACAAAAAGACAGCCACCGCTGTCTACGGCGCATGCGCCATAGACAGCGGCGCGCAGGCACACTGGGCAGGCCGCAGATTGCGGCGATATGGCGCTCGTGTCGTCTCCCGTGCGCATGCGTGGGAGTGACGTCATCGCGGCTCCGGCGAATCACAGCACCGGAGCACCGAGACCCGGAAGTCGCTCCGGGATACATGGCAGTGGCGAAGAGGAAGACGGAGGACCGCTTCAGGGGCTTTGTTCTCAGGTAAGTTATTCATAATGAGCTAGTATGCTATGCATACTAGCTCTTTATGCCTTTGCCTTACAGGGTGTGTTTTTTTTTTTTTTGCCTTTACTTCATCTTTAAGATGTAATCAGGCAGGGAGCATCAAGGAGGAGTGATGTTCCAGCAGCTGCAGCCTACTGCAAAGTGGGCTCCAGCAATGAGAAGGGGATATACCGTTTAATGAGGTGGTAGATCAATTGTGAGTCCCATTAATGCCCTGCACACACGGTCAGACATTCCAACAACTAAATACGTCTGATTTTTTCCGATGGATTTTGGCTCAAACTTGTCTTGCATACACACGGTCGCACAAAGTTGAAAATCCGATCGTTCAGAATGAGATGACGTACATCACGTACGATGGGACTATAAAGAGGCCAGTAGCCAATAGCTTTCGTTTCGTAATTTATTCTGAGCATGCATGGCACTTTGTGCCTCGGATTTGTCTACACACGATCGCAATTTAAATGATCGGATTTTGTTGTCTGAAAATTTTAGATCCAGATCTCAAACTTTGTGTGTCAGAAATTCCGAAAAAGTCAAAAGTGCGATGGAGCCAACACATGATCAGATTTTCCTACAACGCGATCCAATCGCACATTTTCCTTCGGAAAGTCAGACCGCGTGTACAGGGCATAATTGAAAATAAAGTTCTGAGGATGAGGCATAATAGCAGCAAGGGAGGAATTTATCATGGGGCAGAGGAAGCATTCTGAGGACAGGAGGAAGCAGCTGTTCTAATCCATCTCATGACACTGCTATCCCCAGGGCTGGTCCACAGAGCTCCACAGTAATGCATCTTCTGTTTACAGTGCTGTTGTGGTCTTTAGCCCTTGCCTGCAAATGTCTCAGCCATGTGGCTAGTACCAGCATGAAACAGCGCAGAGTTTGGTGGGAGCAGTACCTCATTGAGACAAGTTGACACTTTCTGCTTCTCTGCCCCTCCCCACTAATTTCTCTGCTGCTTCCACTGCAGCATTTGCAGTGTATAATGAAAATTATTACAAAGGGTCTCAGAGTCTTAAGATACAGCAACCAAAGCAGGGACAAGGGTCAACGGCTCAAATTAGAGAAGGCCAAACAAAGGCTTGCACCTCTACAGATTTCTCCTGCACCCACCCCACTGTCTCCAGCTGCATCCCTTCCAAAGGATGTGTCTCCTTTACAGTTGCTGGAGTGGAAATAAAATGTTTTCAAATCAACCTGATGCCCAGCATCTTCATGCCAATTTGGCAAAACTGCTGTCTTTGTATATGCTCCAATTCCAGCTTGTGGAATCATTCCCCTTCCATGAGATTATGGACTGCACTACACCACAGTGGTGGGTTTATTTTGCCCAGAAAACATCTCTTCCCCTCCACCAGCATGAAGAATATAATGGGTCTGTGTCCCTGGAATATAGCAGGCTAGACATGACCACCAACCCAGGGTCTAATAAGCATGGGCATAGACACTACTTCGGCAGACAACTTGTAGTTCTGATTGAATTGCGAGGGTGCTGATGAGCTCCCCATGCAGGGCCGTCTTTAATATTGATTGGACCCTGGGCAAAAAAATTCTTAGGGCCCCCCTCCCCCCATGCAATTTCGCTCTCCACATTCTCTGAGACATACAATAAATAGCAGCTAGACTTAAAATCAGTTTACTGTATCAGGTCAGGCAGCGATTGGTTGCCAGAGGTTACAGCATATAATTACTGCTTACTGACTGGTTGCTAGAGGTTACAGCACTCCTTAAGGCTCACTGATTAGTTGCTAGAGGTTACAGCACATTTCTGCTTGTTGATTGGCTGCTAGAGATTGCTGTACAGTAATACTGCTCACTGGTTACAGCACATCTTCTCCTCACTGCAGAGGGGCATGATATACCTATGAATGCTGCCTTTATTTACATATCAATGCAGTTGGCCTCAGCTATTTACATATGAATGCCAGTATTTACATGTAAACACAGGTCTGCAGGTGAGTCATCTGTACACAACAATAGGGCAGAGCTGGGCAGCATTAGTAGCAGCACAGGGCTAAAACTTCAAGGGACAAGGGAATGTAAACTGGGATAGTTGGCAAGTATGAGGCAGCTGCTTTGGGCCCCACAACAATGACAGGGCCCAGGGCAGCTGCCCCTTTTGCCCTGCCTTAAAGACGGCCCTGGCCCCATGAAGTTCATTCACATGTCTTGCATCTTTCAAACTGACAGCCTGTATTGAAGTATCGGTTGTAAACTGCAGGGCTTGTCTGCAGAAGCCTGACATTGCACCCCTGATCATATGTACAATTCTTCCAAGGCTCCTACAGTAAAAAATTATAAATGCACATTTTTGTTTTCTGCAAAAATATGTGCATTTATTAATCTTTCTAAAAAGGCCCTCTTTGGAAATTCCTTGCCTATTAGATATGAAAATGGACAGAATGGACAAAATTTAACAACAGGATCCCCCTTCCCCTTAGACCTTTGGGGTCACTAAAATTCTGAATTAGATGTAAAGAACACTCAGTGAAAAAAACCAGAGCAGATTTGCCCATCGCTACTGGCTTGCTCATTGAACTGTATTTTAAAAGTAGAACTAAAGGCAATTGTTTTAATGTTCATTTTGGATAGCATAATGAAGGGTTTTAAACCCTTTCAGTTTTTTTGCCATCTGTGTCTCATTGGGGAGATTTCTCTTCACTTCCTTTCCCATAGCCAAAATAGTAAAAGAGATGAAATTCCTCCAAAGTGAGGGAATCCCGAGGTGTCACCAGAACTAACTTCCCCGTTGAAAGATTTCTTCTCTATTACTCTTTTGTTGACAACCTAAAATTTGGGATTTTCTTTCAATTGCACTGTCGATGATAATGGTAAACAGGGTGAATTAGGGTGAATCTCCCTAATGGAGTCACATATAGCAATACAAACTGACAGGGGTTCTAATACATGTTCACTCTATCCAAAACAAAATAAAAATGTTTTGGCTTTAGATATACTTTAAATATGCTTTGATGTCCCTATATTGTATTCTCTACTGCATGTTTTTTACATAAGCACATGTAGGCCTCAGATGACAAATTGTATACCCTTCACTGGTCTAAATATGTCCCTGTGTGTGAATGGAAGTGTACCACAAGCAGCTAGTGTCTGTTTGTTCTGTCTGTCATATTTAGGGCTATCCAGCATCTAAATCACTGGGTGACAATAACAGGAGCATAGTAGGGTATGTTGTGTCTGAAAAGAAACAGAAGATAAAGAGTGAGGGCCTAATCAGGTAGGAGAAAAATATGGTGTAAAATATACGATAGCCATAGAAGCCCAGAAGGAGCTTTAAATAAGATGTATGGTATGGATGGATCTTGAGCGGGAACCCCACACCAAAGCTTAAAAAAAAAAAAAAAAGGTGTAGGGATCCTCCCAAATCACACAGACCCTTCAGTCTGGTATGGATTTTGAGGGTAAATCCATGTAAAAAAAAATGGCATGGGGCCCCCAAAATCCATACCAGACCCCTCCTAAACCATACCAGGCCACATGCCCTCAACATGGGGGGGGGGGTGGTTTGAGACAGGAGGCTTCCCCCCTTCCCCAAAGCACCTTTTCCCATGTCAATGGGGACAGGGGCCTCTTCCTGGTCGGTTGTTGTGAGGGTAAGCATGAATCACGATATCTTTCTCCAATTCTTCCACTGATGACTTCTTTCTCCAGTTCCTCCATTGATATCTTCTTCCTTTGGTTCCTCCACCAATGTCTTCTGTCTCTGCTTCCTCCATTAATGTCTTCTCCTTCTACCACTGACCCGCTAAAAAAACACGCTCCTCCTCCAATGCTAACTCCCGCCATTCTGTGTGCTCCGGTGTCTGACAGTTCTTATATAGCTATGGGGCATGGCCATGCGGTGACCTCACTCTGAGACCCCGTCCACCCCCTTGTGACATCATGGACCCATCATGTCTGGGACATAACAAGGTGGCAGGGTCTCAGTATGACACTATCGCATGGCCACACCCAATAGCTATATAAGAACTGTCAGACACCGGAGTTCATAGAACAGTGGGAGCCAGCGTTGTCATTGGAGCATCTTTTATTGTCAGTGGATCAGCAATAGCAGTGGCGGCAGCAGAGGAAGAAGAGATCGGTGGAGGAACTGGAGAGAAAAGACATCGGTGGAGGAAACGGAAGAAGAAAACATTGGTGGAGGAACTGGAGAAAGAAGACATCAGCAGGGGAAGCGAAGAAAGAAGACATCGGTGGAGAAAGCGGAGAGGGAAGACATCATTATTCAGGTTGGAGCTACGGCGGGGGACATTCTTCATTTTTAATAAAGAACTTGTCAAAAATCATCTCTTGTTTTTTGTAAAACTACACTGCTTTTTTTGGTGAATGGGTAAGGGTACAATGTACCCCATACCCATTCACAAAAGTGGGGGCTGAGATTTCTTAAAGGGGGCTTCCAGATCCTGATAAGCCCCCTGCCTGCAGACCCCCACAACCACTGGCCAGGGTTGTGGGGAAGAGGCTGTTGTCCTTATCAATATGAGAATATGGTGCTTTGGGGTGAGGGGCAGAGCCTCCTGCCCCAGAGCACCCACCCCCACATGTTAGGAGCATGTAACCTAGTATGGTTCCTGGAGGGGGGATGCTCACTCATCCTCCGGCTTTCCTGACCTGCTGGGCTGAATGCTCGTATAAGGGTCCTGGATTTTGGGGGCACCCACGCAGTTTTTTCTTATACATTTGGCGTGAGGTTACATCAGTACCAGAGCCAAAGGAATTGTTTTGATTGGTCAAAGTACAAGTTGCAATCATCTCAAAGTCAGATCAAAATTGGGTCCCATTCATTAAAGTCGCATTAAGGTATCAGACCTGAAGTCACAGGGCAAAGTCAGATTCGAAGTTGCTTGACTTCTGTGTGGGATCAGGGTGAACATAGCCTTAAAGTGAACTGGAAAGTAGTCATTTGGATCTTTTTTTTGCTGTTTGTTCACTGCTGAAGCAAATTGAAACTTTCAAGTGAGCTCCAGACTGCTGTGAGCTCACTGATGTATTGATTTTTTAACCAAGCAATATTTATGTTTGTGCACTGAAGATTTTAGGAGAAAATGACTGTATGAACCTAAACCTGTTAGTTCACATATATTTTTCATTATAATTTTAGAACACTACATACATATACATATAAATTTTGCCTCTGTTATTCATTTAACAAAAAACATTGAAAGGAATATGTTGTGCTTTGCAGTATTTCATTTTTTATTTATTATGGTCAGAAATAAAACTAAGTTTTATTTTGCTTAATCAAATAAATATGCAATATTGCATATAAATCTTTAGTATTTCTATTTCAATTAAAGTGAAACTAAACTCCAGTTTAAGAAAATTGTATCCTAGTCTGTTTTCTCACCTCAAAGGACCTTCTATTGTCCTCCAAATCTTCAAATTCCTTTCTTTTCTTTTATTTTACTGCTGTGATCTGACTTTCTGTTAGAGGATGGCTACATTTATTGTTTATGGTCCTCCGGTATGCAGGAACATACTTATGCTCTCTTGCTCGTCCCTGAGATGTACTATGGGGTTTGTAGTGTGCATAGCGCAGTGCACATTAACATGCACTGCTTGTTGCAAACAAACGAAAGCGAGGGTAAAAAGGATAGGTTTGGGAGTCCACGGAGGACTTTACAGAGAACCAGAAAAAGAGCCAGAAGAAATTATTTAAATAAACTGGATAACAGGGTCATTAAATAATGGATGAGTATGGGATATTTTTTTGGAGAAAAAGTATAGTATTTAGCATCACTTTCAGAAGTTGGAGCCTTTTATTCTTTTATTATAACATTTTCTAGGCTCTTTTCTTGTTTTCATCGAAAGTCCAGCGCTCAGAAGCTCAAGAAGAAATTAGCAAACATACATGAGTGAGTCAGGGCAATGATTAATTGCCCTATCTTTCTCTGTCAGCATTCTGTGTTCATGTGATACGGTCCAATATTTCAATTAGCGACAGAGAGAAATGTATTCCTGTGCGGTCAGTCCCTTTGTCAGCTCTTTACAACTGATATACAAAGAGATAACATGGTTCATTAACCCCTTCATGACAGAAGGTAAAACAAATCTTACCACTTGAACACAGTTTTACAACCTTGACATGTGCTAGTAAAACTGTATGTATCATTGCAACTACTTGTGTATCCAGGTGATTAATACCTTGTTTTTTTCAGGACGAATTGTGCTTTTATTTGATGATAAATGGTCATGGATATCTCCTAATTTTGTTTATCAGCAAAAGAAAACTGTAAAAAAACTGTAAAAAAAAAAAAGTATCATTTATTTTTATTTAGCTGTATATTCCATACTATTATCATAACCTACCACCAAAAAAAATGTAAATGATCACAGCGATACCACATGTGTGTTTGTTTATACCCATAGTAGGGTGCATTTTGCTTTGTTTTTTATCCTACCCAAAACACTTTCATACTAGCTGACACTAATACTAAATTTAAAAAATGCCTTTCTATCTTACATAAAATACACTGACCATGATCTCCCTGACTCCTGACTGTGACCCAAACTACAACCTTGACACTAACCTAGATTAAATCATGATCTAACCATTTTTTCCTTTTTATTAATTATTATTATTTTTTACACACACTTCTTTATTCAAAGTGATACTAAACACACACTGTTTAACCCCTTGCTGACCAGGCACCACAGTTTTACTGTGGCAGAATAGCACAGCTGAGCGGAGCAACCTTATGTAACGTCGCTTCGCCCTGTGGCCACTAGAGCCGTGCCTGCTGCTCGCCCCCAGAGCTGATGCAAGTGCCCGTTGGTCGTTATCGCTCATGACACACCGATAACCGGAACCTCTGAGGGGAGAAGAGACTGATCATGTGTTCCTACAAAGTATGAACAGCGATCTGTCATCTCCCCTAGACAGTAACATCCCCTCTTCAGTTAGAACACAGAGAGGGAACACAGTTAACCCCTTGATCACCCCTGGTGTTAGCCTCTTCCCTGCCAGTGACCTTTTTTACAGTAATTTGTGTATTTTTATAGCACTGATTGCTGTATAAATGCCAATGGTCCCAAAAATGTGTGAAATGTGTCCGATGTGTCCGCCACAATGTTGCAGTCCCGATAATAATTGCAGATTGCCACCATTACTTGTAAAAAAAATAATAATAAAATGCTATAAATCTATCTCCTATTTTTTAGACACCATAACTTTTGAGGTGAAGCCTCCATCAATCAACATGTAATACCCCACCCCCATTATGTTTAGCTGTAGGCATAGAGGAGGAGGGAGGGAAGGGAGTGTCATTTATCCTGAGTGTAAACACCCACTCTATAGTCACATTGGCTGCACAGGTAAGAAAAAGGAGTAAATGAACAGCTTAGAACAGCATGTTCAGTAGATGTAGCAATAAATGGTCTACACAATCTCATGATGCAGTGGGGACACAGATAAGACGGGAGGGACAACAACAGGATCAACCAGTTTTATTGCAGAATACAGAAACAGAAAATCAATCCCAAAGTGCTTGAGTGAGTATGAACAGCATCTATTTTTTTTACAGTTTTAATGATGTGGGTTTAATGACACATTAAACGTATGTCCTCTTGGATAAGGTTAAGGCTGCATTCACACCTGAGCATTTTCAGCTCACAAAACGCTTGTAAAACACCAGAGGAAATGCCTGAAAAATGCCCAACAAGCAAAATTCCATTAATTTCAATGGCACCTGTTCATGTCTGAGCGCTTTGTCACCTGAAGCAAAATGCCTGAAAAAACACCCTAAGCTCAAAAAAGAAAATTAGCTTTTTTTGGGGCAGATTATAGATGTTTTTCTGCTTTTTACATTCGTGACCTGTACAAAAACGCAAAATTGCGGCAAAAACCTGGTAAAAATGTGAGACTTTGAAATGCTCAGGTGCGAATGCAACCTAAAGTGTTACAAAACCCACAACAGTAAAATCTATCTGTATATGCAAAATAGCATGCTTGTTATACTCAGGTGGCGTACACACGCGGGGACTGTCTGCCGAAACTAAGTTCGTCAAACAGTCCGCTCAAACTTTTGAATGAACGAACACGCCCACACACGGCACTTTTTGAGCGGACAAATACGGCAAACTTTGTTCGTCGTACTAAGTCCGCGCAACTTTTGAAATGAGCGGACTCGCCCACACACGAGGCAACAGTCCGCTCATTTCGAGCGCGTGTCAAGGTAGGCGGGGCCGCCTGGAATGGACTTAAAGGGGAACCCCAACGCCGAAAAAAATCGGCGTGGGGGTCCCCCCAAAGTCCACAACAGACCCTTGTCCGAGCACGCTACCCGGCCGGCCAGGAAAGGGGGGCGAGCGAGCGCGCCCCCCCCTCCTGAACCGTACCAGGCCGCGTGCCCTCAACATGGGGGGTGCCTTAGGGAAGGGGGGGCCGCGCGGCCCCCCCACCCCAAAGCACCTTGTCCCCATGTTGATGAGGACAAGGGCCTCTTCCCGACAACCCTGGCCGTTGGTTGTCGGGGTCTGCGGGCGGGGGGCTTATCGGAATCCGGGATCCCCCTTTAATAAGGGGGCCCCCGGATACCGGCCCCCCACCCTATGTGAATGAGTATGGGGTACAATGTACCCCTACCCATTCACCTGTAAAATAAAAGTACCCAAAAAAAAAACACAACACACGAGATAAAATATTTTATTGCACAGCTCCGGGGGTCTTCCGTCTTCGGGGGTCTTCTCGCCGGACTCCTCCGCTATCTTCTTGTAGCTCTTTTGCTAGCAGAGGAGTCCGGCTTTCTTCCTCCCCGCCGCCGGCCTCTTCTCCCGACTTCGGGGGTCTTGTCCCCCTCTTCGGTTCTTCTGCCGGGCCACCGCGCCTTCTTATAGCTCTTTTGCAGGCGGTGGCCCGGTCTTCTGTCACCGCTGTCGCCGCCGCCTTCCGTTCTTCTTGTTCTTCTTGTTCTTCTTGTTCTTCTCCAGGAGATGTTGACACGTCGCTCTCTCCGGCCGGAATGCCAGAGCCGCGCTGTGCGGCCACTTATATAGTGACAATGGGGCGGTGTCACATGGTATATGTCACATGGGTTGGTCACATGGGTTGATGTCACATGGGGACTATGACATCGTAAGGGGGCGGGGTCACCATGTGACCAACCCATGTGACATATACCATGTGACACCGCCCCATTGTCACTATATAAGTGGCCGCTCAGCGCGGCTCTGGCATTCCGGCCGGAGAGAGCGACGTGTCAACATCTCCTGGAGAAGAACAAGAAGAAGAAGAAGAACGGAAGGTGGCGGCGACAGCGGCGACAGCGGCGACAGCGGCGACAGAAGACCGGGCCACCGCCTGCAAAAGAGCTATAAGAAGGCGCGGTGGCCCGGCAGAAGAACCGAAGAGGGGGACAGGACCCCCGAAGTCGGGAGAAGAGGCCGGCGGCGGGGAGGAAGAAAGCCGGACTCCTCCGCTAGCAAAAGAGCTACAAGAAGATAGCGGAGGAGTCCGGCGAGAAGACCCCCGAAGACGGAAGACCCCCGGAGCTGTGCAATAAAATATTTTATCTCGTGTGTTGTGGTTTTTTTTGGGTACTTTTATTTTACAGGTGAATGGGTAGGGGTACATTGTACCCCATACTCATTCACATAGGGTGGGGGGCCGGTATCCGGGGGCCCCCTTATTAAAGGGGGCTCCCGGATTCCGATAAGCCCCCCGCCCGCAGACCCCGACAACCAACGGCCAGGGTTGTCGGGAAGAGGCCCTTGTCCTCATCAACATGGGGACAAGGTGCTTTGGGGTGGGGGGGCCGCGCGGCCCCCCTTCCCCAAGGCACCCCCCATGTTGAGGGCACGCGGCCTGGTACGGCTCAGGAGGGGGCGCGCTCGCTCGCCCCCCTTTCCTGGCCGGCCGGGTAGCGTGCTCGGACAAGGGTCTGTTGTGGACTTTGGGGGGACCCCCACGCCGATTTTTTTCGGCGTTGGGTTTCCCCTTTAAGTTCATTTCAGACGGCGGAGCCCGCGACGTCTCCGTCGCGGGCCCCGCCTACCTGCACACGCGCTCTAAATGAGCAGACTTCCCTCCGAGCGGGAACAGTTTGCTAATTTCGAAAGTGGCCTACACACGGGCGGACTGTTCGCTCAAACCAAGTTTCAGCGGACAGTTTTTCGGAATTTCCGAAAAACTTTGTTCGTCAAACTGTCCGCTGAAACTGTCCGCTGAAGCCCCACACACGAGCGGACTGTCCGCTGAAACACTGTTCAGCGGACAAAGTTGAGCCAACAGTCCGCCCGTGTGTACGCGGCCTCACTGTGGAAGTTAAGGGGTTAATCCTCTGCATTGTGTAAAAAGGCTCTTTGATCCTGTATTGGCAGATCCTCCCCGTCCAGCAGGGTCTCTCCTGGCAAGGCCAGGTAAGACACCGTGTGGGTAGTACTGCTGCACATGCTCAGTTTGGTCTCTATTGCTGAAGGGAATATTTCCTGTTTGAGCTTAGCTTTTCAGCTCACATGGCATGACATCAAACATGCGGGTGTGTATACAGATTCTAAATGACAGCCCAGCCCCTCCCTCCTCTTCCATGCCCAGTAACTAAAAAAGAACACAGTGGGTGGGATGTCACATCTTGATTGATGGATGATCTGCCTCCCATAAAAGCATGAGGACACAGGCAATAGTAGAAATCTCCTCCTACCTGAAAACTCAGCACTCAGGCAAATCCTGCAATTTATCTCATGACCATGGTATACAGATCAGTCAAAAAGGTATATAGTGGCAGTATTTTAATGTAAAAAGAAGATTTTTAATCTGTGGGCACTGCGGGGGGTGGATGAACTATTTTCACATTACTGGGTTTAGTAACACTTTAAGGAGAAAAAGATATAATGTATTTTTGGTCTCCATTCAAGAGGAGAAAACACACATAGTGGTGGGCTGTACAGTAACTGATCACTGTGATAGTCAGGAATACAGTAGGGGAGATGACATCACACCCGCTGGCTGTGTTTACATTACCCAGGCAGGGGAGGCATTTTATTCATCAGAAGCGATCAGCAGGTCCAGGCCAGAAATCATCCAGGACCAGGGGCGAGCGCTGTACGGGTACAGCGATTCACAGAGCTGTGCCACTCTGTAGCCGTATATCGGCATGAGCCAGTTGGCTACTGGTTAAAGTGATCCTGTGCTAGCCTATGCAGGGCAAAGCAGCATGTTCACATAAAGTGTTACGAAATCCGGAACCTGCATTCACTATGTCTGGTCTCCCACAGTACACAGAACATGGAAATGCAATTATTTTAGTAGATATAAACTGCGAAATACCTTTTCTCATCAGCAGTATCTAGCAGCCTTGTGACTTCATTCTCCCTTGACCCTCTATCTGGACAGTGCTGATTGGCCCTGTGCTGATCACATGCATTCTCCCAAAAAAATGAAAAACTCTCTAGCAATACACACCAAACTGAGCTTGTGAAACTTGTCCCTGAGCTCTGTATTATCAAGAAATAATTAGGGAACAGTTTAAGAAGAGGAGGATCAGAGAGACATGATCACACAGCTATTATACACAATGCAGAGGATTAACCCCTTAGGTTTCACAGTGAATATAACAAACCTGCTTTACTGCATATACAGACTGATTTTATTGTTGTGGGTTTAGTAACACTTTACCTTCTGTTGTACACCATCTGCACCTACCTATCTTCTCGTTACTCTCCATCACTCCATTCACCCACTGAAAGCAAACAGAAAACCCTTGACTTGGAGTTTTTTCAAAAGGGCTAAGGACTTTCTACCAGTGACTGTTCTGGATGCCTGGGTAGTAAATTACCAGTGTTTTCTGGAAAACAAGTCACATGCTTCCTATATGTGGAAGAACAAGAGTATTTTTCTTTAGCCTTGGTGGCTATACAGAGTTGTAGGGAAGCAATAGGAAGATGGGCATGCGTAGATGGTTAGGGTAGCAGTTAAATAAAACTGCCATTACATCCTTCATGGGCAAAGCACATGTTTACGTTAGGATGGCCATAGTCATTAGGTGCCAGTCTCTCTTTATGGTCTTGTTTTAGTTGCATCAAATGAAAATCTAATGTATAAACAGCACCCTCACACAGTAATGTATGACCTATAAAGTGATTAGAAAGGACAAAAGAACTGTTGTTTCCCCTTAAGAAAAATTAGCTCTAAGACTGCCTGCACTACCTCTTTCTCCCTCTTCTCACTCTTCTTGTTTAGGGCAGAACCTATTTCTGCAGACATCATGCACATCCAATTGTGTTCTATCTATGGGTAGCTATACTCATTGCAAAGAAAAGGATTGTATCCTAACATTTTTCGGCATTCAATACAATTTTCTTGCTGTAGGCTGTTATTAATTTAGATTAAATGTTAGATAGCTCACATAGGACTTTTAGGCATCATGTGAATGTGTCCCAAGTGTCATAATTGCATTCAGAACGTTTTATAATAATAAGTTACTTGATCGCTGTTTAATAAGCATTATGAAAAACATACAGCACTTGAGTATTACCGAATATTTAATAGAGTAATTGCTTATTTCCGAATGGAAATTGTAGGTTTCAAGGCTGACTGATTTAGTTTGTGTATTGTGAAACAGTTCCATTCCAGTTCTAAATATGAGTTTAGCTATGCAAACAAAGTATTGAACAATGTAGATTACATAGCTCAAAATTTTAGTTGCTATGAAAATAAGGTCTTTTATATTCCTTTTCCCTTTTCAAAATTAGAAAATGGCTTTTCATTATATATCAAGTACGCTAGATTGTTATGTTGCTTGAAATGAAACCGACTATAATTTTTAAAGAAAGGATTTTCAACTGCTTTTACCAATTATGGGTTTGAGAGTGTGAATAATAAAAACAACAGTGTATGCAGACATTAGCATATTTGTTATTTTTGTGTTTTAATGTTTTTTTCTTACACTGCTTCTAAATTTTTAAATGGGGAATGGTATAAACATATAACTCCAAACTGAAAAAGTATTATTTTGGATTGACACTGACAATGTATATTAAGATTGATGTGATTGATGCTTCAAAGAACTTTTGCTGTCTTCAGTTCTAACAGCTCAAATTCCAATTTCAAATATTGGTCAGTATGAGTGGGCGACCTGTTCTCTTTCATTTTCAAGGTTGCATGCTCTTTGTATTACACAGTTTATATCAGCAGACCTTGATAGTATTTCTTTCTGATCTTCCAAATGTGTTACCTAAAGTGATATTTTCTTTACTATTTTCACATTTACAAGATTAATTTTTACAAACTTTTTAATTTCTTGATTCATGTACCATTTTTTTTTTGTTTGTTTTAGATATGCACTTTTTTTGGGTTCTCTTTTTCTATTATTCCTCTGTATAAATTTAGAGTTCCTGTCTATAAAATATTACAAGCAAATCTAGAAATCATTAAACAATAACTTTACAAAAGTTCAATATTGCTAGGATAGATTCTGATCCTTAGTAATTCTTGTGTTTGCATTGCCCCGTTTCATTTTCAAAGTTAGCTAAATAGTCATAGTGTTAAGTTGTATTGATTATCTATCTCTTCACAATCCTTTATTGCTTGCTATGTTTGTGTACATGTGTAAGTGACAAATTTAACCTTTTGACTTTTAAGTAAGATGCATAATCAATGAGTTAATTATTCTATTGATTCCTTTCTCATGCTGCTTGTTTGTATGCGTTTTTTTTCTTTCTTATTTTTTGTAGGAGACTAGCTCTTTGACTAAATGGTGACAGTACAACCACTCATGAGCTACTTAATTATAGTCAAGATTATTTCTAGTCTATCTATATTAAAAGCTAGAGACAGCATCTTTGCATGAATTGATAAATATGGTATACTAGTTTACAAATACAACGTCATACAAGCCCTTTTTGCAATTGCAGATTCATGGTAATTCCAGAAAAATTATATTTTCCCTTTGCTATACTGTTGTTTCTACACCTTTCTAGCAGCCACCGTGCCCCGTATTCTTTATGAAAATGGAGCACTTAACATAAAATTATGGGCATTATCATTTTGAATAGAATAATGGAAAGTTATAACCCCTGCCATTTTTATTTTCTTTTGCTATTTGTGTCCTACTGGGGATGGGGAGATTCCCATCACTTCCTGTTTTTCAGCATTCAATAGAAATCATGGCTAAATCAGGGGAAACACAAGGGGATTCTTCGAACTTCATCCCCAACCCCATCCCCAGTCCCCATTAGAAAAATTCCTATCAATTCCCGTTCTGGTGGCAGCTCAAAATTCGGGATTTTCTTGCAACTTTTACTCTTGCTGATAACAGTAAACAAGACAAACAAAGAGGATAATGCTCACTAATGCATGCACAGATGGCAATACAAACCTGACAAGTGTTCTAATCGCTCTTCACTCTAAAACTAAAGAAAGGGATTTGCCTTTAGGAATATTTTGTTAAATAGAATCAGTGGCATACTAAGGGGGATTTGGTTTGGTGCGGCCCAGCTGGGGGTGCTGTGGCAACCTGAGATTTATTTTTTGAGTTGCACCGTGCTGTGATGCTCTCTCCTCCACCACAGTCCCATGCAAATCAAATGAAGAAATGTGAGCCAGCCACAGCACTCATAGCGGAGTCTGATCTGCTGCTTCAATGACAGCTACAGCTCAGAATGAGAGGAAGTCTCTTCCTCTATCTGCTCAGATGAGAAAGCTGAGAGTGGGACTTCCAATCACTGTGATCTCCCACCCTGTCTGGTGAGAGCGTTTAGGAAAGGGAGAGATCTGTACTTGGGGGAATGGGGAAGGGATGATGGGGAGGTATCTGTACTAAAGATTCTGTATGAGATGGAGGGTTTATCAGGGGCTGTCTGTACTGAGGATTTTGCGTGGCATGGGTAAAGTGTCTTTAGATTCGGTATGTGATGGGGGGCATGGGGGTATCTGTACTGAGGATTCTGTATGGGATGGGGGGTATGGGGAGGTGTCTGTTCTGAGGATTCTGTATGGGATGGGGTATGGGGTTATCTATTTTTTTTTATTTGTTACAGGATTTTGTATGCAATGGGAGGGTATGCAAAATTTCTGTACTGAGGATTCCGTGTGAGATGGGGGGAATGAGGGTGTCTGCACTGAGCATTTTGTATGGGATGGGGAGGTTATGGGGGTGTCTGTACTGAAGATTCTGTGTTGGATAGGGGGTATGGGTGTGTCTGTACTGAGGATTCTGTATGGGATAGGTCAGTTTCAACTTTCGGTGCTCTCACATTTTGAATGACAATTACTCAGTCATGCAACACTGTACCTATATGATATTTTTGTTCTTTTTTTCACACAAATGGAGCTTCCTTTAGGTGTTATTTATTCACCACTGGGTTTTTTTTTTTTTTGCACTATAAATGAAAAAAGCCAGAAAATTTAGTAAAAAAATGCATTTTTCATTGTTTCTGTTATAAAATGTACACTGCTACATCTCTTTGGTAAAAATAACCCAAACTAGTGGATATTATTTTGTCTTTGTAAAAGCAATAGAGTATAGAAAGCTATGGTGCCAATCACTGAAAATTGATCATACCTGATGTACTAATGATCTAATTTCTTGAGACACTAACAAGCCAGGAAAGTACAAATAACCCCCAAATTACCCCTTTTTGGAAAGTAGACGTTCCAAGGTGTTTAGTGAGAGGTATGGGGAGTTTTTTGAAGTTGTAATTTTTTCCCACAATTCTTTGCAAAATTAAGATTTTTTTCACAAAATTGTCATATAAAAAGGTTATTTCTCTCACATGGCATATGCATATTTATGGCCCTGGAACACAGGGGGCAATGGAAATGCCCAAAAAATTATCCCATTTTGCAAAGTAAACACCCCAACGTATATTCTATGTGGCATAATGAGTCTTTTGAACGTGATTTGTTCCACAAGTTTTTGAAAATGTAGAAAGAAAATAAAAACGCTTTTTTTTTTTTACACAAAGTTGTCCATTTATAAGATTTTTTGAAAACGTTGCATGTACATAGCAAAAATGACACCCCCAAAATATATTTTGCTACTCCTCTGGAATATGGCAATACCATATGTGTGAGACTTTTCAACAGCCTGGCCACATACAGAGGCCCAACATGCAGAGAGCACCATCAGGTGTTCTAGGGGCCTACATTTCGAATCTAATCTGACTACCTATTACACTTTTGTGAGGCACTCTAGTAGCACTGATGGGCACTGTAATGGCACTGATGTGGCATGGATGTGGCACGGATGTGCACTTATGTGCCATGGATGTGGCACAGATGAGCACTGATGTAGCATGGATGTGGCGGGGATGTGGCACGGATGAACACTGATGGGGCAGGGATGAGCACTGATGTGGCATGGATGAGCACTGATGTGGCATGGATGAGCACTGATGTGGCATGGATGAACACTGATGTGGCATGGATGAGCACTGATGTGGCAAAGATGAGCACTGATGTGGCAAAGATGAGCACTGATGTGGCATGAATGAGCACTGATTAGGGACCACTACATGATGTCCAAGATCCACAAGATAGGAAATCTAGGCATTCCCATTCTAACATGTATGAACACAATTAACCGGTTCCCAACTGGCTCACGCAGATATACTGTGGCAGAATGGCTCCCCTGGGCAAAATTCCGTATGGGTACATCTATTCCTAAAGCGCCCACCAGAGGGTGAGCATGCATCGCCGGCACAATCACCGCCAGTCACATGCATTCGCATGCATGAGTGCCAGCATGGGGATTTGTGTAAACACATATTGTTTGTTCCTACTAAGTAGGGAAAACGATATGTCTCCTCTCCTAGTCAATCCTACCCCCCCCCCCCCCCACACACACACACAGTTAGAACACATATGCAACCTAATAAAGAAGATGTATACTTCTTTATTAAATGCTGTCTTTAAAAGAAAGCACGTGATTTGAATGGAAATAGGTTTCCGTGAGCTTTTCATGTGCTGAGTGGGAAGGGGTTAATCAAATTCATGTTTTTTATATATGTGTGTTTTGTAGTTGAAAGACTGGTTTATAAAGGTCAAGCTGTAAATATATTCAAGATTTGTTAAAACAAACCTTTCAAAATATTGATTTTGCAAAAAAGTGTGAGAAATATTAAAATAAAAGAATATGATATCTGTCCACTGCAAGAATCATTAAAAAAAGTTGTGATAACATTTACTATTTCTGTTTAAAAAAAAAAAAACATTTTTAATATGGGTGCAATATCTTATACTGTCTTTACATTTTACATGTATTTATCTTGCATCTTATTATTTTTTAAAGGGTTTTTCACCTTGAGAGTTCATTCTCTCTTCATATGTTTAAAAATGCATGAACTTTCTTAGAAAATAAAACTAGATGGGGGTGCGCTGCCCCGTGCACCAAATGCCACTTGTCTAAAACTTTTATAGTAAATCGTAAAAAAGGTACGTGTATGACCATAGGTATGCCTGTAAGGTGAGGTCTATCTCTCAGATATGCGATACATGTACACTCATCCATGTGGACACACATAACCACTGATGGGCGACCCCCATATATCACAATAGCCACAAAAAATGTCTCTCTTAATTAAGACTGCATTGACACAAGGTATATCTCAACCAACAAAAAATAAAAATGGAGGGGAGGGGGGAAAGGATGGTCATACACATACATTTTACGATTTATAATAAAAGTTTTAGACAAGTGGCATTTGGTGCACAGGGTAGTGCAACCTCATCTAATTTTATTTGATCATTGTCACAGTGAATGTCATTAATAACACAGGCGCAGGGATGAGCCGAACGCCCCCCTGTTCGGTTCGCACCAGAACCTGCGAACAGACCTAAACTTCGTGTGAACTTTAGAACCCTATTAAAGTCTATGGGACTCGAACGTTCACAATCTAAAGTGCTAATTTTAAAGGGTAATATGCAAGTTACTGTCCTAAAAAGTGTTTGGGGACCCAGGTCCTGCCCCAGGGGACATGGATCAATGCAAAAAAAAGTTTTAAAAACGTCTGTTTTTTCAGGAGCAGTGATTTTAATAATGATTAAAGTGAAACAATAAAAGTGTAATATTCCTTTATATTTCGTAGCTGGGGGGTATCTATAGTATGCCTGTGAAGGGGCGCATGTTTCTGGTGCTTAGAACTGTCCCTGCACAAAGTGTCATTTGTGCAGGAAAAAAAGTTTTTTAAAATCACTTGCGGCTAAATTGTCGGCTCCAGTAATACAGAGAACACTCAATGAGTGTTCTCTGTATTAGCCGACAATTCATTCATTCATTGATAAAAAAAATTTAAAAAAAGCGTGCGGGTTCCCCTAAATTCAATTACCAGGCCCTTCAGGTCTGACATGGATATTAAGGGGAACCCCACATCAAATTTTAAAAAAAAATTGACGTGGGGTCCCCCTAAAAATCCATACCAGACCCTTTATCCGAGCACGCAACCTGGCAGGCCGCAGGAAAAGAGGGGGGGCGAGAGAGCGGCCCCCCTCCCTCCTGAACAGTACCAGGCCACATACCCTCAACATTGGGAGGATGCTTTGGGGGTCTGTGACCCCTCAAAGCACCTTGTTCCCATGTTGATGAGGACAAGGGCCTCATCCTCACAACCCTGGCCGGTGGTTGTGAGGGTCTGCGGGCGGGGGGCTTATCAGAATCTGGAAGCCCCCTTTAACAAGGGGACCCCCAGATCCCGCCCCCCCCTGTTTGAAATGGTAAGGGGGTACAAAAGTACCCCTACCATTTCACAAAGAAAGTGTCAAAATGGTTAAATAAGACAAACACACTTTTGAAAAATTCCTTTATTAAAAATAAAAAAAAGATTCCAGCGGTGCTAATCCACTCTTGCTATCCAGCGACGAATCTCCGGGGTCCAGCGATGGATGATCATATCCAGCGACGGGGATCTCTCAGTCCAGCGCTGTCCATATATCCTTTTTCTGTCTCCATTGCGGAGACACTGCGGAGATCCCAGCGCTGACGTTTCTTATATTAGGAGGGCGGGGCCACTTGTCACCTGACCCCGCCCCCTCTGACGCTGGTGAAGGGAGCCAGGGGTTCCCCAGTGACGTGTGGGTGACCCCGCCCCCTCTGATGTAACGGAAACCTGCGTTACATCAGAGGGGGCGGGGTCACCCACACGTCACTGGGGAACCCCTGGCTTCCCTCTCCAGCGTCAGAGGGGCAGGGTCAGGTGACGGGTGGCCCCGCCCTCCTTATATAAGAAACGTCAGCGCTGGGATCTCCGCAGTGTCTCCGCAATGGAGACAGAAGAAGGATGTATGGACAGCGCTGGACTGAGAGATCCCCCGTCGCTGGATATGATCATCCATCGCTGGACCCCGGAGATCCGTCGCTGAATAGCAAGAGTGGATTAGCACCACTGGAACTTTTTTTTCTTTTTAATAAAGGAATTTTTCAAAAGTGTGTTTGTCTTATTTAACCATTTTGACACTTTCTTTGTGAAATGGTAGGGGTACTTTTGTACCCCCTTACCATTTCAAACAGGGGGGGGCCGGGATCTGGGGGTCCCCTTGTTAAAGGGGGCTTCCAGATTCTGATAAGCCCCCCGCCCGCAGACCCTCACAACCACCGGCCAGGGTTGTGAGGATGAGGCCCTTGTCCTCATCAACATGGGGACAAGGTGCTTTGAGGGGTCACAGACCCCCAAAGCATCCTCCCAATGTTGAGGGTATGTGGCCTGGTACGGTTCAGGAGGGAGGGGGGCCGCTCTCTCGTCCCCCCCTCTTTTCCTGCGGCCTGCCAGGTTGCGTGCTCGGATAAAGGGTCTGGTATGGATTTTTAGGGGGACCCCACGTCAATTTTTTTTTTATTTGATGCAGGGTTCCCCTTAATATCCATATCAGACCTGAAGGGTCTGGTATGGATATTTAGGGGGACCCCCACGTCAATTTTTTTTTTAATTTGACACGGGGTTACCCTTAATATCCATGTCAGACCTGAAGGGCCTGGTAATTGAATTTAGGGGAACCCCCACGCTTTTTTTTTTTTTTTTTTATCAATGAATGAATAAATTGTCGGCTAATACAGAGAACACTCATTGAGTGTTCTCTGTATTACGGGAGCCGACAATTTAGCCGCAAGTGATTTTAAAAGACTTTTTTTCCTGCACAAATGACACTTTGTGCAGGGACAGTTCTAAGCACCAGAAACATGCGCCCCTTCACAGGCATACTATAGATACCCCCAGCTACGAAATTTAAAGGAATATTACACTTTTATTGTTTCACTTTAATCATTATTAAAATCACTGCTCCTGAAAAAACAGCCGTTTTTAAAACTTTTTTTTGCATTGATCCATGTCCCCTGGGGCAGGACCCAGGTCCCCAAACACTTTTTAGGACAGTAACTTGCATATTACCCTTTAAAATTAGCACTTTAGATTTCTCCCATAGACTTGTATAGGGTGTTCCGGCTTTTCGAATTTGCTGCGAACAGCCCAAATTGTTCACTGTTCGCTGAACAGGCGAACAGGCAATGTTCGAGTCGAACATGAGTTCGACTCGAACTCGAAGCTCATCCCTACACAGGCGTTTGTAAATTTGCACTTTCATAGAAAGCTATATGCATACAATTGCATTTTAATGCATTGTTATACATTTTGCATGGATTTCAAATGCATTTTTAACCCTTACATGTTGCATTCTGCAACTATTTGTATTGATTATTTCATTTTTATCATTGATAGTTTACCAACCTATTTTAATAGGTACATTAGGAGCCTGTGGATTATAGTACTGGCTTAGTATACTAGAATCGTATATTTATTTATAATACAGGTCCCATGGATTACTACTACTGTATAAGTATTGCCAAAAGTTCTATATAAGCACGACATGAGAGCCATGAGCCCCCAGCATTCTCCCTCCCTCTTTTTATGTGCATTTAAATATATATTTATTTTCATTTTATGTTTTTATTATGAATATATATATATATATATATATATATATATATATATATATATATATATATAGATAGATAGATATATATATATAGAGAGAGAGAGAGAGAGAGAGAGACAGAGAGAGAGATAGATACACACACATGTTAGTAGCTCTTCTAGGCTTTAATGGTACCTTGCTATATTAGCTACCATTAAAGCCTAGAAGAGCTACTAACATGTGTGTGTATATAGCCTCATAATTCTACTACTGAGCCTCTATGCATCATACACCATAGAATACACTAAGCAGTTATATCGTACATTGTTTAGGTTGATGCAGAGATTCTGGGCAGCTAGGTCTACATTTCTATATATCTAAATTGTTTTCATTTAGCACAGGTAGCACTGAGGGACCCTGCAACAACTATTACTGTTAGGAGGCTGTCAGATTTTTATTTCTATTTTTCTTTGCTTGCACATCTATGCTAGATTTCTGAGTTGTATATAGATATAGCTTAATCAGTACTATGGCAATCCTTGTCCTCCCTCTGCTTCTAGTATTCAACCACCACAATATGGAAGACATCACCAGACCTGAAGTAATGTCATAGCCAGCTGGAAGTGAGGCTTGGAATGCATTTCCAGCCAGAACCTGATTTTTTCACTGGCGTGCGTTCCAGAAATTCCTGGAATGCCATTCTGGATTCCCTTTGGGGATATCTAGCTACCTAATTATATGCTGGCGCTAAAAACACTTGAAGCTCCATCCCTACAGACACAGAATACAGAAGCATGTGTGGAACATACAATAGGTATCAATAACAATAGCAATTGTGTCACTAAAGTTCATGTTGTCAGCAAATGTGAAGTTGTTCTGCTAGCTGCTGTAGTCATCAGGGTACTTCTGTTCATTCAGAGTATGTAAATGTAGTATTGGATTAATGTGTGTGTAAGTGTGTATATGTATACAGTATATGTACTGTATATGTATGTTTTTCTTTCTCCTCCATTTGACAGCAGCTTCGGCTTTTGCTGGTTGTTTTGGTCAGCCATTACACTGTTTTTGCTCTCAGCGGGCCTGTCCCTTTCCCCCCTCCCCATTTTTTAATTGTCCCCACCCACTCAATGGGAGGTGCGCCGACCCCTCATGTTGTGTATGAAAGTTTAAATTCAGTGGAAGGAACTCGTGTGGTTTGGCTCTGATGAAAAAGGGGTTTCCTTCAAAACGCGTAAGCCATTAAGGATCCTGGTGAAGTCCCCCTGCACTCTGGAGTCTGCCAAGTCTAGGACCGCTGGGCTATAGATGATTAGCTGGATGAGTAATTTTAATTCACATGTTTGTAAGTATTATTCTTGTTGATTTTAAATACATGCTGTGGGATAATGCACTAGGCTGGTGCACCCTTGTTTTTTGCTCCCTCCTGCCTTTGCTCATCTGCCCCTGCTCAGGAAGCAGGGGGATTTCATAGCATCTCCAGAGGCAGCAACTTTGACTTTTTCCTCTTTGCACAAGCTCCTCTTTTGAAAGTGAGTTTTTAATCAATAATAAATATTGTTCACCTTGTTTACTACAATACTGTGCTTGTCTTTTGTTTTCACAGTGTCACAGCAATCACTCATGGCAGCTTCAAGCTGCGCCTTCTAGCTAGTAATCAGTGGTAATGTGTATAGTCAATTGGGCTACCAGCCTCATTGTATATATTTTGTCTTTCAGTTTTTACTTTGTAACTTCTGCAATTGTCTTTTATGGTTTACTACATTGCCACACATACATTTTCTTGAGTCCCTTTTGTTCATACCACTAAGGTCATCGCCACCACACTTGGCACATTTTATAAAGTGGATCATTTTTCAGAGGGCAATTGACAAGGATCAAGGAAATGTTATGTAGCTTGTTTTAACATTTTTACATTTTATACAGGCTTTGTGGTGGGCTTTATAACAATCCCTCAGGGGTTATGCACTGCTTGGCAGTTTTCCCTGTCCCTTTTTTTTTTTCGTTTTATTAAAAGGCATGGACGCAATCATGACATGAAAGTGCTTGTCTAGGAACTTCCTGTTATGGGGTGACAACTGTCTCCATTTGTGCTTCTGCCTTGACAGACTGTTACATGCCTGTTTTGAAGAATACAAGTGCCTGCAGCAACACAATGGGGCTGATTTACTAAGATGAATGTGCTGCGCAGGTTCATACCTCAATTTGTACGCCAGATAAATTATTAAATGAGTGTATGAACCGGCGCACGCATAAGCGCAACAGATAATATGTGCATGCGATAATAATCTCCCATTCATAATAGCGCACACCGTATCCTTAACAGTCCATTCACACAGGGGCAACACGACTTCCAGCACGACTTTAGTGGGAATCACAGCGCGACTTGGGGCAACTTACAACACGACTTGGGGCGACTTACAACATGACTTTAAGTCGCCCCCAGGCCAGGCGACCTTAATTAAAAAAAAAATGCATGGTTTCCCCTCCAAAAGCATACTAGGCCCTTCAGGTCTGGTATGGATAGTAAGGGGAAACCCGCGGCAAACAAAAAAAATTTAATGGAGTGGGGCCCCCCCAAAATCCATACCAGGCCCTTCAGGGGGTTCCCTATAACAAGGGGACCCCCAGATCCCGGCCTCCCCCCCTTTGTGAAATGGTAGAGGGTACCCCTACCATTTCACCAGAAAAGTGACAAAAATGTTAAAAAAAGACAAGAGACAGTTTTTGCCAATTTCTTTATTAAAGTCTTCCTCTTTCCATCTTCTTTCTTCTGGTCTTCTTCTTTCCTTTATCCTTGGGTTTCTTCCTCCATCTTCTTCTTCCTCCGATCCTCTGCTTCTTGCTCCAGTGTTCTCGTCCGGCATCTTCCTCCATGGCGTCTCTTCTTCCCCGTTTCGTTCTCGGGCTGCTCCGCGCAATGGGAGGCTCCCACTGTGTGATGCTTCTCTTCTTCTGACAGTTCTTATATAATGGAGGGCAGGGCCACCTGGTGACCCCGCCCCCTCTGACGCATGGTTCCGTTATATACGTGTCAGAAGAAGAGAAGCGTCACACAGCGGGAGCCTCCCATTGTGCGGAGTGGCCCGAGAACGAAGCGGGGAAGAAGAGACACCATGGAGGAAGATGTCAGACAAGAACACCAAAGCAAGAAGCAGAGGATTAGAGGAAGAAGAAGATGGAGGAATAAGAAGAAGGAGAAAGAAACCAAAGGATGAAGGAAAGAAGAAGGAAAAAGACCAGAAGAAAGAAGATGGAAAGAAGAAGACTTTAATAAAAGACTTGTCAAAAACTCTTGTCTCTTGTCATTTTTAACACTTTTGTCACGTTTTTGGTGAAATGGTAGGTACCCCCTTACCATTTCACACAGGGGGGAGGCCAGGATCTGGGGGTCCCCTTGTTAAAGGGGGCTTCCAGATTCCGATAAGCCCACCGCCTGCAGACCCCCACAACCACCAGCCAGGGTTGTGGTGATGAGACCCATGTCCTTATCAACATGGGGACAAGGTGCTTTGGGGGGTTCCCCAAAGCAACCTACCAATGTTGAGGGCATGTGGCCTGGTAGGGTTCAGGAGGGGGGGCGCTCTCTCTTCGCCACCCCTTTTCCTGCGGCCTGCCAGGTTGCATGCTCGGATAAGGCCTGGTATGGAATTTCGCATTATTTTTTCTTAATTTTTTTTTTTTTCTTAATGCTAACATGACCTGTGTGCAAATAGCCATAAAAAATCCCATAGAAGTGAACCAGAGCAACAAAAAAAAGGCAAGTTGAGAGGTGCGCCTGTTCAACTTATGCAAATGAATCTACATGGCTTGATATTTACTAAAATTTTGCGGACGCAGTGAACCAGAGCACTTGAACATGCGCAAATGCCACTTGTGCGTGAGCAGTGCATACATTTACCTTGTGAGATCCAAGTGTATTTGCAGGCGCAGTAAGCTTGTTCAGAGAAAGTTACTTTTCCATTTTATTTTGGGCATATTTGTTACTTGGACAGTCATATCTATACTTCCTCACATCACCCACATCACCCCCATAATATTGGTATTTCCAGCTTCTTTTAATTCTGAGTTGAATAATGCGTGCTCCAGGTCTATAGCGGCGCACCGATTGCTGCCTCCCTTGCGCCGGCATGTTATTAGTAAATGGGGAATTGCGCTGTATTACAGGCGCAAATGCTTTGTGAATACGAAAATGGCCATTGCGCATCGTCGTACACCGAAACTAATGGCCCAAACCTTTTGTAAATCAGCCCCAATGTGCCGGCATGATCAACTGTTGTCACCATCAGGAAGCCAGTCCAGAACAATAATGTGCAGCCAATGTTGGAACAAGTACATGTAGACAGTAATTACCACAAAGAGGTTGGAGATCAGCAGTACTGGTAAGGACAGTATTTTATGAAACAAATAGAAATTGTACATGATACAGAATGCTTTAAAGGTAAATGTCTTCAGATTAGCATTTAAATACACTTTATAAACTGGATCCAGAAAATAATATTATGGATGTAAGGTCGGTGGCGCTGCCCGTCACCCAAAGAGTGATCCTCCACAGTGAGTCACTCTTCCCGGGTGAATGTGCAACAATAGGGTAATATTTACTTCCGTCACCTGAAGAGCGATCTAGCGATCACTCTTACAAATTGAAAAGTGAGAAGTCTGTCACAAGTGTTCTCTGTGATTTTTGAAAATGTGTTAATTAGTGATCCTTTGTTATTTAATGTTATTCCCCTGTGATTCATTTCTTACCTCAAAACAAATATACAAATACATTTACAATATTATAGTGATGATCCGATCCACGTATACTATCTGATTTCATTAGAAATGTTTAATTCTTATTCTATTTTGTAGTCTATGTTGTGATTGACATCAATGTATAAATAAATAAATGTATATACTTTTTCTACAAAACTGTTTGTGGCCCATTTAAAGTCCCAACCTGAGGAATCTTTTACTCTAGTCATATGTGGTAAGCTTATAACCCACGTGAATAGGGGTTACTTATTTGTGAAAAAATATAAAAGTAAGGTAATCATAAAACAATAAAAAACAAAAGATATATACCGTAGTAAACAAATGATGAAGGTCCAGTGAAGAAGCAAAAAATTCAAAAAATATTTGAAATTAAAGTTATAAAGTTCGTTCATAAATGTTGCTGATGAGTGACAAGATTTCAAGTGACTTTTGTGCTTTGCCAAGATGACTTGTGCCTAGATTTGGCCACAGGCATGCAGTGGATCAAGTGACATCTGTGCTCCCCCTCAGTTACCCACTCACCTGAACCCCCCTGCAGGAATAGTGCATATAGTGAATGTCTGGCAGTTCCCGGAATGATCACCTCCTCCTTGGTATTTAAGAACAAAAACAAAACTTGACACAGTCAAGTATAGCAGCTGGCATATCCTGGTTGCAAACCATGAGCTCCAGACCAGCGTGCGTTCCTCGGGCCGTAACTTTGCAACCGGAGGTAACGTGAGTGCGTATCAAGCTCCGCCTTATGCATTTCATAATAGGACGTAGTCTGAGGTGGCGCCATCTTGGGGCACCTCATGTCTAGTTATACATAAACTGCATCTAGTTTCTCAGTATTCACTGACTTATGGACCCAAGCTTTAAACCTCTCAAAACGTTTCAAATCTGCAGACCTCTTGTTCATTTTTCTGCTGTCACTGTTCTATGTTTCAAAGATTTATGATCCCATGTTTCAAAGTTTTCACTTGCTCATGGACCCAAGCTTTAAAGCTTGAATAGGCCCATAGACCCATGCTTTAAAGATCTCCCTGACTCATGGACTCAGGCTTCAAATCTCTCACTGATTCTCAGAACTATGTGTCAAACCACTAATGAAGGAAACAAGGGGGTACCTATTCTCATAGTCTGCAAGGAATAGCAACAGTAGGTCCTCTATATTATACAGTGCCTTGGTGGGTTACAGCTGTTCATTCAGTTACCCTACCACCCATAGGTGACTGTTGTATTAGAACAATTTGTGTCTGAGGCTCCAGTTATGGCACACCCAAGGAACTGTAGAAGATGGATCTCCATGAGGTTACAACGGGTAAAATAATTATTGAACAAGTCATCATTTTTCTAGCTAAATATATTTATTTTATTTGTTTACAAATGTTTTTTTATTATGAAAGAGGTCATAGTACAAGATTTTAACAGTGGTAGAAGATGTACAAGTGAGAGAGGCATTTAGATTATACATAATATCTGAGTAAAGGCATATCAAATGAGAAGATACATATATTAGAATATAAATCTATATAACAATTGTGGGAAAGGATCTGTAGATGTGCTTAAGTAGAATAACAGTAGTGAGGTTTCCCATAAGGTCAATTTTTTTGGTATATATGCATGTTGTCATATAATGTGTGGTGTATCCTCTCTGATAATTTGATTAAGAACCTGAGGCCATGGTACGTTGGATGAACGCCAGTTGAAAGCGATGGTCCAGTGGATAGAGCTAAATAGAGTATGGATTTGTCTAGAACTGACTATTGGAATATCTTGTATGGGGGGGGAATAGAAGGCACATTTGGGGTGTTATTGGGATCTTTCTGCCTGAAATTCGATCAATCATGAGACTTGCATTGTGCCAAATGTTTTTTTAGATGGGAGCAATCCTAAAATGTGTGTAGTAGTGTCCCATGTATAGGGCAGCCCCTGAAACATAGTGGGGATGTTGATGGGTAGAATGAGTTGAGTTTGGCAGGGGTGAGATACCACCTATAAAGCAGTTTGGTGGCAGATTCTATGATGGTGGTAGTTTTGGTGCATTTGTGTAGGTTTACAAAAATTGCATCCTATTGTTCAGGGGAGAATGAAACATTTAGGTCTGATTCTCATTGTAGCATGGGGTGTGATTTTTCAGGCAAATTGAATTTGTTTAGATTTTTATATATTTTGGATATTAATCCTTTGTCCCGTGGGGAAGAAATACAAATCTGTTTGAATTGTGAAAAGGGGATAAGTAGAGTGAGTGAATAGTATTTTTCGTAGAAGTGTTTTATCTTCGTATAATTTTCATGTTCTGTGGGTGCAAGGTTATATTGAGGGTCTCCTAGAAAGGATGATAGGGAAGTTGTAGGGAATGTGTACTGACCTAAATTTTTTCTAAGGTAACAACAGTGCTAAAGCATAGCGCATTGTAGTGTCTGAGCATATCTGTGTTAGTATTCAAATCAATCTGTGCAAAACAGATCATGGCCCACTTAGCCCTTGTACACACGGTCGGAGAATCTGTCGGAATGAGTCTTATCGGACCGCGTCGTCAGATAATCCGACTGTGTGTGGTATGCATCGGACTGATTCTGTCCGAATCTCCATCCGATCCAAATTTCCAACATGTTGGAAAGATTTCCCGACCAACTGGGCCGGACGGACCTAATCCGATCATGTGTAGAGCATTTTCATCGGACCAAGTGCCATGCATGCTCAGATCAAATTCCTACATCAAAGCTATTGGCTACTAGCCTGAATGTAGTCCCATCGTAACGAAATTACGTCATCCCGTTCTGAAAGATCTGATTTTTCGCCAGCTTGGCCCGACCGTGTGTATGCAACAGTTTCGGACACAATCCGTCGGACTAAATCCGACGGGCAAAATCCGACGGATTTGGTTGGCAAAATCTCCGACCGTGTGTACGTGGGCTTACAGTCTGAGTCTAGAATTTATGAAAACTCTTCTTTAAGAAATAGAAAATGCTTTTATAATAATTCCTAAATTAGATACTTAGAAATAAAATTATATTTAAAATCATCATGTAAACAAAAACTTTAAGTATCTGCTTATTAATGGTTCAAATGTAAAGCTTTTTACCATAGATTTACTATAATACTGTCTTACTGTGATTAATTGAAAACATTCAGGCATTCTGCATGAGAAATAATTTGTATACTGCTCACACTGAACTCTTTGAACTTTAGCTATAGTATTACGTACTTATAATTCCATTTCTATTTTAGTATGCTGTTTGTAACACGTGTGCATTAAGCCGGTTGCTGTAGGAAGAGGATCCAGGAATTGCAAGTGTGCTAAACTAGATAACATTGCGGTAAAAAGTGCTTACATCATTTTATGTTTCTTATTATAATAACATTGTGTGATAGCTGTATTATAATGTTTAAAGTGTGTGTGTATGTGTGTATTCCTGGAAGCCATTACTAACTTTACTAAACCAATGTCACCTGATGGCCTTGGGGCTGTTTGCATTATTACATGAGCATTTCTGCTACCACCATACCTAATGCCCAGAATAATGGCTGATATGTTACCTCTAGTGTGAATGAAAAATAGTTGTAAAGTGTGGCATTTTTCTAAAGATAGGGTGAAGGGTAAGGATAAATAGACCTAAAACTCAGGGTAACACACAATTGTGCTACACAGAAAAAAACGATTTTACAATTTTAATTTTTCATTTTACAATGGTGTTTTATATGGCTTGTAGCCCTTTAAGTAAACCCGATAGGAATGCCAGATAAACATAAAGCTGACAGTCAATAATTAACAGTTTTGACTGATTTCGAGAAAAATGCACACGGCGTAATGTTTTAGTGTAACAGCAACATTGTGTAACTGTTGGAAAGATGTTGGAGAAATGTTTTGAATGAATCCTACAATAATATTCTAAGAAGCTGCAGGTAAGTTACTTTTACTACTATATCAGGCATTATACATAGCATGAGGTATTAGCAAATTATTTATGAGGTTCCTGAAACAAACTGCAGTTGCTATAGAAAAGTACTGATTATTATTTTTATACAGGATTTGTATAGCACCAACAGTTTGCACAGCTCTTTACTAATGGAGCTGATGGAGAAAGTAAAAAACAGTTTATTAAATGCAGGATATGAATCTTTAACCACTTCAGCCCCTGAAAAATGTACCCTCTTCCTGATCAGAGAAACTTTTTGCGATACGGCACCACGCCATTTTAACTGACAATGGCGCGGTCATGCAACGTTGCACCGAAACAAATTTGACGTTCTTTTTTTCCCATGAATAGAGCTTTCTTTTGGTGGCATTTAATCACCTCTGCGTTTTTTATTTTTTGAGCTATAAACAAAAAAAGAGCGACAATTTTTAACTTTTTGCTATTATAAATATCCCCAAAAAATATATAAAAAAACTAATTTCTTTCTCAGTTTAGGCCGATATGTATTCTTCTACATATTTTTGGTAAAAAAAAATCGCAATAAGCGTATATTGATTGGTTTGCCCAAAAGTTATAGTGTCTACAAAATAGGGTATAGATTTATGGCATTTGTATTATAAATTTTTTTATTAGTAATGGCGGTGATCTGCGATTTTTATCATGACTGCGACACGGCGACGGACACCTTTGACACTATTTTGGGACCAGTGACATTTATACAGCGATTTATAATAATGCACTGATTACTGTGTACATGACACTGGCAGGAAAGGGGTTAAACACTTGGGGACAATCAAGGGGTTAAGTGTGTCCTAGGGAGTGATTCTAACTGTGGGGGTGATGGGCTCACTACAACATGACAGAGATCACTGCTCCCGATGACAGAAAGCAGTAGATCCCTGTCATGTTGCTAGGCAGAATAGGGAAATGCCTTGTTTATATAGGCATCTTCCCGTTCTACCGCTCCGTGTCATGATTGCGGACCCCCGGCCGACATCGAGTCTGCGGGACCCTTGGGCACACTCACGGAGTATGCGGGGGGCATGCATGTGCCAACTAAACCACGTCTTAAAGGGGACAAAGAGGTAAGCCCATTTGCGCAGCCGTGCCATTGTGCTGATGTACATAGTCGTGCACTGATTGGCAAGCAGAAATGGGTTTTCAGGGATTGTCTAAAGATGGATAGATTAGGAAACAGTCAGACGGATTGGGGTAGGGAGTTCTCAAGGGTGGAAGAAGCTCTGGAGAAATCCTGGAAGCGAGCATGGGATGAGGTGGCAAGGGAGCTAGAGAGCTGGAGGTCTTTGGAGGACCGAAGAGAGTGGCTTGGTTCATATTTTAAGATCAGGCTAATGATGTAGCTGTGGGCAGAGTTGTGGATGGCTTGTAAGTTATTGTTAGTACTTTGAATTTTATTAGTTGAGTGAGTGGAAATCTGCGGAGGGATTGGCAGAGAGGGGCAGAGAACACTGAACGGCTGGTAAAGTAGATCAGTCTAACAGATGAAATATTACAATAGTTTTTACATATATCTATACTATCTATTCTGGATTAGAGGAAAATGTAATTAATACAAGTATAATACAACATAAAGAATCCTAAAAACTCTTAACTTTAATCTGTATAAATAAGAGGGTTACAGAAATGATCTTTGCTCAACCTGCTGTAAAAAGTAACAAAACAGAAACAAGGCTCAAAGGTCTTATCTTCTACAAGATAATAACTAGTAATAAGCCACTAATCTCAATCAAAACAGTATAAGGTGATGAAAGAAAAACCACATATAAAAGTATTTTTTTTCTTTATATAGGTTACCTGTAGGCAAACTTGTCAAAGGATTTCTATTTATGTTCAGGTGATCTCCAATTCACCTTTAATACTTGCAATAATTAAAACGATTCACCAAGTTTGAACTGGTGGTGCTTTTTTCTGGTGATGAACGAATCAGTCTGGGTTTGGCTCCTGGGGTGTTTTTTTAACCCATCACAAAGTCCAACAATTGCAAATTGAAATCTGAACCCCAATGAAATCTATATAAAACAAATCTTGAAAATGAGTTTTGCCTATTTTCACTTCTAATAGGTACAAGATTGTGAAAGAGCATGGGGAGCTGGGCACTGCCATAGGGGAAATTTGCAATGCAAAAAATAAAGACAAAACACCATATAGTGGGGAGAGGGTCCTCCTTTGAGGGTGACATTAGAAAAACACAATTATTTCCAATGAAATGCTTGAAAGATGCCTTGAGAGCCGGTTTACACAGGGGCGACTCGTCAGGCAACTTAGCCGCCTGACAAGTCGCGTCCCATTCTGTACAATGGAACTGTTCTAAAAGGAGCGACACAAGTCGCTCCGACTTAGAAAAAGGTTCCTGTACTGCTTTCGGGCGACTTCAGGTGACTTGCATTGACTTCTATACAGAAGTCATTTTGCAAGCTGCTGCTGAAGTCAGATGCAGGTCAACACTGTATTTTGGCATAACATAATTTGAATTAGTAATTGAGTCATTAACTTTTACATGTTTGCCTGCCTTAGCGGCACAGTGGTGTAGTGGTTAGCACTCTCACCTAGCAGTAAGAAGGATTGCTGGTTCAAATCCCAACCACGACACTACCTGCCTGGAGTTTGCATGTTCTCCCTGTGCCTGCGTAGGTTTTCTCCGGGTACTCCGGTTTCCTCCCACAATCCAAACACATGCAGGTAGGTTAATTAGCTTCTGTCCAAAATTGGCCCTAGTATATAAATGGAGACCTTGAATTGTGGGCGCCTTGAGGGTAGGGACCAATATGAGTGTGCAATGTACAGGGATAGGGTCTATTGTAGACACTCACTCAGGTTGAACTGGATGGACTAGTGTCTTTATTAAACCTTACTAACTATGAAACTATGAGATACAGTAGCAGCAGTACCCTTAACAGAATAATTTCAATTTAGAAAAAAAGAGCATTTTAGATAGCAGTCTTAGCAGGGCTTTAAAAAGGAATGCGCATGCTCCAAGGTAGCATGGAGCATGCTGCGAAGCACGCTACATTGAATCCTGGGACCCGTGAAGTCATTGCCACCCAAGTCGCTTATGCTACACCGTGAGCCACGCTGTGTTCCACTTGGACACTGTGTTCCCCCAGCAGAACTCCTCCTTCAATTCCCGGCACCAGCAGGCCATCTCCTGGCCGCCAAAGCATTGCAGAAAGATAAAGGACACAACACCCAGCACCACCGCATCTCAGATGAGCCTGTTCATGTCTTTTATCATGTGAGTAGCCCATTATGGGGGCATAATAAACATATTACAATCTACTACACTTTAGTGGCACTTTCCTGGTTTCCGCTTAATTAGCCGCCTTGGCTGCAGCAACTGATTATTTTTATTTAGCTGTAATAGGTCCCAATTGAGTGGTGATAATAGCAGTCACAACAGATCCTTAAAGCTTTAGAAAAGCCCTTGAAGTTGATCTTTTTTTTTACACATTACCAGAGTGTATTGTCTTAATAGATTAACATATTGACAAAACAGAGTGCACTAAAGCACTTCAAATTCATAAACTCACATTCCACAGATGAGACAGATTGATCCTGGAATAAAAAAAAAAATTAAAGTGCAATATTTCAGATACAATAGCCACACATGCAGTTCAGTATCAGAATATGCAAGCCAATTGATCGGACTGCAATGTAAGAGGAAGAGACAAGGCAGTTTTTGCGATGAATTTAAAAAAATAGTGTTTACTATTTCAGGCAACAGCTTGAAGTTTTTTACAGACTCATTGCACAGTATAATATAAAAAAAATGGACTTGACCTGCACTGATGTGTGAATAAATAAATATAACGCTATATTTTTCCCACATTGTGCAAGGGATCAACAAAATGCATATACAAAAAATTATTATGCAAACAACTCCTATGATTAAGACACCCCCCTTATCTAGCTGCTGGCTCAAATGCATTACCACTGCTGTTATATCAAATGTATTTAAAAGTGACCAGTGCTTGTTATGGAGTTACTATACAAATACAGTTCAACATGACTCCTCAAACTAACAGCTTGCAGTGTCTTAATTTCTATACTTGAAGCATGGTGTCAGAAGGGACTGGAATCGGGACTGAGCCTCTTGTTTGAAATGCAGCAGATTTGAGATATAGCTCTGTTGTGTGAGTTACGTGCATTTTCTGATATTTGAGAATTTTGAGACTTAGCGACTATATGGCTGCCATAAATGATATTCTTCCCCCAGAGAGGATGACAATCAGTGGGGATTAGAGCAACAACTGGAAATTATTCAGAGCTGAGTTTTAGGATTTTTGCCTGGCCACAGGGTTGAATGAGAAACCTGCAACGGTGTAGGCAGCAACTCTGAGAAGTGTCATGGGCAGAGAATGCAGGCATGTGTATAGGCATAATCTGAACCTCACGGCAGAGCAGCAAGAGAATGTTGCAGCCATTATAGATGCACTGGAAGCTTATTCCAAACCTACTAAAAATCATTCATGAAAATTTATGAAAGATATGTTTTTGGATGCTACAAACAAGAAGAGAGAGAATCTCTTGATCAGTTTGTTATACGCTTGAGAAAAAAGGTGGGAACTTGTGAATATGGTACGCTAAAAGATACATTCATAAGAGACAAAATTCCTCTTGGTATAGCTTGTGAGAGCACACGCAGGCATCTTCTAAGACAGTATGACTTAACCTTAAACCCAGTCATTGAAATGTGCCATACAGCAGAGCTCACTGACAGACATTTGAAAGTTATGATGGAACAGGAGAGATAGCAGACTGACAGCATAAACATTGCAATGCAGCGACACCACATGAGAAAACAGCAGCAACAACGCTGCCCATCCAGCACAAATGTTGCCATCCCTATAGCATGCAAATATTGCAGGACTGTGCAAAGAAGAACTAAAGAAGTCTTGCTTCTGGGTAGTCTTGTAGGTCCTGTGGAAGAGCAAATCATTTTCCTAACATTTGTCAAGTAAGAAACAGCCATCAATAGGAAAATACACACCATGGAGGACACATCTGCATGTGAGGAAAAGCCATACACCACCATACACCGCTCAATCCTGCCAGCTTGATATAATGTGCTTGAGAGACAACATGATGTTAGCACCTGAAGCACGTCTAATGTCAAGTGACACCAAAGTGAAGTTATACTCAGATGAGATTATGAAATCTTTAGGACTCCTTAGGACTGAATGTATCATTCATGGACTGACACACAAGCTAGAATTTGAAATTGTGGAAGCCTGCCAAAAGCCACTGTTATCCGGCTCAACCTGTGAGCGTCTAGGGCTGATTCATTTCTCCATCGCCACAGAGCTCAATGTGATGGACAATCAATTCAAAAGGCATTTGACAAAATAACAGCTATTACAGGAATTTAGTGATGTTTTTACTGGGCCGGAAGAATATGTTCCAGGGGAAGTTAATTTAGACCTTGACGCAAGTGTTCCTCCAGTCCAATGTGTACCAGGCAATGTACCAGTGGCCTTAAAACAGGCAGTCAAGGTGCAGCTTGACCAATGTGAGGCTGGATTTTGGGCGCCTCTGTGCGAGTAGGCTGTGAAAAAATGCATGTGGTATTGCTACACTTAGGAGGAGTAGCAGAATGTGTTTTGGGCTGTATTTCTAAGTATGCCTATGATGTGTGTTAGAAATATTCTATTAATTTACAACTTTGTGTAAAAAAAAAATGATTTTTGTGGCAAAAAATGTGACTCACTATGCCTTTCATAAAACACTTTGAAGTGTTTTCTTTTCAAAATGTGGTAATTTTGTGGGTGTTTCCACTGTCTTGGTGCTTCAGGGCCTACACAATTGTGATAGGTGGTTAGGAAATTAGGTATGTAATTTATGCCCCTGCAATGCCTGAAGGTATTCCATGGTTTCTGGAACCCTCTATGCAGAGAGCAAGTTGTGAAAAAGTATAACACATGTGGTATCCCCATACTCAGGAGGCATAGCAGAATGTGTTTTGGGAGTGTAATTGTAATTATGCTCATACTGTTTGTAAGAAATAATTTTTTTTAAATGATAACTCTGTGAAAAAAAAGTTAAAAAACTCATCATGCCTCTTACTAAATACCTTGGACTGTCTATTTTTCAAAAAGAGGTCATTTGTACTGTCCTGGCCTCAGAAAATGTATTAGTACTGTACATCAGGACTGATCAATTTTCAAACATACAGACTATAACTTTCACACAGACTAAATATTATACACTGATTTGGCTCATTTTAACCCAAGAAATTTAACAATATATATTGAAAACAGAAACTTTTTTTTTTTTTTTGCTTATTTATGAAAAAATAAAAACCCAGTGGTGATTACATCTCTTTAAAAAAAATGATAACAATTGTATTAGGGTACAGTGTTGCATGAGTAGTTGTCATTCAAAAGTATGAGACTGGAAGGGGGTGAAAGTGTCTGGACTTGAGGTGATAAAGAACTAGTGGAAGGCAGTGTTTACCTGCTTACTTATAATTTACTGCTTAGCTTAGTAGCGCAAATACAGAGATTGAGCTGTTTATAAAATCCTCCAGTTCGTTTATGAATAAATTAAGTGGATTGGTCCCAGGACAGAACCCTGGGGGGCCCCACTTTCCACCCTGGACCATTTGAGTACTCCCCTCTGAACTCGCCCCTGTAGCCACTTTTCAATCCATGTAATTACCCTATGGTCCATGCCAACGGACCTTACTTTGTACAGTAAACGTTTATGGGGAACTGTACCAAATGCTTTTGCAAAATCCAGATACACCACATCTACGGGCCTTCCTTTATCTAAATGGCACCTCACCTCCTCATAGAAGGTTAATAGTTTGGTTTGGAAAAACGATTCTTCATGAATCCATGCCGATTACTGTTAATAATACCGTTGTAATTACTATAATCTTGTATAAAGTTCCTTATCATGTCCTCCAAGAGCTTGCATACACTTGATGTTAGGCTAACTGGTCTGTAATTCCAAGGGATGCATCTTGGCCCTTTTTTAAATATTGGTGCTACATTGGCATTTCTCCAATCAGCTGGTACCATTCCAGTCAGTAGACTGTTTGTAAAAATTAGAAATTAGAAACAATGTTCTCGCAATTACTTGACTGAGCTCCTTAGGGATCCCTGGGTGCAAGCTGGTCCCGGTGACTTATTAATGTTACGTTTTTCAAGTCTATTTCTAATTCTGTACTCCGTTAGCCATGAGGGTGCTTCCAGTGATGTGTCATGAGGATAAACATTGCAGTTTTGGTTACTGAAGCCCCCTACTCGTTTCCCTTGTGAAGACTGAAGGGAAGAATAAATGTAATATCTTTGCCACCTTTTAGTAACCAGATTCCCTTCATCATTCTTTATGGGACCAATATGATCTGACCTCCCTTTCTTACTATTTATGTACTTAAAGAATTTCTTGGGATTCGTTTTACTCTCCTCTGCTATGTGCCTTTCATGTTCTATATTAGCTGTCCTGATTGCACCCTTACATTTCTTGTTGCATCTTTTGTACAGTTGTGGAATGCTGATGATGATCCTTTAGCCTTGTATTTTTTGAAGGCCTTCTCCTTTGCTTTTATATGCGTATAGCCACCCAGGACTTTTATTAGATCTTTTACATTTATTTCCCATTGTGATGCACTTACTAATGCCCTTATTTAATATGCTATTAAAGCATACCCATTTTTCCTCCATGCTCTTTGTTCCGAAGATTTTATCCCAATTAGTATATTCTAGCAAGGATCATAGTTTAGGGAAGTTGGCTCTTTTGAAATTCAGTGTCTTTGTATTCCCCCTATGTTTCCTATTTGTGTGATTTATACTAAAACTAATTGACCTGTGATTGCTGTTTCCTAATTTGCCCCTCATTTCCACATCCGTGATTGGGTCTGTATTGTTGGTAATTGGTAGGTCTAGTAATGCTTTGTTTCTAGTTGGTGCATTTACCAACTGACCCATGAAATTGTACTGCAAGACATTAGGAACTGGCGAGCCTTAGATGAATATACAGTTCCTTCCACCCATGTCTATGTCTGGATAATTAAAATCCCCCATTAAAATGACACTCCCCATTCTTGCCGCTACTCCAGATTATGATAGGAGGTCCGTCTCCACTTTCTCCTTCTGGTTAGGGGGCCTATAGCATACTCCCTGTATTACTTTCCCCTTAGTTTACTCCCAGTGCAGCTTTACCCATAAGGATTCCACCTCCCCCTTGCTCCTTTAGTGTTATTATCTACCACCAGCATGTCTTTCCTTTCCCTTTTCTTTACTCCCACCCTTACTGGAGGAGTTATTCCCTTGGCAGCTAGGGGAGTCACTCAGCTCCAGCAGTGCTGATCCCTGACTGGTTTCACCAATGTCACTCAACGGGGCGTACTTATTGGGATGCTCCAGCCCAGAAACGGCCTCCCTGACTCTTTCCCCTCATCCTTCCAGACTGTCACCCATCTGCTCTGCTTTGGTGCCTGCACCTCTTTATCTCCACCACCTCTGTGCTGGCCCCTGTCAACTCTCCTTTAGTATGGATTGACTTCTCAGTGTTGACAGTTGCTTCCCATAGATTCAGAACCTGGGCTTTCAGGTAAACAATTTGCTTACATTTTGCACAGCAGTATTCGCCCTCGATCAGATGATCAAGGAATGCATACATGCCACAAGATGTACAACGAGTCGCATCTCCACACCCGCCGGGCATCATACCCACGAATTTAATGGGGATTAGATGTTATACTCTGTCCAAATGAACTAACAACTAGCTTCCTGACTCTAATACTCAACAATACACAGGTTCTCAACAAGACAATACACAGGTACTCGCAAAACACGTGCACTCACAGTCCATGTACACTCACAGCCCACGTGCACTTACAACCCACATGCACTCACAGCACTCATGTACTCACAGCCCATGTGCGCTCACAGTCCATGTGCACTCACAGCACTCATGTACTCACTGCACTCGTGCACTCACAGTCCACGTGCACTCACAGCCCTCATGTACTCACAGTCCACGTGCACTCACAGCCAGTCACTCACCATACTTAGGTACTCACAATACACACACACACTACTCAGATACTCACAATACACAGGTACTCACAATACACATGTACTCACAATGCACACACAATACTTTGTTATTTCACAAAATAAAAAGGCACACATATTGTACAGGCTTGTGACATTGAGTGAACCATACCCTGAATATGACTGGGTTTGCTGAGGAGCAGAGTCCTCAACAATCCTTTCCAATAATGCTTCTAAAAAGTGCAGGGTGAGGTTAGGAGACTTACAATGAAGTTCAAGTCTACGCTTGGCCCGTGTGACCCCATGCTGAACCTCTTCCCTGCTTGATATGCCATAAAGTAAGCCTCTCAAACCCCTTTTCAGACTTCCCTCCCTATCACTTGAGGCTACAGATATTGCAATGGATGCTGATGGAGAATATTTTGGAGTTGGGGGGAGAGGTGGTGCTCTACTCCTCAATATCCCATAATAAGATGTTTTAAGCATCTACCTGTATCCGGTTACTGATGTTGTGCTGAAATAATTCACCTAACTCCTCAATGCCAGCTTGAACATCTTTAGAGGAGGAGGAGGAAGAAACGGGTACATTATGAGCTGCTGGGGAAAATGCACTACTCTGCTCCTGGGAGGTGGAGGAGAAAGGCACTCAATGACCCCACTATATCACTATATGTTCTTTTTGTAAAGCATGCACACATACAGAATGAAAAGACAGACATTCCCCTTCTATCAATGGGATGGGCCAACCTCCGCTTTGTCCTGTGGATACAGAACATGTTCACCGCCTACTAGCTGTGCACGAAAAACCTCACCCCCTCTCTTTAGACCAAGCTTGCTAACATGCATTAATTACAGGACTGTTTGTAAAAACAAGCAGCACTTTTTACACCTATCCATGAAAATCCATAGACAAGAACAGTATTAATAAAAATATCCATCCGCCTCTGATTAATACTGTCAGGACCTAGATCACCTGCTGGTGGCACTGTGCTTTCCAGAGCAGAATGTTGTAGTTCTGGTGTCCACCAGCAGGTGTCTCCCAGCAGCTAACAGATCCAAATAATCAGTTTCCACCTGATGCTGGCTTCTGGGAGGGTATTTAGGTCATGCCCTACTAGTCTCTCTTGCTCCAGTGTTATGTCAGGAATCAGCGGCAGGATTGTCAAAACTGCATAGCTACACTCAGGAAACTGGGACTAGACTGTATTAATGTAAAGTAAGATTTCTTTAAAGTAAATCAAAATCCATTCAAGCACCAGCACACAGCAAACAAAGATTTTAGTGAACCAAAAACCCAGTGACAGAATACCTACAGCAACTAAACAACCTAACAAACAAAGTCTATCTAGCAACTAACTACATGGATATAGTATATACAAAATGGGTAACACAGAAAATCAGTTGAAAACTGGAGTTGCAGGGAGCAAATGGGAAGGGGGAACCAAAAGTGGGATCAAGAACAAGGGGGAACAGGTAAAAGGCAGCAGGGCACAAGGCAGGAGCAAGTTCAGGATCATTTAGCTAACAGTATATGGCAGCAGCAAAGCACTGGCAGTAGAAGGGGAGGACCTAAATATCCTTACCCGCAGCCAGCATCAGGTGGAAACTGATTACTGGGATCTGCTGGAAGGCAACCACTGGTGGACACCAGAACTACAACCTTCTGCTCTGGGAAGCACAGTGCCACCAGCAGGTGATCCTGGTTCTGACAAATACACTGTGCAAGCACAATTTCAAACACAGAGCTCACCTGTCATTTACCCTCCTATACCCGAGTGAAGGGGAAGGGAAATATACACTGTTGTAGCTATTCTGCTTCTTCTCTCCTTCACAGCTATGTAGCACACTGTAACACCCCCAACCTACCCCATTTCACTGGAGAGGAATTTCAACCTAGCTGTGGAGAAGCTTGACTACAGAGTTACCACTGGAGAGAAGAATGCTGTGCTGTTTCCTCTCGTAAGAATAAGGCAACCAGCCATATAAACACTCTAAAAGGGAGCATTGGGGAAAACACATTATTTTCTGAGGTCTTTTGTGGTTTTTGCTACTAAATGTTCAGCTGTATATAGGCTGGATATATACGTTCAGTTTTTTGCAGGGAACTAGCAAATCCCTGCATCAACACAACAAAGTGTGATGTGGTCTCTCCCACAGCGCTAGTGTATTCTGGTGAGGAGACTTCCCTCACCCCCCAGAATATACTGATCAGCATTACTGAAATGCTAGTTTTCTAGCAAGACTGTCCAACAGAACTAAGTCATTAGAACAGCTTCTCTTTAGCAGACAAATGTACACATGTACTAAAAGTTTACTGGTTCCTGCTGTACCAGTAGACTTTTGGTACATGTGTACTGAGCTTTAGTTTCCCTTTGTACATTAGCATTGCTCTATCTATGCTGACATCACTATCCTTTTTTTTGATGAAGGATTCAAATCAGGTTTACCGTTTTAATTTTTGAACACGGGGGGAATTCAATAAAGCAGTTACAACCCTTTTTTGGCAGTATGGCCCCTTTAAAACGTCCTGCACCTAATTCAGGAAAGCTTTGCAACAATTTTGCAGAGCTTTCCGATACGTGCCACAGATTTAGGTACTTCTTATTACCTCCACTTTTACAATCTGTATCTATGGTCATGACAAATAAAAAAATAATAACTATTAATTTGCAAATAAGCAAACTGGCCATAATTAGGAACAGCTCTGAATTGGTGTATGCCAGTACTGAGAGGGGGCATTTTGTACTGGGAAGCTGTCATGAACATAACAACTTTCCACGCAGGGTTCTCTGTTTTTTTCAAAGCCAGTGGCTGGTCCCAAGAGCTAGCAATTTTTCCAAACTTTCTGTACTAAAGCTGCACTTTTTTGGGGGAACAACAGAAGCATATTGTGCAGAAATATGTTTGTGCTTTAGTGCCGGGAGCTGAAAAATTATTTACAAAAAGAGTCATGTTTCTTCAATTCAATTTTGCTCTTTAGTCCCAGGAGATGCTTATTTATATACAAACAGTATAGTAAAAAACAATTGTATCTTTAAAAAACAGGCCTGTTTTAATCTAATAAATTGCTGTCTGAGTCGCACAAGCTGTTTCTTTCCAAAGTCAGTGTACTGTTTACAAAAAGAAGGGGTTAACTTTAACAAAATACATTGCTGCTTTAGTCCCAAAACAGTGTACGAAAAGGTGTACTTATTTAAAAAAATAATTAAAAAGTAAATTTTTACAAAAAAAAATTGCTGTTTAGCCCCAAAGACCTGTTATGTTAGTATCACGTTTGGTGCATAAAAAAAATGAGTTTATGTCCAGAAATAGACTTTTTTTTACAATATAATGTGGACCTCTGGATACCTGCATGTCATATCGGTCAGTCCTTTTCAGTATTGTTTAAGAGGCAGAGTCATTTAACTAATATGAAATATTAAAGTTGCAATATTTCCTATTAGTTACCCACTTAAGGACCTATTTTTCACACTCAGTGTTTAAGTTAAAATCAAAGTTAGAATAATTTAAAATAAAATAATGGGTCGAGCAACACTATGTTTTATGTAAATAATTGCTGTACCTATGTGATTGTTTTATGTGTATGACGTTTTTGATAATTAAATAATAAAATATTTCTAATACTTTTTAGATTGAATACTCATGTGCCGTGTAAAGTCCACCTAATATTAGTCTTTTTTCCTTACGTAACCCATATCGGGATGTTGGCACATTAATATTGGTATGTTCGTAGTGTCACCCTACGATACATACTATCTCCTCTAGACACTTCCTCATTCTTATAAATGTTAGTACCCAGTTATATTATGTACACTTAGGAAATAATCCAGGCCCTTCTTAAAGCAATCCACTGAGCTGGCCAGAACCACCTCTGCAGGGAGTCTATTCCACATTTTCACAGCTCTTAGGCTCGGTTCACACAGGGGCGACTTGTCCAGGTGACTTCGCCGCCTGACAAGTCGCCCCCGTTCTGTACTACGGAACCGTTCTAATAGGAGCGACTCGAGTCGCTCCGACTTAGAAAAAAGGTTCCTGTACTACTTTGACGGCGACTTCGGGCGACTTGCATTGACTTCTATACAGAAGTCGTTTTGCAAGTCGCCGCTGAGGTCGCGGCGCTGCAAGTCGTGCCGCGTCCTGTGTGAACGGAGCCTTACTGTGAAGAAACCTTTCTGTATTTGGAGATTATATCTCTTTTCTTCTAGACGTAAAGAGTGCCCCCTTGTCCTCTTTGTTGACTGTAAAGTGAATAACTCGACACCAAGTTCACTATATGGACCCTAATATATTAAATGCATGGCTTGCCTTGAGGAAAGTCTTAAGCCTGTTATACACGTGCAGACTTTTTTTGTTCAACCAGAGGTTTGAGTGAAAAAATTGACAGATCCCTGCATCACACATTGATCTCTTCCACCAAGCAATTGTATTCTGACAAGGGGCAGTGTGAAGATAACTCCAGGCCCCCCCCCACCACAATACACTGATCAGTGCTTGCAGCCATTGGCTGGTTTTCCAGCAGGACCACTCTAATAGCCAGCTTCTGCTGAGCTGGTCAACTTTCAGTATGCATGTACTGGGTTTTAAACTGGTCATATAGTAATAGATTTTTTTTTTGTTTAGCCACAGATTTTTTATCAAACTTTTCAGCACGCAGTACCAACATCTGTAACCATGGTCAGTAGTAATGAGGCTGTATACATGTGACTTGCATCCAACAGTTCTATGGCAGTTTGCCATATGGACTCTATTTGACACACATATTTTGTACCATCTTTCTTTTTGCAAACATTGATGCTGTATGTGAGGTTCATTTAACTATAGCTATCACATACATAGTAGAGACTATGAGGGGGCTCATCTTGCACCTCCTACCAAGCACTCTTCAAGGTGGTGGAAACACTGTGGTACCAGAGCAGGTTACAGAAACTAAGTTGGGGCCCTTTCTGGGTGGGTGTGGACATTATCAGGCAGCAGCATACCAACTAAGGAGACAAAGCCAGAGTCAGGGCACAAACCAGGTTTGGGAACAGCCAGGCAGTGTAGTACCAACTAGAAAGCAAAGACAGGGTCCAGGAAACAAGTCAAAGTCAGTACCGGCCGACAAAGTACAGGGCAGAAGACAGTAAGAAGAGAGGTCGAGAAGGCAGAAGGCAGGCTAAGGTCACAGTGAAGGGGTAAAAGTCCAAAGGCAGGTCACAATACAGGGTCATACATGGTAAGGCAGAGTCAGCAATCAGGTAAACAGAAACAAACTAAAGACCACTGAGCAACTTATAGTGTGTTTTGATTTATATAGACCTCTGGGTGACAATACCAGTGCTGAACACACGTGCAAATACAAATATGAGCATACCTGTGTGCTGATATGTATCTGGCAGTAACTCAGTATTGTTGGCAGTATTGGCAGAAATGTATACGTGCACAAATGCCTCACGCTGGTTTTCTTACACTTAAGCAAGTCAATCCATCCTTAGAGTAACAAACAAACTTGCCAACAATAATAAATAAAGAATTGAAAAGTTTGTCACAATACTTTACTATTGTCCTTCAAAGAAATTACAATCTATTTCTATAGCCAGTTTAAACTGACCTTTTTTTGTGAAAAATATAGATTTGTTTTGACAAAATAAGCTGTTTTTGTACCCGGAGCCATCAGTCCATTTTCTAACTCAATTTACTAAAATCAGAATTTTAACAATGTAGGTGCATAACAGAATAATCAATAAAGAAGGGTACAATATCTTTGACAGATAAATGATCACAAGTTTTAAAGCTAGCCATTACAATACAAGGGCATTACATTTAGAATCACCTGTGCAACATGAAATAAAAGGTTATATAGCCACCAGATCCTCAGTATCATCTATTTGCATTGGGTGCATGCAGAGCAGTAGAACACCTACTGATTCCCACTCCTGAATCAATTTAACCAGAATATAGAGAAAGTCAAATGGGGGAGTGGGAGAGAAGGGTGCTTGTAGAAACATAGGGTAGATAGTGTGGGAAAAGGGAGGGACAAGGGACAAAAATAAAACAGTACTTACTTGGTGGGTGTTAGTATGCAAAATAACAGTATTGGTTAGCTCTGCAAGAAGGTACGGTAAACAACAAATGATATAAAAAAGGCTGACCCAGATTACCATGATGTCTTCAATCTGTTTTACCAAGTAATTAAACAGGTGTACCTAATAAAGTGGCCGGAGAGTGTATATACTGTATATATTATACTATATTATATGTAATTTTTCTGAAAATATGTTTTTCTCCAGTTCAAATACAGAAAATGGACATCAAGCCAGTTATTGTAGTCCACGGAGGAGCATGGGCAATACCAGATGATCTGGCAGAGAGCAGCAAGGATGGTGTTAGATATGCAGCAAAGCGTGGATTTTCTGTACTAGCAAATGGAGGAGGAGCTGTTCAAGCCGTGGAATGTGCTGTGCAAATGCTGGAAAACAACCCAGTATTTGATGCAGGTATGTTTCTGTGAATTGTGAATATTGCTTCCTCTTTATTGTGTTTTAATAAGAAAATGTGTAAAAGGGTCTTTAATACTAACTTTGATTTCTAAAATGGCTATTGTATTATCAGCCAGCGATTGGAAAATGTAAAGTCTGGGAGAAATTGAGACTTCTAAATACCAAATTGCAGCCTGAATTTATTGAAATTTTTAAATGTGATGTTCTTAATATTGTGTTATCATGTCTTTATCTTGAAGCCCAAGGCCAGCCAAAGACCGATCCAAATTTTGTCAGTCAGCAAAAAAAAGACAATTTTCGATGAGCAGGCTAGTTGTACTGAAGATGCTCTATCAATTGTCTTCAGTAAAACCAGCCTGTCTTTTTTTTTTTTGCTGGTGGCAGTGATCATTGTATTTTGACAGTGGGGAAACCTTCCGCTGTCAGAATACAATAGTGCAGCAGGAGGGATTCTCCAACAGACACTGATTGTGTTGATGGGGGAATTCAACAATTTTCTTTCCTTGAACTCATGGTACATGGAAAGAAAACTGCATAATCTATGGCTTGTTTAACACCTAACCGCCCGGCCTATAGTACAATGACAGCCAAACGGGAGCACTGTTGTTCTGGGAGGACACAGACTCAGCAGATGACTGATCATTGTACCTGCCATCTGCCAATACCATGTACAATGTGATCACTGTGACCAATCACAGCAGAACACATGACAGTTGTAAATGGATGACTTTCTTTCATGTCATCTATAGTATAAAATTCTGTTGCTAGTTGTGACTTGCCAAAATGATAAAAATAAAGCTCTTTTTCACCAAAGAAAGCTCTGTTCGTGTAAAAAAAAAATTATACAAAATTCTTATGTGTACAGCATAGCATGATGAATGTCATTCAAAATGTGACATCGCTGAATGCTGAAAATTGGCCCTGGGCAGGAAGGGGATAAAAGTGCTTGGTATTGAAGTGGTTAAGCTAAGTCTTCCCAAATTTGTAAATTTCTGATAAGGGAGGTAATGGCCAAAGGTATAAGGAGTCTGTAGTAAATATAATTTGGATATCTTAATAAAAGTGCAATTTCCAGCATTAATGATAGAGATTAATTAATGAAGGGAGTCATTAAGCCAACTGCCACTGGCAGGATCAAGAAGGTTCCAAGTCCTTTAATATTAGGATGCCAGAGGATCTGCCCAATCAGAGTTGTTCTGTAATCATCAGGATCAGCACGATTACAGCAGGATGTAATGAAAGTTTGTCTTAAAAAATATAGATAGATAGATAGATAGATAGATAGATAGATAGATAGATAGATAGATAGATAGAGTAGCAAACAAGCACACTGATGTTGCAGGGGTCTGCTGGGTTCTTAGGAGAGTCAGGATTAGAGTTCAGGGCTCCACCCTCCCAAGGAACCCATGTGTGTACAAGGGAACAGAGAGGTGTGCATGTCTGCACAGTGCTTTCCGGGACAAGGACAAACAGAGGTCCAAGCTGAGAGAGACAGAGCAGCAGGGAGATGTCGGAAAAGAGACAAAGAGCTGAAAGAGGTACAGCATTTGTGCCTAAGCGCTGGGATGTTGTCTTAGATGGTCAGGAGGACTGAGGCACGAGGCATGAGCAACGGTGCTGTTAAAGAGAGCCAGGTGGCTGAATATTGTTAATTTTGCATTTATGGTGGAAACCTCTGCAAAGGAAGCTGATTACTGTAAACTTTTCTTTCTTTTTTTTAGACCCCTTTCACACTGAGGCACTTTTCAGGCATTTTAATGCTAAAAATAGTGCCTGTAAAGCGATTGAAAAGCATCTCTCAAGCCTCCCCAGTGTAAAAGCCCAAGTGCTTTCACACTGGGACAGTGCTCTTTCATAACAAGAAAAAAAGTCCTGCAAGCAGCACCGCTCCCACAACGCCCCTGCCGATTGAAATGAATGGGCATCGCTTCCAAAGCCCCTGAAAAGTGATTCCGATGTGCCGCACCATGGGCGCATTTAACCCTTTCTTTGGTGTCTAGCGGGGGTCAAAAGTGCCCCACTAGCATCCAAAAAGCGCTGCTAAAACAATGGTAAAGTGCCACTAAAACTAGAGGCGCTTTACCACTAACGGACCCTCGCCCCAGTGTGACAGTACCCTAAATAAAAGTGGGCAGGAAAGGCCCTGAAAAGGTATATCTGGCATGGACTGAACTTACTGGTAAGCACTACAATTGAGTTAAACAACCCCAAGCTATCACAAATGGAGCTCTGATGCGGGCAAAGAATGTATCTGTGCATGCCAAAACAGTGAGTTTGCTAGAAACTGTTTGTGCTTGGCAGTGTGTGCCTGAAAATGGAGTTTGTGTGTTGCAGCCCTTAAAAAGACAGTACTCCAAAAAAAGTAATGGATTTTTGCCCAAGCAAGCCCCACACAGGCAAGAGCCTGTTTTTGAGTCTGCTGTGGACCGGTGCAAGTGGCATCTGGCAGCATTAGATCAAGTGAAAAATGAGAGCAAGCCATCGCTCAGATTGAGGAGAGAGCAGGTGGTTGTCCATACCCGGGAGATGGGTGTTGTTGCCTATGACAACACAGAGGAGGCCAGTCTGGGCTGTCTGTGGACTATTGGGTATACATAACAAGAGTCATGACAGATGGGTTTGAGAAGAGCCGATACAGCCAAGTGGCGAGCACTGGCAAAGTTCTGTTGGGAGGACGAGAGAGGAAAGGTTTTGCCTGGATGGAGGAAAGTGGTTGCTCAGTTTTCCCACAAAGAGGGCTGGGATTTCTGGGAGTCTGTTGGTTCATCCTGTAGCCGCATGGAAAAATACACCAGGGAAAGTGCCGCAGAGATATGATTCCTGAAGCAACGTGTGCAAAAGAAGATTGCAACACCTGCCAAGTGCAATGGTAAGACTGTTGCTGTTACAAATGTGAGAGAGACTGGTTATGCAACTTGACCCCTGAAGCCCTAAAAAGTAGGGGCGAAACAACAAATCGATTAATCGATAATCTAATCGATTATGAAAATAGCAGTGAACTATTTTCATAATCGATTAATCGGCCTGCATACAGAATGCATTATTTGTTTACATATCAGGAAATACAGTGCAGCACACATACAGCTCAGTACACTGTCCATACTTTCCATACTTGTCAGAAGACACAGTGCAGCACACATACAGCTCAGTACTACATCCATACATGTCAGTAAGTGCCTGGGTCTATTGTTGCTGAGGTAGTATTTTGTTGCGGGGGGGTCCGTTGTTGCTGGGGGGAGGTCTGCCGGGGAATCTATTGCTGCTGTGGTGGGGTCTGTTGCTGCTAAGATGGGGTCTATCAAATTCCATACAATTTAGTAGCACAAAATGATACTTGGTTCTGTATTCTCTAAAAGGAGCGGTACTGGGAGGTGGTTAGGGGGTGGAGCCAAGAGACAGTGCCCGGAGGTGGGTAGGGGGGCAGAGACGAAGGGTGTCTCATAAGGGGGCGTTCCTACTCCTATTGTCTGAGAAAAAAGCCCTGTATATATATATATATATATATATATATATATATATATATATATATATATAATTACTTTCACTGTTTCACAGTATAAAGAACCCCTTATAGTAGCTATTATTTGCTCGTACTATAAAGGGCTATTTTTAATTTTTTTAACCCCACTATGACAGGTGATGCAAAAAAAGGATTAGTGTAAGTGCTAACAGTGAAATTATGAAAACGGGCCTTCGCGCTACTAATCAAAAAAACAATAAACAGGTAAAGATACCTCTTCAAAGAAACAGTGTATAAAATAGTACCGTATATACTCGAGTATAGGCCGACCCGAATATAAGCCGAGGCCCCCAATTTACCCCCAAAAAAACTGGCAAACTTATTGACTCGTGTATAAGCCGAGGGTGAGACATGCCTGTCCATCCCTGTGTGTGTGTCCGTCCATCCCTGTGTGTCCGTCCATCCCTGTGTGTCCGTCTATCCCTGTGTGTCCGTCCATCCATCCCTGTGTGTGTGTGTGTCCATCCATCCATCCATCCCTGTGTGTGTGTGTCTCCATCCATCCATCCATCCATCCCTGTGTGTGTGTGTCTCCATCCATCCATCCATCCATCCATCCCTGTGTGTGTGTGTCTCCATCCATCCATCCATCCATCCATCCCTGTGTGTGTGTGTCTCCATCCATCCATCCATCCATCCCTGTGTGTGTGTGTCTCCATCCGTGTGTGTGTGTGTGTGTGTGTGTGTGTGTGTGTGTGTGTGTGTGTGTGTGTGTGTGTGTGTGTGTGTCCAGCCTACCTGTGTCCCGAGCCTTTGTCCCGAGCCTCCGTCCCGTGTCGTGCCTTGCCTTCGTCCCGTCCCGTCCCGTCCCGTCCCGTCCTGTCCCGTGCCGTGCCTTGCCTTGCCTCCGTCCCGTGCCCTCTTCGTCGGCGGCCATTGTAAAATTCAAAAGCCGCGCCTCCTCCTTCGCCTGTGATAGGCGGAACACTGAATTTCCCAGCAGCCTGTGTTCCGCCTATCACGGACGTCGTATCATCCTCGTCCGTAGTACGAGGATGAGAAGATGCCCGTGATAGGCGGAACACAGGCTGCTGGGAAATTCAGTGTTCCGCCTATCACAGGCGAAGGCGGAGCCGGAGGCGCGGCTTTTGAATCATAGAATGGCCGCTGTCTGTCTGCTCGACACGCTGATCGAGCGGGCAGACAGCGATGACTCGAGTATAAGCCGAGGGGGGCACTTTCAGCCTCAAAAAAGAGGCTGAAAATCTCGGCTTATACTCGAGTATATACGGTAAATATAAAAAAAAAAATATATGAATAATCAACAACAAAAGTGCACATGCAAATGTAAGGTGCAAGAAATGCAGCTGAACCTGATAGCATACACAAACTACCCAGCAAAAATAAAAGTGAACAAAAAGTCCTGCGCAAATCAATCAAAAAAGTATTTTTAAAGTGCTAAGTGCTGATGAACTATGAATAAATAAAAAACATATAAATGTATGAAATATATGAAAAAAATATATATATATTATGCAACAAATTAAAAGTCCATAAAGTGTAATTCACAGGCACCAATGGTGAAAAGTTGCAGATGAAAGCAGTAATATAAATCCCAGGATTAAAGGTTCTCAGAACTCTCACCTCCAAGTATAAAAAAACAGGCACATCAGAAAAAGCTGACCAACTCCACTTCTCGTCTCCAGCCACCAGGGGGGTCCTCCACTGCAGCAGACTAAGAAGCGATATTCTCCACACCGGGCCACAAGGGGGCCATATAATGCATGTAAACTTATACTGTAGTTGCGGGGGAAGATATTCACAGAGGTGTGCAGCTCAAAAATATAATGAAAAACATGGAGAGAGAGGGAAGGCTCTGAGAGTGTAGTAATTGGTTAAAATATAAGGATGTAATCGAAGAAATAAAAAATCGGACTCTCACATTTAAATAAACAACAGCACAAGAAGTAAAATGGTGTTATGGCGTCTTCCGCCAGTCCTACTTCACTTCCGGTACGACGTACGGCCACTCCCTACGTGTTGCGTCAATCACGTGACTTCTTCAGGGGATTGTGATTGGCCGCTTTGTAACTCCTTAAATATAACCAAACCGGAAGTGCCTAATCAGCCATTTTGGTAATGGTAATCAGGAAATAAACAAACAAAAAAGGATGCTGCTGCTACTAAACGTCTTAGCCCTTGTACACGCGATCGGAGATTCCGACGGAATGTGTCCGATCGGAGCGTTTTGTCGGATATTCCGACTGTGTGTGGTCTGCATTGGACTGTTTCCGTCGGAATATCCGTCAGACCAAATTTTCCAACTTGCCGGAAATATTTTCCGACAAAATGCTCTGATCGGACATACTCCGATCATGTGTAGAGAATTCCGATCGGACAAAGTGCCACGCATGCTCAGATCAAATTCCTACATCAAAGCTATTAGCTACTAGCCTGAACGTAGTCCCATCGTAACGAAATTACGTTATCACTTTCTGAATGATCGGATTTTTCGACAACTTAGTCCGACCGTGTGTATGCAACAGTTTCGGACAAGATCCGTCGGACAAAATCCGACGGACAAAATCCGACAGATTTGGTTGTCGGAATCTCCGACCGTGTGTACAAGGGCTTAGACCTGGTTCACATCTATATGTGTTTTGGTGCTTTTTGCAGAAACGCACAACAGTTCATTTAACATGTTTTCCTATGGGATGCGATTATATCTATGTGTTTTCAGCATATTATTCAATGCAAAACAGCGCTTTTTTTGGTTCAATAGACTTCAAAAGAGAAGCTGCAGAAAAGCATGTAGTGCATTTTTGCAGCAATTGCCGGTTTTTAATCTGCCCAACAACAAATTGGCCAAACAAAAAAATGCAAAACGCAAATTGCAGCAAAATCGCAGCAAAATCGCACATTCAAAAAACAGCGTGGAAACAGATCAAAAATAAACTGCATAGGTGTGAACCAAGCTTTATGCTGGCCACACACGTATCGATTTTCAGACGAGAAAATTCATAAGAACAATCTTTGTACATTCGCTGAATGAAAGAATGTCATGAAAATGTAATTTACTTTTAACATTCAGTTTTAAAATGAGTGTAATTTCTGAATGAAAAACACATACACGGTCTGAAACTTTGACCAAGAAGTTTTCTATTTTGCTCCTTCGAATTTTCCCATCACTGTGTTTGAAAAGAACATCAATTTGACCCCACTAATGGTTAGAAAATCAAATGAACGTTCTTAAAATGACATTTGTTTTTGAAGGAAGACATTGTTTTTGTATGGCCAGCATATATTGCAGTTCTGTCTGAAAATCAGCAAAACAGTCTTTTTTTTTTTTTTTTCTTTAATCTCTGAGTCTGATGATATTTACCAGATTCAATCTCTAATATATGTATACAGTATATCTCTTCTGACTGTTATTCTCAGAGTGGATTAGAGATTTTGCTCCTTGGCCAAATAGTTGGTTATTTATATTTACCACTGCATATAGATATTCAAGAATAAATTGCCCTTTTTTTTTTTTTTTTTTTTTTTTTTACTTTACATATTAACTAAATTATGCATCACGCCTTTTTTAAGGTTATTATCCAATTAACTGATTAATTGAAACAATAATCGGCCAACTAATCAATTATGAAAATAATCATTAGTTGCAGCCCTACTAAAAAGGCATATCTGGTGTGGAATGAACTCACTGGCAAGCGCTACATTTGAGTTAGGAACCCCTAAGTTATCACTATATACTGTACATACCACTATAATGGTCCTATGTGTTTATGTTGGGACTTGTCTTTGTTATGGTTAGATGTTGGATATATTCAAGAGATTTCAAACTCCTGAAAACTGAGTTTGGTGGCATAAAACAGTCCAGCAGGAACTGAGGAGTTGTAAATATTTCAAAGGTATGAAACATATTACACAACATGTTGATCTTCAAAGTTAATTTTTCAAACACATAAAGAGTAGGGATGAGCTTCGTGTTCGAGTCGAACGTACGTTCGACTCGAACATTGGCTGTTCGGCCGTTCTGCGAATTCCGAACGTTTGGGCCGTTCGCGTCAAAATTCGAGTGGCGCGCGCGGACCACAATGCACTGCGGTGGCGCAGTGCATTGCTGGCTCATGATTGGCCAAGCATGCACTGTGACCCCGCATGCTTGGCCAATCGTAGCGCCAGCAGCGAGGAGAGCCATGATTGGCCACAGGCATCCTGCCTGTGGCCAATCATAGCTCAGGCTGTGTAGTGCACGCCCCACACTATATAAGGCCGCCTTTGAGGCGGCCTCGTGTAGTGTGTTAGCATCTGAAGCAGTGGGTGTTCTGTGTACCTTCAACACAGTACACACCGATCGTTTTTGGCTGATTTCCTATCTTGCTGCTGTGTAGTGGTTGTTGTCTGTGCCCTGACCGCAGTATACACCACTATATTCACCTCACCTATATAGCTAGTGATCTAGCTTTAACCACTTAACAACTGCCCATTGCCGATTAACGGCTTCAGGGCGGTTGTTTAACTCTGAGAGGCCGTTAATTAACGGCCTCCCAGAATTCTGCTCTCGCGCGCCCCCTGGGGCACGCACTCGAGAGCATCCGTGACCGCCGGGTCCTGTGGTCCTGTGTCGCGGCCGTTTACCACATGATCGCTCCGTCAAATGACGGAGTGATCACTTGTAAACAAACCGGCGTCATGTTATGACGCCGGTTCCTCCCTCCCCTCTCTGTACCGATCGGTACAGCGGAGGGGAAAGAGATCGGTGTCAGCAGCGATGTGGGCTGCATCTGCAGTGCCCACATCGCTGCTCACCGAATTTAACCCCTCAATTCCCTGCCAATACTCTGCAATACCAGTGCATACTCTGCAGTACCCTGCCATTACTCTGCAGTACCCCGCCATTACTCTGCAGTACCCCGCCATTACTCTGCAGTACCCCGCCATTACTCTGCAGTGCAGTACTCTGCCATTACTCTGCAGTGCAGTACTCTGCCATTACTCTGCAGTACCCCCCATTACTCTGCAGTACCCTGCCATTACTCTGCAGTACCCCCCAATACTCTGCAGTACCCCCCAATACTCTGCAGTACCCGCCATTACTCTGCAGTGCAGTACCCTGCCATTACTCTGCAGTACCCTGCCATTACTCTGGAGTACCCCCCAATACTCTGCAGTACCCTGCTATTACTCTGTAGTACCCCGCCAATACTCTGCAATACCCTGCCATAAATTGCCATACCCAGCCATACTCGGAGATACCCAGCCATAGACGCCCCCCACCCCTCACCGCCCTCCGGTGCTTCTACCAACTCGCCAGTACGATCAAAGCCAGAATCTTTTTTTTTTTTTTATTTCAGGCTTCCCAGCCTAGAGGTGAGATGTGGGGTCATATTGACCCCCAGATTTCACTGTAAAGAGGACCTGTCACCCCATATTCCTATTACAAGGGATGTTTACATTCCTTGTAATAGGAATAAAAGTGATCAAAAATATATTTTTGGGGAAAAAAATGTCAAACTAAAATAAATAAAGTAAAATGAACAATAAAAATTTTTTTTTTTTAAAGCGCCCATGTCCCCATGTGCTCGCATGCAGAAGCGAACGCATGCGTAAGCCCCGCCCACATATGAAAACGGTGTTCAAACCACACATGTGAGGTATCGCCGAGAACGTTAGAGCGAGAGCAATAATTCTAGTCCTAGACCTCCTCTGCAACTCAAAACATGTAACCAGTAAAAAAAAATTTAAAGTGTCGCCTATGGGGATTTTTTAAGTAGCGACGTTTGGCGCCATTCCACGGGCATGTGCAATTTTGAAGAGTGACATGTTTGATATCTATTTACTCAGCATAACTTCATCTTTCACTTTATGCAAACATTGGGCTAACTTTACTGTTTTTTTTGTTTGTTTTTTAAGCACAAAACTGTTTTTTCCCCCAAAAAAAAACGCGTTTGAAAAATTGCTGTGCAAATACCGTGTGAGATAAAAATTTGCAACGACCACCATTGTATTCTCCAGGGTCTTTGCTAAAAAAATATATATATATAATGTTTTGGGGTTCTCTGTAATTTCTAGCAAATAAATGATGATTTTTACATGTAGGAGAGAAATGTCAGAATTGGCCTGGGTGCTCCAGAACGCCTGATGGCGCTCCCTGCATGTTGGGCCTCTGTATGTGGCCACGCTGTGTAAAAGTCTCACACATGTGGTATCGCCGTACTCGGGAGTAATAGCAGAATGTGTTTTGGGGTGTAATTTGTGGTATGCATATGCTGTGTGTGTGAAATAACCTGATAATATGACAATTTTGTGGAAAAAAAAAAAAAAAAAGGAAATAGGCCGTCAGTACTTCAGGTGTGATCAATTTTCAGATATTGGCACCATAGCTTGTGGACTCTATAACTTTCACAAAGACCAAATAATATCCACCAATTTGTACTTATTTTTACCAAAGATATGTAGTAGTATGAATTTTGGCCAAAATTTATGAAGAAAAAATTACTAATCTGCTAAATTTTATAACAGAAACGAAGAAAAATTCATTTTTTCGCAGAATTTTCGGTCTTTTTTCTTTTATAGCACAAAAAAAAAAAAACTGAGAGGTGATTAAATACCACCAAAAGAAAGCTCTATTTGTGTGAAAAAAAGGACAAACATTTCCTATAGGTCCAGTGTTGCATGACTGAGTAATTGTCATTCAAAATGTGAGGGCACAGAAAGCTGAAAATTGGTCTGGTTATTAAAGCGGTAGTAAACCCGCATTTTTTTATTTTTTTTTTTTTAAACCTGCAAAGCAAAAGGCATAATGAGCTAGTATGCACCGCATACTAGCTCATTATGAAATACTTACCTTAGAACGAGGCCCCGACATCTCGCCCGATCCACGCCGAGGAAGCCGACATGCTCCCTCGGCGTCTCTTCCGGGTATCGCGGCTCCGGCGCTGTGAGTGGCCGGAGCCGCGATATCGTCACTCCCGCGCATGCGCGCGGGAGATTTAAATCCGGCCGGACGAGCGCTGCCGGATTTTCGCGGAGAGAACCCCCTTGTGCGCATGCGCCGCTGCAGTCAGCGGCGCATACCGAGGGGAATATCTCCTAAACCGTACAGGTTTAGGAGATATTTTTTTTACCTACAGGTAAGCCTTATTATAGGCTTTCCTGTAGGTAAAAGTTAAAAAAGTGGGTTTACTTCCACTTTAAGGGTGTTTAAGTGCCCAGTGGTCAAGTGGTTAATAATAGAGCTTGCAGTCAGTAGTGTTAGGAGATAGTGCGTGCTGTCTGCGTGCTCTGTACCCAGTACATACCGCTATAATATAGGGCAGGCCCCTACTTTCAAACATCCAACTTACAAACATCTCCTACTTGCAAACGCAAGGAGACAGCAGCAAGTGAGATACCTGTACCCAGTACATACCGCTATAATATAGGGCAGGCCCCTACTTTCAAACATCCAACTTACAAACATCTCCTACTTGCAAACGCAAGGAGACAGCAGCAAGTGAGATGAAAAAAGATGGACGACAAAACAAATTATACAGGGGTGATAACCCTTCCCTATGTTTTCCAAAAAGCTTAAAAATCGTTTTTTTGACTGGAGCTACACTTTAAAAATGTACCGGTTGAAAATTACAAACAGATTCAACTTAACACAACAAACCTACACAGTCCCTGTCTTGTTTGCACCGCCTGTATACTGCTGTTCTGAGTATATAGGGCCTGGGGGCCACACGCATTTCCTTTTTTTAATATGGGTACGTGGTTCCCCTTAATATGCGTACAAGACCCAAATAGGCTGGTAATGGGCAGGGAGGGCTACCCATGCCATTTTTCTGAATGATTTTCAACCATATTGCAGGAACCAGATATAACATTAAAACCGCAAGCAGTTTTAAATGGTGTTATTTCCGTTTAATGTCATTTTGTGCAGGGACTGTTCTAAACACGGGAAACACGTGGCACTTCACAGGCATACTACAGACACCCCCCAGGCACCATATTTAAAGGAATATTTCACTTTTTTTTTTCACTTTAATCGTCATTAATATCAGTGCTCCCGCCAAAACGGCCGTTTTTAAAACCTTTTTTTGCATTGACCCATGTCCCCTGAGGCAGGAGTCAGGTCCCCAAACCCTTTTTAGGATAGTATCTTGCATATTAGCCGTTAAAATTAGCACTTTCCATTTCGAACGTTCGAGTCCCATAGACTAACGCGGGGTCCGTTCGAAAGTTCTGGTGCGAACCGAACCGGGGGGTGTTCGGCTCATCCCTAATAAAGAGGAATACAAAATGCAATGTTTTGCTGTAATGGATTGGCAATGAAACCAAAGACATATGCAACACAGGGGAAGATGTGTCTGCAAAGAAAAGCAAGCAACTGAAAGCCGATTACAAATATATAATTATGAGACCCCAAAATAAAATTGCATTTTTAAAGATACAACTTACTAGACAGAATTAGAAATCCTGAATGACTTGTGGGCGGCACAGTGGTGTAGTGGTTAGCACTCTCACCTAGCAGTAAAAAGGGTCGCTGGTTCAAATCCCAACCACGACACTACCTGCCTGGAGTTTGCATGTTCTCCCTGTGCCTGCGTGGGTTTCCTCCAGGTACTCTGGTTTCCCCCCACACTCCAAAGACATGCGGGTAGGTTAATTGGCTTCTGTTCAAAATTGGCCCTAATATATGAATGGGGACCTTGGATAGTGGGCTCCTTGAGGGTAGGGACCAATGTGAGCATGCGATGTACAGAGATAGGGGTAGACACTCACTCAGGTTGAACTGGATGGACTGGTGTCTTTATTCAACCTTACTAACTATGAAACTTGACTACACTTTAAGCACCTCAAGACACTTTAACTCCCTCACTGCCCTTTAACTCCCTCACTGCCCAGACCAATTTTCAGATTTCAGTGCTGTCACATTTTGAATGACAATTACTCAGGCATGTAACACTGTATCTAAATTACATATTTATCCTTTTCTAAAACAGATAGGGCTCTTTCAGATAGGTATTGAATTCTAAAGCAGCCTTAAAACATATTATCACACCTATAGCGTTAATGTGCCTTTGGATGTGCTGCACAGGCATTCATGTTGCATTAGGCAACACTCTTCAAAAGCCTTGTGAGATGTTTTTATTTTTTTTATTTTGTACAAAGCTAAAATGGGAAATTATAACTTTTGAGGCTTGGAACAGTACCTTAAACACACTGTAAATGCCATTTTACTTGTGGTGCGTTTCAATAGAAGTGAATAAAGGCAGTTGCAAAGCATCACCAACTGCCAAACTCTGCAGGCAGCATTATTTTTGCCTCACCGCAACGCAAAGTAATGCTAACGCTCCCTACTTTAACAATTTTTAGCAGCATTGACAGGAGTTTGGGAAGTGTTAAAAATGCAACCCAACCATTTTTTTTAAATGCCTGTGTGAAAGAGCCCATAGAGTTTTCTTTTAGTGGTATTTAATCACTACTGTTTTTTTTTACTTTTTGTTGTCATTGATATTTATCACACTCAACATAAGCATACTTATAATTGCACCTCATAACATATTCTCCTACCACGTGTGTGAATTTTTCACAGCCTAATTGCATAGAGGCCCAAATCCAAGAAACACCTTTGAGCTTTCAAGGAGCATAAATTACACACAAGTTATGAATCTAATTTCCTGACTACCTATTCAATTTTTGGAGCCACTGGAGCACCAGGACAGTGGAAACACCCACAAAATGACCCCATTTTGGAAAGAAAACACTGCAATATATTTTCTGAAAGGCATTAGTAAGTCTTTTGAAAATTTGCGTTTTGCTAAAAGTTTTTGGAAGATGCAGGAAAGAAAATTATTTTTTTACACAAAGTTGCCAATTAATAAGCTATTTCTTACACACATCACATGTATTCTTCACATAGTTATCACATACTTAGAAGTACACCCCAAAGCGCATTCTGATACACCTCCCAAGTATAGTGATACCACATGCATAAGACTTTTTTGCAGTCTAGCCACACAGAAGGGCCCAAAATCTAAGGAGTACCTAAATTACATATTCAATTTCCAGACTACCTATCATATTTTATGAGGCCCTGGGGCACCCAGGCAGTGGGAACACCCGCCTAATGACCCTAAGTTATTTTCTGATTTTCTGATGTAAATCTTCTGAAGTCTTAATTTTTCTGCCACAAGTTTTTGAAAAATATAGAAAAAAAAATATTATTAAATTTTTTTAACACAAAGTTGACAATTTAACAAGATAATCTCAAACACAGCATATGTATACTTATAATTACAAACAAAACACATTCTACTTCTCCTCCCAAGTATGGGATACCACACGTGTGAAACTTTTTTCACAATCTGGACTGATTTTATCCCAGAGATTGTATCTGGTGTATCACACAGATGAACAAATTGTATCAAAACCAATGTACTGTAATAGTCACCGCTGTAAGAGTGGTCAGGGAATATAGTTAGTTAGTGTAGTGTCACCAGGAATGCCATTTTAACTGGACAGGAAGTACAGCAGGCTGAAGAAAAGATGCACAAAATAGTTCCTGTGGTTCCAGAAGTGTAGTTGTTTGCAGGGGGTGACTGGGACTGGGGTTCCGCAGGAACATTAGTTGTGCAAAGGGCTCAGTTCAGACAGATCAGCAAACAGGCAAAGGATCAGTCCAGGCAGCAGGCAGGAAAGTGGTTTGCAGGAAAGAAATTAGCTTGATTACCCCATCAACACAGACAGTGTTGATGGGGGAATCCATCCTGCCAAGCCATTGTCTGCTTCCGGTCTTCAGACAGTGATTATCACTAGAGGCTATAGCTGCAGCTAGTGATAATCACAGATAAAACCCAGCATGCTGGTTGTATTCAACTTTGTACATTCAGCCTGCCCATAAACGGTTTGAATCTCGGCAAGTTCAGCAGGAACCAGCCGAAATTTGAATTGTGTATGCCCTGCCTTAGAGCACTGGGCTAAATGCAAAGTAGGGATTTAGAACATAGCAACAAGCTGGTCATATACACATAGATATCTTTTGTTGAGCCTGTGAGATGAACAAAAGAAATTTAACAGATATGCTCCATAAGAACATATGTCCCTTGCCAGATATTGTACTAACAGCTGATACCCGTAGTTATCAGACTATCCAAAATCAACTTTGGTCGAGCCCAGATATGCCAAAAGGGACCACCTTTAGTATTTGACTTTTGATTCCTGACTTGCTCTCAAATACAATATAATATCATCTGATTGGTTGCTTTGGGTCAGTGACAGTGAATAGTTGCATTTGGGTCAGTGATTTTGTTTTATAACAGTAATCCAAAAATGAAAAAATAATAAAGAATGCAATTTGCAATTTAGCTTTGCTCTTATTTTTACGGTTCTGCTAGCAGCAGAATCTTTCATATTTTAGAATACTTTAATGTTGCTTGAATGGTTCTGTCATCCCTGCTTCTCACTGCAAAATCATTTGGTGGAAAATATACTAGCCAACAAATGTATGCTGGTACATGAAGAATCCAGTGCCCTGCAGATATTATGATGTAAAAGACAAGACACCACATTTATGACCGAAACGGTGCAATGATATTAGTATGTTGCCAAAAGCATTATATTTACTTAAAAGCTTGTGACACTAAGAGCAAATATTTTTCACTGTAATCAAGTCTAATAGCTGCCAGGATATTTGTAGTAAATACCTCTAAAATTGTTTTTCTAATATCTTTCCAATGCTTTAGGGCAGTAATGCTTTCTTTTCTTTCAAACTGAATTGCTTTTTACAGGTCATGGTGCTGTGCTGAATGCAGAGGGCGATGTGGAACTTGATGCAATTATAATGGATGGCAGAAATCTTGCTGTAGGTGCAGTTTCCTGCATCAAAAATATTGCTAACCCTGTCATGTTTGCACGCACAGTTATGGAGAAGGTACAGTAGGCTAAGTTTTTTATTGGCGTATGTGACAACAGTCAATGCTGGCTTTTTCATAACAGAACTATGTGTATTGTAGAATTTGCTACTGCACTTTTAAACTACCTTTTATAGATAGCCTCTCTTGAGCTGAAGACATAAAGGTATGATGCAAAGACATTAAAGTGTACCTGTGTCCAGCCTATCTACATTGAAGCATTTACATTTTCCTAATAAACGGAAAAAAGATGGAGAACAAGCCCTCCTTGACTAACCAGCAAAAGAGAGTGAAGCGGCACCCTTGTGATAGTTCATATGAAGAACGGCTTTAGCTGGTGTCCTCCCATATGCCACTCCCATTGACGCATTTCACCCTCACATAGGCTTAATAGAGGTGGAAGTGACAATCTGCACCAGGGTTTTGCACATCATTAGTCATGACTGATATCAGATACAGCTGAGTTGATAAGAGAAGCAGAACTTCCACTGATCTCAAAGGGCTACATTCAAATAACTAGCACTGAGATAATAGATCGATGTTACAGCACACAAAAAGGTTACAGTCACACTTGATCTCAACAAATAGTTGAACAAATCAAATGTAACCTTTAAAAAAGAAATGAGCCCAATGTAACAAATCTTTGGTAATAACCAAACTTCAAAGATATTATAGGTCTTTTCTAAATATTGCCCGTGTTTCCAAATTAAATTAGGTATCGAGGATCTCTGGTGTGGCACAAAAGACATATTATGCCTATAGAAAATTGAGTGGAAGTGCTAGTTCCTAGTAAAACCCTTAACTAAATTTGATATGCTCATCTGGATCCCAAAAGAATGAGCAAAATCTAACTCCAATATTGACCTATGTAACTTCAGGCACTGTGGAGGAAATCATTCTCAAAAACTTTAACAAAGGCGTTGAAATCACAGCTTCTATCTCCTTGTTTATCTCACACCAAGGGCATGGCAGCCTTCCAAACTTTTAATGTATGCAAACAGCAAGTGTTCTGAGCTGTTAGAAACGACTGAAATCCTATGTTATAGTCTTTGATCTTTAACTGATTAGTCAGTGAGGGCTCTTTTTAGAGTTTTTTTTACGGTTTATCAGCATATGTACTGTAAATAATTTAAATTGCGTAATCTGGGCACACATGTACTTTAACCACTTGATCTCCAGAAGATTTACCCCCCTTCATGGCGAGGCCATTTTTTGCAGTACGGCATTGCGTTATTGCGATGACAACCAGGCAGTCATGCAACCCTGTACCCAAATAAAATTGATGTCCTTTTTTTCCCACGGTTTTCTTTTGGTGGTAGTTGATCTATTTTTTGCACTATAAACAAAAAAGACCAACAATTTAGAAAAAAAGTATATATATGCTGTAGCACTAACCCCAGAAGGAGCTGCTGGTTATTTTTGGGCTTACCGTTACCTTCCGTTCTCCTTGTTGCACATCTAGGGGGATGTCCCGTGGTAGATGGCCCAGTAACTTGAGACTGACAATAGATCCACTTGAATGGATTTTATTTGCAAAACTCAAACCATTGAACAGTCTTTCAACTTGGGATCAGAGGGTTGGAAAAGGAAGCTCAGGTACTCTTAATGTCAAAGTCCAAAAATGTTAAAGAACTTGCTTACTTTGACTGTATCCAGAGAATAGCCATTCGCAGCTGGATGATCACTCAGGTTGGACAGTCCCTCTCTCACAAGGCCTAGCAGCCAACAAGGTGCTTACTCAGGAACAAAGTCTTTGTCACAGACGTTGTTGCAGAACATGTAGGGAAACTAAGCTTCAGAACACTTGTAGGATACCTGGATCTTTCAGCCTGCTTGGCGATATCCACAAGACCGGATTCTCTAGGCTACTTCAGCCCTTCCAGGCTCTTGTTAAGAAAACCAACCCATACATGGTGTTCTTCTAAAGAGTCCTCCCCTGGAATGCTCGAAGTACACTGGGTCACTGACGAACCAGAGACGGCACCCAACCACCTCGGAATGCTCCTTTAGTTTCCTTGCCTCGGGCTAGCCAGACCCGAGATATTAAAGTCAGGTGGATCCGCACCCCAGGCCATAGCCTTCCTGGGGGCTGGTCAGGAGGACCAGGACCATGAAGTCAGCACATCATACTGGACTGGAACCCCAAACCACATGATGTCTGCATCTTAAATACCCTCTCCCAGAGGGTACAACGAGAGGGCCACTCCCACTGACCTGGCTCCAAAAGAGAGTAACTTAAGCACCCAACCAGACCGTAGTTCCACACTTGCCACAAGAGACAGTGCCCCCTGTGGCCAGGCTGAACATCTCACAGCCCAGTCAGACTGATGCAGAGGTCCAATTTAGACAAATAAACCCAAACCAAACTGCAGTTTAGGTACAGTTTAACTTTGAAAAACGCATAGTGCATGCTCTTCAGGAGCCGCCGCTACACTGCTATAAAACATATCAAATAAAAATATGTAAAAAATTGAATTTCTTCCTCAATTTAGGCCAATATGTATTCTGCTACATATTGTTGGTAAAACAAAATCCAAATAAGGTATATTGATTCGTTTGTGCAAAAGTTATAGCATCTACAAACTATGGGATATATTTATGGAATTTTTATTCATTTATTTATTTTTTACTAGTAATGGTGGTTGTCAGCGACTTATATCAGGACTGAGATATTGTGGCAGGCAAATTAGACACCAACTGACACTTTTGACATTTTTTAGGGGACCAGTGACATTAATACAGTGATCAGTGCTAACAAATATGCACTGTCACTGTACTAATGACACTGACTGGGAAGGGGTTAATATCAGGGGCGATCAAAAGGTTAATTGTATGCCTAGCCAGTGTTTGTGTACTGTGTGGGAGGTGCTTTTACTAGGGGTACATAGGAGGTGCTTTTACTAGTACCAGGAACACATGATACATGCCCTACTGGCAGAACTGCAATCTACCTAATAATTTGGCAATAACCGATGAACATCCTATGCATTAAGGTGAAAAAACTTCTGACAGTGACTACACCCCAACCCCACCCCCCCCCCCCCGTTTTACTCACCTGAGCCCGTTCGTTCCTACCTCTCTGCCCATTGTCTTGGCTCTCGATTGGATAGATTGATAGCAGCACAGCCATTGGCTTCCACTGCTGTCAATCAAATCCACTGAAGTGGGCACGGGGGGGGGGGCTGGCCGAATCAGGCATTCTGGCACCCACACACACCCAAAGAAAGTGCTTCTCCTAGGTGGATTCTCGATGCAGGGAAGAGCTCATAGCACCGCCAGGGGACCCCAGAAGAGGTGGATTGGGGCCACTCTGTGCAAAACTAACTGCACAGTGGAAGTAAGTATGACATGTTGTTATTAAAAAAAAAAAACTCTGTGACCATCAATGGAGCATGAGCATCTTCAAACCTCAGTTTAAAGGAAAGTATATTCCTTACTTCTATCTTTTTTTGCAGTGTGAAAAATAAGCGTATCTATACTGATTTATTTATGTTGTTTTTGGTAGAGTGAGAAAGGATTAGAACTCCTGTCAGGTTTTTCTACCATTAAAAGTTAATTGGAGAGATTCCTTCACATCCTGTCTCGTAAAAAAAAGGTAGTATCCAGGACAAGAATGGAGAGGAAATCTCTCTAACAGCAAAACAAACATAAAAATGCTTTATTTACGCTTTAAGGGCTACTTCACTTTTTCCGAATATATTAAAGGGTTAACTAATATTGTACACCCTCCACACCCTTCCCCGGTCCCCACTATATTTCTCTCCATAGGTTATATAGCTGCCAGTGCCCACACAATCGGTTCAGTGGTCTTGTGATCTGAAATCTCTTATCCCACGGGTTGAGATCAGGACTCTGTGCAGGCCAGTCAAGTTCCTTCACCCCAAACTTGCTCACCCATGTCTTTATGGACCTTGTTTGTACACAGGTATGCAGTCATTTTGAAGGGGCCATCCCCAAACTATTCCCACAAAGTTGGGAGCATGAAATTGTCCAAACTGTTTTGGTATACTGAAGCCTTAAGAGTTCCCTTCACTGGAACTAAGGGGCCAAGTCCAACCCCTGAAAAACAACCCCACACATGAATCCCCCCCTCCACCAAATGATTTGGACCAGTGCACAAAGCAAGGTTCATAAAGACATGGATGGAATTTAAGGTGGAGGAACTTGACTTGCCTGCACAGAGTCCTGGCCTCAACCCAATAGAACACCTTTGGGATGAATTAGAGAGGAGACTGCGAGCCAGGCCTTCTTGTCCAACATCAGTGCCTGACCTCATAAATGTGCTTCTGGAAGAATAGTCAAATATTCCCATAGACACACTCCTAAACCTTGTGGACAGCCTTCCTAGAAGAGTTGAAGCTGTTATAACTGCAAAGGGTGGGCCAACTCAGTACTGAACCCTACAGACTAAGACTGGGATGCTATAAAAGTTCATGTGCGTGTAAAGGCAGGTGTCCCACTATTGACAATATAGTCTATGTCACTTGGTAATAAGGAAAACAATACGTTTTCTACACACCAGAGATAAGTTGTATATCATTTTCTCATTTGCGCTAAAGAATACAGTTTGGAGTCTGGGAAACTGCATTGAGTTGTTGAACTAACATGACACCGAATTTTGCCCAGAAAGTGGAAACCTGGTTGTGAACAAAGGGGCATGGTAACTATGGGCTTGTAGAGCATTTTTGTTTTTACCAGTGGCAAAATCTCTACAAAGTAGAAATGTGTTGTTTTAATTAATTCAGTTATATCTAAGGGCCGGTTCATACTATTGCGATGGCAGACATTACATGTAATTCGCAGCACACTGCTGTTCATTACATGCAATGTCTGTGCGGTGCGATGTCAGCCATACAGATTGTATGGCCGATATCGCACAGCATTCGTCCAAACATGCACAGGATACTTTTTTGTATTCGGACCAGAATCAGATTGCATGTGTGTTCACACATATGCAATCCGATTCATGTCCGAACTATCAATTCGCAGTGCGATATGCGAGCTGAAAGGGTGTCGTTAACATATAATAACACTCCCCAGCAGCTCGCATATGGCAGTGTAAACTGCCGTGCGTGTCGGGTGCGATGCTGATTCGCAGGGTTCTCGCACCGCAATAGTATGAACCGGCCCTAAGAGGTGTTCTAAATAATTTGTGGGTCTTACAGAAACATGTGTGTTGTTTTTTTAATATTTGAATTGTCCGCTAGCTGTTGTTGTTGTTGTTGTTGTTGTTGTTGGAAATAAGACTTCTCAAGGCCCTTCCACAGGAACGGTCTAATCAGATCCTCCATTCACTCCTAAGAATTGGTAGGTGTAAACGGCACCTGCCTACCTCCGGTTTAATCTGGTCTGCTAAGAAAAAGAAGGGGATCTGTCCTCCTCTGTCTTGGTGGATTGGATCAGAGGGCAGTCGGGTGTAAACGGACAGCAGAGTCTGTTTACTCCTGCCCGACCATAGAGCACAGAGTGGGGACCTGTCATAAGTTTGTAAATTTTGGTAAATTTGTACTTTTTTTTACAAGAATAAATTAAAGTAAAACAATAAATAAACAATATACTATTTTTTTTTTTTTAAACACACTTGCTACAAATGTGAGCAGTTTGAACAAAGCTTATAATGCAACAATACAAGAGTTATCTTTAGATCCATGCCAAATCCATGCCAACACAAACAAAAGATCCAGAGATAAAGGCAGTTAACCTAGGAGGTAAAAAAAAAAAAAAAAAAATTCTGCACTACGCATAACTAGTCAATATGTTTTGTTTTGTTTTTTTGTTTGTTTTTTAAGCCTCTAAAATGCATGAATGGCAACAAAGCATTACTTTTTTAAATAAAATATAAATATAAAAAATTTATATAAACTTTTTTTTTCACTTGTAAGGTTGCTTTACCTGATGTTATGTGCATCTGGACACCATGAAAATCACACTGTAATATAGTTATGAAGTAAAATTGTAGAGCAGCCAGAGCGATTCAGCTCTCCATCTGCTTTGCATGGCAGGCTAGGGGGCAGTGTGGTGCACGATTGAGCACACCTCACCTTCCCCCTTTTTTTTGTACAAGCTTTATTTAAAATGTAAAAAACGTACACTTCATGGCGCATTGCAGTGCGTTTTGGGCCAGTGTGCTGCAATAAAATGTAGCATGTCTGGATTTTATCGCAGCACGCTGCAGCTCAGCACTGGGCTGCATTGTAGTGTGAATAGGACACATAAGAAACAATTATTTCCTGCGTGTCCCTGAGGCGACAAACGTTTTACCGTTTTAAAACGTTAAGAAGGGAATAAAATGTTGCATAAAATCGTATTTATTTTTTATTTTTTTAATGCACACCTACTAGTAAATCGAGAATAAAAGCTACAATAGTAGTTTTCATTTATGAATAAATGCAGAGCAGTACCCGAGCTGTGAAACTGATATCTCATTGATGAACAATACACAGGGAGAAGACCATTATCTTTGTGCAATTATTAGTTCACCCAGGTGTTAAACTTTTAATACAGAGCAGGTAAGTGTACACTGACATCAGAGCAGAGGGCCACTGTTTGCACAAGGAGAGTCATGATCTAACTGTGTATTCTGCTAGGACGTGGCTGAGCAATGCAGAGGCAGGAGAGGCTCCCGCCTGCTTTAGTTGTGCCCCCTGAAGCATGGGGGTGTACACAAAATGGATTTCTATCTCAATCTGTGGCTGTGGAGAAATATATATATATATATATATATATAAATATATATATATATATATACACACACACACATATATATAAATTATTGTTTTTGTGCCGGGAGTTTAACTTTAATAGTATGATGACATTTTTCTGCCACATACCACATAGAAAAATCTATGATAAAATGTGTTTTTTCTGTTATTTTTCTTTATTGCTGGCTTACTTTGATGATAGGTCATGATACTGCTGCTATTGGAATTTCAGGATGCTGCTGTAGTGCTGCCACATATAATAAGTGTTTGGGTTACACAGGGATGAAATGTGTCTTAAACAATTATAGATAGCATTTTACTCTGTTGCAAAAAATATATATAAAAGTTTCTGTGGATAATCATACCACAAACTGAAAGATGAATGAGAATTGGGTGAACTGAACGGAGGTTCACTTATCTTTGTACAGAGTAACCTCCTAAATAATGCCGTGCAAAGGTTAAAGTGATTGTAAAGTCTTGATTTTGTCCTATAAAAATAAAAAACATCTTATACTTACCTGCTCTGTGTAGTGGATTTACAGATAACAGCCCAGATCCTCCTCTTCTCGAGTCCCTCTTCAGTGCTATGGGGGCACCCAAACCCTTCATGCGGGGAAACACACAAATCCCTGTGCTGTCAGAGGAGAGGAGACATGCCGTTTGTTCCTAGTAAGTAGGAACACCAAAATGTCTCCTCTCCTACTCAGTCCTGTCCCCATACAGTTAGAACACACTGAGGGAACACACATTTAACCCCTTGATCGCCCCCTATTGTTAACCCCTTCCCTACTAGTGTCATTTACACAGTAATCAGTTTTTAATTTTTATAGCACTGATCACTATATAAGTGTCAATGGTCCCAAAAATGTGTCAAAAGTGTCTGATCTGTCTGCTGCAGTGTTGCAATACCGCTAAAAATCACAGATCACCATTATTACTAGTAAAAAAAAAAAGCAAATAATAAAAATGCCATAAAAATTCCATAAATCTTTCCCATAGTCTCCCCCTCAGGCCGCCAATATGTCCCCTGGGGCTTGATTCCGGCCCGGGTATCACAGCTCCGGCGCTGTGATTGGCCGGAGCTGCAATGACGTCACTCCCGCGCATGTGCGTGGGAGCCACAGCGAACGGCACAGTACAACTGAAGCAATGACAGGTACTGACATTGCTTCAGTTGACTTAAGTGCGCATGTGCCGCATGATGTTGAAATACAGGGATATCTCCTAAACTGTGCAGGTATAGGAGATATCCAGTGCAGCCACAGGCAAGCCTCATTATAGGCTTGCCTGTAGTTTAACCACTTTAACCGCTCCTTCTGAAGGACGTTCCTGAACGTCCTATCAGAAGTAGACGGCTCCCACCCGGCCGTATATATGCATTGGCAGGGTGGGAGCCGTCTACTTCTGATAGGACGTTCAGGAACGTCCTTCAGAAGGAGCAGGATCGCGCGCGCGCGCGTGCCCGCGCAGCGGTGCGATCCCGATGTGCTCGTGTCACCCGGACACGGCACATCTCAGATCGGCAGGAGGGCTCTGTGATTGGCCCTCCTGATCACATGACGGCCGTGTCCAATCACGGCCATCATGTGATGTAAACAAACAGCCGGTTGCTAGGTAATCGGCTCTTCTCTCCTCACACGGAAGTCATCGCTGAGGAGAGGAGAGCAGAACGCTGCAGCCGGCTGATGATCAGTGAGTATGAGCTGTTTTTTACAGCTTTTTACTCACTGATCATCAGTCTAGTGTAAACACACCACACACAACACAGTGTAAACACAGTCCCCACATATGTCCCCAAAACACACATGTACCCAAAACATACATGTCCCCAAAACATACATGTCCCCAAATAATAAAAACACATGTCCCTAATAATAAAAACATGTCCCCCACATATGTCCCACTAAAATCACATGTCCCAATGATTATCTGCACACATATGTACGTGATCACCTGCACACATATGTACATGATCATTTGCGTACATATGTTCGTGATCACACAAACCAATTATTATACACTTAACGGAATTTTTTTTACCAAAAGCATGTAGCAGAATACATTTTGGCTTAAATTTATGACAAAATTTGATTTTATTGGATTTCTTTTAAAATGGAAAAAATTTAATATTGTTTTTTTTCGAAATTTCCGCTTTTTTTTGCGCTTATATCGCAAAAAATAAAAACCGGAGTCGTGAATAAATAACACCAAAATAAAGCTCTATTTGTGCGAACAAAATGATAAAAATTTAATTTGGGTACAATGTAGCATGACCGCACAATTGTCACTAAAAGCGCTAGAGCGATGAAAGCTGAAAATTGGGCTGGGAGGGAAGGGGGCGAAAGTGCCCTGTATTGAAGTGGTTAAAGTGGTTATAAAGGGTTTACAACCACTTTAACATTATGTCATAGCTTGCATAAGCATGAACAGTTGTGCTCAAAATAGTAGCAGTGTGTTTAAAAAAGAAGTGAGTAAAGCTCAAATTTATTATAATAGAATAAGGAATATTAGGCTTTTCCAAAAAAATAGCAGTGCATTTTTCTTTACAAAATCAAACATTTACTGTATAAACTGAAACATGCTTGCAGATTTAGCTTTTCTGTGAATCACTGAACTAATATTTAGTTGTATAACTACTGTTTTGTGTTGCACGGAGTCATTCGATTTCTGGCACTTGTGAACTGTGAACAGGTATTCCAGTCCAGGATGGTTGCACTACATTCCACAATTCCTCTGCATTTTTTGGTTTTACCTCAGAAACAGCATTTTGTATGTCACCCACAAGTTTTCTATTGGATTAAGGTCTGGGGATTGGGCTGGCCACTTCATAACATTAATCTTGTTGGTCTGCAACCAAGATGCTGCTTGGTCACAGGTGTGTTTGGGGTCGTTGTCTTGTTGAAACACCCATGTAAAGGGGATTTCCTCTTTGGCAAGACAATGTGACCTCTTCAAGTACTTTGATGTATTCAAACTGATCCATGATCCCTGGTATGCGATAAATAGGACCAACGCCATAGTATGAGAAACATCCCCATTTATCGATGCTTATGCCACCATGCTTCACTGTCTTCACAGTGTACTGTTGCTTGAATTCAGTGTTTGGGTCTCGTCTGACAAACTGACGATGGCTCCTAGGCTCAAAAAGAACAATCTTGCTTTTATCAGTCCATAAAATGTTGCGCCCTTTCTATTTAGGCCAGTCAATGTGTTCTTTGGCAGACTGTAACCTTTTCAGCACATGTCATTTTTCCAACAATGGGACTTTGCCGGGGCTTCTTGCCGATAGCCTGGCTTCATATAGGCATCTTCCAATTGTTATGGTACTTGCAGGTAACTTTAGACCTTTTTTGATCACCCTGATCATTAGCTGAGTCTTTGCCATTTTGGCTATTCTTCGATCCATTGCATCCATAAAGGGGGAAGCAACAACCACGCTTAAAAGTATCTGAGGGGCTTTAACAGATGTATAGATAAATAGTAACGTAGCAAAATTAATTTAAAACAAGAACTTTTTTACATTGTATTAAAAGAGCTCATATGATGATGATATGCCCTTCAAAAATAGTTACAATCTTCTGTCCCCCTTGGACAGCCCAATGCCCACAACGCCACCTCCTGCCTGTCCTGGCAGGGGTCAGGTGGTGACCTGTGTGAGTGGCACTTTCAGACTGCAGCGGACAATATAAGTTTGACACTGATTCTTGATGGTAAGTCTCAAATACCTCCATGGTGACACTTGACATTCAGAATGTACTGAACTGTATCATAACATGTTGCCAAATTATTTTTCAGATGCTTTTGTGATTACCCTGATTAAGCAGCAGTGGGCTGCAAAACATGTTGGAATCAACCGCTGAAAAAAAATGTGCATCAATTTTTTAACAATGTAAAATTTGTTTGGTGTTTTATTATGGTTCTATTTTTTTTACTCACCTCGCTCTTTAGCTATACAGCCGTTAAAGTCCCCAGGTGGTTGTTTGCTTCCCCTTTATGTTTTTTCTTTAGAAAACAGTCACAGCCTGAGTAGAAAAACATGTACCTTGCTATCATGTTGTGGATAAATACCCTTGCTCTTTGTGTAAAAACAGTGGTCTCTCAAACCCCATGCTTGCGCTCTCCAATCAGCAGGGGGATTTGCTGATTGGAAAATTATAGGTCTAACTCAGCAGGGGTGTGTCCAAGTTTGTTGGACCTTTGTAGAGAGACCACTACTTCCACAAAAAGAGAAAGGGTCCTTCTCTACAGCATACTGAGCAGGATAGAAGCCCCTTTACAGCTGTGGGTGCTTTCTAAAGAAAACAAACTACAGGAATGTATTTACATGATTTAAAGTGAAGTTCCATTATAAATGTTGTGCATGAATTGTCCCATCTCATTTTCCACCCTTAAAGCTGAAGCTGTAGGAGGGGGCTAAAGGCGGGCGATTGTCTCTGTCGAATCATCTGTATGGCTGTTCTGCCTGAAGACCCAAAGCTTTTTACAATTGGAGATAAGAGACAGGAAGAGGATGGGCAGTACTTGCACAACATTGGGGTATACAAAATTACAGTTAATTGATGTGACTAAGGCCCCTTTCACATGATAGACCCACTCGGATCCGCCTGACCGTTTTTAAGGCACATCCCAGCGGGCCACCCATTGACTTGTATGGGCAGGCGGATGTCAGCGGAGATGTGTCCGATCAGACATTCGCTGAAAACAGACGGATGGCGATACATTTGCCATCTGTCCAGCAGATCGGATCGGATTGGATCAGATGAAAACTAACATGCTTTCCGTTTTCATCTGATCTTCCCATAGAGATCAGCGTGGCTCTGACAGGTCCATCCCTGCACAGTGAGCAGAGACGGACCTGTCATCCGCCGGCACAGTGGGGATCAACGGATTCATCTCCTGCTGAAAGGATCCACCCCATGTGAAAGGGGCCTAAAGCTGTAGAGATTTTTATTTTTAAATGTTAACAGCTTTAACCCCTAATGTAGGAGTAGGCATTCCTATGAGTCCCATTTTCATTTTCTTTCATCCCAGGTATTACATATTTGTCGTCATTTCTCTATGCAAACCGTTTTACAATCAGCATATATGCAGTTTAAAGACAAAAAAAATCATTTCTGGGAAGCTTTATATCCATTGTATTCAGTATTTAGCTGATTCTAGGTCAGTGACTCATAAAGTTTTTAAAGTTGACCTGTCATCGGATATATGTTTTCATGTTGGGTGCACACATGCTAAATAATGCATAAAAAGTATTTATTATCTCTCGCATTACTTCTCTTGACAATGCTTTCATCTATATTTCTCTTAAAGAAGACAATCATATTTTGATCAGGCATAATCTAGGATCGGTATTTACTTCCTGGACTGAGAGTGTAGAGAATACACTAAATGATTGTGCCTATGCAGTTCTTTGCTGTATTTACAAATGTATGACACAGATCAACCACGGATGTCACCTCTCACCTTGTCCATTGCAGTCTTGCAGCCTGATAAGTGGGTGAGATGAGACTGAGGAAATTCTTCTTCATGAATACAGCAGACTCATCTCAGCCTGGGTAAAGCCAGTGACTGGAGCTCAAGGATGTTTTTTAGTGATATACTGAATATTTTTGGACATGTCAGGAATTTATGCAGTCTTGTAAAGTTACTGAAAAGTCCACTTTAGGTCAGAGACAGCCACTATTATTTTCAGAGGCAGATCGGCAATGGCAGGATTTGTATTACTTTGGTTATACTTTTCTTTTACATATGCTTATCTATGTTGGTTCATATCATTTCCTGTTATACTACACTCCACTAAAAGGAGATCTTCCCATCTATTCCAGTGCTCCTTGAGTTCTATTAATGAATGCCGATTGTCACTTTTTTTTTCTTCATCTCATGGGCTTCTAATTTGTGAGTTCTGGAGAAACAGTGCAGAAAATCCCATGCTGAGATTGTTTCGTTTTCATTTCCGCTTAGCTCTGCTCCTTTGATAATTTTTTGATTGTTTGTGCTTTGTAGCATTTTCTTAATGCTGAGGCTTTTATTCACTTTCTTGTTGAGATTTGGTCTCTCTTTTATGGCTGTACAGCAGGGTGTCCAAAAGGAACAGGTTATTTTTTTTTCCATCTGTAAAGTTTATTCCTTCTTGGCGTGCTGTGATTACGGGTGCAGTGCTCAGACAGCAGCTTTTCAGTGTACTGAACAATTTACTATTGTGTCCTTTTTTCTTTAAACTAATTACTCATTTTTATTTTATTTTTTTAATCTCATAACATAACAGAGAGAGATTCATGGACTGTCCAGTAAAATCAAATGTCATTGATTTTTCATTTTGTGAAACCGTATAGAGCCTTGTAATGTAAAAAGAAAAAAAAAACAAGAAAAAGCTTACTTTTGTGATAGTGTTATTTCTCTTTGTTTCAAATATATAGTTTATAATGCATTTTGCTTTCCTATATTTTAATACTTTAATCAATTAAAATAAAATAAAAGCTAATTTATTAAAATACAACAGCAACCTTATGAAATCTCAAATTACAGCTGATGTATGCTGGGTTGCCTGAAAGCTGTGCATGTCTTGAACTCTCTCCTGGCTGTGGAGCCTGTTATAAACTTTAAAATCTGTGATGAAGTAAAGCACAAACCTTGCCCTGTATTGAGACTGTGTTATGCACTGAAAAGAAGCTGATAGTGAAGTGGCCTTTAACCACTTCCAGCCCAAGGCCATCATATGACATGTGGACTTTGAGTGGAGATATCTAAATGATGCCTGCAGCTACAGGCATCATTCAGATATCTTTTTTTTCTGCTGGCGATTTTCTGCACCATAAGAACAATCATAGCGGCTGTTCAGCTGCTTGATTGTTTTTAAAGGCAGTGGGAGGGGTAGTCCCTCGTCTGCAATTTGCGAGCCAGAGAAGGAATCCGCTGGCGGAGGAAGTTTACCATAGAGAATACCGTGGGCCTGATGATCCCTGGTAGTCTCTATTGCCCCATACACTTGGTTGGACATTCCGACCACAAAATCCATTGGATTTTTTTGGATGGATTTTGCCCAAAACTTGTCTTGCATACACACGGTCGCACAAAGTTGTCGGAAAATCTGATCATTCTGAACGAGGTGACGTACAAAATGTACGAAGGGACTAGATAGAGGCCAGTAGCCAATAGCTTCCGTCTACAAATTGTTTCTGAGCATGCGTGGCACTTTGTGTGTTTCTCTACACACGATCGGAAAAAGTCAGATCGGATTTTGTTGTCGGAAAATCCAATTTAGATCCAGCTCTCAAACTTTTTCCATCGGAAATTCCGACAGAAAAAGTCCAATAGAGTCCACACACGATTGGATTTTCTGACAACATATTCCGATCTGACTTTTTCTGTCGGAATTTCCGACCGTGTGTATGGGGCATAAGACCTTCAGAGGCTAGGCATGACATTATGACGTCATGTCCAACTCAGCAGATGTAAACACTGCCATGCTCTCAGCTAGAAGGGCAGATTTTATTTTATCTCCAACCTAGAGGAGAGACCCCACATCTCTCAATAAAGAGGACCTGTCATGCCCTATTCCTATTACAAGGGATGATTACATTATAAAAAGTTGCAATGACCTCCATTTTATTCCCCAGGGTCTCTGCTAAAAAAAAAACATATGTAATGTTTGTGGGTTCTGAATAATTTTCTAGCAAAAAAAATATGATTTTAACATGTAGGAGAGGATTGCCAGAATAGGCCCGGTATGGAAGTGGTTGCAACATGTTACAACTGTAGTTTAGGTGTAACAAGTAACATAGTGACAACTCCTCCACCCCTTAAAAAGCCCCCCCCCCCTCCAGTAACAGCGTGCGTTCTTCTCCCCTGCCTCCACTGCCACTTTTGAATATTTTGGGTCCTCCCACACACCCTTGTCATTCATTCACAGAAGTTTGTGAATGAATGTTTGAGCTACAAGCCCTATCTTCCATGATGGATGAACTTGTAGTTCTAAATAGAATGATCACCACACTTGTAGTCCATTGACGCTTCCCCAACTGAAAGCCCGGACCTTAGTATGGACAATTTGGTGGAGGAAGGATCTGGAGATACCTGGCTTTATACCTACGATCCACTGATTGTGGGTGCAATTGATAACACCTTGGCAGCCATTGCACTACATGGTGGGTGCTCAGTGTGCTCCTGTACCTTTAAGGAGGGGTGGGCTCCCCTTCAGTCCACCTGCCCTCATCTATCCATCAGAATGCGTTTGCTTCCACTGTGGAGACACTTATAAGTTAGTATTAGGGACCATAGATGCCAGGGTGAAGTAGCGAGGCTCTATGGCTTACACATGCATTTGCAAGTGCATGCAGACTAAACCCCAGCTTTTAACGCATACTGTTAGACAGGTTGACTTGGCTGTCTGTGAGCTGGTCGGTAAGAAAGCTTGGTCTTTTTCCCTTGGATTTATCCTTAGCCTTGTATTTAACTTATGTCGCCCCCCATTGCTGCCTACTGCAATGGCCAATAATAGAAGCGGCAGTGGCGCTTTTTTTGTATGCACATACCATACCTGTGGTATGTGCATAAAAAAAACTGTGTTAAATGGTGAGCCACAGAAATTGGGTGCATAAGCGGTTCGCCCATTTTGCTGTGAATCATGATTTGTTGTACAGAGAAACCAAAAAGCATGATGAAGTGATCGAACAACCTGTAGTACCTCAGTCTTTTAGGTGCAAAATGTTACATTTGACCCATGCTCCTGTGCTTGGGGGTCATCTCAGGATGGCTAAATCTCACAAATGGGTTTTTAAAAAGTTATATTAGCTTGGAGTATACCAGGAAATCAAGGACGTCTGTGAGTACTCCCCAGACTGTTAAATAACCAACCCAAAGCCCCATTTTTGAAGTCCTCTGGTACTGCCTTTTGAGCACATATCCATGGACTTAGGGGGGGGAGCCTTAGTCAAGTCAGTTAGGGGTAAACAATACATTTCAGTGGATCTTCACTATGCCACCACATGTCCGGAGGCAAGCCCTTTCAAAAATACTTCATCCAAGGTTATCACACGGGAGTTGTTTCACATTTTCACAAGAACTGGGCTCCCATCCAGGATCCTGACCAATCAAAGTAGCCCATTTTATGTCTAAGCCCCTGTACACACGGTCGGAGAATCTGTCGGAATGCGTCTTATCGGACCGTGTCTTCAGATAATCCGACTGTGTGTGGTATGCATTGGACTGATTCCGTCCGAATCTCCGTCCGACCCAATTTTCCAACATGTTGGAAATATTTCCCGACCAACTGGGCCGGACGGACCTAATCCGATCATGTGTATAGCATTTTGATCGGACCAAGTGCCAAGCATGCTCAGATCAAATTCCTACATCAAAGCTATTGGCTACTAGTCTGAATGTAGTCCCATCGTAACGAAATTACATCATCACGTTCTGAAAGATTGGATTTTTCGCCAACTTGGCCCGACCGTGTGTATGCAACAGTTTCGGACAAGATCCGTCGGACTAAATCCGACGGACAAAATCCGACGGATTTGGTTGGCAAAATCTCCGACCGTGTGTACAGGGGCTAAGACTATAAAGGAGCTCTGTAAATTGTTTAAAAAAAAGCACTTGTGGATTCCATGTATCCCAGCTGCAAATGGATGGGTTAATGGAATGCTTCAATGAAACTGGCTGAAAAAGACGGTTTGTGATTGTTTACTGTCTCATATATTGTTTGCCATAAGGGAGGTATTACAGGCATCCACAGGGTTTTTACCCTTTTAGTTGATTTATGGGAGACACTTCTGTGGACTACTGGATATGGTTAAATAGATAAATAAGGTAACAAGAGGCTATTGTCCTACCTAACATTCGGATTATCCAGCGGACTTGGTCCAGCAAACCAGAGTGTGTGGGCTCCGGCTGACTTTTTGTTCCCAAAAGTACACCGGACTTAGAAAGAAATCTTGACTTAAAATTGCCTGCCGGACTCGCAAGGTGTAAACCTCACTCCTAGTGGTTTAACCCTTTTGCTGATTTATGAATAGAGGGTTCATGGTAAACCCAAGAGAAATACAAGATTGGACTGGAGGACGCCCACTATTTGGTATACATGGTAGGCAGAAGTATTATCAAACTCCAGCTGAAGCAATGTATAATTATCTCTGATTCAGCTAGCTTAACCGGTGAAACCAGTCAGGCTATCTAGTTTTTACCTGGCCTCTCCAGCTCTTGGGATGCACACTGGGGCTCTGGTCTGATAAGTATACATTGCTCTCTTTTATGGATGCTTGGACATGTGTCTAATTTTACTGCACTGCCTCAGTTGAATGGGCTTTTGTCTGGAATCTGCACACTCTTTAAGGCTGGGTTCACACTATGTGCAGAGTGGCATGCAGCAAGGGGTCCAGTGCGTCCCTGTACACTGTTTCAGAGGCTAGTTAGGTCAGAATTTTTGCCTGAATTCAGACCTGAAACTGAGCCAAAGATGCACCAGACCCTTCTCAGAGAGTTATTTGCCATGAGGTGCCATGTTGAACTTCCAGTGACCAGTATGAGACAGTAAGATCGATAACACCAAACTTAACACACCTGAGACATTGTAACACTAACTAGTCACATGACATTGGGGAGGGAGAATGGCAAATTGGGCCCAATTTGGACATTTTCACTTTTGTTGCCAGCGGTTTGGACATTAATGGCTGCGTGTTGAGTTATTTTGAGGGGACAGCAAATTTACACTGTCATACAAGTTGTACGCTCACTACTTTACATTGTAGCGAAGTGCAATTTCTTCAGTGTTGTCACATGAAAAGATATAATAAAATATTTACAAAAATGTGAGGGATGTACTCACTTTTGTGAGATTCTTTATGCCTTTTGATCTCACATATTACTGGGTCTCAGTATTTACTACATATATACCTGTCTTAAGAGTTGGATAATTAAGTTCTGGTTGTTACAACTATAAATGCCCATATTGAAAGAGCAGTGGCCAGGTTTTTAACACTGTTGACCAATTTGGTTTTAAGAGTTGTGTGTTTGTCTCTCTGTGTTTTCTAGCATTTTGAATAAAATATAAATTGTACGTTTGCCATTTTTGTAGGATGTGCTAGACTGTTCCCAGAATTAGCCTTTTTTTATACACATTGGGGGTTATTTACTAAAGGAAAAATCACTTTGCACTGAAAGTGCACTTAGAAGTAAAGTTGCTGTAGATCCGAAGGGGACATGCAAGGAAAATAAAAAACAGAAGTTTAGCTTGTACATGATTGGATGATAAGATCAGCAGAGCTTCCATTCATTTCAGATCTACCCCTTAGATTTAGAGCAAATGCAGTGCAAAGCGGATTTGCCTTTCGTAAATAACCCCCATTGTGCATATTTGTTAAGGGTACACTGTGGAGTCAATGCTATTCTCCTGCTGGGTCTTGCATGATATGGTAAGCACTATGCAAATCATTATTTTCTGTAGGCATCTTGTAGGCATTTTGTTACTAAGGAATATGACCAATTCCATTGTACTTGTCATGATTAACACTGAATATTCTAGACAAAACAAATTAAGAGAAAAAAAATCTAATGATTTTTGTGCCTAGAGTAAAGGTATATACTGCAGATATGCATATAAGGGGTGTATATGTGCAGAAAAAAAAATGCTGTCCTGTCCTGTCTATTCTACTTGCTGTTGGCACGATGTGCGGTGATCCTAATCCGACTAATAAAACCTTACTTAAAAGCATTGGCTTTTCCTATACTTTAATTTGCATTATGGTATGAGGCACAGGAAACTGCTCACCAAAACTATCCCACAAAAGGATAAATAAACAAAGGGGTGTCATTCGTACATACAGTAGGTACACATAGAATTCCATTGTCTTTTGTATATGTATTTGAATGTCAAGAAGAATGACTTGGCCTGATATTTTGTACATTCTATTGTTTTATTCACACAATACTACGAAAGCCAGCGCAAATGTGATTTTCTATTTTTTTTGTTAAATAAAAATATTTTTTTGCTGCTAATTGTGTTAGTGGAGAAAACGATAGTACTATGGCAACAGACATTTGGTTTTCTGAGCTTATTTTCCTAGGTATTATAAGCTTCACATTAAAATGAATCTATCAGTAGGTTGTGCCAGGAGTCTATTTCAAACAGCATGCTGCTCTAGTTTATGTGACATTATTCAGGAAAGCTAACACAGGTACAAAAAAATGAAATTTTCCTTACATTGGATTGCAGCATAAAGTCCCCCACAATTATGATTTTAGGGCTGAAACAAACACTCTTTATCGTGTATACGAGTGTCTGTTTAACTCTTACTAAAAATACCTTCTTTGTCTGAAAATAAAGCCCTACCCCGAAAATAAGACCTATCGTGAGTTTCCAGGATGGCTGCAATATAACCTCTACCCCGAAAATAAGCCCTAAGTCCTTGTAAAGTCATGCAGTTCATTCCCACTGCAGTGCTCAGAGCGGGGCTGACATCAGCGGGGATCTCGGTCTCTCGCTCAACAGTATTTGAAGTTGGGGAGAAGAGCTCTGGCGGGTCACGTGATCTCCCAGCTGTGTTGTAAATAAGGTATTTTCCACAATAATGTTACACGAGGAGCTACACTGCACATTATACAATCTTTTTACAGAAAGGATTACATGATTTTACAAGGTCTTCAACTAAGGTTTATTTTTTGGAATTACAGAATTTCACAATGCTGACTCCTGGGCTGACAGGGGGAGAAACTTTTTTTCACACGCTGTAGCTAAATAAGACATCCCTTGAAAATAAGCCCTAGTGTTTTTTTTTGTAGCCAAAATTAATATAAGAACCGGTCTTATTTTCAGGGAAACAAGGTAATCTAGTTCACTTCTCATACAAATCTAATTGCAAATTAAGCAGTGGGTGTGTGCCTTAACCACTTAGCCACCGCCCACCATAGGTTTACTGCGGCAGGGCGGCCGCTCTGCACCAGATCACGTAACTCGTACAGGATCTGACAGTACACGCTGATGGCCGCCCACTCCCGCTGTGATTGGACACAACGGGAGCCAATCAGCGGGCCTGGTGGATGCGTTCAGGAGAAAGGCCTATGTAAACAAAGCAGATCGCCGTTCTGTGAGTGGAGAATGTGCTGATCTTATGTTCCTGCTAAGCAAGAACACAAATCTTTACATTCTCCCAGTCAAAGCTCCTCCCCCACAGTTCACAGTTAGCAATCACTCCCAGGGGACACATTTAACCCTTTTGATCACCCCTGATGTTAACCCCTTTCCTGCCAGTGCCATTAGTGCAGGAACAGGGCATATTTTTGTTAGCACTGATTACTGTATTATTGTCATTTGTCCCCAAAAAGTGTCAATAGTGTCAGTTAGGTGTCCGATTTGTCCACCATAATATCGCAGTCCCGCTATAAGTTTGCTGATTGCAGCCATTACTAGTAAAAAAAATAAAAAGAAAGATATACCATAGTTTGTAGACGCTGTAACTTTTGTGCATCATTATACACGTATTGGGATTTTTGTACCAAAAATATGTAGCAGAATACATATTGGCCTAAATTGATGAAGAAATTCGATTTTTTACATTTTTTTTATTGGGAATATTTTATAGCAGAATGTACAAAATATTGTTTTTTGTTTTTTCAAAATTATTTTTTGTATATAGCACAAAAAATAAAAACCACAGAGGTGATCAAATACCACCAAAAGAAAGCTCTATTTGTGGGAAAGAAAGGACAATAAAGCAGTGCCGTGTCGCAAACAATGGCCTGTCCATGAAGGGGGGTAAACCTTCTGAAGTTGAAGTGGTTAAAGTGTATTTAAACCCCAAAACAAAAATATAATGTATTGCAGATTACCATACTTTAAATGTGGTGGTGCCATTTTTTTTCCATATTTTCACCTGGTGATTCTGTCAGTAATACCCCTGTCCTAACAGGACAATACTCCCCCATCCTTTTTTATCTGTATAAAGTCCAGATATAAGCTGCACTCTTCACAGTACTTGACCTTGTAATGATGCATACACAAAGTGAATGCCACCAGAAGGTGCCTTGCCAGAACCAAATGCAAAGATGTGAAGTCAACAGCACTCTAAATTAAATTAATGTGAAGACAGTGGGGTTTATTTACTAAAGCTGGAGAGTGCAAAAGCAGTCTCACTTCTGCATAGAAACCAATCAGCTTCCAGGTTTTATTGCCAAACCCTAACTGAACCAGTTGAGGTTAGAAGCTGATTGGCTACCATGCACAGCTGCACCAGATTCTAAATGCTCTGGCTTTAATAAATCTACCTCTTTGTCACATAAAAAACTTATGTTTCAGAGCCTTGTGGGATTTCTTTCTCAAAGCACTATGGGGTTGATTTACTAAAGGCAAATCCACTTTGCACTGCAAGTGCACTTGGAAGTGCAGTCGCTTTAGATCTGAAGGGTAGATGTGAAACGAGTGGAGGCTCTGCTGATTTTATCACTGAATCATGTGCAAGCAAAAATGCTGTTTTTTTGTTTTCCTTGCATGTCCCCCTCCGATCTACAGTGACTGCACTTCAAAGTGCACTTGTAGTGCAAAGTGGATTTACCTTTTGTAAATAACCCCCGATATCACTATTACCTGGTGAGGCCCTGAAACATTAGCCTCTTATACCTTATGTGATACTGTCTTCACAATAAAAACATCAATTGCATTTATTTGGAATTCTGATGACTTCACACCTTTTGTACCTGTAGTCCTCAAAGAACAATGTAATTAATAAAAGTCAGTATAAGAAGAGAACACAGAAATTATCAGCTCACAACATTTCTGGTGAAATTGACTTTTGACTACTTTTTTAGTTAATCAAGCAGTTATACCAAAACACTTTCAAAAGGAACGAATCAAAAAAGAACAAATACGAGAAGTTAATTACCCGTTTCCCCGAAAATAAGACCTAGTGTGATTGTCGGTGATGGCTGCAATATAAGCCCCACCCCCAAATAAGCCCTACCCTGTTTCCCCGAAAATAAGCCTTACCCTGAAAATAAGACCCACGAGACCTTTAACTAGGGCTTATTTGGGGGGTAGGGCTTATATTGCAGCTATCACCAACAATCACGCTACGTCTTATTTTCTGGGAAACAGGGTATAAGGTGAACATACACTTTAAGATGCCCTTGCCTACTTAACATAGGCTATAAGGTGTCATAGGTTCTGTGCAGTCACATTCCAGATCTATAAATTGAGCAAAGGGTATTTCATTTTTTTAAACTGATTTTAAAAATACCATCTTATTATTTTATTTTTATTATTATTTTGCAGACTTCCTGTTCCATGCTGACGGGTGCTGGAGCAAATAAGTTTGCGGAAACAATGAACATTAAGCTAGTCCCAAAAGAAGATCTGGTGACTGAGCTTGCTATAAAAGAATGGAAACAGTATCAAAAATATAAACAAAGTGTCACCTGTCTTTTTAACTCAGAGCAGTAAGTACCAAGTAAAGGTTCTGATCATGTCAGTTGTACCTCTTATCCATATAGCACCCAGTAACCCCTGGGCAGATGGAAGACTCCCAGGCAGCTCGGTAGGCGCAGAGGGGAATTCCTAATTCTTTGTGCAGTGAAGGAAATTGGGTGCCAGTCACATAAAGAACATGTAAGAGAGTTACTTACTTATATAGTGCCATCAATTTATGCAGTGGTTTTACATATACATAGGACAGCCTGGAGACGGACCACGGGGTAGGCGAAAGGAGGGCATGAATTAGTTAACTGGGCAACGCTCTGATTGGTGGCAAGTTCCAGGGGGCGGGGTTTTAGAGCGTGAGTTGAGCTCTCATCCCGCCCCAGCGTCAGTCGGCGCAGAGGAAGATTCGAAGGAACATGTCGTCCTCCCTGGGTGATCTAATGCACCAGCTGCGGGCCGCAGCGGCGGCCAACGGCGAGCGATGGCTACGGGACCAGGTCAAGACGTTCCGGCGGTGGGCGTGCGGAGGGCTGCCATGAAGAGTGTAAAAGGCTTGGGCCTGGCCCCTGGCGCAGTCGTTGCGGGGGCAGGGCTCCAACGCGGGAGTCACGCTGAGGCTGCTGCAGGCTCCTCTGCTTCCAATGGAGAGGACTGCAGGGATCAGGACAGGCGAATGTCGGGAGCAGGCCCAGCAGTGCGGATGGAGCCGGTTGGGGGCGAACCACAGAGGAAAGTGGCGGACAAGTCGATCGCCGGGCGGAGAAGGGGACGGCCCAAGCGCATCTCATCGCCAGTCCGGGCGGGACCATCGGGACGGCTGCCGCAAGGAGGAGAAGCTCAGAGTCCAGAACGGTCCGAGGGTGAGCTGACATCTTCCGAGGAGGAGCTGCCGAGAGGCATTCCGTCATCGGTGGAGGGTCGATCGGCGGCTGGTGGGAGTTCTTCCAGGCGGCCCGGTAAGTCTGCTTTGGATTTGGGGTACTTGGGGGGGAGGGGGTTGGGGGGTATGGTAGCGGGGGTGGGGAATGGGCCGCGGATGTCCTTCAGGGCGGGGGGTCCCTCCCCCGCCTCCCCCCCTCTGGCCCAGCGGGTCCTGGATCGCGCCCCGGCGGATGGGGGGATGAGGGGGTTCTTGGCGGGCCTGCGGGAGCTTATGGGAAAATTTGAACAGGGGGTTCCGGCCCCATGACGCCGGGGGCTGCGTGGATCGCGCCGGAGGAGCGGGTGGGGGGTCAGTTGGGGTTTCAGGACCGGTCGGGGTCAGCGGGGGTGGTTTTGGGGGGGGCGGGGGTGGGCACGGCGGGGGCGCCTCCGCTGGGGGCGCCTGCTGAGGCCGCAGGAAGTAGAACCGGTGGTGCGGTGGTGGCTACAGCGTCCACGGTGTCGCCTGGATCCACGGGGGACAACGCCGGGTCGTCGGGGGACGCAAGAAACAGGATGTGATCAGACTAGCTGATGCGGCCCGTTGCGAGGTGTACGTGTGTTTTGAAGGGCCGCTGGGGGCGCATTTGAAGCAGGAGGTTAGGGAGAAGATATGGAAAGGGGAATACGTGGAGATTTTCTCGCTGTTGCCGTTGGAGAAGTTCAATTTGGACAGGGTCAAGCCGGAGGACAACAAGAAGGAGGATGAGGAGAAGAGGCGCTACCGGCTTATCCCTCGGACGTTCCAGAACTGGTTGCAGGCTTTTGCAATTCTCGCCAGCGTGATAGGGGAGAGGAACCCGGAGCATTGTTCGGCGCTGTTTTGCTACCTGGACGCGATTGGTGAGGCGCATAGAGTCTACGGGGGACTGGCGTGGCTACGATACGACGAGCAATTTCGTCAACGGAGGGCGATCAGACCTGCTCTGCGCTGGGATCATAAGGACATCAGCCTGTGGATGCGCTTGATGTCGTCGGCGAGGATGCCAACTCCGTTTTTTCAGGGGGGGGGGGGGGCGGTGGATCAGGGGCTTCCGGTCAATCGGCCGCAAGACGGAAGGGAGTCTGTTGGCAGTATAATGAGGGGAGCTGTAGATTCGCAGGGAGCTGCAAGTACAAACACGAGTGTTCCGGTTGTGGGGGAGCCCACCCGGTTTCTCGGTGTTTAGAGCAAGGAAAGGGTAAGGTTGGAGAGCCTGCGAACAAGAGGGACGACGCTGGTGAGACTGGAAAAGATGCAGCCTTTTCTAGATCGATATCTGGATAGGGAGGCGGCTGAGCTGTTGAGACGGGGGTTCGCGGAGGGGTTTCGGATCCCGGCGGTGCTAGGGGTGGTCCCGCCTGCGTCGAAAAATTTACGTTCCGCGTTGCTCCATCCTGCGGTGGTTTCGGAGAAACTGCGGAAGGAGGTGGCCTTGGGTAGGATAGCGGGCCCGTTTTCGGTTGCGCCTCTTCCCGATCTGGTGGTTTCTCCGCTGGGGGTGGTTCCCAAGAAAGAGCCAGGTAAGTATCGGCTGATACATCACCTGTCGCACCCGAAAGGGGGGTCGGTCAATGATGCCATTGACCCCCGGTTGAGCGCGGTGTCCTACACGTCGTTCGATGCGGCGGTGTTCTGGGTCAGGCGCTATGGCCGGGGGGCCCTGATGGCTAAAACGGATATCGAGGCGGCGTTTAGGCTGCTTCCGGTACACCCGGATAGTTTTCGTCTTCTGGGTTGCTGTTGGCAAGAAGAGTACTATGTGGATAGGTGTCTGCCAATGTGGTGCTCCGTCTCGTGTGCGTTGTTTGAGCGTTTCAGTTCCTTTGTGGAATGGGTGGTCAGAGACGTCGCGGCAGTGAGTTCCGTCATACACTACCTGGATGATTTCTTGTGCGTGGGACCGGCTTCGTCGGCGGTGTGCGCGGTGCTGTTGACAACGCTGGAGCGGGTGGCGGAGAGTTTCGGTATCCCTGTGGCCCCGGATAAGACGGAAAGATCGACTACGGTGATCAGTTTTTTGGGTATCGTTTTGGATTCTGAGGCGATGGAGTGTCGGCTGCCGGCGGACAAGCTGGAGGCGTTGCAGGTGGAGATACGTGGGTTGGTGGGCATGCGTAAAGTACAGCTCAGGACTCTTCAGTCTGTGCTGGGGAAGCTTAATTTTGCCTGCAGAATAATACCCATGGGGAGGGTTTTCAGTAGGAGGCTGGCAGCGAGCACAGGGGGGGTGTCTTCGCCGAAGCACTTTGTGAGATTGTCGAGGGAGCTTCGGGAGGATCTTCGGATTTGGCATGTGTTCTTGGAACGTTTCAACGGGAGAGCATTGTGGATGTCGGGGCCGGTGAGTAACTTCGATCTGGAACTCTATACGGATGCGACGGGGTCGACGGGGTTTGGGGCCTTTTTCCAAGGAAAATGGTGTGCGGGCCCGTGGCCCGATTCCTGGAGGGCGGGTGGCTTTCTGAGGAACATGGTGCTCCTGGAGCTCTTTCCAGTGGTGCTGGCGGTGGAACTGTGGGGGGAGTCCTTCAGGGATCTGAAGGTTCGTTTTCATGTTGACAATTTGGGGGTGGTGCAGGTTCTGAACCGGATATCGGCATCTTCCCCGCCGGTGGTAAGGATGCTGCGGCATTTGGTTCTGAGATGTATGCAATTGAACATCTTCATACATGCGGTGCATCTGCCGGGGGTGGAAAACGTTATAGCTGACGCGCTGTCTCGTTTTCAGTGGGACAGGTTTCGGGAGCTGACGCCGACGGCGGAAGTGGCAGGGGTTCCGTGCCCGGAGGGTCTGTGGAAGATTGCGTTGGAAGAGTGTCCGACTGGATCCGGCGATCAGTGAGTGCGGGTACTTGGGCAGCCTATGAGAAGATTTGGGCAGAGTGGGAAGCTTTGGGGTTGCAAGCGAGGGCGAAGGTTCGGGATCGGAGGTTGCTGGTGCTTTACTTTGTGTCCCGACAACTGGAGAATGGCATTTCTATTTCCAGCCTGGGGCAAAAGTTAGCCGGCTTGGCGTTCTGGTTCAAGCTGCGGGGGGAACAGGATTACACTAAGGATTTTTGGGTGCGGCAAGCGGTTAAGGGGTATCGCAAGGGTCGACAGGTGAAGGATGACAGGAGACCGGTATCTTTTGATTTGTTGGGCAGGCTTTGCGAGCAGCTGGCGGTGGTGTGTTTGTCGACTTACAAACTCATCCTGTTTAGAGCTGCGTTTGTACTGGCGTTCTTTGGCGCTTTCCGGATCGGGGAATTGGTCAGCCCGGCGAGACGGGAGCGGGGGGGTTGTTGTTTGAGGATGTCATTTGTACGGGTGACAGTTTGCGCGTGCGGGTGCGCAGATTGAAAACGGACCAAAGGGGCTTGGGCAAGGAAGTTGTGGTGTTCGCAATTCCGGATTGAAAGCTTTGTCCTGTTTTCGTGGTGCTCGAGTTCTTGGACCGTCGGCCGGCGTTGCCGGGCCCGTTGTTGATGCATGCGAATGGGGACTTTTTGTCGCGATTCCAGTTTATAGGGGTTTTTCGTAAATGTTTGAGGGCTTTGGGTTTGGGGGGGAAAGGTTTTCCTCCCATTCGTTCAGGATCGGGGCCGCCACGGAGGCGGTCAGATGGGGGCTGGATGAGGAGTCGGTGAAGAGGATTGGCCGGTGGGAGTCGAGGAGGTTTCGTTCGTACGTTAGGCCGGAGCTGGTGGGAGTGTAGTAGGGGTGCTACGGGGGCTGTTGGCATGGGTTTGTGTTACTGTTGTGCATTTGCTGTTACTTGGTTTGTGTTTTTCTTTTCTTTCAGGTGCTCCAACAGGGTTGGTCTGGATCATGGGCCACTCTTATGTCTGCTGGGGGGGCAGGAGGGGTGATGCCAGGCCGGAGGGTAGGCAGCTGGGCATTTCCAGGCGGGAAGCATGCTTGAAGTGGTTTGGTTTCCCGGGCATGCTCTGGAGCAGGATGGTGCACGAGGTGCACCGTTTTGTGGGTTTTGATAGGCCCCCCGATGTGTTGGTTCTACATGTGGGGGGGAATGACCTTGGCCTCCGCACGAAGTTAGACATAACGCGGGACATCAAGTACGATTTCTTGCGCCTTAGGGCTGCGTTTCCCGGAATGCTCATTGTGTGGTCGGACATGATTGCCAGGACCACATGGCGGCTAGCCAGGTCGGTGGACCGGATTAACAAGGCCAGGAGGAAGGTGAACCAGGAAGTTAGTCGTTTTGTCGTGCGGAATGGGGGGTTGGCTGTTCGGCACTCGGAGTTAGAGATTGGCACATGGCGGTATCTGCGAGATGACGGAGTTCATCTTAATGACGTGGGGATTGATCTGTGGGCCTTAGGGCTACAGGATGGGATTGAGCGAGCATTGAGGGTGTGGAGGTGCGCCCAAGGATAAGGTGTTATCCTTGCTTGCTGTGGCGGGTGTTGGTCGGTGCAGGTAAAGGAAGATAACCCCTCCCCACTGAGAAGTTGATGCGGGACCCATTGGAGATATGGGCCCGTTGCTGGGATGCCATATAACGATGGTTATATGGAAGATGGTGAATGAGTGCACTGCAGGCAAGAGTTGGTTGTCTCTGAGCTAACACGTCAGCTTGAGGCCTAGTTACAGTTAAGACGACCGCAGTGCATGTTGCTCGTTATGTTAATGGGGTGGGGAGGGGGAATGCCCTGCAGAATACCAACGAGTTCAGTTTTATCAGTTTAAATGATAATTCTATTGATGTCTTGTTTTGATATGTTATTATTTGTTTTGATTAATAAAGGGGCTGCTACGGCCACTAATGACTCCAAAAAGGTGTGGTCTCATTTAATGGTAATGGGATAGGAATCGGAGTTGGGTGGTTGGTGCAGCAGTGAAGTAAACCTCAGTTATACTATAGTCAAGGACAGCCTGGAGACGGACCACGGGGTAGGCGAAAGGAGGGCATGAATTAGTTAACTGGGCAACGCTCTGATTGGTGGCAAGTTCCAGGGGGCGGGGTTTTAGAGCATGAGTTGAGCTCTCATCCCGCCCCAGCGTCAGTCGGCGCAGAGGAAGATTCCCACCCTCCCTCCCTTATCTAACCAGACAATACATGGCGGGTTTTGGGCGCTGGTTGGCCCAGAGGGCTGTGGTTGGGTAGGTGCTAACCTCTTTTGCTTTCACAGGGTTGCTGGATGTCGTAGCGGTTGGCGGGTGTTGGTCGGTGCAGGTAAAGGAAGATAACCCCTCCCCACTGAGAAGTTGATGCGGGACCCATTGGAGATATGGGCCCGTTGCTGGGATGCCATATAACGATGGTTATATGGAAGATGGTGAATGGGTGCACTGCGGGCAAGAGTTGGTTGTCTCTGAGCTAGCACGTCAGCTTGAGGCCTAGTTACAGTTAAGACGACCGCAGTGCATGTTGCTCGTTATGTTAATGGGGTGGGGAGGGGGAATGCCCTGCAGAATACCAACGAGTTCAGTTTTATCAGTTTAAATGATAATTCTATTGATGTCTTGTTTTGATATGTTATTATTTGTTTTGATTAATAAAGGGGCTGCTACGGCCACTAATGACTCCAAAAAGGTGTGGTCTCATTTAATGGTAATGGGATAGGAATCGGAGTTGGGTGGTTGGTGCAGCAGTGAAGTAAACCTCAGTTATACTATAGTCATGTACATTCATATCAGTCCTTACCATCAAGGAGCTTACAATCTAAGGTCCCTAACCCACATTCATACATATTAGGGACAATTTAGACAGGATCTAATTACGCTTCCTAATTAAGCTTCCATTCAGCATGTTTTTGGAGGGTGGGAGGAAACTGGAGTACCCAGAGGAAACCCATGCAGGCACAGGGAGAACATGCAAACTCCAGGCGGGTAGTGTCGTGTTGGGGATTTGAACCAGCGATGCTTCTTACTGCTATCCACTACACCACTGTGCCACCCCATTAAAACTCTCAAAAATCAGGAAAGAGGGTTAAAGCAGTATTTAAGCTTTCACTCTTGGTCAAAGAACTCACATTTTACCTAAATCCTATCTGAGAGTGAGATATTAATCTTAAATATAGTACACGGGTAACAACCCAAAAGCAAATATTTATAATATTACCACTTACCAATTCTTAGATATGATGGCTGTATTAGTTTTCTTTATAGGTGTTCTTTCTTCTATTTTCATCTGATGATCCAGTCAGCAAGTCTGCTGTTTTTTACAGCACAACCTCTCCAGCAGAATATATTAGCTTACATGGATTAAACAAACCACTTAACACTGACAGGGGGTATTAAAATGATCCGCTTATTTATTCATGCAAAACCTTTATCCCAAAAGGAAAAAAAAACTGTTTGCTGTATCTGCTTATAGCTGGAGATTGGCTTCAGTTTAGTAGTGGTTCTAAATAATAATAATACATGTAACATTAAAAAGTGTCCGATCTGTCCGCCACAATGTCACAGTTCCGCTAAAAATCTCAGATGGCTCCAATTACTAGTAAAAAAATAATAATAAAAATGCCATAAATCTATCCCCTATTTTGTAGATGCTGTAACTTTTGCGCAAACCAATCAATATACGCTTATTGCGATTTATTTATTTTTCACCAAAAATATGTAGAAGAATACATATTGGCATAAACTGATGAAGACATTTGTTTTTTTTTTAAATTGGGGGATATTTATGATAGCAAAAAGTAAAAAATATGTATTCTTTTTTTTTTTAATTATCGCATTTTTTTGTTTATAGATCAAAAAATAAAAACTGCAGAGGTGATCAAATACCGCCAAAAGACAGCTCTATTTGTGGGAAAGAAAGGACATCAATTTTTTGGGGGGTATAGTGTTGCAGGGCTGCGCACTTGTCAGTTAAAGCAACAGTGGGGGGGGGGGGGAAGTGCGAGAGTGCTGAAAAGCTGAAAATTGGGCTGGGAAGGAAGGGGGCGAAAGTGCCCTGTATTGTAGTGGGTAAAATCACTGCTCCTGAAAAAACTGCCCTTTTAAAAACTTTTTTTTTGCATTGATACATGTCCCCTAGGGCAGTACCCGAGTCCCCATACACTTTTTATGGCAACAACTTGCATATAAGCCTTTAAAATTAACACTTTTGATTTTTCACGTTCATGTCCCATAGACTTTAACAGTAAAGAGGGCCTCTCAGTGGGTCAAAGGACTCTGGTGCGGTGGTCCCATACCTAATAGACATCAGAAAAAGGAGTCCCCCTATTGGAGTGGGATTTAAAATGACCACCAACACCGCACAACAATTCAAAACATAAAAAATGCTTTATTAACAATTACAAGACAAAAACAGACTCAAACCAGAGGGACCCCTAACCCACACCCGACGCGTTTCTAGTTGCTGGTATCACAGAACTTTCATCAGGGGTGAAGAGCAATAATTAGATGGCATGTTAGTATTTCTATAACGTAGAAAAACAGATCTTTAAAATTTAAAAGAACCACATATAATACATGCATGTGATGGGGACAGAGAAAGAGAAAAAAAAGGCGGGGGGGGTTATAAGTAAAGAGTATGTTCAACACTCATTGGTTGGCTTATTTTATGTATCCATGTACAGTGGTGTGAAAAAGTGTTTGCCCCCTTCCTCATTTCCTGTTCATTGCATGTTTGTCACACTTAAGTGTTTCGGAACATCAAACCAATTTAAACAATAGTCAAGGACAACACAAGTAAACACAAAATGCAATTTGTAAATGAAGGTGTTTATTATTAAAGGTGAAAAAAAATCCAAACCATCATGGCCCTGTGTGAAAAAGTGATTGCCCCCCTTGTTAAAACATACTATAACTGTGGTTGTCCACACCTGAGTTCAATTTCTCTAGCCACACCCAGGCCTGATTATTGCCACACCTGTTCACAATCAAGGCATCACTTAAATAGGAGCTGCTTGGCACAGTAAGGTCCACCAGAAGATCCTTAAAAGCTACACATCATGCCGAGACCCAAAGAAATTCAGGAACAATTGAGAAAGAAAGTAATTGAGATCTATCAGTCTGGAAAGGGTTATAAAGCCATTTCCAAAGCTTTGGGAATCCAGCGAACCACAGTGAGAGCCATTATCCACAAATGGCGAAGACATGGAACAGTGGTGAACCTTCCCAGGAGTGGCCGGCCGCCCAAAATTACCCCAAGAGCGCAGCGACGACTCATCCAAGAGGTCACAAAAGACCCCACAACAACGTCCAAGGAACTGCAGGCCTCACGTGCCTCAGTTAAGGTCAGCGTTCATGCCTCCACCATCAGGAAAAGACTGGGCAAAAATGGCCTGCATGGCAGAGTTCCAAGGAGAAAACCACTGCTGAGCAAAAAGAACATCAAAGCTCGTCTCAATTTCTCCACAACACATCTTGATGATCCCCAAGACTTTTGGGACAACATTCTGTGGACCGATGAGACAAAAGTGGAACTCTTTGGAAGGTGTGTGTCCAAGTATATCTGGCGTAGAAGGAACACTGCATTTCATAAAAAGAACATTATACCAACAGTAAAATATGGTGGTGGTAGTGTGATGGTCTGGGGCTGTTTTGCTGCTTCAGGACCTGGAAGACTTGCCGTGATAAAAGGAACTATGAATTCTGCTGTCTACCAAGAGATCCTGAAGGAGAATGTCCGACCATCTGTTCGTGTACTCAAGCTGAAACGAACTTGGGTTCTGCAGCAGGACAATGATCCTAAACACACCAGCAAGTCCACCACCGAATGGCTGAAGAAAAACAAAATGAAGACTTTGGAGTGGCCTAGCCAAAGTCCTGACCTGAATCCTATTGAGATGTTGTGGTATGACCTTAAAAAGGCCGTTCATGCTCGAAAACCCTCTAATGTAACTGAATTAGGACAATTCTGCAAAGATGAGTGGGCCAAAATTCCTCCAGGACGCTGTAAAAGCCTCATTGCACGTTATCGCAAACGCTTGGTTGCAGTTGTTGCTGCTAAGGGTGGCCCAACCAGTTATTAGGTTTAGGGGGCAATCACTTTTTCACACAGGGCCATGATGGTTTGGATTTTTTTTCACCTTTAATAATAAACACCTTCATTTACAAATTGCATTTTGTGTTTACTTGTGTTGTCCTTGACTATTGTTTAAATTGGTTTGATGTTCCGAAACACTTAAGTGTGACAAACATGCAAAGGAACAGGAAATGAGGAAGGGGGCAAACACTTTTTCACACCACTGTATATACACATTTGTAGATATACAACAGGGACACCGTCAGTTGAGGGGTCCCTTTGGTTTGAATTTTTTGCCTGTTTGCAGTGTTATGGTGCGAACCGAACCGGGGAGGTGTTTGGTACATCCCTACTCAAGAGGGCATGGTGTATGTTAGAATATTATTCCAAATTCATAATTCGGTACTTATAGGTATTATATTACTGTATATTTATGGCAAGCTTGCAAAACATTTGGGTTTATGATTAGTCATAATAAATATAGTATGTGTGAATGATCTTGATCAATTGATTAGATAATTCTTCATCTAAAGCTGAGTATTGCTGGAAGTTTCTGGTGTATGAGAATGACATATAAGGTATCTTGGTATAGAATGTCATGAGAAGACAAAAATAAACATGTATCTACGTAGCTAAAGGAATAATACATATTTGTTTATATCATGTTAAGTTAGTTTAGTGTAGTCTCAGTCATATTATAAGTATTAGTATGTAGTTGGTAATATGTGTTCATATTAGTGGATGTTTGGTTATATGACATTACATGATCAGCACATTACTTCCAGTATAGAGTGTTACATGTGGGTTTGTCAGTCAAACTCTATATGACACTCTGAGTTAGTATCTCCTTTTATATAGCATATTGCTGACGTTAGCAGAAATGAATGTGTGCCACACAAGGTTCTACGTTTTTGTGAGGTTATGACGTTTACATGTAACATATAAAACCAACGCTACCATATTGAAGGTCAGACAGACACACACACACCCACTAGGAGAGATGACACTGACATGTTCACAAATACACTTTGACAAGTTGGAATAGCTGTCAGTCTAAGAACGTCATTTACTGCTTCTTTTTGATTACACGAGACAGCATGGAGACAGACGGCAGCAGCCATGAAGCACACATGATTTTATAAGCTCATTACAGCTTTATAACTATTTTATTTCATATATTTTTACCTACACTGAACTGAACTACTATACTTTTTACATTGTATTTATGATGCCAACTGTGTGACAATAAACTCACACTTTGTTTTAAGTCATTCTGACTATCAATTCTATTCATCCAGAAACACCCTTGAGATGAAGAATATTAGATATTATTCTATTCTTCAGTACATCAAGTAGGAATTCCACAGTTCAGTAAAGAAAATGCCAGCGGCTCCTGGGGAGGTGATACTACATAACAATAAAAGATTAGCCTTACTACAGTTGCAACACTAAATTTAAACTAGGGACACTTCTGCTCGAGGCAGGGTCTCTCAATCTGTAACAATAATAACTGAATGTAATATTAATGGTATTGTTAATATTGATCTTTATGGTGCCATATTGCCCTATGAAAAGGGCATAGTTCAAAAGCAGTTAATATGAAATTCACCAAACTTTCACTGCAGGTGAAAATTCTTGATGCATGTGTTTTAAATAACAGTGATTGATTTAGCCCTAGTAAATGTTTGGTGAAAGTCACATTCACTAATTTCCATCCTGTATTTATACCCTTTTTGTACAATGAGGTGTATTTAATAGTTGCATTTAAAGTGTGGGAGAGTAACAAATGGCAGAGGATTTCCGACCTGTAATAGGTCCTGTATGTATCACACTCATTTGCAGTAGTAGCTGAGAATTTTTAAACACACGTATGTGGAGTAGAGTTGAAGAGAGCTTTTACTTAAATTTTTCATTTTGATAGCAGCCAATGAAGGAAACGGCAAAGAAGGAACTGGCAAAGGAGGACAATTTGAGGTGTGGGAGGCTGGAAAGATGTGGATCTGTAAATATTAATAGGCTTTAAAGCGGTTATATGTGGTATACTCGTACACATTTTTTTTTTTTAAACCTGTAAGGCAAAAGCCATAATGAGTTAGTATGCACCATGCTGTGAGTGGCCGGAGCTGCAATGTTGTCACTCCTACACATTCACGCGAGAGACTTCTTTCCAGCAAGGTCCGGCAACGTCTGCCAGACCTTCACAGCGCATGTGCTGCTAATGTCAGGAGGCTTTAACGAAGGCTATGACAGTAGTCAAGCCAGGTTATGATAAAAGAAAAACATTTTGTGCCACACTTTAACCTCCCTGGCGGTGATCCCGAGTCTGGCTCGGGTTGGGATTTAAGTACCATAAGCGGTAACCCCAAGCCCGACTCGGGCTCGCATCACTGGATACAGGGAGAGGTTACTTACCTTGTCCCCTGGATCCAGCGATTTCCTTCGCGCTGTGTGATCGAGCTGTCCTCCACTCGATTCACACAGTGCCCGAGTGCCACCGAGCTTCGTTCCCTGCTTCGTTACGGCACACGGGAGCGGAGATCGGCGCCAAATTCAAAGAAGTAAAAACACACAAAACACTCACAGTAATGTAATCTTACAGATTACAGTACTGTATAAAAAAAATGGCACACCCTCTTTGTCCCTAGTGGTCTGTCCAGTGCCCTACATGCACTTTTATATTATAAATACAGTTTTTTCTGCCTGGAATTTGGAGATTGTCCATAGCAACCAAAAAGTGTCCCTTTATGTCAAAAGTGATTTTAGACCAACTAGAAAATAGCGATAATAAATTAGAATCACTTGCAGAATTGAGCGATAGCGATTTGTGGGGAAATTCGTCATCAAACACTAAATCTAATGACAGCGACAATTCTGCAAATGAGCAAATTTCAGTGTTTTTGGATTTGATTACATTATTGAATAATTTTTATTATTATTTATTATATTATAGATTTTATCATACCCGGGATGTCTGCTAGACTCTGGTTTGAACAGATTTAAGAGAGTTATTCCTAAGAATTGCAGGCCTACAATATAAAACGCCAAATTTCCATGCAAAATAATTGTACCGCTTTCAGCACCTAAAATCAGAACTAATCATACCGCCAGTTAGGTTAAAGCTAGGTTTACAGCTCTGGGAGCCATGTTTGCTTGGGCATGGCAGCCAATTCATATGAATGGGTTGCTGTGCCTGTGTTTCATGCAGGAAAAAGGATCCTGCACCATTTTAAACTGCAGCTGGAGAGGAATCACATGGTGCATTTCCACCATGAGATTTCTCGCAACTGAAAACACACCGTGGTTTCATATGTGTGGGGGAGCCATTAAGAATGAATGGAAGCCCCACACATCTACTGCAGAGCAGCAAGGTTTGGCTGCTGGTAGTTGTGGGTGTGAGAGCAGATGCAATGTACACACTGTCCCGTACCCACAACCACCCGCACAAGTGAGAACCAAGCCTATGAAAGTGTAGACATAGAAAATGTTTTTAAACTGAAGATGACAGATGAACTGTATTGACGTGAGGTTTAAGTGATAGGACAGAACCAAATATTACCCTTAAACAGCAAATTTAGGAAGCTGGGATGTTAGCAACACACAATTGTTGCTTTAGACATGCAAGCAGACTGATTTGTTTGTTTGAAAAGTTCTGTATAATATGTATTCTATTTGATATACAAGGTAAGCCTGCTGATGGATAGCTAGGAACATGCTGTAATAACAACAAACGTTTGGGACTGAATCATCTACATATAAGTGATATGGAATCCAGATGAGCTAAAAAGCTTTGACAAAAAATCAGTAGAGACCTAAGGGCAGAACTGCCTATTTACAGTGTGGAGCCCCACAGCAATAACAGATTAGCAATTCAGTTCCACTCTAGATCTCAGAGAATTGTTGCTACCCAAATGTCAGCCCCCTCCACCTCCCAACCTGAACTGGTAAAAAAAAATCCTATACTGTACGTATAATGTGGAGGCCAGAGACTGATAAACCAAGAAGGAATCATAACTTGTATTGTTAAAAGAATCCCATTTGCTGCTGGATTCCTTCTTCAATTCCATTTCTTGATAAATTGGGGGTCTTTTGTTTTAACTTAATTAAAAGGTTATGCATTATAAATGTATGACTCCCAAATTTATCAAAACAAGACATAATGTGAGGTAATGCGAGAGGGCAATATATGTCTTTGTCTTTTAGAAATCTCTCCAAGTCCTTGAATGCCTCAAGTCATTAAATGCCAAAGTTCTTCCCTAGCAGAACCCATTACTTAATTTAAAAACATGTGATTTTTCACTGTGTTCAAAATAATAATTCATTGGAAGTCTGTTTAATTCTTAATAACCAGAAGCACACACTGAGATTGAACTAATGGAAATCAATTTAATGCTTACTGTAGGTTTGCATATAATCTAGGTGCACATATTTCAACAATTTAAATACTTTGTTAAGCAATAAATCTATTAAATACCTCCTGCTTTTTTTTGTAATTAAATCTTTATAAAAAAAAACGGTTGATTTAAATGTTGATGCTAATGTAGTGTATAGTAAGGGATTAGGGATGTAGAGCTAACATGGTAAAAGCACCTTGTGCTAATAAATTGAATTGGAGTATTTTAGCATGAAAGCAGTGCACAGTATGCACATCTTCCACAATAATCAAAGTGACCTGTAGTTGACCAAATAAAACCCATTTTAAGTTTAGTGCAAAATACATTTTAATATGCTAATAACATTAATCAAATTGTTTTTACTGGAGTAGTGCAGCGTTCAACTGGAGTTTCCTGGAGTACAAAGTATGGCTAGAGAAAGCTTCTTTCAGTGTTCTGGCAGAATACACCTATATCAACCTCTGGATGAGAACTATTTTTGCATGGCAGACTTGTAGAATGCCTTACATTGCCTTTAATAGAACACAAACCAATACACTTGCGTTTATATAATATAAGTATAGTTAGTTAAGCCAATGGTCCTTACAAAATGTATTTACATAACTGTCTTCAAAAGAGAAATTACTTATGATTAGATTCTATTTTTTATGACAGGCCTGTAAAGGAAACCTGTACTGAGATGGGTTGCCATTGCTGATTTTGTGCCTTGTCAGCAACAAAAAACAGACCAAATTTTCCTGGTTCTTTAAAGCATAGGTGATGCTTTGAAGTGGAACTTTGACTAAAAATCACAGTTTCAGAATATCAGTTAAATACATCATACAGTCTATATGTCCTCCTTTACTATTACTATTGCAGCCATCCCCCAGGTGCCAATTTTAAATCCTTCCCCATGTATATCATGTCAGCAGCCAAATCAAGGCAATTAATAATTATGTCCTTTGTGCTAAATGAATTGAAAAAAATTTACCAACCAAAGGGGTCCTTGGTATATATAGATAGATAAGAATTGCCTGGCTTTCACTGATTTTAGAATCTTCAGAAATGTTGACCTAAAACAAACATGTAGAGAAGACAGAGTAGAGTCAAAAATCCTTATTTTCAAACTTATTTACATGTAAAAAAAATTTTGCTTGAAAATTACCTAGAACCCCCAAACAATATATACTTTTAAAGCAGAGGCCCTAGAGAATAAATTGGTGGGTTTTGCACAGCATTTGCCCAATGTTATTTCAAACGCAATTTTTAGGGGAAAAAATACTTTTTTTTATTTTAATGCAAAAAAGCACAATACATAACACAATTTTTTGTAAAATATAAAATACAGTGTTACGCCAAGTAAATAGATACCAAATTTGTCATGCTTTGACAACTTCAGCCCCGGAAGGATTTACCCCCTTAATTACCAGGACATTTTTTGTGATGCAGCACTGCTTCACCTTAACTAACAATTGAGCAGTCGTGCAATGTTGTACCCAAACAAAATTGATGTCCTTTTTTCCCCTACAAATAGAGCTTTCTTTTGGTGGTATCTTTTGCGCTAGAAACAAAAAAAGAGCGACATATCCAAAAAAAATGTAAAACATTGCATTGAAAATGAGTTTAGACCAATATGTATTCTGCTACATATATTTGGAAAAAAATCCCAATAAGCGTATATTAATTGTTTTGCACAAAAATTATAGTGTCTACAAAATAGGGGATAGATTTAGGGACTTTTATTTTTTATTATTTTTACTGGTGTAGCATGGCCCCCTAGAGGACTGCTTAGAATTACCTGCTAATCTGCACAGCCATGACCTGAGGAACTTTCCAACTCACCCGACACTTTGGGTTCAGACATCCTGGTATCACTGTGTAGCAATAATCAAACAACTCAATGTATTTAGGTTCTATGAATATTTTACTTGAACCAATAAATGGGAGGTAATAAAACTGCTGAGTTCTGGGCAACAGCATCAACTCAGCAAAAGAATTCCTCCAAAAGACACAAGACAATATTTTAACAATGAAAGTACTATATACTTATATGCACACTTCCTTTAGATGTAATGTTACCCCCATACGGATGTTTAAGTTAACTGCTTATACTGCCACACTAAAAATGATGGAACCTGGCCAGTCTACATGATATCCTAGGAAGGGAGAGCGGGTCTAGAGAAGAGTAATATAGGGGCCTTTATATAAGTAATGGCAATAACGTTCACATTGCAGATCTGATGATCTTCACTGGCTATTCAGTCCATCAGGCCACTCGTTGCACAGAGAGGTCTGTCTTGCATCAGGCCCAGGAGGAAGAGACCTTCTGCGCGGGCTTCTGCTGCTTTCATAGCTACTCCCAGCATTCCTCAGATGGCAGCAATGATCCCTCGGATATGTAGTCCTGACACACAATCGTGCAAAGCAATTATCTGGTGGGGGAACTATTCCTCCCAAAATCCTTTTATTTGGCACACAGATATGATGTCACTGGATACATTGATTACTAGATCAATACCTCAAAATGCTAGCAGATACAGTGCTTTATGTTTGTAGTCCATATTGGTACACTGGTAATGACCATGATTTGCATTTTTTAGCGGGACTGTGACACTGCGGCGGAGAAATCAGACCCTAAGTGAAATTTTTTGGGGACCAGTGACACCAATACAGTGATCAGTTCTAAAAAAATGCACTGATCGATGTATAAAGGACACTGGCCCGGGCCGGGGTTAACACTAGGGGGCAATCAAGGGTTAACTGTGTTCCATGGGTGTGTTCTAACTGTGTGGGGGCTGGGCTCACTGGGACAACAGAGATCGCTGTTCCTGATCACTAGGAACAGCAGATCTTCATGTTGTCTCCTGTCAGAACTGGGATCTGCCTTGTTTACATAGGCAGATCCCCGTTCTGCCTCTCTGTACCTTGAATGCTGGTTACTACTCCCCCCGCGAGTGCAGCGCCCACACTATCACATGCATGGAACGATGTACAGGTATGCCAGTTTGCACAGCCGAGCCACTTTATCGCAGTATATATGCATAAGGCAGTCGGAAAGTGGTTAAAATTGCACACACCCATGGAGACAAACTACATATATTTTACTATCCATAAATTACCTTTTTAAAAGTCTTTACAGGTTACCACTTTAGATTTACAGACAAGGTCTAGTGCTAGAATTACTGACCATGATCTGATGTTCACAGCCATACCTCACATGTGTGGGGCGATCGCTGTTTGTGTCCATGCAGGACCAATGCCCGTGTGTGCCTTTACACACTAGCACAGGAGGACGAGGGCATTTACATTTTCATTATTTTTTATTATTATGTCTATAAGACCCCAAATCCCTCCTCTGCCCTTGAAAGCATTAAAAACACTAAAATCTGTGTTTTTGAATACTTAATTTTTTTTTAAAATGGCGCTGTTGACATCCGTGTAAACTGGAAGTGATGTCACATCATCACTTCTGGGTTACCATAGCAGAGACCCAATTAAAGCTGATCCCAGCTTTGTTTGGGTGTCCGACTAGCCAGCGAATGTGCCAGCTGGTAGCTCGGGTCTCCCAGTCCCAGTAGGATGGGAGAGCCTGAGCAAGCCATGGGGGGATTCCCTCCCACTGCGTGTAATAGCAATCAAGCAGCTATTTAGCCACTCTGATTGCCATTACAAGAGAGCTGACTGTCAAGTCAAAAATTATTATACCGGGGTGATATATGGAGCTGCAGGCATTACCCCATTACAACCACTTAAAGTCAAATGACGTACTAGGTGACTGTTGCTATTTTAAAAAATAAAAAAACTTTTTATTTTTGCAAAAAAAATAATCCTTACCTGTTCCTTGCCCGATATTTCATATCTTGAATGGCTATAAACTTAGCTATATAAGAATAGCTAAAGAACATTTGCTCTTGGCTATGTCAGGCGCTAGGTGCCAGTCTGTGCTCTCTGGTTCTACCACTCTCCTTGCATTGCTATTATTGTGACCTGTAGTGGTATAAGAGGGCAGCGAATGGAACCACAGAGCATAGAGGGGCCAAGGTATTCAGAACTCCTGAAGGTTTTGGATGCTGAACATTCTTCAGAAAACATGCCTTAAAAAAAGTAAAGGTCAACATCATCAGGAATGTGGCAGGTAAGTATCAATTATTTTTAATTTAATTTAAATATTGTGTATATCGACAGAATTGCTTTAAAGCAGTAAGACAGTTTACGAGGCAATATTATGAATATATCTGTACTGTGCATACATTTAATGAACTCCCATTATAGATAAGGGCAATTTTTGTTTTGCTGCCTTTCTAATGCTTATATGGCCAGTGTGAACGATCTTACCTAATGTAAACAGAAATCATTTCATTTTATCTTGCTGAGAAAGTATCTCACACAAACAGAATTAAAAAAGAAAAAAAAATTGCAGTACCCTTTATGAGCAGATATAGAGTAAAAAAAATTAATACCAACCTTGCAGACTAAGTTTGGCATCTTTTCCCTTTATTGCTGCATTGCAATGCCATTCATATTGCAGACATATGGAATGGGATTAAAGCAGAACGGCAGGTGCATTGGGAAACCTGCCAAAAGAGTTTTAGAAAAGTATGCATTCATTGTCACCTTGAATTTACCATGATAGAGTTTGCCAGAAAACGTGTGAACAGCTCCTCAACAGATGAAATAAAATGAGGTGCTTCCTACAGGGTAACAATAAAAATAGCCCAGGAATTTTCCTACTTGGCAATGTGCTAATTTGGTATCATTCATCTTATGTCAAAACGTCATTACCGATGACACTTTTGTGAGTAATGTTCCCTCAATAAAAACATCTTCCTCTGATCACAGAACATTTAGGAGTCAATTAATGCTGGAGCTACAGGAGATTATTTAACTAGAAAATGAGGCATGCATAGTTATTTCTAACATTGAAGGAATCTTTCATTAAATTGTTTTAAGATAGTTTATTCTTTTATTCCCATTTATTAGCAATGACCAGACAGAGTGACATTTTTATTAGAGTTCTTGAAAACATAATTGTATTCCTATGAAATTACTTCTATGTCAGGTGTGTAGAAAGAATTCCTCGTGGACATTTGGTCTAGACTCTAGAGAGTCTAATAGGGAGGTTATTTATCACTAAACAGATGCAACATATAGTGGTGGGTTTACTAAAGGTACTTAGACCATGCACTTTGCAAGGGCAGTTGTATTCTGCAAGTGCAGTTTCTCCAGAACTAATTAAGAAGGGAAGCTCTGCTGAATTCTATCATCCAATCACGCGCAAGCAAAAATTTTTTTTTTTTTTTCATTTTGCTTGCGTGTGATTGGGTATTCTTTGCAAAATGAAGCTTCCCCTTATTTACTAAGCTCTCACAGGCCTATAGGATCAATACACTGTAATTTGGGACTGGGATATGTGATGTTGGGTCCTAAGTGGAGCCTGAATCTCTACTTGGAATTCAGGACCATACAGAATATTTCTTAGCACCAAAGGATTGTGTGCAGCCCTAAACCAAGGCAGAATATAAAAAAACAATCTTATCCGCTGGCAGAGGGATCCCATATTGGCAACTTCAATTACTTCAGCTGCTATTAGAACTGTGGCCCATGACTCAGATTATTCCCAATGGACATCTGAGTGTTATACTTGAATACAAACTCAACAAGTTAAAATCATTTTTAAAATTAAGAAAACCTTTAAAAACAGTAAGTAAGTAATTTGTGTCAGCAGAAAGATTTAAAAAAAATTTTTTGCCTTGCCTCAAAATCATGGACATCGGACAACTATCTTTCAGTCAGGTGTACAAAAATGCAAAGTTGACAATGCCAGCACAAGATGCATTGAAGTAAATGTACCTAACAAATCACAATTATTCTTTTTTTTTTGGTTATTTCTTTTTTTTAGAATGCATGACACAGTTGGCGCAGTAGCAATTGATAATGAAGGCAATGTTGCCTGTGCGACATCGACTGGAGGAATAACAAATAAAATGGTTGGACGTGTTGGAGACTGCCCAATCATAGGTATGTAAATATGTGTATGAAAACTTTTCCTCTGTCCTCCCCTGTGCTTTATTTTGTGAGGAACATTGGGGTTAATTTACTAAAGCTGGGGAGTGCAAAATTTGTTGCAACTGTGTGTAGAAACCAATCGGCTTCCAGGTTTTTCTTTGTCAAAGCTTAAAGGGGTTGTAAAGGTTCGTTTTTTTATTTTCTAAATAAGTTCCTTTAAGCTAGTGCATTGTTGGTTCACTTACCTTTTTCTTCGACTTCCCTTCTAAATGTTTTTTTCTTTGTTTTCTTTGTCTGAATTTCTCACTTCCTGTTTCTCCTCAGTAAGCTGTTCAGTGAGCTGTTCTGGCTGACTAAACACCGCTCGGATGATGGTGTGAAGTTTACTGAGGAGAAACAGGAAGTGAGAAATTCAGACAATGAAATAAAAAAATTTTGAAGGGAAATCGAAGGAAAACCAACAAGGCACTAGCTTAAAGGAACCTATTTAGAAAATAAAAAACAAACCTTTACAACCCCTTTAATTGAACAAGCTGAAGTTAGAAGCTGATTGGCTACCATGCAGAGCTGCACCAGATTTTTCACGCTCTAGTTTGAGTAAATCAACCCCATTGTCTTCATTTGCTGGGCACTGGCTTTATATGTCAGAGCAGCACTGTGGCATGGTTGGAAGAATGGCGCTGCCCCATCTTTAACCGCTTCCCAGCTGCCATATAGACAAATGATGGTGGAGCATTCTGGGATATGATGGCGCCCAGTCTCGCTGCAATCACGCGCCCACTGGACCACAGCTCTTTACCCATGTGATCATCTGTGTCCAGTCACAGCTGATCACATGTAAACAAGGAGATGCCGTTTATTGACTCATCGCCTCACACTGACAGAGTGTGAGGAGAGGAGATCTGATCAGAGGAGACTTGTATAGGTAATCAGGGCACTGATCATCAGTGCCCTGATTACAATGCAGCCCCAACAGTGCACATAAGTGATGCCACTCTGTGCCCATCAGTGACACCAGTCTGTGCTCATCAGTGATGCTAATCAGTGCTGCCTTTCAGTGGCTATCAGTGCCTGCCTATCAGTGCCCATGAGTGCTGCCCATCAGTGCCCATCAGTGCCGCCTATCATTGTGCATAAGTGCCGCCTATCAGTGCCCATCAGTGCCACCTATCAGGGTTGCCTATTAGTGCCCTTCAGTGCCGCCTATCAGTGCTCATCAGGGCTGCATATCAGTGTCACCTATCAGTGTCCATCAGTGCTGCATATTAGTGCCTCCTCATCAGTGCCACCTCATCAGTTCCCCACAGAGCTGCCTCATCAGTGCAGCCCCATCAGCACACATCAGTAAAGAAGAAAAAATTACTTATTTACAACATTTTCTGACAGAAACTAAGAAAAGTTTTTTATCAAAAAATAAAAACCCAGCGGTGATTAAATACCACCAAAAGAAAGCTCTATTTGTCGGAAGTAAATGATAAAAAAGTTGTCATTCAAAGTGTGACAGCACTGAAAGCTGAAAATTGGCCTGGGCAGGAAGGGAATGAAAGTGCCCAGTATTAAGATGGATAAAGCGCTAGCTCTGGCCTTCAATCTAGGATTTTCAAGTACACCTGAAGGTCGGGGAGAAGTACTTCTGCTGTTGTTATTTACCATGATGCTTGCATTGGGCACTGAACCTAAGAACACAAGGTTCACCACTGGCAAATACCACAAGAAATTTAGTGGATTGAGTCTGAGGTTTTCCATGAGCTAAAGACTCAGCAACCAACATGCTCTACATTTATTTTGCTGTTTGAAACCACATTGAAAACTTTGCTGTGCTGATCCTTCATGTTGGAATGTTCTGTCCTGTCCATCAGCTTCACAAATTGTAGTTTATTGTAATTACAAAGCTTTTCTGCCTGAACACTCTCCCGACCCTCACACTAGTAAACAATACACAGTGAAGTTGCACATTTTCTTATGTGTTTTGTTCTATATATTTGGCTAGCGTGACTCATTCTGAAAGTTCTGTATGGTAAAATACATAATCACCAATAAATTCATAATCTACAACTTTGTAAACAGGATATTCATGTGATTCCTGTATTTCTTTGCTTAATGTATCCATTTCTGCAAAGAAAGAATAATGAAAAACATTACATATGGGGACATAAAAATATTTTGTTATATTAGTCCACAATAATTTTGTTATCTCTATAATTTCACAGTGCAGTACAAGAGGAATATTATGTAGAAAAGGTCAACACCACTACTACTATTGCTACACAAGTGTTAATAAAACTATTATGATTACTGATGATGATGATGATATTATTAATAATAATAATTCAAATAATAATAATAATATGAATTTCCAATATCACAAAAGTTTTAAATATAGATTCTAAGGAGAGAGGACTTCATTTTAGTTGTTTTTGCACTAGACAAGCATATTTATATTGGATTCTGGCATTTGGCAAAGACCACTAGTGCCTTGTAAATACTTCATTTAATCTCCATATTTAAAAACTTGATTACTGCCAAAATGCTTTGACTATTAAATTCAGCTGCTGCCAAACGTAGAAGGGTTCTGGAAAAGCATCAAAACAAAAATGATGTCCGCAAGTACTTTATTTATTTATTTTATTGCTGTCTGCTACCTCAAAATATGTTCTGTCAACAGATGCCAATATATATCTCTATGTCATTTGCAATAAATTTTGCAGCATTTTATATTTTCACACTATTTGTTTGACTTTGGATTTTTTTTTTTTATTACTTGCACAGTTGTTTGTTACATGTGCACAAGATATTGAGAAATATTTTTAAAAAATTGCCAGATATAATCTTCAACTAGCTAATTATGTATCTCATTAGTATATACAGTACTGAATTAAAGTGCACACTGTACTAGGTAATCAATTTATGCAAAAGCCAAATAACCTACAAGTCCACATTGTTGAATTATATGTTAAAACTCTCTCCTTAGCCTCAAGACACTTTCAGACATATTCCTATAAAATAAAAGTTTTAACTACAAAGGTGACAAACCCTACCAAATTCCAGTACCCATACCTCAATTAATCCCAGGTTTTTCTATTCAAAACTGGCAAAATCAGGGTATCGTTTACCTCTCACATTTATACTTTAAGGATTTACTTAAATCATTTGCTGTGCTATGATAGGACTATTTTAAGTATATCCAAATAACACACTGTTTTCTACGTCTACAAATTTCTGTTCATGAAAAAATATGGAAATACCTCTCCAGCACCTCTATGCATACTAAAGGTATATACTATTTTACAGCCTACTAGACGCCAAATACAACTTTACTAAACTACCCACAAAGCTAAAATGGGAAAGAGATATTGGTAGATATTAAAGCCCTTCTCAATGGTCAATAGCACTGGTATCTGGCTGCAAAGTGACCCGGGCTTCCAACCTTTGGGAACTGATATTTAAAGTAACCCTCAGATGGTATATCACCCCAAACCAAACGCACACCGATAACCCATCTATAGCACCTACCTGTTGGATTAACCGTGGGGAGCAATCTTCTGCACATTCTATTTGGGTGTAACAAAATACTGGCATTCTTGGCAGACATTTTTGCACTCATTGGTACAGTTATCAAAACCCCAATAACTCCATCACCACAACTTGCCTTAGTAAACATAGGAATTGAACAATTACCCCTTCAGCTTCGATGTGTGACCACTAGACATGTGCAGAGTAAAATATTTTGTTTTGGAATTTAGTTTTCGTCCGAAAAATGTATTTATTTAGTTACTCCCGAAATTCATTTTTTATTTATTTAGTTTTTCATTCAAAAATTGCATTCGTCCGAAAATCCACATGAATTACGGTCGAATCTGTCTTTGAAGGATTATGGTGTCTGTTGAATGTATAAAGAAGATTCGACGGAGCTAGTATATAGCATACTTCGTGTGAATTTTAGAACCCTATTAAAGTCTATGGGACTCCAACGTTCAAAATCTAAAGTGCTAATTTTAAAGGCTAATATGCAAGTTACTGTCCTAAAAAGTGTTTGGGGACCCGGGTCCTGCCCCAGGGGACATGTATCAATGCAATAAAAGTTTTAAAAACTGACTTTTTTTCGGGAGCAGTGGTTTCAAAGTAACAACTGCTTTTAGTTCTCTTCTAATAATATATAACGGTACTAAGCAATATCTAAGTTCTCTTATGCGAGCGATTTATATGTTATGTTAATCATGACAACTCTGCTTGTGTAATAATATGTATGTTCAATGGCAACCATAGCCACTCTACCTTACTTGCTACTTTACTTTTGTACTCTGATAAAACTCAATAAAAACGTATTGAACAAAAAAAAATAAAAGTGTTAAATTAGTCACAACAGATCAAGAGTACTTTGCAAACATGTGGTCTTCAGGAGCACAGTTATCCCTTTGACCATACCTAGTCTAAGGGGTCGATTTATAAAATATGTGACATTCACCAAAACATTTGCTGCTGAAAATTTCAGGGGCACATGTTTTAAATTATTGTTATTATCTCATTTGCAATTATTTGTTTGTGAATGTCACATTTACTGCTTTATAAATATGTTGCTTTTGTGCTTGCTAGTGAGAGTTGTGAATTAATAGGCCAGGTTACCAATAACCGATTGGTTGTCATTTAGAATTTAAATCTACATCCTAAGAGCACTATACGGCTTATTTAAAAGTACAGTGGTATCGACACTCTACACTTTGCAGGAAATCGCTCCTTATTACTCCACAATGTTACGAGCAGTGCCCTCTGATTCCATTTGTATTGAATTGGATTTTAACTGTTCTGTCTGCCCTAAGATTGTAAAGCGCTGTGCAAACTGTTGACGCTATATAAATTCTGTATGATATTATAATAATGTTCCCCCTGTTAAGTTTTATTTATGTAATGGAAAGCCTGGTGTGGAGCCAGCGGTATCTATCAATTTGTTTTCAGCATAATGCTACAGAGAAAACTCCCAGACAGGAGGAAAGTCCTGTTATAAGACCTGTCAGTCATGTAATAGGCTTGTAGCTGCAGGCATCATTCAGTTATCCCCACTCAAAGTCCAGGACGTCATATGAAGTACCTTGGGTGGGAAGTGGTTAAAGCCCAACTGTGGAATTTTCATCCTCACTGCCAGACAATCCCTGCACCAAAGCCCCTCCCAATTTATATTTTTTATACCTACTTTTTTCCAGATATCTAGAATCTGGCTGCATGATAAGCAGGGTCCTCTTCTTCCAAATTTCTTCAGAGGATGGCCTGTAATAAATCATGCAAAGATTGCATGATGTTGTCAAGCCTCTCTGCATCGTAAAAACAAGACCCTCTCTGCCCACCTTTTCCTACACACACACACATTTAATTTTCTAATTATAAATAATAATACAGCAGTTTTTTTCATGTATTTTGTGATTTAAAGTTCATGTCTACTGCAAAGCAAAGTTTTTATGAATTAATTCAGTTAAAGTATTCAGTCTAATGTTAGCATGTATTTATATACTTTTTAAAAGTTATTTTACATGAGTTTGAAGAAAAGGTCAGTTAAAAACTTTACTGTTTATTTTAAGGTTCTGGAGCATATGCAGACAATTTTACTGGTGCTGTATCTACAACTGGACATGGGGAATCCATAATGAAAGTAACACTTGCAAGACTTGTACTCTTTAACATGGAGAAAGGTAATGTTTTTGACAAGACATATCAATACTGAATTTCCCTGACAGATGTGAAAATGTTAACAAAATCTTTATAAGAATAACAATATGGTATTTTTTTTTTATATATGACTGTTTACCAATTTTATCTGTACCATTTAGGCTTGTTCTGGTGTACACTAAGCTATACCTTGAAGTTTATTGCTTTTGGCTCCTCCTACATGGAAACTGGCTTTCCTAAATGAATAAGTGGCTCTGTGGATTAATAGATGTGTCAGTCTGGTACGGTGTGGGTTAACACAGGCTTGGATATTAATATTTTGAAAATGCATTCCTGCTTACCCATGATGCGTCTTAATGACAACCCTATTCAATAAAAGATATAAATGAAAATATAAACACATGTACAGTAGAAATGGCCAATTCCTATGCATATGGGAACATGCTCATTGTTAATCAAAACAAGAGTGATGCCATCTAAGAAATCTTCAATTTTTATAAAGGCTAGCATGCCATGAGTACCCATTATTGTATTGGAACATTACTTCCCCTTTTGCTAGAAAAGGGAGAAGATGCTTTGCTGATTGGAAATGAGCTTTCTAACCACACATTTTGTTCACCATGAGTTACCCAGGAACTTTACTTTTCCTATTACTAATATTTTTACATTGCTTGGTAGAACCAATGATGGGTTTGAAAGCAAAAAAATAAAGAATCGTACTAATAGTGATGCAGAAATTGATTCAGGATTTTTGAATTGCTCAGTTGTACGTTAATTATACAGAAATACTCAGACTTATCAATAATGGGCAAATCATCTTATTAGTTGATTCACTACTAATTACAAGCTACATGTGGTAAGGCATTTTTAACTGGGGTCCATACTAAGGGTATACAGGGTGTTAGCAGGTACAAAGGTGGGCATATTATCTAGTTTGGAATATGGAATAGAAGAAGTCCAGTCTTTCCCGACAAGCCAGAACTGGTAAAATACTAGTCTCGGTATACAGTGATTATTGCATATATTTAGTAAGGCATAAAAACTATAGAAATCCTTTTACATAATTTCCTCACAAGGTGATTCTACAGGCATACTACTATCAAAACTCATACATTATGTATTATTTAATCAATGTACTTCACAGCTTGCACATATTTCCATATTGTCTTAATTGTTAAATTGAGAGCATAATGTTTTGTTGGATGGTATTTACTTTAATTTATGTCTGAAACAGAGGAAGCACATCCAAGAATTAGACACAGACAGACAGGTAGTCAATTAAATAGATCTGATTTAGAAATCCAAGCTATCAGCTGCTGACATATACTCATTAGTGTTAAATATATTTACTAGATCTAATCAACACAATTGAAATATGTTTAGTTAGAAGCAGAAATAGCCTGATATAGTTACACTTATATATACAGTATTTCACAAAAGTGAGTACACCCCTCACATTTTTGTAAATATTTTATTATATCTTTTCATGTGACAACACTGATGAAATTACACTTTGCTACAACAATGTAAAGTTGTGAGTGTACAGCTTGTATAACAGTGTAAATTTGCTGTCCCCTCAAAATAACTCAACACACAGAAATTAATGTCTAAACCGCTGGCAACAAAAGTGAGTACACCCCTAAGTGAAAATGTCCAAATTGGGCCCAAAGAGTCAATATTTTGTATGGTCACCATTATTTTTCCTCCACCTTCTATTTGAGGATGCCCCACAGATGCTTAATAGGGTTTAGCTCTGGAGACATGCTTGGCCAGTCCATCACCTTTACCCTCAGCTTCTTTAGCGAAGGCAGTGGTCATCTTGGAGCTGTGTTTGGGGTCGTTATCCTATTGGAATACTGCCCTGCGGCCCAGTATCTGAAGGGAGGAGATCATGCTTTGCTTCAGTATATCACAGTACATGTTGGCATTCATGGTTCCCTCAATTAACTGTAGCTCCTCAGTGCCGGCAGCACTCATGCAGCCCCATACCATGACACTCCCACCACCATGCTTGTATTATTATTTTCAGGTTTCTTAAAAAAATCCAACTTTTCTACTTTATGGAAGCATCCAAAAATATGTATTTTTAAAGAACTAAAGCCAACACAGTATTGGAAGGGAATCCTCTGTTAGAAGCTATATTATATCTTAAAGCAGAACATATTTACATTTATATTAAAACTTCAATTTTTTAGACACTTCTTCATCTTTTAATCCTTGTCTATATTCATGATTAAGCTGCTGTGCCAGGTTTCCTGTTTCATGGTGGCTCCCTCCTCTTACATCATCCTATGGAGTCACCTTTGTATGCAGGGACTAGAGTTGTGTCTCTCTGCACTGTGTTATTCAGAGAAAAAAAAACACACAGCCCCACACCTAGGATAACAAGGCACTCTCCCTCCCCCTCCCCTCCCTCTTCCTTTCTCCAAGATAACAGACTGACTTTATGTTGCACTGTCCATTATTAACTCTGGAAGTTCAGGCAAATTAGCACTAAAGCGTCATGTACACTAGCCTACATTTACCTTGGCGTGGGAAAATGCAAAATGCTGAAAATCACAGCATGTATTTGCCACAGTTTTGCATTGATTTTGCCTTGTTTTGCATTTTCCCACAGCTGTCAGTCAAAAGGTTCCTATCCTGAACGCGATTCTTCCACATTCAGAAGAGGGAGGTTGAAGCTCACCTAAATGTGACAGCGCCTAAACTCTGCTAAAAGCATCTGTACATTGACACATATGCTTTTGTTGAGTTGAGTTGAGCAAACAAACGCCAAAAGCTCCTAAACTAATGTTTATGAGCTGCCAGTGTAGGCTAGTGTACATGAAGCGTAACAGCGCAGGAGCTGCAGTACTAAAAGGTTTGTAACCTGGAAGTGATTGGGTAAATAGTTTACTGTGAGATGTTTATTTTATTGTGTCCGATATGTTAAACTAAAACAAGCTGAAGGTTTAAATCTAGTTAAAAGTGATTCATTTGTTTTGTTCCTGCAGCTATGAAAAAACACCAAAGCCTTTACTGAATATAAGTAATTTATTTTAAATAAAGGCTCAAATGCTGGAGTTTTCGTGAAAGTGTAGTCATATTTTAGGTGCGTTATGTCTTTCTTGGGCAATGCCATTGGTTTCTCATGCCAGGTCTAATCCCAAGAAGTCATAAAAAAAACAAAGCTCTCCTGCTCTAAATAAAGGGTGAATTCTAAGTGTTCATTGTCAGAAGCCAAAAAAGCATACAAAGTACATTATGTAATGTGATACCTCTTTTGTCAGATGACAATCTCACTATATACATGAAAACAGTTTGGTGGTGAAGTATGAACACTTTTCTACACCATAGAGAGATGAAGAGAGGAATGCTTAGGTCTAAGTCAGTCTTTTCATCCCTTTTGCTCCCTCTAGTGGTACTTATAAGAACAGTTACCCCAACAACTGACTTTAGAGATTTTTATATTTAGAAAAAAATGACTTTCTTATATTTTTAAACCTATTATTATTGTAAATAAGATTTTGGAAATACTTCAGTGAAACTGAAACAAATTATCAAAAACTGAATAACCAGCAAACACCTTAGTTATTTATATCCTTAATGTGCAGACAGGGTGATTGTAGTGATATAATCAACATTGCGAGGTGATCAAAGTGCTGTTGACATCTCTTCCACCATTCAATGAGAGTGCTTCACCGCGTGCGATGCATCCCCCATAGGGGGTTAAACTCACCAGACAATGTTAATAATTGTAGTTTTTAATTTTAAATTTATAGTATATTTTCCTGGTTTAATGTGGTGTTCCTAGTGTAACGATCGCTGTGCCGGTGTGACAAATATTAGGCTACCTGGTCGGCAATCGAGTATGTTCACTTGTACATTTCTCCCCCTAACTGTGGATAAGGCTGACGGCGTCCGGTTACCATGACGATGTGCAGCGTCATCTGGGCTGGACATTGCGCGATTGCGCTATTTGCTGACACGGGCAGAGACTGGGTAATATAAACTGTCCGCTGGCGTCGTGTAGCTACGCCCTCTGTTGAAGTCGGAAGTGACGAAACGCGCCAGGGCGTGGCCTACACGACGCTCCCGGAAGTGAGGTGTGCGCTCCACCGCTAGCCAAAGACAAGGAAGTCATTCACAGTGTATACAACGGAACACAGGTGGACGGCTCTGGTGTCTGGAAACCCGGTGAAACACACATATTTTTAATGCTGGTGATTTTTTATTAATAATGTACCCAGATATTTAAATGGGGTATTTTATTGGATTGTGCAATCTCTTTTTTTTTATATAAAATGGTATTATGCTATGTGCACACTTTGCTTTGTTTTATGACAAACTTGGAGTATTGCTGAAAACGGGACCCCTGAGGGATGACGTAGGAATTTTGGTACACCTAAAGAGTGACTACTCCTTAAGGCTGGTTTTATCAACATTGTCTGGTGAGTTTAACCCCCTATGGGGGATGCATCGCACGCGGTGAAGCACTCCCACTGTATGGTGGAAGAGATGTCAACAGCACTTTGATCACCTCGCAACGTTGATTAAATCACTACAATCACCCTGTCTGCACATTAAGGACTTTCTTTTTAGAGTTCATACACAATTATTTATGAAAAGATCGTGGACTCCTTATAGAGCGCTGTTTTAATACTGATATTCTCAGACCTATATTGATGAATTGTTTGTATTACTGGTTTATATAATTACTATACTTTTTAAACGGCTGCTATTATCATTTGGACTGCTAGGTCATAATAGACCTGACAGATTTTATTCAGTTTTTTTGGTTCTATTGGTATCTCATATGCAGGCATATATATATATATATATATATATATATATATATATATTATTTTTTTTTGGATCTGTGGTATAGTCCTCACTTGGCGCTGAGTGGTGTATTATAGGCCGTTTTTTTAAATATACCTGGTGTTTAGAGTTATTTATATCCGTTGTAGTACATATGGGCAAATAATTTTACACATACATATTTCTTTAACTAGGTGAAACTCCCCAGCATGCTGCAGATAATGCTCTTGACTATATGGTAAACAAGGTGAATGGCAGAGGAGGCCTAATAACTGTGAGCAAAACAGGAGAGTGGGCAGCAAGATTTACTACCAAAAGAATGGCATGGGCCAGTGTAAAGAACAATATATTAACGTATGGACTCAATCCTGGAGAAATGTGCCACGAAGTTATACATTAATAGAATATAGTGATAATATAGTAAATAGTTTAGAATATAGTTATAACATAGAAAGTTGCTAAAAAAGAAACACTGATTGCCTGTACATTTATCATTGGTTAAGTTTTTAAGTGTTGTAAATTGTACAATGAGTATTTTGTTTATACTGTCTTTGAAAACACAACCTGGTAAATACCAAAACTGTTCTGCAGGTCATTTTGGTTGAACGAGTTCCAATAACCATACAAGTAAAGGATAAGATTGTTCAATATAAAAAGTTTAGATTAATGAATTATGCGCTAAATCTTCTAGTACGGAAGATCGGATCAAATTCAAACAAATGTCTCTTTGTTTTATCCAAGGAAGGTTTTCACCTTTACTTTTTTAAATAATCATTTTAAATAATTAAATCTATGATTAAATCGTTGTTAGTTATTAAATGTATGAGCAGCACTGGTCTTATCTCACATCTAGTGGCAATGTTAGAAGCATCTCTAACAGTGTCATAGTTGCATCATTTTGTGCATACTGTATAAGCCATCTCAATGTACATTATTTTGCCCTTACATATGAATTACTAGTTATAAATATATATACATGAAATATTACTAAATTTCAGAAACATACACCTTTCATGTTATGTACTTTTATGACACTTTATTAAAATAATAATTTTACCATTTAACAAAAATAATGTTTAAAAATAATTAAAAGGCCATTTTAACAAAATAACTTCATTGTGTATGTGAGAAGCCAATTTATACCAACTGCACTCCTTTTTTTTCTGTTAAAGAAATTGAGATTATTTTATAAACAGCATGTTTCTGTTTCTATTCTGAATTAAAAAACATGAATTAGGATATAAATGATCCAAGGAGAATGTGTTCCCAAGCCATAACATAATTGTCTGTCTGTCATTTGATGCATGCTGCTATGTTTGAATGGGACAGCTCAACCAACTATAACTATAATAATTGGTGAATGGGTGGAAATGTATCGGTTAGTCAGCCCATGAAATTAGCTGTTTCATAGTATGCATCTGTAAGAAAAAGTAAGACATTGCATTAGAAAATTTTCCTTGCAAACAGATAATTCTCAGTCATACTTAATTTATTATGTTCTTGAGAATTTGAATAATAGGTGTCTAAATGCATAGGTAATTAAGTGAGGATCAATAGATCCAGCACATAATTGCATTAAAACACATTGCATTATACTTACACTATGAGCAGCACTATGTTCAATACACCATCTTTTCTCTAATATGCTTTTTTTTCTCTGCTATTATGGCTGTAAGTGGATACAAATGTACAGGGTAATGAACAACCTTGTTCAATACCATATTTAGAAGCATATACTATGCTCACTCATTAATGGAAAATGTCTAAATATACATGTGTCAAACTATATACGCTTATATTTAATGATAGTTGTGAATCCAGGAAAATTCAAAAGCATACAGATTTTTTAACCTCCCTGGCGGTACGATTATTTCAGATTTTAGGTGCTGCAAGCGGTACCATTATTTTGCATGGAAATATGGCGTTTTATATTGTAGACCTGTAAGTCTTAGAAATAATTCGCTTAAACCTGTCCAAACAAGAGTCTAATAGACATCCCGGGTATGATAAAAATTTGAAATATGAAATCATAAATTATAATATTATATATATATAAAATAAAATAAATAACTATAAATAATTATAACAAATAATAATATAATAATAATAAAAATGATTCAATAAAGTAATCAAATCAAAAACACTGAAATGTGCTGGGTTGCAGAATTGTTGCTGTCATTACTTTTAGTGTTTGATGATGAATTTCCCCACAAATTACTATCGCTCAATTCTGCGAGTGATTCTAATTTATTATCGCTGTTTTCTAACTGGTCTATAAGCACTTTTGATGTAAACGGACATTTTTTGGTTGCTATGGACAATCTGCAGTTTCCAGGCATAAAGAACAGTATTTATAATATAAAACTGTATGCAGGACACTGGACAAACCACTAGGGACAAAGGGGATGTGTAATTATTTGATACAGTACTGTAATCTGTAAGATTACAGTATACTGTATCCGTACTGTGTTTTTTACTTTTTGAATTTTGCGCCGAACTCCGTCCCCGTGCGTCGCAACGCTCGCAGGGAACGGAGCTCGGCGATGTGACAGATCGAGAGGAGGACGGCTCGCTGATCACAGCGGGGGGACATCGCTGGATCCAGGAGACAAGGTAAGTAACCCCATCCATGGATCCAGCGATGCGGTCCCGAGTCTGGCTCGGGAATACCGCTTATGGTATTTAAATCTTACCCCGAGCCAGACTCGGGAATATCGCCAGGGAAATTAAAAGTGTACAAGGTCTGTCTGGAAAAAGTCCACCTATTGTTAATATAACAAAAATAGTTTGCTTGAAAGCAATGTAACCTGGCAGCCAAGGAGAATGTACTGGAATGCACATGTATGGACGATGAAGACTTCACTGTACTAGTCAGTGGGATCGCTAGACATGGTTGAGTGAGAATGTGTACTGTGTGGCCAGCACATTCAAAATTATTAAGCAAGCAGAGTAATGAATCTGCATCAAATTTTATGTTAAACTTGGACGTTCCTCCACGGAAACTATTCAGATTATTCAAAAGGTTTTCAGGGAGGATGCAATGAGTGCAGCACAAATAAAAGTGAGGCACAAATGCTTCAAAGATGGTTTCATGGAAAAAATATTTCATACTTTACATAATACAAATCATTTGTATGATAAGAAATGGAACAAAAATGGTTTGCTTGAAAGCAATGTAACCTGGCAGCCAAGGAGAATGTACTGGAATGCACATGTATGGACGATGAAGACTTCACTGTACTAGTGAGTGGGATCGCTAGACATGGTTGAGTGAGAATGTGTACTGTGTGGCCAGCACATTCAAAATTATTAAGCAAGCAGAGTAATGAATCTGCATCAAATTTTATGTTAAACTTGGACGTTCCTCCACGGAAACTATTCAGATTATTCAAAAGGTTTTCAGGGAGGATGCAATGAGTGCAGCACAAATAAAAGTGAGGCACAAATGCTTCAAAGATGGTTTCATGGAAAAAATATTTCATACTTTACATAATACAAATCATTTGTATGATAAGAAATGGAACAAAAATGGTTTGCTTGAAAGCAATGTAACCTGGCAGCCAAGGAGAATGTACTGGAATGCACATGTATGGACGATGAAGACTTCACTGTACTAGTGAGTGGGATCGCTAGACATGGTTGAGTGAGAATGTGTACTGTGTGGCCAGCACATTCAAAATTATTAAGCAAGCAGAGTAATGAATCTGCATCAAATTTTATGTTAAACTTGGACGTTCCTCCACGGAAACTATTCAGATTATTCAAAAGGTTTTCAGGGAGGATGCAATGAGTGCAGCACAAATATAAGTGAGGCACAAATGCTTCAAAGATGGTTTCATGGAAAAAATATTTCATACTTTACATAATACAAATCATTTGTATGATAAGAAATGGGACTCCTGGTTTGCACATTCTAAACACTTTCTAAACCTCAAATAACGAATACCCTTCATTAACCTCTCTGGCGGTATGATTATTTCGGATTTTAGGTGCTAAAAGCAGTACAATTATTTTGCATGGAAATTTGGTGTTTTATATTGTAGTCCTGTAATTCTTAGGAATAACTCACTTATATCTGTCCAAACCACAGTCTAGCAGACATCCCGGGTATGATAAAGTTTGAAAATGAAATCATAAATTATAATATAATAAATAACTGTAAATAATTATACCAAATAATAATATAACAATAATAAAAATTATTCAATAATGTAATCAAATCAAAAACACTGAAATCTGCTCAGTTGCAGAATTGTCACTGTCATTACTTTTCAATATTTGATGACGGATCTCCCCACAAATCGCTATCGCTCAATTCTGCGAGTGATTCTAATTTATTATCGCTGTTTTCTAGTTGGTCTAAAATCATTTTTGATGTAAAGGGACAGTTTTGGTTGCTATGGACAATCTCCAGTTTCCAGGCATAAAGAATAGTTTTTATAATATAAAACTGCATGCAGGACACTGGGCAGACCACTAGGGACAAAGGGGATGTGAAATAATTACATACAGCAATGCAATCTGTAAGATTACATTATACTGTATGTATACTGTGTGTTTCACTTTTTGAATTTGGCGCCGATCTCCGCCCCGTGCATCGCAACGCTCGCAGGGAACGGAGATTGGCTCCGTGATTAATCGAGTGGAGGACGAGCCGCTTGTACACGGGGACATTGCTGGATCCAAGGGAGAAGGTAAGTAAACCTCCTCCTGGATTCAGCGATGCGGTCCCGAGTCTGGCTCGGGGTTACCGCTTTTGGTACAAAACTTCCACCCCGAGCCAGACTCGGGAACACTGCCAGGGGGGTTAAAAGTCATTAATGTACAACAGTTGTTTATCTATTTCAAGGTCACCATGGATAGTATATTAGTCAATAACTGCAATTAGGGAAGAGCCCGATGTTCGACTTGAACGTAAGATCGACTCGAACATTGGGTGTTCGCCTGTTTGCCAGATAGCAAACAATTTGGGGTGTTCGCGGCAAATTCGAAAGCCACAGAACACCCTTTAAAATTCTATGGGAGACAAGTATTGACACCTGCAACTAAATAACATCCAGAGATTCCTGTGTCATGCAATCTCTGAATGTGGCAACATGAAGACAAAATAATATGAAACACTATACATACAACATAAAATAGAGCGCCCAGACGCCAAGAGTCTGCTGCGTCAAGTCAACATGCAAAATTCTATGGCATAAATATGCTAATAGGCAGGGGCATCTGCATAGAGGTCCCTGGAAGGCTCAAGCTTATGAAGTGCAGGGAGAGAGGGAGTTGGGGAAGGAGATAATCTGCCTGTGATAACCAGAGATCCTGGGGAGATGGTGTATAAAATTGCTGGTAAATGTCCCCAAAGACACTGATGTATGTATGACAGTGACTAGTGGCCAAAGTGTGAGGGCTGATGATGGTACAAAACTTGCATGGAATGGAAATAGATGTAAGTATATGAAAATCCAAAATGGATCTATGCTGTGGTCGAATATGAGTGGCTAATCCAGTAATGATAATATCACAACACGGATGATAGTCCCAAGTTTTCTGGATAGTTCTAGTGTGAGACAGGGTACTGGGCTTGTATAATATCCGTGTAACATGCCAATATTGGCAATATGTGTGAAAAGGAATTTGCCATACGATACCCTATCCACGATGGTGCTGTATCCAGTGAGCGATCTTCAAGAAGTGATGTTCAACAAGTGCGGGGTGTGTCTGCTCCTTCGTGGCCCACATGCAGTACTATGGCTCCCAGTATTATGTACTGCGGTCTTTCCAACTCGCCGACCCACAGTCTCGCCGTGGGCTTGCTTCCGGGACACAGCTGAGAAGTGGCGTCAAGTGACGCTGGTGACGTCAACGCATTTCGCAAAGGAAGTTGTGTAGTTTCGTCTGGACATATGGGCGGGCCTTGCGTCGTTCCTTGTTATGGCTTGTCGCTGCGTAAGGTAACTGCCCCTTATTCATAGTTAATGGAACACTGTGTTCAACATGTATTGTCTACTAGCAAGCTTTCCTAAACACTTGCTTTGCGGGGAAGGGGGAGGAAAAGGGGAGAGGAAGGGAGCTGAAGTGAGAAGGGAGGAAGGGGAGCGGGAAAGGGGGAATGGGGGACATGACATAACGTGACATAGGCATAAGGATATATATCTATACATGTATATATGAATATACATGTATGCCACTAACCAGAACAGAAATAACTACATTTTATTTTATGTAACGTTTATTTTTCACTGGTTTGTTTGATACAGCCCGTATTTCCTTCTGGGATATGTCTAAATGACATATCTGAGGCGTGTCTAATTGTCACAAGCAGAAGGTCAGGCTAGATGTCTATATATAGTTAGTTTCTGATCTGTCTATAACGATGGTGATATATCTAATAAAGAGATAATGCCCCACACAGTTATTATGTGGTTTACTAAGTTTCCATGAAGACCTGATGATTTAGTTCAGTGTTCACACCTAGTGGACTCAAACATTTTAAATGGTAGATCCACCACTTTTCTTTTTGCAATAATATGCGGTTGAAATCTCCTCGTCTTGGGGGCAATTTCAGCATGTAGATACCTTTTACTGTCATGCCCTCCAATTTACCATCATGAAATTGGGTGAAATGCTTAGCCAGAGGTTTTTCAGTATCTTTCGCTTTTATCTTAGGGGACGCTTGGTCTTGCCAATGTACATTTTTCTGCAGGGGCATGTTATCCTTTGGAGGAGGTGCAATTGATGTGATCCCTGATCTCAAACTCTCTCTCCCCTCGTGCATCTCCAAACATGTCCGTTCTGTCTATATATGGGCATATTTGGCAGCGTCCACATGAGAACATGCCCCTGCTCCTTGGGAAAACCGACAGCTACATTGTATCCCCCTCCTTTCTGAATTCAGATCTTATTAATAGGTCGCATAAGTTCCTGGCTCTCCTAGTTACCATATTAGGGGAGGGGCCTACTATTTTGGCTAATCCCAGGGTGCTGGTCAGTATGCCCCAGTGTTTTTTGAGTATCTCTCGGACTGTGTCCCATTGGATGCCAAATTGTGTGATCATTCTAACGGGGCCCTGTATAGTTTGATTAGGTTTTTTGGTTGTTACTTTTTCTCCTGTCGCGGTCACTAGTAGATCTTCTCTTTTACGAGTAGCTACCTTATTTGTTGCTCCTCTGAGCTGGTTATGTGTGTATCCACGTTCCCTAAATCTTCTATAAAGATCCTTGCTTTCTCTCCTGTAGTCTGCAGGTTCTGTACAATTGCGTTTGAGGTGGAGGAATTGTCCAACCGGTATACTATCTTTCAGTCATTTAGGATGATAGCTGTTTGCTTGTAGGAGAGTATTTGCAGATGTGTCTTTCCTATAGGTACATGTGGTGATAGTGTCTCCAGAAATTGAAATCCACAAATCCAGGAATGAAATCTTTGTTTGGTCAAAAATATATGTTAAATGAATGTTTAAATCATTGACATTCAATTGTTCCATGAATCCGTGTAATTCAATCAGGTTGCCACTCCATACCAATAGGACATCATCTATGTATCTTAACCAGGTATGTACATGGTCAAGATACATATGGTTGGTAAATACATATTCCTCCTCCCATAACCCCAAATGTCCCCTTAATTTGCTGATAGAATTTGTTTAGAAATTGAAAACAGCTATTCTCTAGTGCATACTTTAAGAGTTCAAGTATGAACTCATTTTGATGAGCGCAGGCATGAAAATACAGATCCAAAAATCCCTCTACTGCCCTTAGCCCGCATTTATGCAGAATCGAGGTGTAGAGGGACTCTACATCTACTCCAAACAGCCATGCATCTTTGGGAATCTTTAGATCCTTAATTTTAGCAAGGATGTCTCTAGCGTCCTGAACATGTGATCTATTTCCATTCCATGCAAGTTTTGTACCATCATCAGCCCTCACACTTTGGCCACTAGTCACTGACATACATCCATCAGTGTCTTTGGGGACGATTTACCAGCAATTTTATACGCCATCTCCCCAGGATCTCTGGTTATCACAGCCAGTTTATCTCTCCTCCTTCCCCAACCCCTTCTCTCCCTGCACTTCATAGGCTTGAGCCTTCCAGGGGCCTCTATGCAGATGCCCCTGCCTATTAGGATACCCGCATACAGACTCTTGGTGTCCGAACGCTCTGTTTTATATTGTATGTATCGTTTTTCATGTTATTTTGTCTGCATGTTGCCACATTCAGAGATTGCATGACACAGGAATCTCTGGATGTTATTTAGTTGCATGTGTCAATACTTTTACCTCCCTCTGTGGAGTAGTTTGTATTTTTTCTATTCATAATAAATTTCTACTATTTAACTTCATATTGCACGTTGTGACACTCATTTGATCTTCTGGTTCCTGACAGTTTTGACAGGAACAAACCACATTGCAGGAGATAACTTCTCAGTATGTGTCTATTTTATATATTTGAATCTATATCGCTTCTTGGGCTTTTTAAAATTTGAAAACTGAAATAAATTGGGATATTTTTATGGCTGTTATGCAATTCATATTTGGTGGCATAGTTACCACTAATGTACTGATTCTTCATTATGCTTGATATGCTCCCAAGGTACTGTACATGAGACACTCCTTATGCAATAATATAGAAGTGCTACAAATTACAATTTCTAATTCAAAAGCTTTTATTTCAGCGACAATTTCCCTGTTTAGATGAAGCTATTTAACTACCGGTAGTATAAGTGATTATTCTTAAACTAATCAGTTTTAGATAATTGTAGATTTATAATGCTATTTAGGTCACCAAATGTGAGTCATGAATTGTATTAGTTCTCTGCAAACCGGACAAAGTGCCATGCACAAATTCAGGAAAATAAATAATATGCACATTTTCTCATCACTACTTATTCAGCTTAAAAGGAATTTACATTCCTTTTAATTTACATGTTTTTGCTGTGCTTTCAACATTTTTCACCAGACAGCTATCAGCCCATGGCTATCAGCCATGGGCAACAAGGCAGGTACCCTGAGCCTGGCAGGTTAAAACGCAAAGATCTAAAGCTACAATAATTTCGCTCCAGCACCCCTCTTTGACAAAAATCCCCAAGAAATAGCTAACGCTTTTAGCGACTACTATGCCTCTTTGTATATTCAAAAAACGACCTCCACACTCACCAACCCACTGAGGCCACCATTCAAAATTTCCTATCTTCTGTAACTCTGTCCTCTCTCAGTGATACACAACTAGATTCCTTATCCCAACCCTTTACCGTTGAAGAAGTTTTCACTGCAATTAAAGTCCTACCTCTGCATAGAAACCCTGGGAAAGACGGATTCTCCAACGCCTGCTACAAACAATTTGCTCAAATACTAGCTCCAAAACTGACTGACCTCTTCAATTCTGCTGGGTCCTCATGCTCCCTTCCTACTGATATGCTATGTTCTCTGATAACCACCATCCCTAAACCTGAAAAGGACCCCACTATGATTTCCAACTATAGACCTATATCGCTCTTAAATGGATATAAAGTTATTTGCCAAAGTGATTGCCAACAGGCTGATAGAACATATCCCTGATCCATCCTGACCAGGTTGGTTTCATCCCTGGTAGGCAAGCCCCTGACGCTACAAAAAGGGTCATCAATCTTATACACTCTGTTGCCTTCTGTCAAACTCCTTCTCTGCTACTGTCTCTAGACGTGAAGAAGGTGTTTGAGAGGGTACACTGGGGCTTCCTTAGAGAGGTTCTTACTAAATTAGGTATCACTGGCTGGTTTCAGACCACAATTCTATCTTTGTACTATAACCCTTCGGCGAGAGTTTTCACAGGTGGAGCCCCCCTTTTAAAATCTCCAATAGCACACAACAGGGTTGCCCCCTCTCCTCGATAATTTTTGCCAGGCTGATTGAACCTCCAGCGTCTAATGCCACGTACACACGGTCGAACAGTTTGACGTACTTAGTCCGTTGAAACACATTTCAGCGGACAATCCGCTCGTGTGTGGGCTTCAGCTGACTTTTTCAGCGTGCAGTCCGGAGTACTAAGAATTTCGGTTTTTCCAAAAATCTGTCCGTCGTACTTTGGTTTCAGCGGACAATACGGTCGTCAGTATGCTAGTTCGACGGACTAAGAATGGCGCATGCCCAGAAAGGATTTACACGGCGGAAGGGTGCTTTGCTGTGTCTTGGACTTCCTATTTCTAGTCCCGTCGTACGTGCTGTACACGTCATCGCGCAAGCTTTCGACGGACTGTTTGTGTATCCGTGTGTGGTCAAGTCCGTTCAGTGGAAACTACCACGGATTGTCCGTCGGATTTTATGACGGACTAAGTACGCCATACAATCCGCTCGTGTGTACGCGGCATAAGATTAGATCTGACCCACGTATCTAAGGCATTCCCTGTAATGGAATAGAACACAAAGTGAGCCTCTTTGCAGATGATGTGATTCCTTTGGACACCAATCCCCAGAAGTCCCTACAAATGATTCAGGAAATCTTGCATCAGTTCAGCCTAGTATCCTTTTACAAGCTCAATGCCTCTAAATCGCTAGTACTGCCCCTATGACTGTCGCTGATTTAAAAACAAATTTGCCCTTAATATGGACTACTAAATTCATCCCTTTTTTAGATATGAAGCTAGCCCTCAGCATCGGTCAACTACCAGATTTAAATCACCTTATATCCGAACTGAACTTACCATCCCTCCTACTCTCTCTATGTAATACTGGACTTTCCTTACTGGGTAGAACAGCCACCATCAAAATGATAGTATTCCCTAAACTCCTCTACCTATTTTGAACATTGATTATACCTATTCCCCAATCCTTCTTTTCCTCAATCCAGACAAATCTGGATTGAGGAAAAGAAGGACTTCAATCCACCCTGTTGTCCTCACTATATAATGACTAGGGATGAGCCCGATGTTCGGCTCAAACATTGGGTGATCGCCTGTTCACGAACAGCGAACATTATGTGGTGTTCATGGCAAATTCAAAAAGCCGTGGAACATCATTAAGCGCTTCCGCCCCGGAAGATTTTACCCCCTTCTTGACCAGAGCACTTTTTGCGATTTGGCACTGCATCACTGTAACTGACAATTGCGCAGTCATGCGACGTGGTTCTCAAACAAAATTGACGTCCTTCTTTTCCCACAAATAGAGCTTTCTTTTGGTGGTATTTGATCACCCCTGTGGTTTTTATTTTTTGCGATATAAACAAAAAAGCGTGACAATTTTGAAAAAAAAAACACATTATTTTTTACATTTTAACAAATTTTAAATAAAGGGGACCCCCAGATCCTGGCCCCCCTATTTGATTGGGTATGGGGTACATTGTACCCTTACCAATTCACCACAAAATAGTAAAAATGACAGGAGACACTTTTGGACAAGTCCTTTATTAAAAAATAAAAAAATACAATTGTCCCACGCTGTAAATCCATCTACGATAACAGCTCCCAATGGACTGATAAAAGAAAAAAAATGCAACAACACCACCTCCATGGGTAGCTCCAGCTGACTGACGCTTCCTCCCAATGACAGCTGTTATATATGTGAGGGCGGGGCCACCCGCTGACATAAATGGGTGACCCCATTCTTCCTCTGAGATCACGTGGCATCAGAGGGGGCGGGGTCACCCATTTATGTCACCTGGTGGCCCCGCCTTCCTCTGATGTCACAAGGCATCAGAGGTGGCGGGTCACCTGTTTAAATCACTGGGGGGCCCTGCCCTCAGCTATATAACAGCAGTCATCACAAAGAAAAGTCAGTCGGTGGGAGCCTCCCATTGAGGCGGAGTTGTTGTGGGGTGTTTTCTCTTTTTTTGGTCCATCGGATTCTGTCATTGAAGATGGATTTACATCGTGGGACAATTTTATTTTTTTATTTTTTAATAAAGGACTTTTCCCAAAGTGTCTCCTGTCATTTTTACTATTTTTGACACTTTTTTGGTGAATTGTTAGGGGTACAATCTACCCCATACCTATTCACATGGGGGGGCGGAATCTGGTGTAGCTTCCAGATTCCAATCTACCCTCCGCCCGCAGACCACCATTGCCTGGTGGTTGTGGGGGATCCCAAAACATCTCCCCCATGTTGAGGGCATGTGGCCTGGAACGGTTCAAGAGGGGGACCTCTCTCGCCCCCCCTTTTCCTGTGGCCTGCCAGGTTGCATGTTCGGATAAAGGTCTGGTATGGATTTTGGGGGGACCCCTACACCGTTTAAAAAAAAATTGGCACAGTGTTCCCCTTAATATCCATACCAGACCTGAATGGCCTAGTATGGATTTATGGGGGGACCAACACTCATTTAAAAAAAAAAATTGGTGCAGGGTTCCCATTAATATTCATACCTGACCCAAAGGGCCTGGTAATGAACTGGGAGGGGAACCCATGCAGTTTTTCTCTATACATTACTGCCGCAATCAGATTTAGATCACTTTTTTGCTTTAGAAATTTAATTTTGCTGTGGTATTGTTATAAACACAGGAAAAATGCGCTGCTTTTTCAGGCACACTAAAGACACCCCCCAGGCACAATTTTTAAGGGAATATTTAACATATATTGTTTCACTTTAAGCATTATTAACCACTTGCTGACCAGCCGCTGTCATTATACTGAGGCAGGTCAGCACGATCCCTCAAACCATCATAGCTGTACATCGGCTTGTTTAAGCAGGATAGCAGGTGCGCACGAGCCACCAGTGCCTGCATGTACCCACTGCACTGCAGAGGTGCCAATGCGTATGGTCAACGGTTGTGTAAACACACAAGTTCCTGTTCTAAGAAGAGAGGAGAGGCAGATGGTGGGTTCCTACTAGCTAGGAACAACGATCTGTCATCTCCTCTAGTCAGTTCCATCCCACTACAGTTAGAACACACACTAGGGAATACAGTTAACCCCTTCCCCCGCCAGTGACATTTACTCAGTAATCAGTGCATTTTTATAACACTGATCACTGTAAACACTTTTTTTTATGCCACAATAAGGAGCCCACTGAGTTAAAATTCTGGGAAATAGAACCTTATATCAAACACTGGCGAGGTGGCCATAAGGTTAGGACTCACAGTCAGCTGAAATCTAAATGGATCTTTACGTTGAATATTCTCGCCCAGAGGTTTAAATATTGAATTTGACCTCAAATGCTTTCCCATATTTATCCACATATTTGTTTCCTAGTGGGCTATTCCATTTGTATCCTTAATTTCAATATTTTAGATGTGCCCCTCTCTTCCATCTACACATTTGTTTCCCAGGGTGCTATTCCATTTGTACCCTTAATTTCAGTATTTTAGATGCACCCCCTTCCTTCTCTTCTCATTCTTTTTTTTTCTCTCAGAAACTTTTTAAAAAAAACGAATTTCTTTTTTTCAGGAATGTATTATATTTTATTAATATTTTAATGATACTGTGAGGTATTTTGGACATTTGCACTATTTATCATATTTTATGCATTCGTCAGTGCTGATGTCTATTTCGACCCGTTTTTAAACATAATTAACGTATGATTTTTTTACCTATATTTATGCACTAGCTTTGTTGTGTGCATTTACCCCCCCCCTTTCCCCCCCCCCCTTTTTTTCATCCTTTTGGAAGCTATGTCTTAGACATGTCTAAGACATGTCTGACATAGAAGATTTCTGGGTATGTGGTCGCGCTGAGTATGTGATAACCAAGTAATTGGCCATGCTGTATAACAATTGACAACCAAGAAAATGGCCGTTCTCCATAGGAATAAATAACGAAGAAAATGGCCACACTCCATAGTAATAAATAACCAAGAAAATGGCCACACTCGTATACACACATAGTCTCTGGGAAAATGACTGTTATACCATCTTTTGCATTGAGCTACAAGAAAATGACTGCCCATTATAGTTAATAATGGAGACTATTTAAAGACATCTTTCTGTGCCTTCCCTTTAAGCCCCTGATGAAGTCACGTGATCGTGACGTCACATGTAGGGAAGGAAAGGCACTCAGACTGACGTGGGCAGACGAGCTCACCGCTCGTAGGAAATAAGTTCTTTGCTTACATATGTTTGTGAGTACCCCTTTGCTGTTGTTTTAATAAACGCTACTTATGTTTTAAATACTACACTATCTGGAATCCCCCTTCTTTTTATCACTCTCCTTTATATGAGGATTAAAGACGAATATTTAACCAGATTTGCCCAGGAAACAGCTATCCCAGGTGTATATATATATATTGTGGAGATGCGACCCCATGTCACAGGTGCATATAAGCAGTATATGCCTGATTTGTCAGGAATACTAATTACCTGTGGGCTGGGTTCATAAACATTCCAGGAAAAGAAGTCAATGCTCAGACTTGGAGACAGCTCCGCTCGGCAGACAGTAATGCCGGCCATACACGGTTCGAATTTCGAAAGAATTTTCTTTCGAAAATCGTATCTAAGAATTTTCGTATGAATTTTGCACCGTTAGTGGGCTGCAGCAACAGCCGATTTTCGTGCGGAAATAAAATTTGAGGAATCGGACATGTTGGAAATTTTTAGAAAAATGAACAATTTTCTAATCAATGATGGGAGAATCGTGCGAGAAACGTAATAAGAAAAGAAAATGTACGGAGATAAAAGAAAATTTACGGAGAGAAAAGAAGATTCCCAGCCAAGAAAATTCTTTTCTGTAGCAACATGAGGTGAAATTGAAGGCTTGGTCGGCCGAATTTCGAAAATCAATGGTGGCATCATCGGATCACAAAAAAAAACGAATTTTCTGATTTTGAAAAGAAAATTTGTTCGAAATTCGACCATGTATGGCCTGCATTAGTCTGGCCAGTAGGTCAGGAGGGTTCCAGTAGGAGACGTCTCCAGGAGAAAGAGACAGGAGGTCTTGGAGTCTAAGACTGCATGTGGCAGTCTGTGTGTACGTTTGAAGCAAACAGGTGTAGCCTGTGACCAAAACAGCATGAAGCTGACAGTGAGTAAGCCAGGAGGCTATCGTTTGGTTATACAGTGATGGTGGAACCCCCTGCGAGGGAAGATTACTGTATGAACTTTTTTGTTTCCTTTAAATAAAAGTGGGCTGCCATGCCCTAAAAACGTCTGGAGGGGGCGTTTCTGGAAAAGTGCATGCACCACTTGAACCTAATCACCCCGGATCGTCACTATATATATATATATATATATATATATATATATATATATATATATGTTATTTGCAAATATTGCTTTATTGCACATTTGCTATTTTGCACAAATGTAATTTTTGCACATTGTTTTTCACTACTGCATATTGTATATTTTACAGTGGTATTAGCAATTTACTTATGCACTTTGCACTGTCCTAACTACTGTTTGGAATTCATCTTTTCATTTATTTTATTTTACGATTTTGTATTCACATTGTTGATTTATCCCTATTGAATTGCCTATATACTGCTACCGTTAGCAGTGACTTTTTTTTTCCCCCTTTGTTGGGAACAGCACAGCAGCGCCTTTCTTTGATCACTGTATAATTGTTAATGGTCCCAAAAATGTGTCAAAAGCGTCTGATCTTTCCGCCATAATGTCCCAGTCTCGATAAAAATCGCTGATCACTGCCATTACTAGAAAAAAAAAAAAAAAAATGCCATAAAAATATCCCCTATTTTGTAGACGCTATAACTTTTGCACAAACCATTCAATATGCACTTATTGCAATTTTTATTACCAAAAAATATGTAGAAGAATACATATCAGCCTAAACTGAGGAAAAAATTTGCTTTTTTTTTTTTAAAAAAAGGGGGGATATTTATTATAAAGTAAAAAGTACAAAATATTGTGTTTTTTTTTCTTTTAATTGTAGCTATTTTTTTGCTTACAGTACAAAAAATAAAACCGCAGAGATAATCAAATACCACCAAAAGAAAGCTCTATTTGTGGGAAAAAAGGACATAAATTTTGTTTGGGTACAGCGTCGCATGTCGCAAAAAATGGAATGGTCATTGAGCAGCCAAACCTTCCAGGGCTGAAGTGGTTAAAATCACTGCTCCTGAAAAAACTCCCATCTTTAAAACGTTAATCTCTCCCTCTCTATGGCATCTTCCCTAACCCTCTAAAACAGAGGTTGCCAATCAGTGGTCTTTGGACCACTGATGGTCCAAGAGAAAATTTTGGTGAACCCCATGGGTTCTGCCGCAAATCAACATTGTGGAGGGTGTATACCGCCCAATGTTGTTTCCAGTGTTGTTCTCAATGAGTGCTGACATCAATACTGTCAACACACATTGATAACCAATGCCTCCTCTGTAGTTCCAGATCCTGTGAACCCAGAGGGAGGCGCCGCCAGTAGTGCAGAGAGAAGGAGGTGAGGAAGGAGGGGGCTTCCAATGGCAGCACTGATCAAAGACTCTGGGAGGGAGCATGGAGGTTGAGCACATGGCTGGATAAGGAGGTGAGATTCAATGATGAATCTGAAGGCAGCAGTGTGATGCAGAGTGCATTGGGGGCAGAGAGCCATAGCATTGTGTGTATAAGGCAGCAATGTGATCTGGGGGGGGGGGGGGGGGCAGAGAGCATATAAGGCATGTTAAATTTATGTTAGTGTTCGTGGGATTTAAAGTTGCAAGTTTAGTGGTTCGTGAGATCCAAAAGGTTGGTGACCACTTTTCTGAAATATGTATGGATCACCCCCATTCTTAAAAAGCCCTAGCTAGACCCCACCAATACTAACAACCTAGCACCCATTTCCTTGCTTCAGTTTACCTTCAAAATTTTTGAATGCCTAGTCTATAACTAGTCTATAAATGTCTGAGCTACCACCTTACTGATAACAGCCTTCTTGCCCCCTTTTAGTCTGCATTTAGCCCACAACACTCCATAGAAACTGTGCTTCTAAAACTTACTAACAACCTACTGGCTGCTAAAACAAATAGACACTACTTTGTGCTGTTATTCTTAGACCCTTTTGCTGCCTTTGATACAGCTGACCACCCCTCCTTTTAAAAAAAAAACTCTATTTCCTTGACCTCCATGACTTTGCTATTTGCTGGTTCTCCTCTTACCTATTTAACTGTACCTTAAGTGTCACCTAAAATTTGATCTCCTCCTCTGTTTCTTTTTCTTTTAGGTCCCCCAAGGTTCAGTCTTCTACTCTCTATCCCTGGGTCAGCTTATATCTATCCATGGCTTCCAATACCATTTCAATGCAGACAACAACCACATCCAACTACTCCTCAGCTCACCCCATCAGTATCCTTGTGCATCACTGATTTACTAATGGACAAAATAGTACTGATGTCACAACACATCCTCAAACTCAATAGTTCTTAAACTGAGCTCATAATATTTCCTTCCCCCATGCCACCTCCCTGAATTCTCCATTGAGATCAATAGCACAACTGTCACTCCCATCAGGGTGCTAGGTGTAATCCTGGGCTCTGAACTCTCATTTTGGCACCACATTCAATCATTGCCCAAATCTTGCAGCCTAAACATCTCCAAAATACACCTCATTGTAACCAACGACACCACAAAGTTACTAATTCACTTCCTGGTTATCTCTTATCTTGATTATTGCAACTCCCTCCTCATTGGTCTAACTTTACACTGGCTATTTCTTTTTCAGTCCACCACAAATGTTGTTGCTACACTCATCCACCTTACTATTAATTTGGAGTCTGCTATCCCTGTCTAACAATCCTTCCATTGGCTTCCACTCACACAACCAATAACATTTTAAGTAATAACAACAACGTACAAAGGTATCTACAACTCTGCCCCCGGCTACATGACCAACCTTGTTTCAAAATACCAACCAAACAGATTTCTTCAATCCTCCCAAGACCCCATGTCCTCTAGCTCCCTTATCACCTCCTCTCCTACTCTATTCATCTTAAAGTGATCCCTGAAAACCCATCTGTTCAGATTTTGCAAATATATACAAGTATTATGGCGCTCATAAAAACACCCACCCGCCTATCATTATTTTTCAAGAAATGAAAAACACTTAATAAACACAATATTTAAAAAACATATTTAAAAAGGCATAATAATAATGCTGCAAGTAATAATGCTGTAGGTGCAATCAGCACAAGAGGGGGAATGGAAAGTGAAAGGGGCGGCAGTAGAGAGAGGACCCCTTCCTTAACTAAGGCTAAAATCCGACAGGGAAGGGGTTAATCACTCTCAGGGGGGTAAAAGTACAGTCCAAACACGGTAGCCATCCAGTGGAAACTGAAACAGGTTCCCAATTAGTACTGTAAAGATAAGAGAGAGAGGCGCCTCTGAGTGTAGACTGCAAAATTCACCTCTGGCCTTAGGGTTTGGGTCATAGAACAAATTCCCAGCTCCCTTCCCCCAGCTGAACGCTTCAAAAAACTTTGCGCCAGGGAAACCTACTGGATCTACTGCCTAGACACCTTAGCGCCTGGTGGAATTAACGAAAGTATTGAGATTTTGACTATTCTTTGATTCCTTCTCCTTCTATTATTACTTGTTATCATATTTTTTTATATCCAGGTCATTCCCTCATTTATATTTTTGTTATATATGTATATATTTCTTTATATATATATATTTTGTTCTTTTTTTTTTTCACTATAAATATATATTTTTTTACATATATACTTTGTTCCCGTTCATCAGTTCCTTATTCCCATGATCTGAATACGTGGTTTTGGGGACTTCTTATGACCCCTTTTTTTCATTTACCCTCTCATATATTTCGCTTCACATGAATAATGAATAATATATTTTCCGTTGTCAAATATCCTTTGCATCCACCTTGTTAATATTTACAAATTCCCACACACTTTCTTCTTTTTTCATATTTTTTTATTTTAATTTTTATATTTATTATTATTATTATTTTTATTATTATTTTTTATATTTAATTTCATTTTTATTTTTATTCTTTTTTATTTATTTCTATATTTATTTTTATTTTTATTTTTATTTCCACATCCATGATTTCATTTTTTCATTTTCATTTTTATATTTTTATTTTTATTTTCAGTTTCTTTTTTTCCATCAATTCCCATTTATTTTGTCCTTCATCTCCCTCTCACAGTTTTTTTCATTCATTTTTTTCTCATTTGTTTCATTATTATCATTTTTTCACTTTAGTTTCATTATTAACTCCTCTTACTCCACCACACATATATAATTAAATATATATACATGTCCATATATATATCTTGCACTACTCTTTTTCCCATTTACTCCTCTTCTTCTTTTTTCCATTGTATTTAGTTCTGTGTCCTCACATTATTATGGCCCCCCCGCATTGGTCCATGCCTTATTAGTTCCTATGCCTGTATATTGGTTCCGGCATCCCCGCCTCCTTTCCCTACCCTGTGTGCTATTTATATCCCTGCTCTGATTCCAAGCGCCCAGCTTGATAAAGGAGCGCAGCCGTCCTGTCATACACGGTCTTGCCAGCTCAGGAAACGCGTCGCATCCCCTGTGACGTCATCTCCCTGTCGCCCGGAGTTCCTTGTGCGTTCCACGCCTCGGACTAACGCTCACTGCTCTACATCGGCCGGCTCTGCACATCCAACACAGCCCCCAGGAGCAGACACACGCCGACAGGACTCCCCCAGCGCAAGGCATACAGATGACACATCGAGGGTCTCCCTCCAGTTTGGAAACTTTACATTACCTGTTAATGTACTACTTAATGTGAGTGTTTTTAACCACCTGTGCATTAAATAAGAATTTTGCAGTCTACACTCAGAGGCACCTCTCTCTCTTATCTGTTCAGATTTTGCCTGTAACCATTAAACTGAACTTTTATTTTCTCCATCAACTCATCCCTAAGAGTTATTAACTTTTGCATCACTTGATCCTTCCTTTTGAATTGAAAGCTCCAATGAGCAGGATTCTCTGATCCCTCCTATAGTGAAACACGTTAAATAATAAGAGCTGCACTCACCCACCACTAAGCTCATATATGTGATCATTTTATTGCAACCAATAAGTGCACCAAAATATTGTCCGCTATTAGTGCAAATCTATTACAAACGTGCTAATGCAGTCCAATATAAAGTGCCAAGTGTCATAAAAATGGCAAAACAAGTCTTCTTACATATATGTGACCAGTGATCCCTGCCAATCCACTTCAATATGCCAATCTGTGCTCAATCCCCCCCATCCCCTTCTGGGACCAAGCTCACCAAAAGATGTTGACCTCCTGAGTTTACACTGAGATAGGTCAATATGTGCTGTATCACAGCCACTCTGTGTATGCCGATATCCCAAGGATATCTGCTCACATATACTTATACTACATATATAAGTGCCCATAAAGAAGGAAATCAAAGAAAGCTCTACCTCATAGAATATCACGAAATTTGACCAGCCTCTTGCAGACCCTCTCAGATAAAGACTGGGTGTTTGTGAGCTGTGATCCTTAGGATATCTGCAAACAAATTGGTAACGTTTAAACTCAGGAGGTCAACATCTTTTGGTGAGTTTGGTTCCAGAAAAGGATGGGGGTGACTGAGCATCAATTGATGTATTGAAGTGGGTTGTCAGGAAGCACTGGTCACTTGTATTTAAGAAGACTTGTGGCACATACTTTGGCACTTTTTATGGCACCTGGCACTGTGCACACATTCACATGTTCTCAGGCACTTACTGACATGTATGGATGTAGTACTGAGCTGTATGTGTGCTGCGCTATATTTCCTGACATTTAAACAAATAATGCATTCTGTATGCAGGCTGATGAATCGATTATGAACATAGTTGACAACCAATTTCATAATTGATTCGTTAACGATTAATTGATTAGTTGTTGAGGCCCTATATAGCATGTCACATGTATGAGCTTAGTAGTTGGGTGAACGCAGCTCTTATTGTTTTATTACACATTATTTGGGCAGCCGCTACCCATGTATTCATAAATATCACTTGGGAAAATGCTTTTGGGAATAAAACATTTGCTTTTCAGGGGTTTATTTTATTGATTTAACACCCTTCTTTATTGAATTGGACATTAACTGTATTGTCTCTGTCCATTTTGTAAAGTGCTGCATAAACTGTTAAAACTATACAAACCCTGCAATAATAATAAAAAAGAAGAACTATACTCACCTCTGCTCCAACAACATCCTTGAGCTCTCTCAGGACTTAGGTCATCTTGACTGGCCAGGCCAAGATGACATAATCCCCATGCATGTGCACGGGAGTTAATTAATCTTGGTAGTCGGCAGATGCTTTGTACACTGAACTGCTCATGCAACAGATGTCAGGATTGTACACTGAGCTGTGCAAGTGCAGCTCAGTGTACAGTGTATAAAAAGTTTGTGACTAGGAAGGTAAAACTCCTTTATTGTAGAAGAGACATAATATGTCTCTTTTGTGATAAAAAAAACAAAAAACTTTCTGCTCACAAATTTGAACATTTTGCCTAAAGTTACACTTTAAACATTGTACACAATGTCTATTAAAATTAAAAAATCTTCATGCCTGCTTGAATATGGCTTTTGAAATTTGTTGAGCTTCTGTTTCTGTAATATGAAACAAGACTTTAAATGGGGAATTGAACAAAGTCATTCAAAAAGTTGATTCCGTAAATGAATAAATTGGAAGCTTCAATCAACAAAATGTCCATTTAATTATAGAAATTGTGAATGATATTGTGCCCAAGATGTAAAACTATTAAAAATCCTTAGCTGAGTACAGATGTTTTATGTGCTTTTAATTTGTAGACTTAATTGATTGTGATGTTTTGCCTATAAACCAGCTGGCTGCTTTTATTAAGTCATCTGTCACTTACTTTTCACAACAAAAAGTAATGTAATTGTAGATGAACAGTTAGTACTTAAATAGTTTAAATGGAAACCCTTACTGACATTTAGTTTGCAAATGTGTGTTTCTGTGTATCATAAACAACTGGTATGTTTTTTCCTTTAATTCATCCTTATTTTGAACTTTAGTACTGATGAGCTTCTACAGTCTCTTTCAGCCACCCTTCAATGGGGGCTGCATGTCATTGTTCAAGGTTCGCTTCAAGGTGACAACTTTGGAAAATGTGTAATAAGCATCAGTACGGCTGCTCATTTTCTCAACTGGAAGCACATGTGGCTTGGTGACAAACATAGTAGAGCAGGAAGTGATACCACATTTTAACAGTAAGTACCTGAACAAAGGTCTTCGTGGTAAGATTATTCAGTGTTATTTTAAGTACTTGTTTTTTTTTATTAAATTTTTAATTTAATTTTAATTTAATTAACAATTTTTTTTAATCAGCATTTTATGCAAGAACATTACTTAAAACCCCCAAACAATTATATAATTTCTTAAAGCAAAGGCTTTGTAGAATAAAATGGTGATAGTTTCAAACTTGATTTTGATTCTTTCCTGGCACGATCTGAATGAACATTCAATGGGCAGCTTTAATAAAAAGCTATCAAGCTCATGGCTTTTTTTACCGACTTGAAGTACCTGCCATTTATATACACAAATGGATGGCAAGTTGGTTAAAGAGAGCTGCAGATTTAAAAATATGTTTTTTAAAATTATGTTCGAAATGACATTCGTTTATTAATGATTGCAAGATATTTCAGTAACTGTGTTAAATTAACTTTATTAAAAATAACTGAATTTTTTTGAGGGGGGGGGGGGGGCTTCTAAAGAGCTTAAAGTGATTGTAATGAGCTTAAAGGCCCGTTTTTCCATTTTTTTTCTCCTATAAAAATAACAAACATGCAAAGCTGCGTACACACAACTGGACTTTCCGGCACAAAAGGTCCGACGGTCTTCCCGACAGACTTTCGATGGAGTTACGATGGACTTCCGAACGAATGGACTTGCCCACACACGAAAGTCCTTTCGTTTTGAACGTGATGACATACGACGGGACTAAAAAAGGAAGTTCAATAGCTGCCCCTGCGTCGTATTTGGTCCGTCGGACCAGCATACAGACGACTGGTTTTCCCAATAGGAATTGAGTCAGTCGGACAGATTTGAAACATGTTCTATTTCTTCTGAATTTTTTAAAGAAAAACAATCGGACTATCCCACACACAATCTGACTATCCGACAGAATGATTCCGTCGGACCTATTCCGTTGGACCTATTCTGCCGGAAAGTCCGGCCATGTGTACACAGCATTATACTAACATGCTCTGTTGCAGTGGATTTGCACAGAGCAGCCTAGATCCTCCTCTTCTCGGGTCCCTCTTCTGTGATCCTGGCCCCTCCCTCCTGTTCAGTGCCCCCACAGCAAGCATCTTGCTATGGGGGCACCCAAGCCGAGTCACAGCTCCCTGTGTCCATTCAGACATGGAGCCCTAACCCAGCTCTGCCCCCTCTCTCCCCTGATTGGCTAGCTGACTTTGATTGACAGCAGCAGGAGCCAATGGTGCTGCTGCTGTGTCTCAGCCAATCAGGAAGGAGAATCTGAATGGCTGAGACACTCGTGGACATTGCTGGACAGAGAGTGACCTCAGGTAAGTGTTAGGAGGCTGATGGGGGGGGGGGCTGCTGCACACATAAGGTTTTTTTATCATAATGTATAGAATGCATTAAGTTAAAAAACTTTCTGCCTTTACAACCCCCTTAACCACTTCATCCCCGGAAGAATTTACGCCCTTCCTGACCAAAGCACTTTTTGCAATTTGGCACTGCGTCGCTTTAACTGACAATTGCACGGCCATGCGACGTGGCTCCCAAACAAAATTGATGTCCTTTTTTTCCCACAAATAGAGCTTTCTTTTGATAGTATTTGATCACCCCTGCGGTATTCATTTTTTTGTGCTATAAACAAAAAAGAGCGACAATTTTGAAAAAAACACATTATTTTTTAACTTTTTGCTATAATAAATATCCCCCAAAAATATATAAAAAAACTTTTTTTTTTCTCAGTTTAGGCTGATACATTCTTCTACATATTTTTGGTAAAAAAATCGCAATAAGCGACCATTGATTGGTTTGCGCAAAAATTATAGCGTTTACAAAATAGGGGATAGTTTTATGGCATTTTTATTTATATATATATATATATATATATATATATATATATATTTTATTTATTTATTTTTTTTTTTAATGGCGCCAATCAGCAATTTTTATTGTGACTGCAACATTATGGCAGACATATCGGACATTTTTGACACATTTTTGGGACCATTGTCATTTATACAGAAATCAGTGTTATACAAATACACTGATTCCTGTGTAAATGGCACTGGCAGTGAAGGGGTTAACCACTGGGTGACAGTGCAGGGGTTACGTGTGTCTTGGGGCGTATTGCTAACTGTGGGGGGAGTGGCTGTGTTTTACACATCACTGATCTTTGCTCCAATCACAGGGAGCAGAGATCAGTGTCACTGTTACTAGGCAGAACAGGAAGATGCTTGTTTACTTTAACATCTCCCCGTTCTTCCTTTCCATGAGGCGATCGCGGGTATCCCTGCAGTGATCGAGTCTGTGGGACCTGCAACCGGACTCATGGAGCTCCCTGCGGGCGTGCAAGCGCGCAGGTGGCGCACTCACGGAAGGGCAATGTACAGGTATGTGATTCTGCATGTACTTGCCCTTCTGCGGTCAGGAAGCGGTTAAGTAAATCAGTCATATAGAAAGCAAATACAAAAATTTCTGCATTCACCCTAAACCCTCACAACCTAAGCTGTTGTGTAAATGTTTGAAAGATATAAAAAAACATATTTACAGGGCTGTCACCATACACATATACAGTAAAACCTTGGATTGCAAGCATAATTTGTTCCAGAAACATGCTTGTAATCCAAAGAATTTGTATATCAAAGTGAATTTCCCCATAAGAAATAATGGAAACTCAGATGATTTATTCCACAACCATTTATTCCTAAATCCTTCCATTTATAGTCCATATAAAAAGATTATAGCCATGTGACCATAAAATGTCCATTCACAAATGGCCACCTCCACAAGGGTATTAAAAGCTAAATCCAGCAGGAGCTACAGAGTATAAAAGAGAAGAGAGGTGTCTCTAAGTGTAGCAATATGGGTACATTTAATGAAGGTACAACATTTAGCAACTCCCATGGTTCATGTTTAAAAGATGCACATCTAAGTATGCAAGCATTCAGGGTAAAGCTGTCCACATAGACCATCCTCTGCACCACTGGCTCTCACTGCTGTCAGTTTGCAATGGTGACCGGGAAGACTACCCTGCAGTAGAGAAATCTGAAAGCGAGGCTTGAAGCACTTGTGGAGTGCAGCGTGGAAGAGATGATGTCAATGGCAGTGCAGAGGATGGTCTATGTAAACAGCTTTACCCCAGATGCCTGAATACTTAGATGTGCCTGTTTTAATCATCAACCATGTGAGTTGCTAAATGTTGTACCTTCTTTAAATGTAACCGTATTGCTACGCTTAGAGGTGCCTCTCTTCTCTTTTATACTCAGTTGTGACATAGCGTTACTTGTATATCAAGACAAAATGTATTTAAAAATTTAGCTTGTTTTGCAAATCCCTCTCAAACCAACTTACTCTCAAACCAAGGTTTTACTGTATATGGCTTTTATATAAATGTGTCATACAATGAGGAAAAAGAATATGTACACAAATAAATCCTGCTGCCACCAGGGGATCGACTTGCATCTACAATACATTCCCTTTCTTGCTTTTGACTTATTAGCTATCACCAAATGTACATCGATACAAATACACAAATAAAAATTATGAATTGGGGTAGGGAACTAGGAGACTTTACACAAATTCAAAGCAGCTTACAACAGCAAACAAGCCTTCATGCATTTTGCGCTATTACATTTGGCTGGCTAAGTGCCATAGAGCAAAATGCATCAAGGCTTTTTAGTTACTACTTTTAAGAGCCACCAGAGGGTGCATGCAGGGGGACCCGATGCGCATGGCCGGCGCTCGTGATCTTCACCAGCCATGCACAATCGCATGCACGAGAACCAGCACAGGGATTTGTGTGTGTAAACACACAAATTCCTGTCCTGTCAGAGAAGAGGAGACAGATCATGTGCTCCTACTAAGTAGGAACAACGATCAGTCTCCTCTCCTAGTCAGTACAATCCCCTCACAGTTAGAACACATGAGGGAACACACAGTTAACCCCTTGATTGCCCCCTAGTATTAACCCCTTCCCTGCCAGTGACATTTACACAGTAATCAGTGCATATTTATAGCACTGATCACTGTATAAATGTCAATGGTCCCAAAAATGTGTCAAAAGTGTCTGATCTGTCCGTTGCAATGTCGCAGTACTGCTAAAAATCGCAGATCACTGCCATTACTAGTAAAAAAATAAATAATAAAAATGCCATAAATCTTTCCCATAATTTGTAGACACTATAACTTTTGCGCAAAACCAATCAATATACACTTATTGCGATTTTTATTACCAAAAATATGTAGAATAATATATATTGGCCTAAACTGATGAAGAAATGTGTTTTTTAAAAACATTTTTGGGGATATTTATTATAGCAAAAAATAAAAATTTTTTTTTTTTTTTTTCAAAATTGTCACTCTTTTGTTTTTTTATATTGCAAAAAAAAAAAACCGCAGCGGTGATCAAATGCTCCCAAAAGAAAACTCCTTTTGTAGGAAAAAAAGTATGCAAATTTTGTTTGGGTACAGCATCGACCGCACGATTGTGATGCAGTGCTAAATTGTAAAAAGTGCTCTGGTCAGGAAGGAGGTAAAATCTTCCAGGGCTGAAGTGGTTAAGAATGCACGTTTTTATTTTTCTAATTGTTAGTGGGAGTGAAATCTGCATTTGTTTTTGAAAATAATGAGGGTAAAATTTACAGGAGCAGGATGGAAACATTTTCTCGGATGAAGGTTTTTATAAAAGGGAATGTAGTTTTCATTCAGGAAATTAAATTCATTCCAAAATTGAATTCTGAATGCAAAAAATTTTTTAACGACATTCATCAAGCCATTGAGTGTACCGAAATTTTTTTTAAGAACCTTCCTAGCAGATTTTCATTCGAAAATTCTACTTGTGTATACCCAGTCTAAGGTATAGTTCAAATAAACAAGAAGTGGCACCAAACAATCATAAATATAGTGAAAATTTGAGTAAAGCTCCCCCTACAACAAGTGAATATATCACCTATCAATAAATTTGAATATATATAAAAGGTCGGCACTAACTCTCATATGTTTTTGAACCTGTGAATATAGTGCATAAAATATGACCACATATAAAACATATCATACAGTGGACAGTCCTCATATAAGTGAAACAAACACACCAAAACACCATATAGTGACAGGTACTCTTAGTTGACCAAGCCGTGCTTCACCTTCACTCGTGTGAGAAAATTGCAGACTCGCAAGATGAAAAGGGGATACTTCATAGGTTCAAGACCTTTTGGAGGGTACTCTTTATATTCATTGGGCTATATGACTCGAGGTAAACAGAAAAAGATCCCATAGCACAATATGTTTGACTGTAAATCAAACACCAATAAGGACATAAAAGTGCTCACTCACATATTAACCCAGATAGCAAGGATAACTTGTCACACATTTGTGGCAGTGTTGAATTGTAAGTCTTGTCAACTTGCTGTACATCTCCCCTGCAAGTTGTACACTTGTAGAGCACTTGAAGCAAAAGTTCTAGTTGACTCATTTTCAATTTGTAGCAAATTTGCGTGGCAAGTCTCTAGCAAGCGCAAAGTTGCAGTGATAAGTTTATAGCAAGAGCACTGCAAGTGCCAGCAAGAGCCCCACAAGTCTACAGCAAGAGCCTCGCAAGTCTCCGTTTTTGGCAAGAAAAAAGAAGCAAGCAGCATAAATCTATAATCCCACAATCTGATGATAGTGAACACACTGCTATTAATCTAATCCCTTACTGTACATTTGTGAAATACATTCAATCCAACAATCATATAAAATGATAAACCCTATGTCATTGCATAAAATAATTAATTGATCATACAAAAAATATTTATTTTATGAAACAATCCCAGATAGCAAGTAATTATACTGCAGCATGTCCACAGTGCATGACTCCAGATCAACATTCTTTACAAACATTCTGCAAGTTCTGGTTCAGTTATGTGGTGTAAGTAATCCCAGCATAGGGGTTACTGTGGCTGAAGTTTTATCATTGCCCCCTGCTGTGTGTAAGGTTTTTCTTTAATTGGTGCTGGGGTAGCCATATAATCACTTTGGGAGTGGTGTGCAGAGAGGTGAGTAGTAACCAGGAGATCTGATATGGAGTTCAGGGAGGTAGAAATCAAGGAGCGAGTAACCCTACTATCCCATTGGTGTAGCACAATTTGGAATGTTTTATTTTTCCTTGTTTATATGCTGAGCTTTAGCAGAAAATATGTGTATTTAAGGAGAGATGGAAATAGAAACCTCAAAGAGGACTACAAATCCCAGCAATACAGTAACAATGCAGAATACCACCAGCTGTAGTGGTTGGATATAGAGAGCCATGAATTGTATATATAGAGATGACTGCACTGCACTGTGATGTAAAGAGATCCATGTACTGTATACAGGGAGACTAATTCATTGTGCTGTATACAGAATGACCCATGCATTGTGCTGTATACAGAGAGATCCCTATCATGGGAAATTAAGTAAATTGAGAAAAATGTCTCTGTCACAATTGCACTAATACTGCTACAATCACATCAAGTATGATGGGAAATAGGAAAAGGTGGTTACTTTTGTCACCATCTATACCAGGCTCACCTCACTCTACAGAGGTCTTAGGTCCCATGACCTTTCTGGTCTAGGCATGCCTTCTATCTCTGACAGTAAAGCAGAGAGAAGAGCGAAGGGTTCCCCCACTACTGGTTTCTCTCTGGGGCTTGGTCTATAAATGGCTAGATGTGTCTCCTACATTGTGTGCAATGTCTACCATTTCCCTCTTATATTCTGTTAACGTCTTCTGTAGCTTTATTCCTGGCTGGCTATTCTCTGCAATCTCTGTATTTATGCATCTGCTGCCCCACAAACAAATATGCATGAATGACTATCCCTCATTTTAAAAAATAAATATAAAAATATGATAATAAGTGGAACAGTGATGGAGTGCGCTAATTCAAGAAGCTTAACAGCAAAAATAGACAAACATGCATAAATGACTATCCCAAATAAAATAAAAATAAAAAATACAATAAAATGTGATAATATGTGAAACAGTGATAAAAGTGCTTGAATCAAAAGCAGATATTCATCTTTACTTTTATTATTATTATTATACAGGATTTATATAGTGCCAACAGTTTGCGCAGCACGTTATGACATGGGAACAGACAGTACACTTACAATACAAATCAATACAGGAGGGATCAGTGAGCCCTGCTAGTTAGATCTTACAATCCAGAAGGGAGGGTCAAGTGGAAACAAAAGGTAATAACTGTGGGGGGTGGGCTGATGAAGAAAATGAAAGTACAGTTGTTAGGTGTGGGTAGGATAGGCTTCTCTGAAGAGAAGGATTTTCAGGGATCCTCTAAAAGCTAATAGAGTAGGAGATAAGCGGACAGATTGGGGTAGGGCATTCCATAGGATTGGAGAGGCTTTGGAAAAGTCCTGGAGGTGAGCATGGGAGGAGGTGGCGAGGGAGCTAGAGAGCAGGAGGTCTTCAGAGGAACGAAGAAAATTAGTAGGTTGGTATTTAGAGACTAGGCTAGAGATGTAGCTGGGGGATAAATTGTGGATGGCTTTGTACATAGTTGTTAGTATTTTGAATTTAATTCTTTGGCCGAGTGGAGGGATTGACAGAAAGGGGTAGCAGACACAGAGCGATTGGTACGGTGGATGAGTCTGGCAGCAGCATTCATAACGGATTGAAGAGATGATAGACTATGTAGAGGTAAGCCAATGAGAAGAGAGTTGCAGTAGTCAAGGCGAGAGATGACCAATGAGTGAATTAAGAGCTTTGTTGTGTCAATGGTTAGAAACGGGCGTATTTTGGTTGAGGCGGCAGAATTTAAACAGTAATTGGACGTGGTGCATAAAGGAGAGTTCAGAGTCCAGGACTATACCTAGAACCTTGGCATGTGGGGATGGGCTTATAGTTGTGCCGTCAATTTTGACAGAGAGATCAGTGGAAGGGGCATATGGGGGAGGAAAAATTATAAGTTTGGTTTTGGATAGATTGAGTTTGAGGAAGTGGTGTGACATCCAGACTGATATATCTGATAGTAAATCAGTGATACGTAATGAGACGGAGGGAGTGAGCTGATGGGTAGAGAAATAGATTTAGGTGTTGTCAGCATTGAAGTGGTATTGGAAGCCATGGGATACTATCAGCTGACCCAGGGAGGAGGTGTAGATATATATCTATATATATATATATATATATATATATATATATATATATAAATATATCTAACGAGCAGGTCCCTCCGACTCCTCCTGTATTGAACCGCACTGCAACTGCATCATCTGCCATATTGCTGCAAAGCGCTGCGCAAACTGTTTCAAATATTATCGTATTATTAATTTTTTTTATTCGGGATAGTCATTTATGCATATTTGTCTATTTTTCCTGTTTAGCTTTTTGAATTAGTGCACATTATCATTGTTTCACAACATTATCGCATATTATCTCATATTACTGTATTTTTATTTTTTTTAATTAGGGATAGTCATTCTTGCATATTTGTCTATTTTTGCTGCATAGCTTCTTGAAATAGCGCACCAATTATTATTATTACATATACGCAGGGCATCCCATGATGGTAATCGTAGTGTTTTCAGATTAAGGGGCTACAGATGCATAAATACAGAGATTGCAGAGAAGCCAGCCAGGAATAAAGCTACAGAAGACGTTAACAGAATATAAGAGGGAAATGGTAGACATTGCACACAATGTAGGAGACACATCTAGCCACTTATAGACCAAGCCCAATAGGGAAACCAGTAGTGGGGGAATCTTCCGCTCCTCTCTCTGCTTTACTGTCAGTGATAGAAGGCATGTCTAGACTAGAAAGGTCATGTGTATGTATGTATGAGTAGATGTTGACAAAGGTAACCACCTTTTCTGATTTCCCATGAAAGGGATCTCTCTGTATACAGCACAATGCATGGGTCATTCTGTATATAGCACAATGCATTCATCTCCCTGTATACAGTACATGGATCTCTTTACAATGCAGTCACCTCTCTTCTCAAACCCTTTCCATATGACAGAAATGTCATCTATAAATCTGTGGTAACATTTCAACTTGGGGCAGAATCCTGGGAAGACTTCTTCCTCCCATTTATTTAAAAAGATGTTGACTATACTTGGTGCATACCTTGCCCCCATCGCTACACATTTTACTTGATTAAAAAACTCCCCTTGGTGGCAAAAATAATTGTTGGACATGGCCATTCATAAAAATTCTAAAGTAAATCTAATTTGTTCCTGTTATATATCTGAAAACCTATGTAGGGCCCATTCTGCTGTGTTTATAGCATCTTTTTGTCGAATATTTGTAAATAATGACTCCACGCCAATTGTTACCAATACCGTGGAGTCATCAACCTTCTGGTCCTACAAAAGATAGATAATGTTTCGGCTATCTTTGACGAAGGCCTGCCCCTTTGATGCCAGTGATTGAAACAAAATTGTCCAAATATTCTACCAAACGGGAGTACAAAGAATCAATTCCACTTATGATAGGTCTACTGAGTGTTTTTTCCTTATCCTTATGCAATTTAGGCAACTGATAGATCACTGGAACTTGTAGTGCTTTTTGATACAAATACTTAGCCTCTGTTTTATTTAATATCCTATTTTCCTTTCCTTGCTCTATCCATTCATTAAGTTTCTTTTTTAATTTTAAAGTCAGGTTTCCCTTTAATGTTTTATGTTTCCCTATCCCCAAGGATCCTCTGCATTTCAGCCTCATACTGGTCCTTTGCCTGCTGGTCTAATCACTATTCCCTTTTTCCTCTCTAATTCTTTAATGGCAAGCATTTTATCTTTATTCCTCTTATTTTTAGACATTTCAAATGCTTAATATCATCCTATACCATATTTTTAAATACCTCCACACCTCACGAAATACATTGAGGCTGCGTGCTCTGTTCTGCTGACATCATTTTCGGTATGGGTGGTTCCAGTTTTCGCTAGGGTGGAAGGCACGCTGAGATGTGGAGAGACTGTATCTCTGTTCCATCCAAAGATCGCTGTATATGCTGGTGCTAGCACACGAGCACCTTAATATGTGAGTGAGCACTTTTATGTCCTTACTGGTGTTTGATTTACAGTCAAGCATATAGCTCTATGTGATGTTTTTTGTTTACATTGAATCATGAGTCTATGAAGTATCCCCTTTTTATCTGGTCTGCAATTTTCTCACATGAGTGAAGGTGAAACACGGCTTGGTCAACTAAGAGTACATGTCACTATTTGGTGTTTTGGTGTGTTTTATGTGTGATCATATGTTATGCATTATATTCACAGGTGAAAAAACATATGAGAGTTAGCACCAACCTTTTATATGTTTAAGATGCCCATTTAAATAAAGTGTCCTAGTGCTCTACCTCAATACATAGACTTTATCTGTGCATTTGTAAAGAAAAAATCATGTACAGTGCATCCGGAAAGTATTCACAGCACTTCACTTTTTCTACATCTTATGTTACAGCCTTATTCCAAAATAGATAAAATTCATTATTTTCCTCAAAATTTGTTTGTTTGAATTTGTTGCAAATTTATTAAAAATAGAAAAGGAAAAAAAAATCACAGCCTTTGTCATGATACTCAAAATTGAGCTCAGGTGCATCCTGTTTCCACTGATCATCCTTGAGATGTTACTACAACTTGATTCACTGTGGTAAATTCAGCTGATTGGACATGATTTGGAAAGGCACATGCCTGTCTATATAAGGTCAGGACAGTTAACAGTGCATGTCAGAGCACAAATAAAGCCAAGCCTGAAGTCCAAGGAATTGTCTGTAAACCTCTGAGACAGGGTTGTATCAAGACACAGATTTAGGAAAGGGTACAGAAAAATGTCTGCAGCATTGAAGGTCGCAATGAGCACAATGGCCTCCATCATCTGTAAATGGAAGAAGTTTGGAACCACCAGGACTCTTCATAGACTGGGCCATCCTGCCAAACTGAGCGATCGGGGGGGAGAAGGGCCTTAGTCAGAGAGGTGACGAAGCACCCAATGTTCACTCTGACAGAGCTCCAGCATTTCTCTGTGGAGAGAGGAGTACCTTCCAGAAGAACAACCATCTCTACAGCACTCCACCAATCAGGCCTCTATGGTAGAGTGGCCAGATGGAAGCCACACCTCAGTAAAAGGCACATGACAGCCCGCCTGGAGTTTGCCAAAAGGCACCTGAAGGACTCTCAGACCATGAGAAACAAAATTCTCTGGTCTGATGAAACAAAGATTGAACTCTTTGGTCTGAATGGAAAAGGTCATGCTTGGAGAAAACCAGGCACCGCTCATCACCTGGCCAATACCATCCCTACAGTGAAGCATATCGGTGGCAGCATCATGCTGCAGGGATGTTTTTCAGCAGCTGGAACTGGAAGACTAGTCAGGATTGAGGGAAAAATGAATGCAGCAATGTACAGAGACATCCTTGATGAAAACCTGCTCCAGAGTACTCTGGACCTCAGACTGGGATGAACGTTCATCTTCCAATAGAACAATGACCCTAAGCACACAGCCAAGATAACAAAGGAGTGGCTGTAGGACAATGCTCTGAATTTCCTTGAGCGGCCCAGCCAGAGCCTAGATTTAAACCTGATTGAACATCTCTGGAGAGATCTGAAAATGGCTGTGCACTGACACTCCATCCAACCAGATGGAGTTTGAGAGGTCCTACAAAGAAGAATGAGAGAAACTGTCCACAAATTGGTGTACCAAGCCTGTAGCATCATACTCAAAAAAGACATGAGGCTGTAATTCATGCCAAAGGTATTTTAAAAAAGTATTGAGCAAAGGCTGTGAATGCTTATGTACACGGGATTTTTTTTTTTTAAATACATTTGCAAATGTTTCAAACAAGCTTCTATCACGTTGTCATTATGGGGTATTGTTGAATTTTGTGGAAAATAATGAATTTAATCAATTTTGTAATAAAGCTATAACATAACAAAATATGGAAAAAGTGAAGCACTGTGAATACTTTATGGATGCACTGTACTTACTCCCCAAGGGGCAGCTTAACAGCAGATTTCCAAAGCATTCACTATTCAACTCATCACTATGCAAATGTTGACTTTCCTTCCAAAATTACTTCTACTGTGTAATGGTGTCACACTCAAGCCATTCCCACTTTAGATATGAGTCTTTATTTACAAAAGAGATGAACCATACCAGAAAATATGCCGCCCATTAGATATGAGGAAAATGAGACGGTGAATCTCCCTAATTAGGATATAGACAGCAATAAAAAAAAATACTTACACACTCTATCCAATTTTTTTAAAAAGGTTTTGGCTTTAGATATACTTTAAAGTTACACTAAGAACACCATCATCAGAGGGCAGGGGAATAGAGATCACTGGGGAAGGGGCACTGCAGTACTGTATCTGTAGTCACCCCACCTGAAACTGGTGGCAGCGAGGGACCTGGAGAGGGAACATATCTGGCTTCACAAGGTAAGTAGAAAAAAAATCCATATTAGCACAAGTTAGAGAGTGCTGAAGGTAAAAAAAATTGTTTTATCATGGATTTTAAAGAAAAAAAAAAAAAGAAACACGCAGACATGCAAACATATCTATATCTACTACAGGTTTTGTTTGTATTTAATAAGTACAAACAACCATGCATAGGTACATATATATCCTATTCTCCCAGCCAGTGTTTGTAAGGCAGATCTGTCAGACTACAAAATCATAATACTGTTTCCATAATTCAATTTTAAATAATTTCAAAGAGCTAACATATGAGATCAGAGAATAGGAAAATTAAAGCCATGGTATTATACAAATGTCAAGTATTATTTGTAAAAAAATAAGATCATTTTCATATAAATTCATTTTGTATTTAAAAGAAAAAAGTCAGAATGTAGGGCTGCAAGTAATCTTCAAATCCCTTAAGATGCACCATCGTATGGATTTTTAATAATCCTTTTCATTTCTCAAATGCATGGTTTAGCAAAAACAATAAAATCACATTCTAGAACTGGGCTATATTTAGTGAATAAATAACAATATGTACCAGTCTACTTTGTGTTCAATGAACCATGACAGGTAGAGGTAAAAACTGAATTTTCTGAAAACACTGACATATTTATTCATCAGTCACCAATGATTGCTACTAACTTACAATATTGCATTGCTGCTTGAGTTCTTACTGCTATGAGTGTAACAGATCACCTGCAAGATCCTGCATGATTACACTGTGCAGCTCATAAAAAATATTGGAAAAATACTTTCAGCTTTCATTTGAAGTCAGCCCCTGTAGCTGACAGTGAATGTGCTTCTTCAGAAGCTAATTAGTAATAACATGAACCCGCAAAGAAAATAGTTTTTGACAGTGTGTGTATCATAAAAAAGCAATGCTGAGCAGAGAAAAGGAAAACAAAACAATTATAGGCCCCAGGGGAAGGCCACGGGTGTACAAATTGACCCCATTATGTAGCACTAGTTCTTTTGATGTCTGGTGAATACATACCCAAGAGACAGAAAAAAAATGAAATGAATGTGATACAATATAGCAACTAACATCTGGATTAGACAACAGTTTATACTTTGTGTTAACTGCGCACATAAACTTATTTAACTATCTTGCTGCCAGAGCTGTTTTTCTATTTTCAGCATACATGTTAAAATGCACATTTTAAGCATGAATATTAGTTAAAACTCTCAAAACATTATACATTTTCTGAAAGAAGAGATCCTGTAGAATGAAATGGTGGTAAATGCTATTTGTTAGTGCGTATAAATCCAATATATCACTCAATTTTGTGGTAAAATATGAGGCTGCGTCAAGTAAACAGATACCACACATATACTTTAAAATCTATGTCCAGGGACCGGATTTCCATCTCTGGAGCCTATAGGCAGAACATTCTGAAGCACTGACTTTTTTTCTTAATAAAATATTTTTACTCAGAACAAAAATAAAATAAGTATTATAAGTATTAAAAAATGAAATATGAGAACTATCAAGAAATGTGCAAATTTGTGAAAATTCTAAATATGTAAATGAGACTGTATAACAGAATTATAACATAACTAAATAAATAAATGCAGTTCAAGAAACTAAAAAAATGTCATATAAAACATCCACAAAAATATGATGTAAACTTACAAAGTAAATGGATCACTCTAAGCAACATAACCACTACAAAGTGCTTCCTTTAAAATACAATGGGTTAGATTGCAATGGGTTAGTTCATCTAAGAGAACATTAAACATATTTATGCAAAAAATCTCTTTGCCTGTTTCAATTATGTAGCTTTCTTTTCATCAAATCTGGTATTTTTTTCTTCTATCTAATGTCATGTTCAAATTCATCAAGATCACTCATCGACTTAGTAAGGTTTTCATAGTGTTCAAAATAGTCTCGCAGGTTTGCTTTTAATTCTGTCACAGAATTGTACAATTGAACAACTATTCACAGCTTTAAAACTTTTTAGAATAATTTCCCATACATTTGCTATTATGGCAGACTCCAATCAATTTATCATATTGAAAAGATTTCTTACCTCATTCCTTGTTTTTGTTTTCTCATTAGTATCTTTTGAGATTTTTAGAGGAGCTTTTAAAAATTCATCCATCCTTCTCTAAGAGACTGACATGTCTTGCTGGCCAGCATGTTTGAGATAGACTTTTAAAAACAGATGTTGCAGGCCTCAAGCTGGACATCAAAACACTTCGGTGATGGGTGGACGCTGTAAAAAAAAATTATACAGCAGCTGCAAAGTTGAAAAATATGAAGATGTTTTGTGATAGCACTCTTCAAGTAACCAATGTCACAAGATTGTGGGAATGAGCTGCATATGGCATGTATTGGGCTAATGGATTAATATTCTTAATCCGAGTTTGAACACCTGAGTATGTGCCATAGATATTACTTGTATTGTCATAAGAATGACCACGACAGCAAGACTGAGGCGACCTTACTGGATCGTATCCCCCACCACTCTCGAATTTGGACTCCCTGGGTGGATAACTTCCTCCCCCCAGACTTTGACATGAACCTCCTGGTACCCTAAATCCCGGTCACCCTAAACCTAAGTGTTTGATGGTCCCCGGGGACCCTGTGCGGTCCTACCGACACTGACTCTGTTTCTCCCTCTCTACCCCCCTTTCTCTTGCCTGTTCCTTTCTCCCATCTTCCTTCCCTTTCTTTACCCCCTCTTAGCTTGTGGCTACATTTTGTCTACCTGTACTCTTTGTACCATGAACAAGGTTAGTCAGATGGCAATCCCGTTTGCCTTGCATTCTTCTCTGTCCCTCTCATGCTGGTTATACATTTTTGGGTTGCTGATGGTGGGGGGGGGGGGGTTCTTTTTTTTTTTTTTTTTTCTCTCCCCTTCCTAACTGGCTGTTCTTTCTCTTGAATGCACCAGTGTGTTTCCTTGTTCCAATGTAAAGTACGCTAGTAATGTGCTTGACGTTTTCTGTACACAGTACTGTGAATACCATGCTCTTTCTTTTTGTACTCAACGTTATGTGCCGTGCTTGCGGTCATGGATACTTTTGTTTGTGTTCTCTACTTTTGTAATATTCACAATAAAAAAATTTGCAACCAAAAAGAATGACCACGACAACCCCTTAAAAACACTCGATGGCTGTAGCATCAGGCATAATGTACTACAAGATAAATGTCAGTTGGTCCACATGGGAGATATCAGGCACGGAATCAATGCTAATTCCAAAGTACTTAGTTGTTATTTCCTCATAAACAGTTTTAGAGAGGTAAGATGTATGACCACTCCAACCCTTTCCATATTCTATCAAATATTGCAATAAAAATGGGGCAAACTGTGCAAGTAGTTCTAATACACCAAGGTGTTTGCCATTATTTCAAATATTTAAGTGTTCATCAGTGCCACAAAATGGTAATCTGCGTAGGGCAAGAGTCTTCACTGTGACACACACACATTTTAAAACATTTCTCCACTAGTGCCTTTCCTCTTCCATCTGCTCAACCTAGTCTACCATTGGCACATCTTCTAACTTTCATAGCAACAACAGATGATCTATGGTGCTGTGAAAACTTCTGACTTTGAATTCTACCAGTAGCATTTTTCCCAGTCATTGAACTTGTAAATACATTCAGTTGGTTACCAAAAAGTAAACATTGCATGCAATAGATAGAACCATTACCTGTTGAATAAACCAGCCAATATCTATTTTTGAATTCTCAATTTTTCAAGTTCCTTTTAAAAAGGTAATCTGTACATTATCTAATAATATTACCTCCATATATCCTTTTTGATTTACTAACGTTTACAATAATATTTTGCTGTATTCCATCATGCAGTGCAATACGATCTCTAGTTTGTTTGTTAATGATCCACATGGATGGACTATCAGAAATTGGTGCTGTGTCACATTTTCACTGCAACCAACTGGTCCAGAACTAGATTCTGCTCCACCAGATTCTGACACAGAAGATGTTGTAGGTGTTTTCATGCATTTCAGCATCTCCAATGGCATAACTGCTAGTTAACAACAGCCACAGTGTCATTACTGCATTCACCTTCTTCTGCAATCAAAGTTACATCAGAAGATTTTGAAGTGCTTGGACCACCAGAATAAGACTGAATTTTTCCAACTTTTGCTAAGAGTTGATCTGACTTTTTGTTTTTCTTCTCTCAGTTTTTAAACTGATACTGTAAATTCTCTTTTTATTTATTTTTTTTGTTCACTCATGCTGGCTGGCACATGCACTCTGCCTAAAGCAATAACATACATAAAGCAAAAGTTGCAGAGTATCTGAAACTGAAGATATTTGCACCTATTTTTGGAACCCTAGAACATTGATGGCACTACTATTGCATTTGGACCACCAAAACGATTTACAATTCAGTATAGTAGACTTTAAATAAATTAATTATTCTTTTTATTTTTTTAGTGGTCCAGAAGTTAAATAAAAGCAAAATCTATAAACATACCAAATACCCAGTACTCTGAAAACAACTGATTGTACTAAGCCTCACAGCAGGTATTATTACAGGGAAAAGAAGAGCAAAGCCATCTTGGACAAAAGCAATAAACTACATTGGCAACTTTAACAGAGACCATCCTTCATAGTTTGCAACTCTACAAATCTCAGTATGCTTAGCCAGCCAAAAACACTACATATACCACTGGTATAGAAAATTATCTGTATTCACCCTGTGTATATCACACAGCTGGCAGTTATTGGTATGCGTCCCAGTACTCTCTGTATATAAGCTGTTGAGTCTCAGAAAGATTCAAGTAAATTGTGAAACAGTTCTTAAATGATTTCACTACTTATTGTGGGAGGGGCCAGGTCATTTACATACAGTATTGGTGGGTGGTCGCATCGCGTGTGACATCATTGCGCACTACCAGGAAACTAACAGCCAGCTACAGGTGAACACATGGCCGAGTATCTGCAAATATCTAAGTGACCAGAAGGGGATCCTATACCCCATATGTATCCAGTGAGCCACCTGCATGCACCGATACAGTACACCTCTAAATGTGAGTGAGATTACTTATTTTAATAAAGATCATGTTTTTATACATTTAAACACTATGTTCATTTTTTCCTATGCATATGACAATATGTGAATGAGGCGTACCATCCCAGGAACAAGAGTCCAAGGGCCATCAGGGAATGTGCAAACCACTGGATCTATATCCCTAAGGGGAAGGCGAGTTCTGACCCCTAACAGGGTCTCCCTTGGGAGGTGAGCGCATATTGACTAGTGAAGGGCACTTTGTTTTTTTATCAGAATAGCACACTAATCTCACAGAAGTTTTCTATTGGATAAATGATCACTTTCACGGCATGTATGGACATATGCACCAATCTATTGGACTGGATGTTATGATTTTCACTATGTAAAATGTATTTATACAATTTACACTGTACACAAGTTGGTATGATTATTTCAGTTTGAAAGTCTGCTTTGAGTATGAACTTATGTTTCACTATTTTGAGCTTGTCACTATAAAAGGATTTATAAAGACACATTTATACTTTTACCTAATGCCGTGTACACACGGCCAACTTTCCTACATTGGTTACATTTTCTCATACATATAGCATAGTGTTAAAAAAGGTATTTCAAATGCAGCTCAACATTTTTAGATGTGCTATTCTGTAACCTCCAGCACTGTGATATCCTACTAGTCCTGTTGTATATGAGGGGGCTGGGCAGATGTTTTTGTTATAATTAACCAAATCTGTACTGTGCAGGCAGATCTTCATTATCAGTTGTAACTAGACTTGAAGATTGTCTTTCCTAACAAATGGTTAAAGGTTTAGAAGCTTGGCTTCTTGCATTATATGTGAACAACTTTTGTAATAATAGTTGAGAAAACCCCACTATACGAGATAATTTTGTCCCTAGGACAGACTCATTCTCACATTGTTTAAAAAGCATTGCAGTAATTTTTTTACATGTGCTTAGTGAATGGGAACACGTATAGTGGGGTTTTCTCAACTATTACTACAAAAGTTGAAATTTGCTTTAAGCTGCTGCTTTCTCTATGATTTATATGGGCAGAAAAGTACTTCTGACATGGTCAAAAGCGATCATTCAACCCAATTCCAATAAATCCAGAGCAGGTCCTTGACCCTTGTCATTGTGTAAAGCCCTTCTCTGCAGGATTCAGGATCCACTTATCGCCAGAGAAACAAGAGGGCAGATATGATATCTGGCACCACCTGACCAGACTGAGGACAACTGTAAAAAAGGTATGCATACAGTTTGGTTTCTTTTAGAAAGGGCTGAGCTGCTCCAATGGGTAGAGGGGACAAAAGGGACAAACAAACTCGGAATTGGGCTTTAGCCTTCAAATTTGTCACTACAGCATTACCTGAACCATCAAAGTTGAATGTATCCATTTTGTGACCATAGTGAATAAATAAAATATATACAAATTCCCTACATTCCAGGTAACAAGTGCTTTTGATTCAGTTATCCCATCCTGCTGGTACGTTAAGATTTTTTTTCTTCCACATGTTCACTCTAATTAATAAATTTGGGGTGCTGGTGAAGTACCCTGTCAATATTTTAGCAGTAAAATATCTCTATTCCTCTAAAACAGGGGTCTCAAACTGACGGCCCTCCAGCTATTGCGAAACTACAAGTCCCATGAGGCTTTGCAAGGCTGACAGTTACAAGCATGACTCCCTCAGGCAGAGGCATGATGGGACTTGTAGTTTCGCAACAGCTGGAGGGCCACCAGTTTGAGACACCTGCTCTAAAAAGAAGAAGCTGCAGGTCGCTATAAGCTAAATTTTTATATACAGGCATACACCAATTTTAAGTACACAATGGGGTTTATTTACTAAAGCTGGAAAGTGCAAAATCAGGCTCACGTCTGCATAGAAACCAATGAGTTTCCAGGTTTTATTACCAAAGCTTAATTAAACAAGCTGGGGTTAGAAGCTCATTGGTTTCCATGTAGAAGTGAGCCTGATTTAGCAATTTCCAGCTTTAGTAAATAAACCCCTTTGTGTACTTAAAAGTGGGGCAGGCTGCTCCTTTTGGGCTCCGTGTGAAGAACAAAACATGAAAGTAAGAAGATAATCTTTGAGTGAGTTGAGATATGTGTAGTCATTATCCCAATCATGACCCAAGGTTTTTGACATAGAGATGCCCAGACCAAATTTAACATGTCAGTATGTTTTGGCCAATGTAATGATGACTGTATTAACCACCTTGCGCCCGCCCTATAGCCGAATGACGGCCGTAGAGCAGGCGCGTTCGTCCGGGAGGCCGTCCCTGGATGTCCTAAAGTTTACTTCCGCAATGCGCCCCGCCGCGGGCGCGCATCGCGGAAGTTCTGTGTTCGCCGTGTCCCCCGGGGACAGGCAAACACAGATCGCTGTAAACGGCCAATCACAGCGGCCGTTTACAGCGTGATCGGCGTGTCCAATGGGAAATTATCTCATATGTAAACATATGAGATCATCTCTCAGCGTCGCTCTCCCTCCTCACACAGACAGAGTGTGAGAGGGGAGAGATGAACGGCTACAGTGGCAGCCGTTCTGCCTTGAGTTGATAAAAAAAAAAAAGTAAAAAAAAAAAAAGTGCCATCCTCCCCCAGCAGTGCCATCCTCCCCCAGCAGTGCCATCAGCCCCAGTGCCATCCGCCCCAGTGCCATCCACCCCAGTGCTACCTGCCCCCAGTGCTACCTGCCCCCAGTGCCATCCACCCCAGTGCTACCTGCCCCCAGTGCTACCTGCCCCCAGTGCCACCTGCCCCCAGTGCCACCTGTTGTCAGTGCCATTTGTCCCCAGTGCCATCTGTCATCAGTGCCACGTATAAGTGCCATCTGTCATCAGTGCCACGTGTAATCAGTGCCACATAGTGCAATCTGTCATCAGTGCCACGTATTAGTGCCATCTGTCATCAGTGCCACGTATCAGTGCCATTTGTCATCAGTGCCACCTGTCAGTGTCACGTGCCATCTGTTGTCAGTGTCACGTGTCATCAATGCCACTTATCAGTGCCATCTGTCATCAGTGTCACGCGTCATCGGTGCCATGTATTAGTGCCATCTGTCATCGGTGGCACGTATTAGTGCCACGTATTAGTGCCATCTGTCATCAGTGCCACGTATTAGTGCCACGTGTCTTCAGTGCCATGTATTAGTGCCACGTGTCATCAGTGCCACGTATAAGTGCCACGTGTCATCAGTGCCACATATTAGTGCCATCTGTCATCAGTGCCACATCTGTCATCAGTGCCATGTGTCATCAGTGCCACGTATAAGTGTCATCATTGCCACGTATCAGTGCCATCTGTCATCAGTGTCACGTCTCATTGTCCTGGTGCTTCAAAAGTGTAATAAATAGTCAACAAGTTAGATGTGTAATTTATGTTCCTAGAACACATGATGGCGCTACCTGCATGTTGGGCCTCTCTATGTGGCCAGGCTGTGAAAAAGTCCCACACATGTGGTATTGTAATACTCAGGAGGAGTAGCAGAATTTCTTGGGGGGTGTCATTTGTGGTATACACATGCCATGTGAGAGAAATAACCTATTACAATGACAATTTTGTAGAGAAAAAAAAATGAAAAATCTTAATTTTGCAAAGAATTGTGGGAAAAAAATGACAACATCAAAAATCTCACCATGCCTCTTACTAAATACCTTGGAATGTCTACTTTCCAAAAAGGGGTCATTTGGGGGGTATTTGTACTTTCCTGACTTGTTCGGGTCACAAGAAACGAGATAGGCCACCAGTACATCAGATGTGATCAATTTTGTGCGATTCGCACCACAGCTTGTAGACTCTCTAACTTTCACAAAGACCAAATAATATCCACTAATTTGGGTTATTTTTACCAAAGATATGTAGCAGTATAAATTGTGGCCAAAATTTATGAAGAAAAATTAATAATTTGCATAATTCTGTCACAGAAACAAAGAAATATGCGTTTTTTTCAAAAAAATTTCATTTATAGTGCAAAAAATAAAAACCCCAGAGGTGATCAAATACCCCCAAAAGAAAGCTCTATTTGTGGAAAAAAAAGGACAAAAAATTCATTTGGGTACAGTGTTGCATGACTGAGTAATTGTCATTCAAAGTGTGAGAGCACCGAAAGCTGAAAATTGGTCTGGGCATGAAGGGTGTTTAAGTGCCCAGTAAGCAAGTGGTTAATATTTTGCTGACCTAAATAGTTTGTAAACTGACTTAGCCCTACAGGGAGGTAGTTAGTGTACAGAGAAATAATTACACTGTGAGCTATTGCCGGAAGAGGTTTGTGTACAACATCACATGACTGGAATTCATGCCAATTGGTTTCCAATCATAAGTTGAGATTGCAGGTTGTCATGAAACACTGTTTATATACAATACCCCAGATGCCAAGAAAAATAGTTTGACAGGGGTTTCAATATATTTGCCCTAACCCTGCTACTGAAATGCCTCTGATAGCCTTTGTTAGAATTCAACTTTCTGTTGGTAAACCCTCAATCGTAGGTGTACAATAAATGAAGGCCTTGATTCTATCAAGCCCCTTCCCAGAGCCTACAAACAAAAATAGTACCTCAGCATCTAATAATGGTGCTCTCATTGTTTTAGTTAGTGAAAAAATACCCTCTTTTTAGAATGTACCCAGGACTAGTGGGCTTCCTAAGGACACATGGAGGGAATTTGGACGAAAATAAAGGTAACTGAAGGCACTATTTGGTTTCAATATATAAGCTACAGGTTTTGATTTTTAAAAAAAGATGCAAACTAGGTACATGTTAAAGCAATAGGAAAGGTTTCTTTTTTAGGTCTCATTATTTTTGTTTTGAAATCTATCAGATCCAGCTATGAAAATGTTGAAAACATATTTGACTGGGAAGTCAAAGCACTTTATGTCATTCACACTAATTAAGATGTGGTTGTCTCTATAGTGACAAGTTAAAGACAGTAAAGAAAGAAATAAACTGCTAAAGCCATATGCAATAATTTGATCAGTTTTAAAACACTCCAATCTTCTGGTGCCATATATAGGTCAGGATTCCAGTACAGAAATTATAATTTTGCCGTGTGAACATCTTACTTAGTTTGTTCATTTCTGTTAATAAAAGATATGCTTTAACTGTGCTATGATTATGGTTTTCTGTCGTTCTTCAATCTTAAATTAGATTTACAAATGGTACTATAGGGACAACTAAATTATAATGTGTATTTTAATATGTACATATTTTGTTAACAACTGAGCTGGAAGCTACCATGTTTTTCCTGATGGCTCCATGTCAGCACAGCTGGGGTATAGGCTCTGCCCCCCATGCCTCCAGGACTTAACTCATATAAATTTGAGCCCACCTACAGCCTCTGTGTGCTCCTTTACCTGGCTGGTCTAAATGGCTGGCCGTCCGTCCATGTGTGGATTAGACTGGACGCAGTCCCTGTTGTCTCGGCTAATTGACCCATAATCCAGGGAGCCTCGCTGCTGGTCCTCGGGATGGCTTTTGTCAGGGCTAACAGCCTTGTCTGAGGTCCGCTGGGTCCATGTAAAATCGGCAGCGGTGTTGGCAGAGTCTCCCCTATGCACGCGCACCTGCGCTGCACTGGTGTTTATGGTCAGATGACGGACGACGGATGAGCTAAATTTGAAAAATGCTTTTTATCCAAATGAATGCAGCCTCTATGCACAGCCTTAGCTCCTCCACAGGGAATACTCTGCATAACAGGTAGACAAAGTAATACTTTGTCTGTTCACACATGGCAATAAACTGTTGGTGGATTCTCATGTTTGTTTTACTGTTGTGCCATTATGCCATCCCCCTCAAAAGACCAGCAATTCCAGAGAAGGTAGAGGAGTCGCCTGTGGATGACTACTGGAGCCAGTTATGGCCTGTTGAGATATGGGATATCCTTTTATATTTCTATGTGCTCTCCGGTTTTTCACCTTTTTTTTTAATGGAAAGAAGGATGTTTATGATGTCTAAAATTCCCTTTGTTTGTGTACATTGCAGAATATTATTGTAATTCTGTTGAAAATTCCTACCTTTTTTTGTCACTGTTCTGAACAAACTTTTTTATTATGTCTTGATTCCTGGCAGGCCAAGGTAATAGAAAACTATTTTAATGCATTTAATTATTTTTATGGGTTGGTTGTTAAATGGCATGCAAAACCTTGTGGAAAGGTTATTTATTGGTAATTACCAGTCTTAAAGCAAACAGCCCTCTTCAATAAAGAAGATGTGGATGAACATGGCTGTATGAGTCTTGCTTTTATATGATGATATGTTCTGGCAATGACCAGTCTAATAGCCTTCCTAGGCAAATAAGCCTATTCAGACTCTCCAAAGGGGAAGATGTGGGGAACATGACTATGTGAATTTTGTTTTGATTAAGCAACCAGAGATGAAGATGATGATACCTAGCAGTTGTCTTAGTTATTAAACAAGTGGCCAATACACTCAATTAAGTTATTCCCATTTTCCCTGTGAGGGCGTTGAATTCTCTGGTAAGGAGCAGTCTCACAGCTTTCCCAAGCAAAACATCCCTTTCAGATTTTAAGAGGAATACAAGGATGGGCATAGCAGTATGTATCCCACTGGCTCAAACAGCTAGGTATAAGGATGACACCTAATAGGATGTCACATTCAATAAACACATTGTCAATACACTCTAAAGGAGTGTTTTCTGCTCACCCTTTGAAAAGGTTACCTGCTCTGGCAATGAGAAGCTGTCAACCATATCATGTGAAACAGACCATTTTCCAAATTTCCAGATGGACATGACATGACAGGACATGATAACACAGGAAGTCAGTAAAGGGTTCCATATCAGGATGCTTTCTGTTATTTTGAGATTGTGCCTCCCACAAAATCCATTATCCAAAATATTCATATTCATGGCTTAATGACAGTTGAGTTTGGCAGAGGCATCCTGGCTTCTGTTTTTTTAGTCAGAATTGAGGAGTGTGTAGCATTAGCATTATCCCTCCCCTGTTTTGGCTAGTTAGTTCCCAGCTGTGCTGACATGGAGCCGTCAGAAAAACAGAAAATTGAATTCAAATACTTACTGTAATTTTCCTTTCCTGACGAGCAGATGTACGTTCTCACTTCTAGTTTCACTTTGTCTCTGTAGCTCAGCTTACCCTACCAGCAGTGAATTGGTAGCCAGCCTCTAAGAGCTCATTTACACTGCCTGCACGCTGTTTATTTTTTTCTCTTTTTTTTATTTTATTTGAAGTGCACAAAGTAACTTCATTTTTGTCTCCTGACAGCAGCGCAGTGTATTGTCTGCTGTGTGGTGCCTAAATATGCTGCACCACACCTCCTGGCTATGTTGTTAGTGTGAATGAGGCACATAGAAAACAACCGTTTTTTATGTGCACTTGCAGTCACTGACATTTATCCAGTGTGTTAAGACCCAACTTGAATTAGTTCACTGCTTGTAACCTTTGATTATGAACTGCTTCACAGTAGCTGTAACTTTGAAGGTCTGCAAGAGCCTATTATGAACAATATGTAAATATGTGACTGTCTATAGCCTGGCCACAGTTCTACTTTAACCCTTGTGATGGCCAGAGTAATTATTTCATGTATGTTATAAACCAAATATCGATCAGCGCACTAAAATAAAAAGTGTAAAGAAATGTGAATAAAAATTTAAAAATGTAAATATATAAGTAGCCGCTATCACTAAAAAGTGCTTTCACTCCACTTGGGGGCAATAATCAAATTAACAATAACTTTGCTATAATAAACCAATATATATTGGTTTATTTTAGCATGCTTAATAGCGCAGCACATGCATGTTATAATGCACATTGTTGGCCTAAAGATTGTTTAAAACCCCCCAAAATGATATATTTTCCTGAGCAGAGGATCCGTAAAATAAAGATATTGTACTTGCAAATTGTTATGCCTCACACAATGTACATATCTGTATTCAGGATATATTTTTTCAGTAAAACTAAAAAAATACTACCATTATTTTTTTTTAAATGTAGAAGATGAGGCTGTGTTGAGTAACTAGACACACAATATATTAAGCCTCACAACTGTCCATAGGCACATTTTTATTAACCTTTACAGCTCAAGTTTATAATAAATGATGGTTCAAGAACATTGCTGCCCTTTTGCTGTAAACCAGCAACCAGAATAAAAAATAAAACATAAAAAATGTAATGGCTGTCTTTGCAGGCATGAGCTTGTTCACATCCCTTCAATACCATGATGACATGTAGGACACGTCTTTGGCAGCAAAAGAGTTCTAGTTCACTTTTATGACAATTATCAAGGTATAACAGTGAAATTATCAACACTGTAAACAGTATTATTATTATTATTATTGATTGTACACTGTTATAGCTGCATAGACTCGGAATAAATATCCACAGTACCTAACGAGAAATAAAGAAACATTTTGCATGTCACTATAGTTGTCTGCTACACAGTTATCCTATTTGTCTAAAGAGTGCTCCTATAGAAAAAGCAGTCTACTATTTCCACTGTTCCTCAAGGACGCAAGAAAAATGTGAACATTTTCCTCAGAACAGAATTTTGAAATGTTAAGAGCCTATTGGAGCATAATGGAAAGAGATATTTAATAATATTTACTGCTATGCCCTTAAATACCCCAATTCTTGAGCAATGTAGCCTTCAGCTATAAAGAGCTGTGGAACCAACTAAATATATTACAGAAATTTTATTTTTTTTATTTCTATTTGCTACAGACAGTATTCATTTAATCAAATGTCTGCAGTTATTTTGGAATCACAATTCTAAATATTGGACATAGCAGCTCTGTTTTGGAACCATCTTTTATTTGTATCGGGAATGGTTATAGTAAAATAAATTACATTTCATCAAACCCATCAATAGTAACAATACTCCCAGCTAATTATACTTTAGAAAAATCACAAGCTGGAAAATTCACGAGTAATTTACATTCTACACTAAGACAAATTTTATGAAACATGGAAAAGTTGTCTATTCATGTTTTCTAAGAAGAATGAAAAAAAGAAATCTTGGCTCACCGTATAATCATAGAGGAATGCAATAAGATAAATATTTTGTGGAGGAAAAAAAGCAATAATGACAAATTTTAAAGCCCTTCTTGAAGTTCTTTTCCTGTGGTGCCCCCAATATTAGTTTTGCCCATTCCACGTTATACAGTACAGAACGTCTCCTGCTTTACCCATATGTTTTACGTACACTAGCATTTTTTTAAGCTCCTAGAAGCTGTTATTAGCATTTTTCTTCTCCTAGAAGCTAAATAGCGTTAAAAAAAATGTTTTTGTAGAGTTCCTTGGAGTGTTTTTCTAGCAGAAACATTCCTAAATTCTGCTAAATGCAGATGTCACAGATGTCAATATACTATATTTATTTATATACGCTCATTTTATTGCTAAAATTACTCAATTAATTGAAAGAAATTCAAGATGTAGCTGGGTGTAGTAAGATGTCTGCTGCCTTCTTCTAACTGCAGGTGTTCTGTCATATTAGCAAACCAGGTAGCAGTGGACACATGCGCAGCTGACGGAACATCACTTCCATTACCTAACTTGGCGGGTCACCGATTCTGACGAAACACTGATGACCAGTGAGCAAATTAAAGAGAGCAGTTACTGGATGACATGAGCCTTATACCATGTGAAAAACAACTTAGTTGCAATTTGTTACAGGGGTTGGTACACTGTGATGCCATTCATTCTGAGAAAGGAATATGATGATATATAATCAATCATTCTGAATAGCACCCTATTGCAGCCCACACAGGCCTTGTAGCAGTAGTAAAGCATGCTAATTTTATTGGGGTTAATTTACTAAGAAAGAGACTGTTCACATTTTGGAAGGGAAGTTTCCCCATAGCTTAGTAAATTAGGTAAAGTTCTGCTGGCTTCCATCCTCCAGGCTCAATCAAAAATGCCCTTTTTAAAAAAAAATTCCATGCACTGATGGGGTATTCTTTGCAAAGTGAAATTTCACCACATCCACTAAACCTGGGGTAAAGTTCCCTTGCAAAGTGGACAGCCTATTTGTTTTAGAAAATCAAACAACAAAATACAGCGCAGCAAAGAAACTTATGATGTGATATGATAAAACATAAAAATCATTTATTAAATAAAAATATAAAAGAACAATAACAAAGACATCTGATCCTCCTGGGATCTTAAAAGCACAAAATCCATCGATCATAACATAGAATCAAAATGTAAACTGACAGATTTTTTTATGATAAATCTCCCCTGAAGTCTGTATTTGTGACTTTAAGGCAACAAAAAAACTGCACTGCCGCCAACCAGCTGGAACGTGGGGGATTAGTGATTGCAAACAATCCTCACCCAGAGAGGGGAAATGACGGTACTTGATGGAAAACAGAACTTGTCAGGTGCAGATAAAAGGAACTATGTTCCTAAAGTCACTCACTGTTAGTAGATGGACTGCAAGACTAGGACACCGTCGCTCTACACCTGTAGGAGGGGGGGTTGCCCTGCTCCTGGATATGTATCCATGTGATGGTTAGAACTCTGGAAGAGAGATGCGGTGCACGCCGGGTAATGTAGTCCGGAGTCGGATACAAGGTGGCATCTGCCTGGCGTAAAGAAAGGCTTAGAGTGCAACGCACAAGCCTAACGTGTATTGCCGCTTGTCCGAGCGGCTGGTCATCACGTAGAAGGCTCCGTAGTGAGGGGAGTTGCCATGCCAACTGGCCTGCTTACATGTTTTGCGTGCATGCGCTTTTTCAAAGCTGGAGCGGCATACGGGAACACAAGGAATAAGAGGCATTGGGTTGTATGAGGGGGCGGGGAAAGACAAGCTGGATCAGGTTAACCCCTTGTGTGTGGCTTAACATAATTAAGCTGAAAATAATTGAGCATGGAAGTGTATCAATATAAAAGCATTAATGAGCAGTTGGCTGAAAAAGAAAGAAAGCAGATAATGGTGAAAGAAGGTTGGTATGAGTGTGTGTATAAAGTGAAAGAAAGTAAAGAAAAAGAAAATAAATTGAAAAGGAAAAGAAAAAAGAGAATAAAATAAAAATAAAAAAATATAAAATAATGAAAAATAGTAAATAAAAAATGATGATAAATTGATAATAAAAATGATATTACATAAAAAATTTATATTAAAAATTAAAGAGGGAAAAAGAAAAAAAAGAGAATAGATGAATAAATGAATCAATAAGGAGCCCCACATGCATATGTAGTGGTTGGGGCTGATTTAAAGAACTGCCCCATGGTAACGACACTCTGACTGTCAAACCTGTCTGCTATTGGGAATACTACGTTGGAATGAAATGTAGATTACAGACAGTGGGTTATGCGTCAATTACTTTTTTGGTTTATGATGTTGGTTTTATAGACTTCTATGGCCCAATTACTTTTTTGGTTTATGTTGTTGGTTTTATTGTGTTAATTAATTAAATATTAATGAATTGTTCTTCATATCAGAAAGTTCGTCAGAAGGATGTCAGGCCATTGGTCCATAATTTGAAGTTGAAGCTCATCTGGATCCACCCAGGTGATAATCCTGAACAAAAAAAAAACAGTCAACGATGGACAAACTGTGAAGAGACAGCAAGAACTGGAGAGTGCAAAATCTGGTGCAGCTTTGCATGGTAGACAACAACTTCTAACTTTAGCTTGTTCAATGAAGCTTTGACAAAAATCCTGGAAGCCGGTTGGTTTCTATACAGAGTTGCACCATATTTTGCACTCTCCAACTGTAGTAAATCAACCCCATTGCTTTTTTACAACTATAACTTTGTATTCCATTACCTGCAACATCTACATTTAAAACATAACAGTGCCATTTGTTCTTACAAGCATAATTTCAACCCAATTAAAATAGTCAGAAATGTGCAACTTAATCATATTTGTTCTCAATTCTGGTGCAGCTAATTGCTATGTTATATATTCACAGTCACAAATTTTAAATTTGTAATTATAGTTTTTAGTGTGTTACATCATTGTACAAAAAGTTACTTTATGTATATATACTTTATATAAGTTACTTTATAAACAAAGATTCTGCCTCAACATTACTCACACAAAGAAGTATACAACACAACTGTTTAAAATGTCATAGCCTTATAGGTACTTAAACACAGCCTAATTGAATCAATAAATATTTGTGATTTTGCTCACTGAAGATTATGCAGTTACTTTGATTTGTGCTGTGCTCAGTAAAAGTACAAATGTAATTCCATACCTCACACAACATTCTTAACATCTATAATATGCATTGTATCCTTACAAAAACTTCAGCATGTAACTTGTGTATTTATTAGAATCTATTTACTGTATAGTTTATGTACTGTGATTCTGAATTTAAAGAATACAAACTAATTCATCTATAAAACTCAATTTTGTGTGCTATCTGAGCTAATGATTGTTGGAAGTATATGGCATCTAATATCTATTTACTCTATAGAATATACATATAGATTATGTCAACAAAGCTTCTTAAAGTGGAAGTAAACTCCCCTATCGTTTTCATCCATGGAAGCTACCATCTTTGCCTCTGTTTAATCTTCAGCTGCCACGGTGATGCACATGTGATCTGTTATGACACCAGCCATTGGGTGGTTTGACAGTATGGTTGAGAGCACAGCCAATGTGCAGTTAGCATTCCCGGCATGCCATTTTTTTAAACTGTTTAAATTGATGGGTTTACTTCCACTTTAAACTGAAGTCACATATACACTGCTGTGCAAAAGTTTTAGGCAAGTGTGAATAAATTCTGTAAATTAATAATGTTTTCAGAGATAGGAGTGTTAATAGTTTATTTTTATCAATTAACAAAATGGAAAGCAAATTAACAGAAGAGAAATCCAAATCAAATGAACATCTTAAAGCGGAAGTAAACCCATCCATAAAACAGTTTCATTTCCAGGGCATGCCAGAAATATAACACTCCCATTGGTTGTGCTCTCAATCAAACTGTTAAACCATCCAATGGCTGGTGTCATGACTGATCACATGTGCAGCATCATGGTAGTTTTATATTAAAAAGAGGCAAAGATGGCAGCTTCCTTGACTGAAAACGATAGGGGGGTTTACTTCCACTTTAAGTGACCACCCTTTGTCTTCAAAACAGCATCAGTTCTTCTAGATACACTTGCACACCATTTTTGAAGGAACTCTACAGGTAGGTTATTCCAAACATCTTGGGGAACTAACCACAGGGCTCCGTGGGGACCAAACCATCACTTCCAGGACTACTTGTTCTTCTTTACACTAAAGATAGTTCTTAATGACATTGGCTGTATGTTTGGGGTCGTTGTCCTGCTGCAGCATACATTTCGGGCCACTCCTCCCCATTGGTATGGCATTGAGGACATCATTAAACCTGACCAAATCTCCAACTCTATTTGCAGAATTGCAGTCCATGCTTCACTGAAGACATACATTATTGCACTGCTCTCCATCCCTTCGGTGAACAAACTGCCTCCTGCTACATCCAAATATTTCAAATCTTAACTCATCAGTCCAGAGCACCTGCTGCCATATTTCTGCACCTTAGTTCCTATGTTTTTGTGCATAGGTCGCTTAGCCTTGTTTCCATGTCAGAGGTATGGCTTTTTGCCTGCAATTCTTCCATGAAGACCACATTTGGCTATACATCTCCATACAGACATCTCCAGACTCTCGGCCTGGATCCCACTGGTTTCTGACAGTTTTGGGCTGTTAGCACTACTGGACATCTTCTGAAGTTGAAAGGAAGTAAGCATGATGTGTCTTTCATCTGCTGCATTGAGATTCCATGGCCAACTACTGTATCAACTGTCCTCCGCATTGCCAGTTTCTTTGTACTTTTTCAAAAGAGCTTGAACAGCACATCTCTAAACCACAGGTTGCTTTGAAATCTTTGCCTGGGAGAGACCTTGCTGATGCAGTATAACTACCTTGTGTCTTGTTGCTGTGCTCAATCTTGCCATGGTTTATGACCTGTGACATGAAAACTCCCTTCCACACCCTCACTTTAGTTGCCATATTTTGCTATTCCTCACCTAGTTTTAAGCTGTTTCTGTTCCAGGTAATTACTGTTTCACCCTACAGTACATATGAAATTGATCATTAGCACCTTCTTGGTATAATTGATTAATCATACACCTGACTCTAATCCTAAAAAATCTCTGACTTGTGCAAATGTACAAAGCATGAAAGTGTTATGTTGTGTATACACGATCAGACTTTCCAGCAGAAAAAGTCCAATAGATTAATTTCATCAGATATTCCGATCGTGTGTGGGCTTCAGCTGACTTTTTTTATCGAAAATTCTGAAAGAACTTAGAAATAGAACATGTTTTAAATCTTTCCGACGGAATCAATTTCTATCGGGAAAATCGTTTGTCTTTATGCTGTTCCGACGGATCAAAAACGACGCAAGGGCAGCTATTGGCTACTGAACTTCCTTTTTCTAGTCCCATCGTATGTGTTGTACGTCACCGCGTTCTAAACGAACGGACTTTGGTGTGATTGCGTGTAGGCAAGTCCGTTTCAGCAGAACTCCATCGGAACACAGACGGAAAAAGCGTCAGAGTTTATTCTGATGGAAAAACTGGTCGTGTGTACGCGGCATAAGAAATTATGCTGGTGTGAAGCCAAAGTAGACAAAAGAGAAAGGTCTAGTGTCACCAGTAACACACCTCCATCCCTGAAATATACAACAAAACAGAACGTCATCCTGGGACTTTGAGTGAGGTGAGTACAGTTTAAGCCAATAAATATAACAGCAATAAATACTGTCTAAGCCCTTGTACACACGGTCGGAGATTCAGACGGAATGTGTCCTATCGGACCATTTTGTCGGATAATCCGACTGTGTGTGGTTTCCATCGGACTGTTTCCGTCGGAGTATCCGACGGACCAAGTTTTCCAACTTAGAAATATAAAAATACATAAAAATTGCAATTTAAAAAAGTCCACTTTTCATGTATAGCAGCGCATGCACACTTTTTTTAGAAAGTGAGTTAATCAAAATTCTGATCAGTGTCCAGAAAAGAAGGTGCTTGTTCTATCCGTTCTTATTGTGATTAAGGTGTAGCTTCCACCATGTAGTTCACCACTTGTGGGACACGAACGATCCCCTTTGGGGATGCACTCACCGAACACTCGAAATCAAAAAGCCTTTAAACTGCCATTCCACAATCTTTCTTTGGCCACTAGATGTCTCCCTTATTGGAATTCGGTTTTCTCATATAAAAGAGCAAAAATGTCCAAACATAGCGTGATATTGTTTAACACTATTTATTATATAAGAAAACCCAACATATACATGCGTACCAAATAAAAAGATGTTCAAGCATTGAAAAAGTGAGTGCATCCCCAAAGGGGATCGTTCGTGTCCCACAAGTGGTGAACTACATGGTGGAAGCTACACCTTAATCACAATAAGAACGGATAGAACAAGCACCTTCTTTTCTGGACACTGATCAGAATTTTGATTAACTCACTTTCTAAAAAAAGTGTGCATGCGCTGCTATACATGAAAAGTGGACTTTTTTAAATTGCAATTTTTATGTATTTTTAGATTTCTGTGTTTTTTTAAAAAGCAGCAGCTTTAAAGTGGGTATTTTACGCAAGTGGAGTACCGCTAAATACCGCATTCATATTTGCATATTGGTTTCCAAGAGCGCGGAGCGGTGTACTATTTGGGCAGGCATTTATAATTTTTAGTACATTCTTCTACAAGTTTTCCAACTTGTCCGTAAAATTTTCTGACAAAATGCTCCGATCGGACATACTCCGATCATGTGTAGCCTACTCCGACAAGTGTCACGCAAGCTCAGATCAAATTCCTAGACCAAAGCTATTGGCTACTAGCCTGAACGTAGTCCCGTCGTAATGAAATAACGTCATCAAGTTATGTACAATCGGATTTTCTGACAACTTTGTCCGACCGAGTGTATGCAACAGTTTCGGACAAAATCCGTCGGACAAAATCCAACGGATTTGGTTGTCAGAATGTCCGACCGTGTGTACAAGGGATAAGAATTTATTCAAAGAAGATCATGCATGCATAAGCATAAATTGAATGTCAAGCCAATAAAAGGTACATATAGTATAGGATAGCAGTACATGTACTACTATCCTATACTATATATGTACCTTTTCATTGCCACTGCCGGCCACGCACGATCGTGGGCATGAGAGCCAGAACAGGGACGTGTGTGTAAACATGCAAATCCCTGTTCTGTGAGGAGAGGAGAGACAGATCGTGTGTTCCTACTAGCTAGGAACAATGATCATCTCCTCTAGTCAGCCTCATCCCCCTACAGTTAGAACGCACATAAGGGGACACAGTTGACCCCTTGATTGCCCCCTAATGTTAATCACTTCCCTGCCAGTGAGATTTACACAGTAATCGGTGCATTTTTACAGCACTGATCGCTATATAAATGTCAATGGTCCCAAAAATGTGTCAAAAGTGTCCGATTTGTTTGCCATAATGTTGTAGCCCTGATAAAAATCCCTGATCACCGCCATTACTAGTAAACAAAAAATAATAATAAAAATGCCATAAATCTTTCCCCTATTTTGTAGACGCTTTAACTTTTGCGCAAACCAATCAATATACCCTTATTGCAATTTGTATTACCAAAAATATGTAGAAGAATACATATCAGCCTAAACTGATGAAAAAATTAGTTTTTTTTAAAAGAAATTGGGGATATTTATTATAGCAAAAAGTACAAAATATTAAGTTTTTTTCAAAATTTTCGCTCTTTTTTTGTTTATAGCTAAAAAAATTAAAATCGCAGAGATGATCAAATACCATCAAAAGAAAGCTCTATTTCTGGGGAAAAAAGGACATCCATTTTTTTGGGGTACAGCATCGCACATAGGGCCATATCGCAAAAAATGGCCTGATCATTGAGCAGCCAAATCTTCCGGGGCTGAAGTGATTAAAGTCCATCCCAAGCCAAATCTTTATTTTTATTTTTACATAGTGCCCATGTCTCTAAAAACATTACCGACGTAGATGGTCCTGGAAATGGCTGCAAGGTAAGTGGGTTCTGCAGCAACTTATCAGTCATAATTTTATGACCACTGACAAGTTAAGTCATAGTTGTAATATGTTCATAGTTTCAGAAGTGTAATGTGTTCTATCATGCTCTTGCATGGTGAGGCCTCGTTCTCCCAAGTTTCTTTAGCAATCTCTAACAACCCATGGGGAAGTTGTACATATAAAATTTGAAAGAAAAAGAACCCTGTTCAAGACTGGGAAGCTTTGTGGATTGTAAACATTAAGTAAGGAACAAACAGTCCCAATCCCTTCTGTCTCAATTTACTAGCTTCTGTTTATTTTTTAACCTTTTCACTGATTTGTCTGTCTGGAGTTGGTACACTCAACTGTGCAAATGCTTAAAATTCAGCAAGGACAGTCCCAAGCCTGGCTGCAAAATGAAGAGGGTAGTCAGTCTGGTCATGGTGAATAGAACTGGGAAACCAGAGAAACCAGCCAAGAAGCCATATGGAAACTCAAACCAACTCATTTGCTTACACTAACGTATGCAGAGCAGCTGAAGCGCCAGCATTAGGGAACCAGAGTGCTGGGGAGTAGTGGACTATCTGGCCACCATAAAGCTGATATTTGTTTCTTTTTTTTGGATTGAGCTGCGTTTTTTCCGCTGCCCGCCAACCACCCTCCATAAGCTGCAATAGGCAGCGGAGGGGATGTTTAAATGTTGCGGCCACGATGCTTCACTTTGCACCCGCAGCACAATTGACCCCGACTTGCAGTCATGCATCATTTGAATGCTACACAATCAAGTCTGAAGAAATGCTCCAAAAGGCCCTGTGTTGCAGCACATTAGTTGGCAAAAATTGGGTTAAAAAGGGGGCGAGGAGGCATCCAATCACTTCTTCACTGCCTTTCAGTGAAAGGAAATAGTAGGTATTCTGGATGACCACCCTTCTTATAGGTACACCAACAAGGCCCTCGGATATCTAGAGACACCGAATGAAACAAGAAGCAGGTTGTACAGTCATAAAATGTCAGCCTTTATTAGGTTCATTACAGCTTATATATGATTCAACATACCAATAGAAAGAGGGGGGGAATGGTTAGTAAATGATATATTGGTATAAAATATATGGTTATACAAGTCAGTGACCCCTAAAATATATGTATCATGAAGTTACAAGAATCAACAGGCCATCTGATTATGTGTCATAACTCATGTATCCGGACAGGAAAGGACAAACCAACCCACAATGATATATATAGAATACAGTGCATGGGCAAGCAATTTTCTAAGCATTCTGGAGTCACAATGGTTTAGGCATATTATTACAATCCCTTCTTTTGTCAATCACAAACCCTGTTGCGCCCAATATGCCCCCAACATTCACCTAGACTACTTTCCCACAAATTTACCATTATTATTATAAATTTGCCATTATCCTTAGCATGTAAAAATAGAGAACAATGAACACATAATCTCAGCTGCATAGCAATTGTCCATGAAATACAAGGGGGGAAGGGGCGTGACAGTCCAAAAAGCAAGTGGGAGGGGCATGACAGACTTTAGGCAAAATAAAAAATAGTCCCAAAGAAAAGCTTAAAAAAAGTTTCTTGTATGGCTTCTGAACATCCAGCAAATTCATAAAATGGAAGGAAAAGGAAATGTCCACATTATAATTCTCAATCTCCTAAACTTTTCCCAAAATGTTTGGTTCGATTCTGTGCTCATCCATATTTTACAGAGATCCTCCACTCTAAAAACCCTGCCTCTCTTTGTAAGGATAGACCTTGATATCCACAGACAGACTGGAAGTGATGCATTAGGCTAGAAGTGGGTCTTCGGGCTAGCATATCTGGTTCTCTCTCTTGTGATGCTCACTGGAATTCGTAGACCTTGGGTTTGTGTCATATGGCTCCCCCTCAAGGTGTAATTTCCAGGAACATTTTCCATCAGGAGTCCATCTTTAGTCATCACATGGTATTTGAACAACAAAGATGAACAACAAAGATTTCCATGTAAAAGCTGTAGTCATCTTTTCATCTGGATAGGGTATAGGTTAGGGTATCAATGGGGTATAGGTTTTGAATGGTTTGGGCATTTCTTCATGTGCATGGGGCTAGAGGTGAACGTAAGTAAAGCATGCAAAAATAAAAATGTTTCTCAGCAACAGTCGTAAATATTTGAATCTATATAATGAACTAAACATTTGTTTTTTTTTCCTTTAAATCCAGTATTACAGCAGGACTTCAACAAAACTTAAACACCTTTTTAGTTCCTTCTATCCCTGGGACCCAAATGGATCCAAGGGTCTCCGAAAAGAACATTTTATGCAAAACACATATTCTGACTCAGAAGTCAGCCTCCCAACTTTGCAAATATATCTGATCATCATCAGCAACAAACAAAACATTGATGGATAAACAAAATTACATCATTAACACTTCACGATTGACACTCTGGGAATTCAAAAGGTAAATATATCCAGAATTGTCACTCTGACTGTTATTGAAACAAAATTTACCCTCAATACTTTATACAATATAAGCAGCAATGTATCTTGGTTCTGCTCGCTTAACCACCTCGCGCCCGCCCTATAGCCGAATGACGGCCGTAGAGCAGGCGCGTTCGTCCGGGTGGCCGTCCCTGGACGTCCTATTGTTTACTTCCGCAATGCGCGCCACCACAGATCGCTGTAAACGGCCAATCACAGCGGCCGTTTACAGCGTGATCGGCGTGTCCAATGGGAGATGATCTCATATGTAAACATATGAGATCATCTCTCAGCGCCGCTCTCCATCCTCACACAGAGTGTGAGAGGGGAGAGATGAACGGCTGCAGCGGCAGCCGTTCTGCTTCGATCTGTGAAAAAAAAAAAAAAAAAGTTAAAAAAAAAGTGCCATCCTCCCCCAGCAGTGCCATCCATCCTCCCCCAGCAGTGCCATCCATCCTCCCCCAGCAGTGCCATCCTGCCCCAGTGCCATCCTGCCCCAGTGCCATCCGCCCCAGTGCCATCCACCCCAGTGCTACCTGCCCCCAGTGCCATCCATCCCAGTGCTACCTGCCCCCAGTGCCATCCACCCCAGTGCTACCTGCCCCCAGTGCCACCTGCCCCCAGTGCCACTTGCCCCCAGTGCCATTTGTCACCAGTGCCATCTGTCATCAGTGCCACGTATAAGTGCCATCTGTCATCAGTGCCACGTGTCATCAGTGCCACATAGTGCCATCTGTCATCAGTGCCACGTATTAGTGCCATCTGTCATCAGTGCCACGTATCAGTGCCATTTGTCATCAGTGCCACCTGTCAGTGTCACGTGCCATCTGTTGTCAGTGTCACGTGTCATCAATGCCACTTATCAGTGCCATCTGTCATCAGTGTCACGCGTCATCGGTGCCATGTATTAGTGCCATCTGTCATCGGTGGCACGTATTAGTGCCACGTATTAGTGCCATCTGTCATCAGTGCCACTTATTAGTGCCACGTGTCTTCAGTGCCACGTATTAGTGCCACGTGTCATCAGTGCCACATATTAGTGCCACCTGTCATCAGTGCCACATATTAGTGCCATCTGTCATCAGTGCCACATATTAGTGCCATCTGTCATCAGTGCCACGTGTCATCAGTGCCACGTATAAGTGTCATCATTGCCACGTATCAGTGCCATCTGTCATCAGTGTCACGTCTCATTGTCCTGGTGCTTCAAAAGTGTAATAAATAGTCAACAAGTTAGATGTGTAATTTATGTTCCTAGAACACATGATGGCGCTACCTGCATGTTGGGCCTCTCTATGTGGCCAGGCTGTGAAAAAGTCCCACACATGTGGTATTGTAATACTCAGGAGGAGTAGCAGAATTTCTTGGGGGTGTCATTTGTGGTATACACATGCCATGTGAGAGAAATAACCTATTACAATGACAATTTTGTGGAGAAAAAAAAAATGAAAAATCTTAATTTTGCAAAGAATTGTGGGAAAAATATGACAACATCAAAAAGCTCACTATGCCTCTTACTAAATACCTTGGAATGTCTACTTTCCAAAAAGGGGTCATTTGGGGGGTATTTGTACTTTCCTGACTTGTTCGGGTCACAAGAAGCGAGATAGGCCACCAGTACATCAGATGTGATCAATTTTGTGCGATTCGCACCACAGCTTGTAGACTCTCTAACTTTCACAAAGACCAAATAATATCCACTAATTTGGGTTATTTTTACCAAAGATATGTAGCAGTATAAATTGTGGCCAAAATTTATGAAGAAAAATTAATAATTTGCATAATTCTGTCACAGAAACAAAGAAATATGCGTTTTTTTTCAAAATTTTCGGTCTTTTTTCATTTATAGCGCAAAAAATAAAAACCCCAGAGGTGATCAAATACCACCAAAGGAAAGCTCTATTTGTGGGAAAAAAAGGACAAAAAATTAATTTGGGTACAGTGTTGCATGACTGAGTAATTGTCATTCAAAGTGTGAGAGCACCGAAAGCTGAAAATTGGTCTGGGCAGAATGGTGTTTAAGTGCCCAGTAAGCAAGTGGTTAATATCAGTAACTGTTCAAACATTTATAGTTTCACCCTTTTTTACTTTTAGGGAAATATATATTATCAGGAACATGGGCCTAACCACAACACAACCACTTTCTCATTCCACATTCATTTGGCCATTCCATTCATTCTCCATTCAGAACTGTTTTCCATATTTTTCCCTCAAACACCTTTTTTCATAAGTTTAAATCCTTATTGCACCCAAAGTATATATTGTCCCTAGTGCATAGGATTATACAACACAGTTACTTCTCTTTTTCTTTACTAACCACAATTCCTCTGGTGTAGCACCTGGAATACATTCATAACTTCCTTACTCTTTCCATAGCATAGATATGTACTTCCCAATTATAATATTCTTAAACTTATATTTGGTTAAAATCAAACATTTTAAAAGCCCCAATCATTGCTAATACAGCTTAACCCTTTCCCGCCGAGCGTACGCAGATGTGCATACTCGGCTTCCGGGGGGTATACCGGGATGATGCCCTCACCTGCAGACATCATGCCGGTACCGTTTTGTTCAGCGGGCGATTGGCTATCCAGGCATAACAACCGATGCGGCTAAAAGCCGCTCGGCTGTTATGCCGGAGGAGCGGGAGGGGACGTCCCCCCCTTCCGCCGCCTCCCGCCGCTGTTACCGGTGCTCCCGCTCGATCGGGAGCACCGATTCGCCATCCGATGCCTCCGGCCACTGGGGAGGAACTGGAACAAAGCCGTAATCAGCTTAGTTCCAGTCTCCTCATAGTAAACACGGAAGCGACGTCATGACGCCACTTCCTGTTTACTCGGCTGCCAATGGCACCGGTTTTAAAAAAATATCCGGTATTCAGAATCGCCGTTTTCGGCGATCTGAATACATTGAAGTCTAAAGGAGGGGTAGGGGGTCTTTTAGACCCCCGATCCCTCCATAAAGAGTACCTGTCACCGCCTATTACTGTCACAAGGGATGTTTACATTCCTTGTGACAGCAATAAAAGTGATCAATTTTTATTTTTTTTATTTTAAACACTTTAGTCATTTTAAAATAAATAAAATAAATAAAAAAATAAAAACATTTTTTTAAAGCGCCCGCTGTCCCCGCGAGCTCGCGAAGCAAAGAAAACGCATACGCATACGTATGTAAACGGTGTTCAAATCACACATGTGAGGTATCGCCGCGATCGTCAGAGCGAGAGCAATAATTCTAGCACTAGACCTCCTCTGTAACGCTAACCTGGTAACTGTAAAAAATGTTTAAAGCGTCGCCTATTGAGATTTTTAGGTACTGTACTTTGTCGTCAATCCACAAGTGCGCGCAATTATAAAGTGTGACATGTTTAGTATCTATTTAATGTAAGGATAGGCAATTACAAGTAAAACAGTCCTTTAAGTCAGACTCTAACTGAAATAATCAAAACACCCCATACATAAATTGAAATGCTACTCTTAAAAATGTGTATCTGATCAGATTCCTTAAAAAAACATTTGGTACTAGCGCATGCATGTATTTTATTACACTCTCCATCTTGGCAGGATCATAAGACACATATCAACTACCTAATAATTAATTTGCATTCAGAAGAAAAAACAACTTATACTCTAAATTGGAATTCTAAGACACAACAAAAATTCACTTACACGTAAAATTAAGCATTTCTCTCTGAGCAGGTGGAAGAGAATTCCCTATACTAACAACAACTTTCCCTTACCTAATAACCAGTAATTTGCCAGTAGTTCGCAAGCTTCTGGTAAATTCCCGTGTTTTTTTTAGCAGCAATGAGAAACAAAATAATTTGTAAAGATTCCTTGATTTTTTTATCCAAAACACAAGTTAAACATCATTGGGTGCAAAATATGTTTAAAATATGAGCTCTGGTGTACAAAGTGTGGAACAGTTTCTGGTAGAGGAAGGTACATACATGATTTACAATTCCTTTTATAAAGTGATTATACTATATTCAAATAGATTCCCATAACATTTAATTCATATGACCATATGATATACACAATACCCCAATGCATTTCAACCTTGGAAAAAATTATTACGGTCTTCTTCAGGGGGGTTCTTTTCACATTTCTGCAAGTATATTGAAAAGGCCAAATTTTAACATTTCATTATATTTTTTTATATGAGTTGCTTTCCCTTTAAGAAAACCTGTAATATTTACCCTTTCCACCGTTTTCTATTATGTATCTATTCGAAGGGCTGGATTATATATATCATCTTTAATTATAAAACAAAGTTAGACATAAACCACATTTAAAATAAAAAATAAAAAATGATACAAACTCCCATACAGATATGTACATGTTCAAAGAATTTCTCAAGTCTGCCCTCTCTCTAATCCTAGTATGTAATGCATATACAATAATTTTAAATAAATTAATAGCTTTTTAATTATTATTTTTAGGTGCCACTGCATTCCCATAAAAGGTGTCCCCTCTACTGTGTGTATATATACTTATGCATATATATATATATATATATATATATATATATATATATATATATATAGCAACAGTTTGCGCACAGCCTTACAAAATAAAAAGGAGACCATTATAGTTGCAATACAATTCACTAGATTTACACATAAGGCTTTTTTTTGTTTTCCAAAAAGTAACCATTATTTTCGGGTCAGATTTGAAAATGGCAGCCTAAAAACAGAGACTTATCTTGTCTTAACGTGTTAAAACAGTGTGTATTGAGGCTCATCAATAACCTGTTAAAAAAGATTTTCTGGCCACTAGTTAAAGGGCCTGTGTCCATTGTATAGTTTTTAATGAATACAAGGTGTTCTGGGATTGGACGAAGTGCAAAAGAAGATTGGTTAACCACTTAAGGACCGCCCACCACATATATACTGTGCCAGGGTGGCCCTATTGCGTCAAACAGCGTACCCGCACGTTGTTCCGTGCACGAGTCACTGTGGGCGTGCGGGTGAGCCGATGCGCAGGTCCGGCGACCGCTAGTACTTTTAAATTACTTTTTTTCCTTTAGAAATGCCATCAAAGGACATCAATTTTGTTTGGGTACAGTGTCACACAATTGAACAATTGTCAGATGGGCTGAACACCCCCTGTTTGTAGCAGAACTCCTGAGCCGGGTAAAAGTTCTGACCTGAACAGCAAACCATATTAAAGTCTATGGGAGCTGAACAGGAAAAAGTGCCAATTTTTAAGGCTTATATGCAAGTAATTGGCCATAAAAGGGGTATGGGGGTCCAGGTACTGCCCTGGGAGACATGTATCAATGCAAAAAATGTTTTTACAAACAATTGTTTTTTTAGGCTGGGTTCACATTATTGTGAATTGGATGTGGCTTCGCATGTCTGGAGTTTGTGACCGGCTCTCTATGGACCCGGTTCACACATCTCTGAAACAGCACCGGTGCAAATTGCACAGTCCTGTGCGTCTTATGGTCTGCTTCAGCTCCAAATTCAGCCAAAAATTCAGACTGAAATGGGACCTGAAATGGTGAACAGGGACGCACTGGACCCCTGCTTTGAGCCCCTCTGTGCTGTAGTGTGAACCCTGCCTTAGTAGCAGTGATTTTAATGATGCTTAAACTGCAACAATAAACATTTAAAATTCCTTTAAATATAGTTCCTGGGGGACTATATTTAAAGTCTGCCTGTAAAGTGGCACATTTGAAGCATGCATAGAACATTTGGGTCTGGTTTGGATTCATAGGGTAACCCCACGCGAAAATGTAGAAAAAAAAAACAGCATGGTATCCCCCAAAATCTATACCAGACCCTTATCCAAGCATGCAGCCTGGCAGGTCAGGAAAGAGGGGGGTCGAGCGAGTGTCCCCGCTCCTGAACCATGCCAGGCCACATGCCTTCAACATGGGGGGGGTGTTTTGGGGACAAGGGTCTCTTCCCCACAACCCTGGGCTGTGGTTGTGGGGGCCTGCGGGCAGGGGGCTTATCGGAATCTGGAAGGGCCCTTTAAGAAGGAAGCCCCCAGATCCCTCCCCCTATGTAAATGAATATGGGGTACATAGTACCCCTACCCATTCACCAAAAAAGTGTCAAAAAGTAATAAAAACACAGAGACAGTTTTTGACAATTCTTTATTAAAAAATAAAAAACGGTGTCTCCGATGTAAATCCATCATCTGTCACGCACCCGAAAAAGGAAAAAAAACGTTCCGCACTCATTGACGGCCAACTGCTGAATGCCCCCTCCACCATTTAACAGTCCTTGTATAAGTAAGGGGCAGAGAAACTTGGTGATGTCACCTGGTGGCTCCATCCCCCCTTGTGACATTTAGATGCTATAGATACTAAGATCCTTACTTAAACTTATGTAGATAAACTGGATGCCCCCATTAAAGTAGAGGAGATTGACACTACTAAAAATGATTCAGTCGGGCAAGACCCCTGGCCCAGAAGGCATACCAGTGGAATTATATAAGATGTATGCAGAAGACCTGGCCTCTAAGCTCCCATCTTTACTGGCTAAACCCCTGGAAATGGCAACACTTCCTGACACCATGCATGATGCAGTGATAGTGGTCATTCCCAAACCAGGAAAATATCCTAATCTATGCTATTCTTATTGCCCTATTTCCTTCCTTAACGTGGATGCTAAAATACTTTCCAAGATCCTAGCCAACTGATTAAATACAGTCATTACGGTCTAAATACACCCTGACCAAACAGACTTCATGCCAAACCATAGCACTGACATCAATATCCGCAGACTTCATACCCACATTGCCATAGCTGATTCAAATGACCCGGGCGTGGTGGCCTCACTTGATGCCGAGAAGGCCTTCGAGAGGGGCTATTTGTGGGCAATCCTATTCAGATTTGGGTTTAGGCCCTGGTTCATGTCCTGGCTGCAGATGCTGTATGCCCACCCTCGAGCTCATATCCATACCAACGGGAACCTGTGGGGGGTCTTCACTCTAGGGGGGGACCCATCAGGGTTGCCCACTCTCCCCAGTATTGTTTGCCTTGGCACTGGACCCACTTTCCATTTTCCTCAGAGCTGACCCAACAGTTGGGAGCATATGGGCGAGTACAATAGAAGAGAAGATCTTCCTGTATGCCAATAACTCATTATTTTATCTAGCCGATGCCTCCTTCTCCCTGCATTCAGCACTGGCCATTTTTGATTGATTTGGTGGATGCTCTGGTATCCATATAAACTGGAACAAATCGGTGCTGTTCCCACTTCACCTGTCATTGCCCCGCATAGACACACATACACCTCTATGGTGGACAAATTTACATACCTGGGTGTGAGGGTGGTTGACGTGGTGGCTGGCTACCTTAAACGGAATGTATACCCAGTCTTGACACAGCTCACTCAGTGGTGCACGACATGGCGCACTCTCCCTCTGACTCTGGACATTCGGAGTAATCTCCTTTGCTTCCTCACCTTTATAAAAAACCTTGACCCTGTGGTGTGGGTTATGAGAGGAATTATTGCCCTCAGGCGGGAGATGCCGAGGGGTGAAATTGCTTCATTTCAGGAGTTGCGACAGACCCATCGCCTTCCAGGATCCTTTCAATTCGGATATTGGCAGCTGAGGCATGCCCTTAGAGCCCAGTTCCCTAATCAGGTGACGCTCAAACCTGATTCAATTGAGCATTTCCTGATTTCTGGGGTACTGGAGGAACCCTTGTCCTCCCTGTACCTATATTTGACAGTGGCATATGACATTAAACTCACTCAATCACTGCACAGATGGTGAGTAGATATTCCCTTTCTGGGAGATTAGGAATGGGAAGACTGCATTTCATTGTTTATTCCCTCCATGATTGTGGCCAAAAATAGGTTCATCCAGTTGAAATTTCTGCAGAGAAAAAATCCATAAGGGTCTGGTATGGATTTTTGGGGGGACCCTACGCCATTGTTTTTAAATTTTGGCATGGGGTTCCCCTTTAAATACATACCAAACCTTAAGGGTCTGGTATGGATTTTGAGGAGGGCCACCACACCATTTTTTTTATTTTGGCACGGGGTTCCCCTTAATATTCATACCAGACCCAAAAGGCCTGGTAATGGACTGCATTTGTTTATTCCCTCCATGATTGTGGCCAAAGATAGGTTCATCCAGTTGAAATTTCTGCACAGAAAAAATCCATAAGGGTCTGATATGGATTTTTGAGGGGACCCCCACGCCATTGCTTTATTCTCTTATCTGGTCACAACCACTGCCTACAAAGTCCCAGGGGCACTCTGTTGTTTTTCTTTCTAAATATCCAGGATGTGGCAGTAGGTCTCCAGTATATTGACTAAACAGCTGGCTTTCCACTATACACTTTTGTTGCCATGTACAACTTTTCAGTTTTTAAATGCTATTATTGTTTCTGGTGCATATACAGTGGATCTTTCATCCAGCTCTTAACTGGTTCCTGAGAGTCACAATACTCAGGTTAAGTGTTTATTAAACTTTGAAACCAAAGGCGTCCATATAATGAAGGTCACAATAACTCGATCCTATTTCAGGACTGGGTGACCATCGGGCTGCTTGCTGGGTATAGCCCCTGCTGATTTTGTATGTTTGCCCACTAACAAAGAAATTATAAGTCTATAATTTTAATGGTAGGTTTATTTTAATAGTGAGAGACAGAATAACAACAATTAAATCCAGAAAAACACATTTCAAAAAAGTTATAAATTGATTTGCATTTTAATGAGTGAAATAAGTATTTGATCCCCTATCAATCAGCAAGATTTCTGGCTCCCAGGGGTCTTCTATACATGTAACAAGCTGAGATTAGGAGCACTCTCCTAAAGGGGGTGCTTCTAATCTCAGTTTTTTACCTCTAAAAAATACACCTGTCCACAGAAGCAATCAATCCAATCCACTAATCAAGATTCTAATCTCTCCACCATGACCAAGACCAAAGAGCTACCCGAGGATGTCAGGGACAAGATTGTAGACCTACACAAGGCTGCAATGGGCTACAAGACCATCGTCAAGCAGCTTGGTGAGAGGGTAACAACAGTTGGTGCAATTATTCGCAAATGGAAGAAACACAAAATAACTGTCAATCTCCCTCGGTCTGGGCCTCCATGCAAGATCTCACCTCGTGGAGTTTCAATGATCATGATACCAATAAGGAATCAGCCCAGAACTACACAGGAGAATCTTAAAAAATTATCTCTTTGCAGATTGTCAGAGGGCAAACGTACAAAATCAGGAGGAGATCAAATACTTTTTTCCTCACTGTATTCACCCCTTGTTATTTTTCAAGTTTTATCCTCCTACAATGTGGACTCACCATGTAATAAACTATGGGAAATTCTTAATAGATTCTTATCATTTTTCTTTTCTGGTTCCTCATGTCAGAATATGATGGGTCACCTCCCCCCTCATCGTGTGATGACACAAGTAGAACCAGGGAAGTCTATTTCACATCAAAGTGAAAACGGATCAAAGATCAATGTAAAAAAAAAAATTACTTTTGTTCTGTAGTGTTACCGCATGAACACCCCCACATACTTGTCATAGAAACTGTTCTCTTGGTTGTAACCATCAATGTGGAAATGCTCTTAACTAGTTTGGAAAGCCAATAGCTTTATGCTTCTACCTAATCTAAAGGCAGTATGAATACCAGAACTGTCTGTCTGTTCCAGGTGTGGTAAAACCCCTCTTTTCCCTGGCTTCTGCCTACTCCACCTAGGCAGGGTTATGTCTTTACCCTTATGGCAAGATTTGGAGAATGTAGATTAATCCAAATATCACTGAAAAGATGTTCCCAGCACTGACCTCACTGTCCTTGTGAGATATGGAGTACTCTGCTTTCTTTGGGACCTCGTTGGAGCCTGATGACATGCGCCATGGTGGTTGGAGGAAAGGTGAGGGTGTTGTATTTTTTCCTCCCCGGCAGGTCTTGCTTATACCTTTAAGTGTTTCAGCAAGGGGGAGTGGCAACAGTAAACACCACACCAGGTCCACTTTGAGATTTTCCTTCCTGTCTAGGGTTGCCACCTTTTCTTCAAGCCAAATCCGAGGAGAGTAGTGATGCTGTGTGCCCTGAACCCCGGTAATACCAAACCTGTCCCCAGACAGCTGTCCACAGCTCCTGGATGGCAACAGATGTGTGTGTGAGTATCTGGGTTACTTGGGGAGCCATAGTCCAATCTCAATAATGTGTCCGGGTTTCAGTCTGCCTGAAACCCGAAAACATGATTCAAACCCAGACTGCCTGGGTGAATCCTGGACAGGTGGCAACCCTATTTCTGTCAATGTGACACATGTACAAACAGGGAATGGAGTTGCTACCAGAACAGAAGGCACAGATAGCAATAAAAACATAGTTGGAAGTTTTAACTCTACCAAAAAAATTATTTTTTGTCTGTGCATCTGTTAGAGATTTCAAATCACTTTCTTTTTTGACAGGGCCACCTATAGCTCTCTGGCCTCTTGCACACTGCTGCCTGAAAATGCTTAGTTTTCATGTTCAAGCATACATGTATTTTTTTTGTTTTTTTTACTGATCTAAATGTAGCCCATTGTTTTCAATCTACCTGTATACACAGCCATGTAAACATGCTCTGCATGGTGATTAGAGATGTCAAATTTCTAGAAATGTTGGTCCTGTCCAGCCCAATTTTCAGCTTTCAGTGCACACTTTGAATGACAATTATTCAGTCATGCTACACTGTACCCAAAAAAAAAAAAATTTTCTCACAAATAGAGGTTTATTTAATCATCGCTGGATTTTTTTATTTTAACACTTTTTTTAGTTTCTATTGTAAAATTTTGCAAAAAAGTAATTGTTCTTCAAAAATGTGGGCCAAAATTTATACAGCTACATATTTTTGGTAAAAAATAGCCCAAATTAGTGGATATTATTTAGACTGTGTGAAAGTTATAAAGTCTACAAGCTATGGTGCCAATCATTGAAAATTGATCACACCTGATGTACTGAGTGCCTATGTCATTTCTTGAGACACTAACAAGCCAGGAAAATACTTGCAATTACACCCCAAAATACATTCTGCTACTCCTCCTGAGTATAGCGATACCACATGTGTGAGACTTTTACACAGCCTGGCCACATACAGAGGCCCAACATTCAAGTAGCACCTCCAGGTGTTCTAGGAGCATAAATTACACATATAATTTTCTGACTACCTATCACACTTTTGAAGGCCCACAAAATGACCCAATTTTGGAAAGCAAATACCCCAACATATATCCTACAAGGCATTATGAGTCTTTTAAACATGTTATTTGTTTCCACAAGTTTTCGGAAATTGTAGAAAGAAAATAAAAATATGTTTTTTACACAAAGTTTTCTATATATATGATATTTCTAACACATAGCATGTACATAGCTAAAATAACACACCAAAATACATTCTGCTACTCTGATGAGCTGGAGACAGGTACTTGGGTACTCTGATGGGCTGGTGACAAGTATCAGGTACTCTGATGTGCTGGTGACAGGTACTCAGGTACTCTTATCAGCTGGTGACAGGTACTCTAATGAGCTGGAGACAGGTATCCAGTACTCTGATGAGCTGGTGACAGGTAACTGGGTACTCTGATGAGCAGGTGAAAGGTACTCAGGTACTTTGATGAGCTGGAGACAAGTATTGGGTACTCTGATGAGCTGGTGACAGGTGCTCTGATGAGATGGTGACAGGTACTCAGCTACTCTGATCAGCTGGTGACAGGTACTCTAATTAGCTGGAGACAAGTATCTGGTACTCTGATGAGCTGGTGACAGGTAATTGGGTACTCTGATGAGCAGGTGACAGGTACTCAGGTACTCTGGTGAGCTGAATACAAGTATCGGGTACTCTGATGGGCTTGTGACAGGTGCTCTGATGAGATGGTGACAGGTACTTGAGTACTCTGATGAACAGGTGACAGGTACTCTAATGACCTGGAGACAGGTATCTGGTACTCTGATGAGCTGGTGACAGGTACTTGGGTACTCTGATGAGCAGGTAACAAGTACTCGGGTACACTGATTAGCTGGAAACAAGTATTGGGTACTCTGATGATCTGGTGACAGGTGCTCTGATGAGTAGGTGACAGGTACTCAGGTACTCTGTTGAGCTGGTGACAGGTACTCAGGTGCTCTAATGAGCTGATGACAGGTACTCTGATGAGCAGACGACAGGTACTCGGGTACTCTGATGAGCTTATGACAGGTACTTGGGTACTCTGATGAGCTGGTGACAGGTACTCAGGTGCTCTGATGAGCTGATGACAGGTACTCTGATGAGCAGGTGACAGGAACTTGGGTACTATGATGAGCAGGTGGCAGGTACTCGGGTACTCTGATGAGCTGGTGACAGGTACTCGGGTACTCTGATGAGCTTATGACAGGAAACTTTTCCCCATTGAAAACGTCCGATTAGTGACGAAATGCATCTGGGAGGGTACGCAGTGACATCACTACGCTGTTTGTTCGAGGAGGACAGGTTCCGTTCGTTTATGCAGGCCGGCAATATTGTTTACATGCGTTTTATGCTTTACGGAATTGTAAGTGCAACTTTTAATTAAATTTATTCGTTATTATCTAATGTACTACACTATGGCAGCCATTTTCTTCTTTTTGAGCGAATTGTACGAATGTATGGATTCTGAATGGATCTAGTGTATGCTGTTTCCTGGTGTGGACAAACCGCCGGGCAAACCTTTCGGCCATCCCTAGTGATCATGTCACGGAGAGGAATAACAGGGAGATGCTTTTGTAAACCAAGCATTTCCCTGTTCTGCCTAGTGACAGGACAGTGATCACAGCGCTCTCTCATCGAGAGCTGTGATCACTGTTCTGTGTGTTGAAGTCCAGCCCTCTCACAGTTGGAATCACTCCCTAGGACACACTTATCCCCTTCCCTGCCCCTAGTGGTTAACCCCTTCACTGCCAGTGTCATTTACACAGTAACCAATGCATTTTAATAACATGGATCACTGTATAAATGACAATGGTCCCAAAATAGTGTCAAAAATGTGTCCGCCATAATGTCGCAGTCCCGATAAAAAATGCATATCGCCACCATTACTAATAAAAACAAAACAAAAATGCTATAAATCTATCCCCTATTTTGTAGATGCTATAACTTTTGCGCAAACCAATCAATATACGCTTATTGCGATTTTTTTACCAAAAATATGTAGAAGCATAAACTGAGGAAAAAAGTTGTTATGGGGGTTATTTATTATAGCAACAAGTAAAAAATAATGCGTTGTTTTCAAAATTGTTGCTATTCTTTTGTTTATAGCACTAAAAATAAAAACCGCAGAGGTGATAAAATACCACCAAAAGAAAGCTCTATTTGTGGGGAAAAAAATATGTCAATTTTGTTTTGGTACAACGTTGCACGACCGCGCAATTGTCAGTTAAAGCGATGCAGTGCCGAATCGCAAAAAGTGCTCTGGTCAGGCAGGGGGTAAATTCTTCCAGGGCTGAAGTGGTTAACAACCGATGAGCCATTAGCTGTCAGCAGGCTTCCCCAGCCTCCTGCTGCTGTCAATCAAAACCTGTAAATAGACAGAAGAGGTGAGGCCGAGCCGGGTTGTGTGTTTGAATAGATGCAAACAGCCTGACTCCAGATTGAGCACACATTAATACATCCATAGGAAGTGGCTTCCTATGGGGGCACTCGGCAGGAGGGAGGAGCTAGAAGTGACGGTGGGGGACCTGAGAAGATGGGGATCTGAGCTGCTCTGTGCAATAGTTTTGCAAAAACTATTTCACAGAGTAAGTATGATAAGTTTGTTATTTGAAAAAAAATTCAAGCCTTACAATCACTGTAAGCTGGCAATAGATTAGTCAAATTTTGGTATACCGTATATACTCGAGTATAAGCCGAGATTTTCAGCCTCTTTTTTGAGGCTGAAAGTGCCCCCCTCGGCTTATACTCGAGTCATCGCCGTCTGCCTGCCCGATCAGCGTGTCGAGCAGACAGACGGCGGCCATTCTACTATTCAAAAGCCGCGCCTCCGTCTGTGATAGGCGAAACACTCAATTTCCCAGCAGTCAGTGGTCCGCCTATCACGGACATCCGCTCATCCTCATACTACGGACGAGGATGAGAGGATGTCCGTGATAGGCGGAACACAGACTGCTGGGAAATTGAGTGTTCCGCCTATCACAGACGGAGGCGCGGCTTTTGAACAGTGGAATGGCCGCCGAGGCGCCGACGAAGAGCGGCGATCCTGGCATGGCAGAAGGACGGAGGCTCGGGACGGGACGGAGGCTCGGCTCGGGACACAGGTAGGCTGGACACACAAGGCTGCACGGACACACACACAGGGATGGATGGATGGACACACACACAGGCATGGATGGACACACACACAGGCATGGATGGACACACACACAGGCATGGATGGACACACACACAGGCATGGATGGACACACACACAGGGATGGATGGACACACACACAGGGATGGATGGACACACACACAGGGATGGATGGACACACACACACAGGGATGGATGGACACACACACAGGGATGGATGGACACACACACAGGGATGGACGGACACACACACAGGGATGGACGGACACACAGGGATGGACGGACACACAGGGATGGACGGACACACAGGGATGGACAGGCATGTCTCACCCTCGGCTTATACACGAGTCAATAAGTTTCCCAGTTTTTTGGGGGTAATTTGGGGGCCTCGGCTTATATTCGGGTCGGCCTATACTCGAGTATATACGGTAAATTTCCCATTGTAAGAATTTTTACAGTCTTCCAATCCTTAGCTGAATCAAATGGACTTTTGTTTTTGACTTTACTGACAAATGAAAGTTTTTTTTTAACAGATTTCTAAAAGTGTATATCGTTATCATTCAGGAAAAGTCCATTTGTTCCAAAATCAAATGTTAAGGGCATGTTCACATCACACCTTTGTGATCCAGATGTGTTTTTCATGCACTGTTCTGATGAGTTTTTGATGTGTTTTTAATCACTTAAGATTTGGGTGTTTACATGTTTAAAACAGTTTTTTTTTGCTAGAAAATTACTTAGAACCCCCAAACATTATATATTGTTCTTTTTCTAACACCCTAGAGAATAAAATGGCTGTTGTTACAATACTTTTTTTCACACCGTATTTGCGCAGTGGTCTTACAAGCGCACTTTGTTTGGAAAAAATTCACTTTTTTGAATAAAAAAATAAGACAACAGTAAAAGGAGCACAATTTTTTATATTGTGAAAGATAATGTTACGCTGAGTAAATTGATACCCATCATGTCATGCTTCAAAATTGTGCCCACTTGTGGAATGGCAACAAAAGTTTACCCTTAAAAATCTCCATAGGTGAAGTTTAAAAAATTCTACAGGTTCATGTTTTGCGTTACAAAGGCACATTTAAAACAAATATATATATATTATTATTATTTATTTTACCTTTTATTTTTTTATTTTTACACTGTTTTAAAAAAAAAAAATTGTCACTTTTATACCTATTACAAGGAATGTAAACATCCCTTGTAATCGAAAAAAACATGGCAGGTCCTCTTAAATATGAGATCTGAGGTCAAAAAGTCCTCAGATTTCATATTTAGGCTAAAATGCAAAAAAAAATAAAAAAAATTGTAATTAAAAAAATCATTTAAAAAAATTGGCCCTTTAAGAGCTATGGGCAGAAATGGCTTTTTGATATCGCTTCTGCCCAGCAATTGTATGGAGACAGGTGGGGACCATCTTCCCCCCACTTGTCTCTATACTGAGCCAGCAGCAGGACATGATCGCCGCTGCTGACAGCTCTGGTAAGTGGCGGAAGGTACCGGATCGCGGCGGGAGGGGAGCCCCTCTCCTGGCACCGATAAAAGTGATCTCACGGTGAATCCGCCGAAGGAACCACTTTTATCTTGTAGTGGACCGACCGCTGAAGAAGGGGATACTGGGGTTATGGCAGCTAGCTGCTGCCATAACAACGATATCTTCCTTCAAACAGCCACCATAAAACTGCGGCGGGCGGTCCATAAGTGGTTAATGTGTTCCAGTGCATTTTTTCCCCACTTCTTTTTTTGCCAAAGCTTCCTGAGTTTTGGTTGTTACTGTAGAAGTAGAATCTAAACAAAAGAGCTGGCATGAAAAAAAATTCATACCGGACCATTGCCCAAGCCTGGAAGTCCCAACGGGTAGATTTTCAAGGTGTTAAAACCTGCATGACTGCAATGTTACTTCAGGAACGTATATCCAGTATTGTTCATGATTCTCATGCTAAATTTCTAAATATCTGGGAGCCATGGATCTCCTATGAGTTCCCCGCGCTCCAAGCTGCATGCCTGGGCTTGGTCTAACTCCTTTTGGTGAGGCGCCCACACCCGAACGTTCCCCCTCCTTCCTTCCTCCTCTTGTCTCTCTATCTTTTCTTCTTTTGTTCCCTATCTTTCTTCACTCTTCTTTGTAATCTCTCTTATTGCTAACAAATTCTGCTGCCCCCCGTAGGAGGGGGTAGTGGAAGAAGGGCCTGCCCTCCGGAAACTACGAGGGAACGAGTTGCCTGGTTCTGGAACCAGTCTCGATACCATCCCCTACTCATATTCCCTCCTTTTCTTCTGTTTATTATAAGTATAATGTGATGGCTGGCCCTCTGGTTTCATATTCATGCTTTGTAGCCCCTGCAAGGGTGCACAAGGAGCAGATTGTAGTCTCTTGTTTATTCCTGTTTATTCAACTTTTCAATAAAAATATTGAAACAGAAAAAAAATTCATACCAGGCCTATTAAGTCTGATATAGATTTTAAAGGAGACCCCACACCAGAAAAAAAAACAACAAAAAGTGTGAGGTCCCCCCCAAAGTCTATGCCAGGCCCTATGGGGAGGGGGGTGAGGGCCTCACCTTTCTGAACAATACTAGGCCGCATGCCCTCAACATGTCCTCCAGCAAAGCACTTTGTCCACATATTGATGAGGACAAGGGTCTCTTCCCCACAACCCTGGTCCAGGATCCCCCAGATCCTGACCCTCTCATGTGAATGAGTATGGAGTACATACTACCTCTACTCATTAACACAAAAAGTCAAAAGTAAATGAAAACATGAACACAGTTTTTGACAAATCCTTTATTGAAAAAATAAAAAAGAAACAACATCCCCTGCTGCACACTGAACATGATGGCTCCTGTCACTTGACACTCGCCAAATTACAGCTTCCCCCACCGCTAAGTAAACAAAGGGGCAGTGACATCACTGGGTGAATCCATAACCATGACAGCACTTGGGGTCCTGCCCCATGATGTCATGGGGGGCAGGGTCACTCAGTGACATCACTGGGTGATTCGGCCCCATCCCCCCAGGTGAGCCACCTGGTGACGACACATGCTGATAAGCTACCCCCCAACCCCACAACCAATAAGCCAGGGTTGTGGGGAAAAGGACCTTATCCTCATCAACATGGGGACAAGGTGCTTTGCTGAGGGGATGTGGCGTGGGGTCCCCTTCAGAATCTATACCAGACCCAAAAGGATGTTTTAATGCCAACTCTTTTTTTTTATATTCTGCAGTCAGCAGGGAATCCCCATTGACAGCAGGGATGACTCATCACTGCTAGGAAGCTGGTGAGTGCTTGCTTCTTAACAACAAATCGCTCATGGATGAGTCTCTGGTTGTTAGGACTCCAGCAGGTGCTGGTTCCTAACAACCAACAGAAATCGCAGACAAAAACGCATTCCAGTGCAGTTCCATGCACAAAAAATGCAACATGTTCTACTTTTGTTGACCGCACTGGAATGCACTGCTCTGTGACCTATGCCATTGGAATCCACATTGACTACTGTCCATGAGTTCTTGATGCAGATTAAAAACACACTGGACTGCATGGGGTGTGAACCGGTCTAAGCAAACAAAATTTTGAAGTACTTTTGACATTAATCATCAAAAGTACTGAGATTTTTCATATGAATTTTTATATGAATTGCACGTGTTTTTCTTTTTTTATTCTATTTTAACTCAGTTTTGAGGATTAACTAATGATCCTTTAGGATGGAGTGAGGTAGCAGGGAATGTTAATAAAAATAGAAAAAACATTTTCATATACATGTACAGTATACTATGTTATATAAATAAAGGTGTGTAAGTGCTTTAACGTAACATTTTTAAAATCTTTACTCAGTTCAGAGGAATAACCTACGATCCTTTAGGGCTGGTTCACATCGGGAATTGCGGAGGTATGCGCTGTGCATTCCTGTGCGATTCACATGCATTTCTATGCAGAGGGATTTCAGCCCATTCATTTTGAATGGGCACTAATCGCACCACATCAAAAGTAGCGTGTGCACTGCTTTTGGAAAATCACTGCAACCGCATCACATCTTATTGCATTTGGAACTTGCTTTTCGGATGTCATTAACAAAATATTGATTACCCGCTGCAGGTGGCAACTCCTGTGCGTTTTAAACCCAGTGGGGGAAACGTGCATGGAACGGGGGTTTCCCACACCCTGTTCTGATGTGAACTGACCCATAGGCTGGATGATAGGTTTTCCAACAAGGATGGCCTTTATGCAGCTGGTGAAACATTCCCTGCATTTCTTTCTGTGTCTATCGTGGTGATGCCTCACCGCTGATTATCACAGCTCTGCACAGAGCTTCATTGTTTATTTAACAGCTCAGGGCAGCAATGAAACACCAAAACAACATAGAAAAGAAAAAAATGCAATATTGTGATTTATTAAACAGACACCACAATCACAAAATATTCTGCTAAATTGCTAACTTTCAATCTCAACCTGATATCATTTCTTTAAAATGAAGGAAATGGTAAAAGAATAGTGAAATGATAGTAGCATCTAGTGGTGGTAATATAACATTACATATCACCAGAAGCCAGTACATTTTACAACACTAAAAAGAAAATTGTAAATTATTATTTTTATTACACTTTTGCAGTTTTAGATGTTAAAATATTCAAAAACAAAATGAAATAACGTGTAATCTACTGTACTGTAAGCCCTACATATTGGCATGTTTATTTTAACAGTAATTTTCTCTGCAGTGTAGTCCCAAGTTAGTTCCCCAATTTCTATTTAGCGCTGCTTTCTAACAAAAAAAAAAAGGCTTTCACTATGGTAAAAATGGAGATAGCTAAATCATGACAACAGTTAAGGATTAATCACAGGATTGTCATAATGCACATGTGACTCCAAACACTAACATTTCAAATAAGCTTCATCATGATAACAGGGACATTTCTAGAATGTTAAACGATCTGGGGCACCCCTGGGCAGAGATGCTGTGGTCAGGAGCATATAGCATACAGCCCCATTGTACAGAGTGAAGTGGTCATGGTATGTATGGTATGGTAAGGGGTATGTAACATACAGTCCAGCATACAGTGGTAAGAATTATGTAACTTACACCTCATCATGCAACTTGCAGCAAAACAGTCCAGTGGCCGTGTAACCCAGGATATTGCCAGAACACTGGTCACCAGTGACTGGTGTAGCACTAACCCCTGAAGGAGCTGCTGGTTAGATTTGGATTTACCGTTACCTTCTTCTTCCTCACTTCACGTCTAGGGGTGTCCCGTGGTAGATGGCCCAGTAACTCGAGAGACTGACAACAGATCCACTTGAATGGATTTTATGTGCAAAACGTAGACAATGAACAGTCTCGTAGCCTCCCTTGCGGTATTCCCGAGTCTGGCTCGGGGTGAGATTTCATTGCCATAAGCGATATTCCCGAGCCAGACTCAGGATTGCATTGCTGGATCCATGTAGGGGGTTACTTACCTTGTCCCCTGGATCCAGCGATGTCTCCCCGCTGTGATCAGCGAGCCGCCGTGTCTCGCTCGATCTGTGACAGTGCCGAGCTCCGTTCCCTGCGAGCGTTGCGCCGCACAGGGACGGAGTTTGCTCCAAGTTCAAAAGGTAAAAAGCACAGTATAGATACAGTATACTGTAATCTTACAGATTTCAGTACTGTATCAAATAATTACACATCCTCTTTGTCCCTAGTGGTTTGTCCAGTGTCCTGCATGCAGTTTTATATTATAAATACTATTGTTTATGCCAGGAAACTGGAGATTGTCCATAGCAACTAAAAAAATGTCAGTTTACATAAAAAGTGGCTATAGACCAGCTAGAAAACAGCGAAAATAAATTAGAATCACTTGCAGAATTGAGCGATAGTAATACGTGGGGAAATTCATCATCAAACACTGAAAGTAATGACAGCAACAATTCTGCAATTCAGCACATTTCAGTGTTTTTGATTTGATTACATTATTGAATAATTTTTATTATTATTATATTATTATTTGTTATAATTATTTATAGTTATTTATTATATTATATTATAATATATATATATATATATATATATATATCAATTTTTGATTTCGTATTTCATATTTTATCATACCTGGGATGTTTATTAGACTCTTGTTTGGATGGATTTAAGTGAATTATTTCTAAGAATTACAGGCCTACAATATAAAACGCCAAATTTCCATGCAAAATAATGATACCGCTTTCAGCACCTAAAATCTGAAAAACCATACCGCCAGGGAGGTTAAATTGGGATCAGAGGGTTTGAAAGGAAATTCAGGTTCTCTTAGTGTCAAAATCAGATATTGAAAAACTTTCTTACTTTGACTGCATCCAGAGAATAGCCATTCACAACTGGATGTTCACTCAAGTTGGACAGTCCCTCTCTCACAAGGCCTAACAGCCAACAAGATGCTTAACTCAGGAACAAGTCTCTGCCACAGACGTTGTTGTACAACATGTAGGAAGAACACTTGTGGGATACCTGGATCTTTCAGCCAGCTTGGCGATATCCATGAGACCGGATTCTCTTGGGTACTCCAGCTCCTCCAGGCTCTTACTAAGAAACCAACCCGTACATGGCCTTCTTCTGAAGAGTCCTCCCCTGGATAGCGTGAAGTCACTGGGTCTCTCCCAAACTGGACACGGCACCCAAGCACCTCAGAATCCTCCTTTAGTTTCCTTGCCTCAGGCTAGCCAGCCCTGAGACATCAAGATCAGGTGGTTCCGCACCCCAGGCCATAGCCATCCTGGGGGCTGGTTCAGTCCTTCTGGGCTGGAACCCCGAACCACGTGATGCCCGCATCTTAAATACCCTCTCCCAGAAAGCATAGCAAGAGCGCCACTCCTACTGGGCAGGCTCTGAGAGAGAGTAACACCCAACCATAGTTGCATACCTGCCAGAAGAGACAGTGCACCCTGTGGTCAGGCGGAACATCTCTTAGTCCAGTCAGACTGATGCTGAAGTCCAAATTTAGACAATTGTACCCAAACCAAACTGCAGTTTAGGTATAACCTTAACTTTGAAAAATGCATAGCGCATGCTCTTCAGGAGCCGCCGCTACACTGGTATGTTATATTATGTATTTATCCATGTATCACATTGTAACCTTGCAATTGAGAAATGTGTTACTTAAAGTGTTACTAAACCCACAACAGTACAATCAGTAAAGCATGCTTGTTATACTCACAGTGTAACCTAAGGGGTTAATCCTCTGCATTGTGAAAAAAGGCTGTTTTATCCTGTCTTCTGCAATCCTCCCCTTCTTCCACTGTTTCTAATCTATCCCCTGATAGAACAGAGCCTTGGGAGCACTTGGTACATGCTCAGTTTGGTGTGTATTGCTAGATAGTTGTTTTTTTTTTTCTTGGGAGGGTGCGTGTGATCAGCACAGGGCCAATCAGCACTGTCCAGACAGAGGGTCAGGGGTTCTGCAGCCGTCTAGGACAGTGAGAGGAGAATGAAAACTGCTCCTAAAAGTTTTAACCAGACACTGATAGAAGTCACAAGCCTACTATATACAGCTGATAAGAAAAGGTATTTAGCAGTTAAAATTTACTAAAATAATTGCATTTCCATGTTCTATGTACTGTGGAGACCAGATATAGTGAATGCAGAGTCCTGAGTTTAGTAACACTTTAATACATGTAATTGTACCTCCTAGATTCTGTCACATGTACTTCTGAAGAAGGATTCCTGAAACGCCTTGACTCCACATGTGAACTGTAATCGCAATCTGTGCATGTTGTGAACCCCTATGTGAAGAATCATTTTTTAATGTTGTGTAATACATTTTTAAAAGTACATAATAAAGTTGTTGTTTTTTTTGGTACTCAGTTTCTCTTCTATATGTCCTCACAAGGTCCATGACTACATATTCTGTTCTGTTCTATTCTATTTTGTTGTATATGATTTGCTAGGATGTGGACATATAACACACACAGTCTGGGCTTCTCTTCCACTATATGTATTACATATGTATTTGTTTGCCATGTTTTTGTCAATTGGAATTGTACACAGGAGGGACGCTGAGTGTGGAAGTGGTGGACCCGGATTGTTTATTACATCCTGCCCAGCCTCATGCTTGCTGTCATCCTGAACTGCTGGAGTGCTCTGGTCACCCAGAAACCAGATAAGCGCTCCCAGCATGCTTGGAGCAACATACACATGATGGAGTCATGATATAGCACGCTGCAATGCCGTGACATCATCACGCATTCGTGCACAGTGGTGTTATTGTGTCAGCACCATTTTGAGTGCCAAACCATTATGAGAAGGGGGAGGTGTCTGGTGGCAATGAGGGGATATACAGTATATGGTGGTGAGCTTATTGCGCATATGCTTCAATGCCATATGTGGAATCAAAATATGGGAACAATGCTTTAGGACGCGACGGAGGACGTGAGGTATGTGTAACCAATTTAAGTAGCTGCCTATTCACTACCAGCAGCTGAAATCTCTGTGGGGGACACCTGATTATATGGTTATTTATATATAATATGAGCCCACTGTGAACTATTTAGTATATTTCTTGTTGATAGTATAAGTAAAAGTGTCACTAAACTCGCATCATTAAAAAAACTATCAATAAATGGTGTCGCTATGAGATTTATTTTCTGTATTCTGCAAAAAAAAACACATGCTCAATTTTCAGTGAGTTTCTATGCTGATCATTTCCTCCCTATCACATCCAAGCAGTCCATGTGACTATAGAGTCACACATGTGGGCGTATACACAGTGGTAAATGACACCAGGTTCCGCCTATTCATAAAAAGTGGTTCCTGGTTCCGCCTATTCATAAAAAGTGGTTCCTGGTTCCGCCTATTCATAAAAAGTGGTTCCTGGTTCCGCCTATTCATAAAAAGTGGTTCCTGGTTCCGCCTATTCATAAAAAGTGGTTCCTGGTTCCGCCTATTCATAAAAAGCGGTTCCTGGTTCCGTCTATTCATAAAAAGTGGTTCCTGGTTCCTCCTATTCATAAAAAGCGGTTCCTGGTTCCGCCTATTCATAAAAAGTGGTTCCTGGTTCTGCCTATTCATAAAAAGTGTCTCTCCTGAGTGTTTTGGTTTTAATATGTTGCACATGTTGCTGTTATCTTGGGCAGGTTTCATATCATTTAATATGGAGGTGTTATTGAATATATAATGAGTATTACTGGAGTATACAACATACATATTCTGTTTTTGCTACAGACATGGATAAAAAAAATTGTCTTTCCTGAAGAGGCAAGCATTGACCTTTGAAATGTGTTGAGTGTGGAGATCCCATCTCCCATCTTCTTGATTATAATCAAGAGGTTAAATAACTTGTGTGTATACTGGGTGATATCTGTGTATGAGAGATGTGAAATAGCAAAAACCCAGATAGCAAGCAATTGTGCTGCAAGTTTGAAAATAACTTGTTAACTACTTACAGACCGGACAATTTTGCTGGCCAAAGACCAGACCACTTTTTGCGATTCGGCACTGCATCGCTTTAACTGACAATTGCGCGGTCGTGCGACATGGCTCCCAAACAAAATTGACGTCCTTTTTTTCCCACAAATAGAGCTTTCTTTTGGTGGTATTTGATCACCCCTGCGGTTTTTATTTTTTGCGCTATAAACAAAAATAGAGCGACAATTTTGAAAAAAACGCATTATTTTTTACTTTTTGTTATAATAAATATCCCCCAAAAATATATAAAAAAATAAATCTTTCCCTCAGTTTAGGCCGATATGTATTCTTCTACATATTTTTGGTAAATAAAATCGCAATAAGTGATTATTGATTGGTTTACGCAAAAGTTATAGCGTTTACAAAATAGGGATAGTTGTATAGCATTTTTATTAATAATTTTTTATTATTTTTTTTAACTAGTAATGGCGGCGATCAGCGATTTTTATTGTGACTGCGACATTGTGGGGGACCCATCGGACATTATTGACACATTTTTGGGACCATTGTCATTTATACAGTAATCACTGCTATATAAATGCAGTGATTCCTGTGTAAATGACACTGGCAGTGAAGGGGTTAACCAGTGGGTGGCAGTGTAGGGGTTAAGTGTTCCTAGGGGTGTGTTACTAACTGTGGGGGGGTTGGGCTTTCATTTAGGCAACACTGATCTCTGCTCCAATCACATGGAGCAGAGATCAGCGTCACTAGTTGCTAGGCAGAATGGAGAAATGCTGTTTACACGGCATTTCCTCCATTCAGCCGTCCCGTGAGACGATCGCGGGGATGCCCGCGGCGATCGAGTCCTTGGGTTCTGCGACCGGACTCACGGGGGTCCCGACCAGCGCGGGAGCGCGCCGCCGGCGGCGTGCTCCCGATGGCAGGGCAGCATTGAAGATTGGACGTACCTGTACGCCAATATGCCTGCCCGTGCCATTCTGTCGACGTACATCGTCGTGCGCTGGTCGGGAACCGGTTAAGCTATTGCTAGACTTACCAGGCTTCACAAGTTTGTTGCACATTTGCAGCAAGTCCACATTGCATGATTCCAAATCAACTTTATTTTCAAACATTTTACAAGTCTCCTGCAAGTTCTATGTTGTGTAATAGTCATCCCACTACAGGGGTCACTGTGACTTGCAGAACTCTTGCTGTACACTCACCACTGCAACTTTGCTCTTGCTGGAGAACTGTCATGCACATTTGCTATAAATTGTAAATGTGTCAGCTAGAACTTTTGCTTCAAGTGCTCTGCAAGTGTAAAACTTCCCAGTGAAAAATGTGCAGCAAGTTAACAAGATTTACAATTTAACACTGCCACGAATTTGTAGCAAGTTATTCTTGCTATCTGGGATCATGTGCAATAGACATTTGTTCTTAATGTTTGATAAAAAGGGCTATTAGTGTGGTACCATTAAATCCTATTTACATTTTCTTGGAGGGATTTGCCATTATTCCATTTTTCTTTATGTTTTTGTTTCATCTTTATGTGACCATGTTATGTGGTGGGGTACGCACTATAAGAAAATCGGGCGTACGTTTGTCCGATTTTTCCCATTGTTTCACAGCAAATCTGAACTGATAAAAGAAAATTTGTACGAAAATTCTCGTACGACAAAGGCTTATTTTTTTTTTTTTTTTTTGCTTATTGTTTCTGATCTTGCGCAGTCTTTCATTTTCTGATTTTTGTCAGAGTAAAATCGTATGTAAACGGTACACATGAGGTGAGAATCGTTCGTTCTGCTTCTGTACAACAAAGATTTTGGAGCTTATCCCTTCGGAAATTTTCATTCAGAAGGTCGGAATTAGCTGAAAAAAGTTGCGTACACACAAACAAATAGTACGAAAGTTTTTTGGACGAAAATTCTCGCCTGATGTTCTTATAGTGTGTACGAGCCTTTACACACTAAATATTGGTTTAACATGAAACATGGTCTAAAAAGTGGACTATAAACCAGGGGCGGACTGACAACTCATGGGGCCCCCGGGCAATAGGAGATTATGGGGCCCCCCAGGCAATCAGAGATTATGGGGCCACACAGAAGACACAAACACACACACACCGTATACAATCACACAGTATACACAGACATGTTTCTATTGGCTGAGAAGGTACTAGAGAGGTGGGGCAGCTATAATCTCAGGATTTTTAGACCAAAAGGATGTCGGTAAGGGACATTTCAGAGACAGTTTTACTGGTACTACTATTAGTACTCCCAATAAGAACTGTTTATATTCCCAAGCTGGAGCTGGATGATACTCACTTGCTGGCCGCTGGCCGCCAAATAATGTCCTGGGCTTTCAGTGGTAATATCTGAATGATATTACCACTGAAATATCTAAATATCTAAATATGATAATGTCTGAAGAACAAACATAGCGGCTGTTCAGACGATTGATGGTACTTACAGGCAGCTGGAGGGGACACCCCACTCCCGTCACCCTCCGATGCTTCTCCCGGGTCAACTGTACGCTCAGCACCGGAACCGGAGAAGGAATCCCCTGCCGGCAGAAGTTAGCCATAAAGATTTCCGAGGGACAGATGGTCCCCGGCAATCTCTATGACTCTCGGAGGCATTACGTTATGAGGTCACAGCCAGGCCAGTGGAAGTAAACAAAGCCGGGGACTTGGCAGGAAAGCCTGAGATCCTTCTTTTTGATCTCAGCCTTTGTTGCCTGGAGGAGAACCTGTCACGCACTATTTCTATTACAAAGGATGTTTACATTCTTTGTAATAGGAACAAAAGTGATGACATTTTTTTTTTTCTAAGGGGAAAGTGTAAAAATAAAAGAAGTAAACAAAATAAACAATAATAATGTTTTAAAAATTAAAGCGCTCCCTTGCCCCACCTGCTCTCGCGCAGGAGCGAACGCAAAAGTAAGTTGCGCCACCATATGTAAACATTCAAACCACACGTGTGAGGTATCACCGCCGACGTTAGAGCAAGAGCAATAATTCTAGCCCAAGATCTCCTCTGTAACTCTAAACATTTAATCTGTAAAAAAATGTAAAGTTTTGGCAATGGAGATTTTTGAGTACTGAAGTTTGGCGCCATACCACAAGTGCGCACAATTTTGATATGTAAGGTATCTATTTACTCGGCGTATCATCATCTGTCACATTATACAAAAAAGTCCTAAGGCCTCATGCACACAGGATGTTTGTTTTAACTCTCCTAGAAGCCAGCAGCGTTTTTTCAGAAAGAAATGCCTGACGCTTGTAAAAGTGTCTAAAGCTTTTACAAGCTTTTAAGAGCTTTTGCAGGTGTCAAGCTCTTGGGCATTAATTCATTTTATTAGTCAAAACAAATAATTTATTCTGGCCATTGAAATTAATTAATGCCCAAGCACTAGCAGGTGTGTTTAGCAACTTCTAGCAGCTTTTAGTAGCATCAAGCGTTTTTTCTGCCCTAACTCTGCTGCTCCTGAAAGCTATGGCAGAGGGGTTTTTTTTCCCTGTCTCTAAACACTGATAACACTGTTAATGTGCATGGAAACATAAGCGAACATAGAGGGGCTTTTAGAGGCAGAAAAAAAATGCCAGATCCCCTAGAAGCAGCTGTTAAATCGTTCTGTGTGCATGAGGCCTAAAGGTTTCAAAAAGCTTGCCCAAAGCTCCACAAATGCTCTTATTCAAGTTGAAGCTTGTACAAGAATAATATGAACTGAACTTAACAAATCTGTGTTAGCTTCAAACATTCAATCATGTAAAAACTTTTCTTCTTCTTTATTTTCCATTACATATGATTGGGTGTCTTAAGGGAGCAAAAGCTTCCTGGAGACCAGCTCTGTCTTTTTTTAAAAATCTGTGTACAATTTCTTTGATTTATATGTATTAATGTTGCTCCCTACCACTTCCATCTTTAAATAAATCCAGAAAATGAATCGACTACATGAGTGACATCTTAAAAGTGAATTTCAAGCTTTTAATTAGTTGTATAAGAGTACCATCTAGTGTTAAAAATGTACAATGACATGACTGCTATACTGTGATTGAAAAGCCTTCCGTAATTATAGATATTCCTGAAGCCATTCTTCACAAAGCAACAGTAAGAAAAAAAAATGTCTGCACACAAATTTTCTAATGAAAACATACACCCAACACATACACAAAAACAAATACACACAAAATGGAAATACCAAATGTGTCAATTAACTTTTTGTAAGTTTGTGACATATAAAATTATATTAGCTGGTTTAGCATGGGCTCACGGGAAAGCTTCGCTTGATCACACCCTCCCCCCCTCTACTGCTACATTTAGGGGGGGCGCAGGTACTTGGTTTTGGCAGGTACCCGCTCCCACTTCTGGGTAAGATCACAGATCGGGGATCTACAACATTTCTGGGCACTCCCCCTTCAATTCCCCCCGCTGCCTTCTCTGACACATAGACGTCTCAGAAGTCGGTGAGACCATTCAGAAAGCGCAGCTTTACTCGCATATGCACAGTAGGAAACAGGCTTCACTTCCTGTTTCCCTTACTACAGATGCCGGCGCCTGCACCCAAAGCCTACTGATGAATCAGCTAGGGGTGCTGACACCATGGGATCCCTGGACAGGTAAGTGTCCTGATATTTAAAGTCAGCAGTTACAGTGTTTGTAGCTGCTGACATTTATTTTTATTTTTTACAGGCTGGAGCTCCTCTTTAAAGAAAAAAGCAAATCATAATGATGTAAGTAAAATGTTACAGCATGTGATTATCACTTAACATCACGTGATGAGTTCTTACAGAAAGTCAGCAACAGTACAGCTGAAATGGACAGCTGCCGCGCACTAAGCTGCTGCGGTTTAGTGTAGGGATGGTGTGCAGGGTTGTGTGAATGGGCCCTAAAAAGAAAACATAGCAGTCACGTTTTACAAGGACTGGTAAGCTACAATGTATATAATGTTTCTTTTTGGGTATAGATATGTGTTAAGGCTAGGTTCACACCTGTGCACATGTTTGTCATGAGTTTTTGGTGCACTTTTGCAACATTTTCGAGCTAATTTTTTTATATGTTTTTGATGTGATTTTTTTGTAGGAGGAAACTGGAGGCTAAACACAAAATATGAATTTGTGTAAAAAAACAACATTAATTTGTTCTAGATGATAACCAAAATAAAATCTTACAAAGTTATACAGAAGCAGCACTGAGTGATTGAATGTAAAACAACAAATTCATTTTTTATACTTAAAACCTGTTACGCGTCACCTTTAAATATGAAAAGACCAATAAAAGTGCAATAAACAACCAAAATATATCATAACTCAATATATACCTTTTCAATAAATATATGCTGGTGAACAAAACAGTAAAAAAATATGCATTCATATAAAATAATGTCCCACAATACCAAACAAGCATTAATATAAATGAAAAAAAAATTCCCAATAAGCGTATATTGATTGGTTTGCTCAAAAGTTATAGCACCCACAAACTATGAGATAAAGTTATGGAATTTTTTTTTTTTACTAGTAAAAACTTATAGCGGGACTGTGACATTGCAGCAAACAAATCAGACACTAAGTGATGCTTTTGACATTTTTTTGAGGACCAATGACACTAATACAGTTATCAGTGTGAAAAATATGTCAGGGAAGGGGTCAACAGGTGTGCCTAAAATGTACCTACTCACTGTGGGGGAGGTGCTTGTACTATAGGAAGGCAGAGGTGCGTGTTCCTGCTTTGCAGAAACATAGGATCACTACCTTCCTTACTGACAGAACAGCAGTCTGCCTTGTTTACTGCTTCTGTCCCAATCAATTGGTGGGTAACAGCAGACATCAAGTCCGCCAGCCCGCTGATTGGCTCCCACTGTATCCAATCACAGCAGGAGCAGGTCGCCGGTGGCACGCGTGGGCTCCGGATCCAGAAGTGCAGAGTCATGTACAGGTACGTGATTCTGCACAGGAGAGCTACCTTGCCACCTTATATATACAGTATACGGTCAGCAAGTGGTTAATGAATAAGGGGAAGTTTTATTTGTTTTACAAGGACTTGTTTTACCTAATCGTAGGCAAGTGAAACTCAGTTTTTTGGGGGGGTTTTTTTATATCCTTAGCACATAATTGGATTTTCATATTGAACACAGCTTAATTTTATTTACTAAGTGAATAAGTTTGCAAGGTAATGTTTGCAAAAGGTATTCACACTTTTCGAAGACAACAGTCACTTTGCTAAATGAACAGTCTCTATTTTTTGTTTACCACCCCATTGCTTGATCAGCAATATACACCAATCATCCATAACATTAAGATCACTGCAAGGTAAAGTGAATAACACAGATTATGTCATTTTAATGGCATCTGGAGCAATGGAAAAATGTGGCCTGGTCTGATGAATCATGTTTTCTTTTACATGAAGTGGATGGTCAGGTGCATGTGTATCACTTACCTGGAATAGAGATGGCACTAGGATACAGTAAGAGAAGTCAAACCACTGGAGACAGTGCAATGCTATCAGCAATGTTATGTTGGGAAGCCTGGGTCCTGACATTTATATGGATGTTACTTTGATGCTTACCATCTACCTAAACGCTGTTGCTGACCAAGTACACCCCTTCATGTAAACGGTATTCTCTAAAGCAGACATGTCCAAAGTCCGGCCCACGGGCCAATTGTGGCCCGCATTCTGGTTTAATGCAGCCCCACTGGTAATTTGGATATATATATCTTTTGTGGCCCCCAACGAATCCCCAAGTGAAGCGCTGCACTGCACTCAAGGATTCGTTGTGGGGTCACAAAAGATATATACCATATTTATTATTCTGGCATCCTTTCAGGGGACAGGGAGGGGCCGGGACGAGTGCTGTCAGATTACATATAGGAGAGTCTCCTGTTTACTCGGCGACCTCTGTAATAGGAAGTCCCATCTCCTGGGCTGGCATTGGAAGACTGTTCTTTCCATCACAGGAAGCGGGACTTTGTATTAAAGAGGCTGCATAGTAAACAGGAGATTCTTCTGTATGTAATCTGTTGGCACTCTTCCCGTTTCCCTCCCTATCCCCTCCGGGGGTGCAGATGGGCATTGATCAGGCTGCACTGATGGCAATGGTGAGTCTGCATTCAGAGGCTACATTCATGGCAATGGTGAGGCAGCATTCATGGCAATGGTGAGGCTGCATTCAGAGGCTGCATTCATGGCAATGGTGAGGCTGCATTCATGCCAATGGTGAGGCTCCATTCATGGCAATAGTGAGGCTGCATTGGGCACTTGTGAGGCTGCATTCATGGCACTGGTGAGACTGCATTCATGGCAATGGTGAGGCTGCATTGATTGCAATGGTAAAGCTGCATTCATGGCAACGGCGAGGCTGCTTTCATGGCAATGGTGAGGCTTCATTCATGGCAATGGTAAGGCTGCAGGTGGGTACTGATCGGGCTGCATTGATGGGCTCTGACCGTTATTTTGCTTCAAGGTTCATTATTTAAAATTTTAGTTTTTTCCTGAAACTTTCCTCTTAAAGTGAAGGTGCTTGTTATACGCCTGTGTGTTATTCGCTGATAAATATGGTATATCCAAATAACAAGCCCGAGCAGTTCATTTGTATTTCATTTTAATGGTTCAAAGAATGTCAGACAAAATGGTCAGCCCTCACACATGTTCACTTCATAAAATCTGGCCCTTTTTGAAAAAAAGTTTGGACACCCCTGTTCTAAAGGCAGTGGCCTCTTTCAGCAGGCTAACACACCGTATCACACTGCAAAATTAGTTCAAGAGTCATTTGAGTAACAAAATGAGGAGTTTGAGGTATTGACTAACGTATTGCTCTACTAACATACAATATAATTCAAGCATACCACATACTTTACAAATAAACTGTACAACTGAACTGTACGTACCAATTATAACTTTATATTTATTTATTTCATCTTTATCTTTCTATGAAACCTTGTGTGTGAGTAAAAATGGCAGCGGGCCAGAAAAGCACAAAAAAAGCTAATTAAACATTTCACTAGCTATAAAATAGTAAAAATAGTTAAAATAGTTAAACATTATGTTTTTCAAGAATATCAAAATTAGGTTTGTAAACCAGATTTACTGCCTAAATGTAAATTACACCTTGTTGTATGTGTAACTCTATGAATAAATTAAGATGTGGCCTGATTCATTTATATAAAATATTCCAAGAATTTATTTCTCTCTGTGTCTCCCTCTTCTGTCTCTAATTCATAACGTTTCATTGCTATAAAATAGTGAATGAATGGTTCACCCAAGGATGCTCTCATATATGTGTCCTCTTCCAAAGCAGTCAGAGCATCTTCTAGTTTCAACGGTATTGAGGGTGCTTTCTGTTCAGTAAGTGAAGTATGGTTGTTATCAACTTTCAGTAAGTCAAGGCCTCTCCTGATTCCATCCAGGCCTGCGGCAACTGTGGCAGCTAAAACTAAGTAAGGGTTGGCTGTGGCTGAACACAACATGTTTTCTATATAAGTTCCATTGCAACCATGAGATTTAAAATTATAGGTGAAGTTATTGTTGTTATATCCCCAAGTGGTACAGATGCTACTGTGAGGGTCTTTGTCATCTTTCAAGAAACGTTTGCGGCTTGCTGCTCCTGGAGCAACTAGGCAGCTGATTGCAGCTGAATGGTGCAGAAGACCTGATAACCATTGTTTACCAACGTCTGTCAGAACTTCTTCATGAGATCCAGTATGAAATACATTTTTGGCTCCACTAATATCCCACAAGCTGTGTGATAAAACTCCAGAATTATAAAAACCCACAGAGTCAGTATAAAAACTTGCTATGTAGTCTTGTTTCTTAGCTGCTTCTTTAATGCTAGTTTTAAAAGTGAAGGCATTGTCAGCAGCGGCCAACCCATACTCAGGCACAAAGGAAACCTCCATTTGTCCAGGGAAAATGGAAGGTGAAAAGCTTTCAATGTTCCCACCAATGTAATACATCCCCTCTAAAAAATTTTGCATGAACATCTGGTGATCAGACAGTAATGTTGCAGCAGGGAATGAAATTGTCTTTGAATTTATAATTTCATCAAGTCCAAATAAGCAAAATTCGTATTTGAAAGCAGAATGTAGCAAAAATCCTCTTTCCTGTAGTTGATTAAGTAAATGTTTAGCTAGATAACGTGGTGAAGTAAGTAGAGGATTGCCCAAAAATGTAAATGAATCACAGATCACTCTTGCAGTTTTTTCATTCCATGGTAGAACTTGGAATGTTGGTAAATCTGGTTTCAGCAAAATGTCACAATTAAATTGTTTAGAACTAATGTGGTCTACTTCATTGCCTTTGTGGTCCAAAGTTAGTTCAAGATAACTTCTTTGCATGCAAACTCCATTCAAAGCTTTGTCCTACAAAACATTAGAAATATATATTTTGTTACAATCTAATTGAAATTTGCTCATCAAAAAATACATTCTCTATTTGTTTCACTAATCACAACAAATTACAAATCACAACTAGTGGTTAGACCAGCTATCAAAAGACTGAATGATGTTGCTTGTAGGAGCTTGCAGGAGCAGGGCCCTCCTAACCCTCTTTTATTACATTGTATTTTTGCTGTATTGTCTCCCTTTTTTATTGTAAAGGGCTGTGCAAATTGTTGGCACTTTAGAAATCCTGTATAATAATAATAATGTAGCAATTTTGGGCCAGGCACTATAAAAGAGTCAGAAAAATGTCAAGGATCAGAAACAATCAGGCATAGGCAGTGCTAAAGAGTGATACAGTAGTAGTATTTATAGTATAGCCAAGGGACTTTGCTGTAGAAACAAAGAAAGAAAACAAAACATAATCAGAAATTAAAATGGTTTTAAAGGCTCAAAAGAAACCCTTCTGTGAGCCTCATCTCGATCCAGCGATGTGCAAGAGAGCAGCGGCTCTCCAGGGTCTCTTCCTTCTCATTCCCTGACACAGCTACAGGAACCATTGGCTCCCGCCACTGTCAATAACAGCCAGCGAGCCAAAAAGGAGGGAGTGGGGGCAGGGCAAGCCACTACCATTTGTGAATGGACATAGATCAGTGGCTCAGGAACGAGCCTGCTCGGGGTACCCCCATACGAGCAAATGACTGTGCACTGCATTGTCAAGTGGGGTGGCTGAGAAGAAATGTAAAGTTTTTTGTTATTTTAATATTCAGTGTGCAAAAACAAACTCTATAATTGTTTGCATATATTATATTTAAAAAAGTTTTTCACATTAAAGAAATTGTAAAGGCAGAAGGTATTCTATCTTTATGCATTCTATGCATTAAGATAAAAAGCCTTCTGTGGGCAGCAGCCCCTTTAGTCCCCTAATACTTACCTGAGATCCCTCTCTGTTCAGCGATATCCATGAGTGTCTCAGCCATCAGAGATTCTCCCTCTTGATTGGCTGAGACATATCAGTGACACACCACTGGCTGCCGCTGCTGTCATTCAAAGTCAGCTAGCCAAGCAGAAATGGGGGACGGGGCAGGGTTCCATGTCTGAATGGACCAAGGGAGCTGTGACTCAGCTTGGGTGCCCCCATAGCAGGCTGCTTGCTGTGGAGGCAGTCACCAGGAGAGAGGGGCTAGAATCACAGAAGAGAGACCAGAGAAGAGGAGGATTCAGGCTGCTCTGTGCAAATCCACTCCAACAGGGCTGGCAAGTATAACATGTTTGTTATTTTTATAGGAGAAAAAAAAACGAGACTTTACAATCACTTTAAGGCATAATGACAGATCCCATGCTCTGACCAGAAATTTCATATGGGATTACTGAAATACTGCATAAACATAATGTGGCTGACCAAAAAAGAATAAAAAAGGGTATTTAGCAGATTTCTAATTAGGTGTTATACAATATATTAATGCATTTAGTGATAACTCTTACTATGCATATATTGAATTGTGTACCTATGGGATTAATACCTTGATTTCTTTTTTTCAGCCTCTTGTTAAAAGCACTAACTCATACCTGATGGATATGATACATATTACATAGCTTCTGGATGACATTCTCTATCATACAGAATGAGAATTATATATCAGGGGCTATTTATGTGTCCTCTTTGTGTACTATTATCAATTATGAAGATACCATATACTCTATGAGAAAGATTTTAGCAGATAAGTCTGGTTTGACAGTAGAACAAAGATTCCATATTGAACCAGGTGCCTGATGTAACAATGGGGACAAAATGTGCACCCAGCCTTACTAATGATTTTATGTCTGTTTGGGAGGCTGAAAATATTGTTCCGAATACTCCAGAGCAGCTGATATCCTGGTGTCTGTAGTATAGATGATGGTTTTTTTTTATCATTTGGTATGGGACACAGGAGGATTCTGATTTTTTTATTTTTTTTTAGCAGTATAAGATAAACAAGGATATTAGGTTTGGATTACAATATAAAGTACAGGTTATCATTTTTGTTAGATTTAGAGATATTTATATCTAACAATAGATTGTATATATGCCCATATTTTAAGGAGACTGACCAGAATACCTTGATACCCACACATGGACATCGCCCATTAAGAATGTACCTAGGGGACATTTTATTAGGATCAAAATAAATTGTACTACTCAGAATGACTATTATGCACAAGTGGAGAGATAGAAAAGGAATTCTCCTAGAACAGTTGAGAGGAAGATAGAGAGAGTGGCACATTTGGAAAGGAATCATTTTACTAGAGATAAAAAAAAAAGGAAGAACAAGGCTTCTTTAAAATATTTAGTATTTAATGCACAGTAAAAAATGATTGAGGATGTTTTTTTTTTATAAACCTTGACCTATTTTACTTAAAGATAAAATGTTGAGTAAAGCATTACCAGAACATAGTATATTTATTAAAAGAATGTAAATTTAGGTAACAAATTGGACCCTAATGTGATAGACTTCCCTCACCACCACCACCATCAATAAGGGATCTATTTTCTTGGATAGGGTTGGTTAATTTGCATGTGGGAAATGCCAGGCATGCAGGAATAGCTGTCAACATGGTAGGAGGCAAAATCATTTCAATTCTAGAGCTAATGGGCATGAATACTTTATTGACAAATTAATTTCATGTGACACTACACATGTCGCATAGATACTTGAATCCCCCTGTGGGCAACGATACATGGTTGTACTACGCAGAAATCGATGCTAAATTTAGGGGAGCATATTAGGAAAGATAGAAAAGGTCTTAAATCTTATAGTCTGTCTTTACATTTTAGGGAGCTTCATCAGTGGTCTGAAATTTTGTGAAATAGATAGAGTACCCAAACATTTGAGGGGTTCCAATCTAGCTAGGGAAATATCCAGATGTGAGACTTTTTTTATTTACAAGTTGGAAACCTATGGGGTTAAATGTGGGGATTGATATCAACTGTTTTATATTCCATAGATGTATACACAAAGTACATAGGAACTTAGTATGCCACATCGGCCTTTTACATGCTTGTTATTTTTAGTTATTTTATGTATATGTGTCAGGGAAATAGCTATAGAACTGGTGATCCTGCCAGTAACCACCATGGTCGCACCAGGCAAATCCCTGGGCACATGAGCACACACAAGTGCGCAACGACGGGTGCACGCAGCTGCAATACGACGGGCACACGCAGATGCACTATGCCAGTGCACAATGACAGTAGTTGGCACCTTCTGGCCTATTTAAGCCTGCTGCAGATGTAGGCAGGTTGCTGGATTATCATCAGCTTCCTGTGTCCCCTGTACCTGCTGCCTATATCTGATAATTTGATTCCTGTTGACTACTCAGCTTGTCTAATTCTTCCTGCTCTCCGCCTGCACCGACCTCCAGCTTGGACCCAACTACGCTCCTGTCTGTACACCTGTACCTCCGCTTGTCCACACGATGTTTGACCCCTGGCCTGGCTACCGACTCTGATTATTCTGTTGTACCTCTTCTCAGACTGATCCTATTGTGTATGACCCCTGGCCTGGCTTGATCCTGTTCCTGGTTGCTCCACTGGAATCCTTCCATGCATGATTGCCCAATTTGCTCTATCAGTGCACCCCAGCTGCCCTCAGCAACCCAGCTACCCAGCAAACCGCATTCGTTAACCCATGCACCTTTGGGCACCGTACTCCCTGTCTCACTCCCAGGGGTACGCTGCACTAAGCCGTAAGGGGCGCCCTCTCAGCAACCCGGACTCACATCAGAGACTTGACAATATAATCCAGCCATGACTGAGGCCGGCAGAGGTTTGTCCCCTGTAGAGGCTTTGTGCCAACAGTCTTCTACCCTTACTCAAGTGCTTCAAAAACTACAGGAAGGATACCTGTATTTAGAGGGTAGGCTACAGCTATTAACCACTTGACCACTGGGCACTTAAACACCCTTAATAACCAGACCAATTTTCAGCTTTCGGTGCTCTCACATTTTGAATGACAATTACTCAGTCATGCAACACTGTACCTATATGAAATTTTTGTCCTTTTTTTCACACAAATGGAGCTTTCTTTTGGTGGTATTTAATCACAGCTGGGTTTTTTATTTTTTGTGCTATAAAAGAAAAAATACAGAAAATTCTGTAAAAAAATGAATTTTTCTTCATTTCTGTTATAAAATTTAGCAGATTAGTAATTTTTTCTTCATAAATTTTGGCCAAAATTTATACCACTACATATCTTTGGTAAAAATAAGTACAAATTGGTGGATATTATTTGGTCTTTGTGAAGGTTATAGAGTCCACAAGCTATGGTGCCAATATCTGAAAATTGATCACACCTGAAGTACTGACGGCCTATTTCAATTCTTGAGACCCTAACATGCCAGAAAAGTACAAATACCCCCCAAATGACCCCTTTTTGGAAAGAAGACATTCCAAGGTATTTAGTAAGAGGCATGATGAGTTTTTTGAAGTTGTCATTTTTTCCCACAATTCTTTGCAAAATCAAGATTTTTTTTACTTTTTTTTTTTTTTTTCACAAAATTGTCATATTATCAGTTTATTTCTCACACAGCATATGCATACCACAAATTACACCCCAAAACACATTCTGCTATTACTCCCGAGTACGGCGATACCACATGTGTGAGACTTTTACACAGTGCGGCCACATACAGAGGCCCAACATGCAGGGAGCGCCATCAGGCGTTCTGGAGCACCCAGGACAATTCTGACATTTCTCTCCTACATGTAAAAATAATCATTTATTTGCTAGAAAATTACATCGAATCCCAAAACATTATATATGTTTTTTTAGCAAACACTCTGGAGAATACAATGGTGGTCGTTGCAACTTTTTATCTCGCACGGTATTTGCGCAGCAATTTTTCGAATGCTTTTTTTTGGAAAAAAAACTGTTTTGTGCTTAAAAAAAAATAAAAACACAGTAAAGTTAGCCCAATTTTTGCATAATGTGAAAGATGAAGTTACACTGAGTAAATCGATACCTAACATGTCACTCTTCAAAATTGCACAGGCTCGTGGAATGGCGCCAAACGTCGCTACTTAAAAATCCCCATAGGCGACGATTTAATTTTTTTTTTACTGGTTATATGTTTTGAGTTACAGAGGAGGTCTAGGGCTAGAATTATTGCTCTCGCTCCAACGTACGCAGCGATACCTCACATGTGTGGTTTGAACACCGTTTTCATATGTGGGCGGGACTTACGTATGCGTTCGCTTCTGCATGCGAGCACATGGGGACAGGGGCATTTAAAAAAAAAAAAAAAAATGTTATTGTTCATTTTACTTTATTTATTTTAGTTTGACATTTTTTTCCCCAAAAATAAATTTTTTGATCACTTTTATTCCTATTACAAGGAATGTAAACATCCCTTGTAATAGGAATATGGCATGACAGGTCCTCTTTACAGTGAGATGTGGGGTCAATAAGACCCCGCATCTCACCTCTAAGCTGGGAAGCCTGAAAAAAAAAAAAAAAAAAAAGATTCTGGATTTGATAGTATTGGTGAGTCGGTAGAAGCACCGGAGGGCGGCGGGAGGGGGGGGTGTCTATGGCTGGGTATTGCAGGGTATCACTGACTATGGCTGGGTATGGCTGGGTATATCAGAGTATGGCTGGGTATCTCAGAGTATGGCGTTGCAGAGTATTGCGTTGCAGAGCATTGCAGGATATTGGAGGGTGTTGCAGAGCATTGCAGAGTGTTGCACGGTATTGGCGGGTGTTGCAGAGCATTGCAGAGTGTTGCAGGGTATTGGTGGGTGTTGCAGAGCATTGCAGAGTGTTGCAGAGCATTGCAGAGTGTTGCAGGGTATTGGCGGGTGTTGCAGAGCGTTGCAGGGTATTGCAGAGTATTGCAGGGTAATGCAGAGTATTGCAGGGTATTGCAGAGTATTGCAGGGTATTGCAGAGTATTGCAGAGTATTGCAGGGTATTGCAGGGTAATGCAGAGTAATGCAGAGTAATGCAGAGTAATGGCAGGGTATTGCAGAGTATTGCAGTGTAATGCAGACTATTGCAGAGTATTGCAGGGTAATGCAGAGTAATGCAGAGTAATGCAGAGTAATGCAGGGTAATGCAGGGTAATGCAGAGTAATGCAGGGTATTGCAGAGTAATGCAGAGTAATGCAGAGTAATGGCAGGGTATTGCAGAGGTTTGTTTACAAGTGATCACTCCGTCATTTGACGGAGCGATCACGTGGTAAACGGCCGCGACGAGCGGCCGTTTACTGTGATCCATGATGCGCCGGGTCCTGTGGACCCGGCGGTCACGGATGCTCTCGAGTGCGCGCCCCAGGGGGCGCGCGAGAGCGGAATTCTGGGAGGAAGTCATATGACGGCCTCCCACAGTTAAGAAACCGCCCTAAAGCCGTCATTCGGCTATAGGGCGGTTATTAAGTGGTTAATGGAATCAACTGCCCCTACTAGGGATGAGCTTCGTGTTCGAGTCGAACATACGTTCGACTCGAACATCGGCTGTTCGTCCGTTCGGCGAAGTCCGAACATTTTGGTCCATTCGCGCCAAATTCGTGTGGCGCTCACGGCCCACAATGCACTGCGATGGCGCAGTGCATTGCTGGCTCATGATTGGCCAAGCATGCACTGTGACCCCGCATGCTTGGCCAATCGCAGCGCCAGCAGCGAGGAGAGCCATGATTGGCCACAGGCAGGATGCCTGTGGCCAATCATAGCTCAGGCTGTGTAGTGCACGCCCCACACTATATAAGGCCGCCAGCGCGGCGGCCTTGTGTAGTGTGTTGGCGTCTGAAGCAGTGGGTGTTCTGTGTACCTTCAACACAGTACACACCGATCGTTTTTGGCCGATTTTCGATCTTGCTGTTGTGTAGTGGTTGTTGTCTGCGAGCCCTGACCGCAGTATACACCGCTATATTCACCTCACCTATATAGCTAGTGATCTATCTTTTATAATAGAGCTTGCAGTCAGTAGTGTTAGGAGCTAGTGCGTGCTGTCTGCGTGCTCTGTACCCAGTACATACCGCTATATCCACCTACATAGCTGTTCTCTATTTGAGCCCACTTGCCATCTGCAGGAGTTATTGGAAGTTGTGTGTGCCTCCAGCACAGCACAGTATACATCTGTATATACCCCTTTATCTCTGGTGTTCTATAATAAAGGCATCTGCAGGAGTTAGTGGGTGTTCTGTGTACCTTCAACACAGTACACACCGATCGTTTTCGGACGATTTTCGATCTTGCTGTTGTGTAGTGGTTGTTGTCTGCGTGCCCTGACCGCAGTATACACCGCTATATTCACCTCACCATATATAGCTTGTGATCTATCTTTTATAATAGAGCTTGCAGTCAGTAGTGTTAGGAGCTAGTGCGTGCTGTCTGCGTGCTCTGTACCCAGTGTTATATCCACCTACATAGCTCTTCTCTATTTGAGACCACTTGCCATCTGCAGGAGTTATTGGAAGTTGTGTGTGCCTCCAGCACAGCACAGTATACATCTGTATATACCCCTTTATCTCTGGTGTTCTATAATAAAGGCATCTGCAGGAGTTAGTGGGTGTTCTGTGTACCTTCAACACAGTACACACCGATCGTTTTCGGACGATTTTCGATCTTGCTGTTGTGTAGTGGTTGTTGTCTGCGTGCCCTGACCGCAGTATACACCGCTATATTCACCTCACCTATATAGCTAGTGATCTATCTTTTATAATAGAGCTTGCAGTCAGTAGTGTTAGGAGCTAGTGCGTGCTGTCTGCGTGCTCTGTACCCAGAGTTATATCCACCTACATAGCTCTTCTCTATTTGAGACCACTTGCCATCTGCAGGAGTTATTGGAAGTTGTGTGTGCCTCCAGCACAGTACAGTATACATCTGTATATACCCCTTTATCTCTGGTGTTCTATAATAAAGGCATTTGCAGGAGTTAGTGGGTGTTGTGTGCCTCTAGCACAATATACACTACCCAACTGCTTTTTTACCCAACTCCCTTCAGGCCATTACCATGTCTGGAAGGCCAGCAAGGAGAGGCAGACAGGCGCAAGCCGATAAAAGAGGGCAAGCAGGCTCTGTGTCTAGAGGCAACAGTGCTGGTCGTGGACGCGGTGCATTGTCATCAGCACGTGGCCATGGGACACTCTTGTCCTTCTTTTCGGCAGCTGGACATGTTGAGCCGCAAGATGCCAACGACTTGGTAGAGTGGATGACCAAGCCCTCTTCATCCTCCTCATCCTCTCTCACCCAGTCTCAGGGTACTAGCAAAGCAGCTGCCAACGCATCGTCTTCCCTCCTCTCAATGTCATCATCAGTGACTCCTTCCCTAGACCCACCACGTCCTCCTGAGGAGTCTCCTGAACTCTTTGAGCACAGTGTTGGGTACATGCTCCAGGAGGATGCCCAGTGTTTTGTGGGCTCTGATGATGACACTCAGCTAGAGGAAGGCAGTAGCGTGAGCGCAGAGAGAGGGGATGCTCAAGAAGGACAGCAATCTGGCAGTCATGTTCCACAAGCTGCAGCATACTGCCAGGTTTGCTACAGCGATGAAGAGGGAGGGGATGATGAGGGCACTGACTCCACGTGGGTGCCTGGAAGGAGAGAGGAGGAGGAGGATGAGGAGGAGGAGGAGGCACATGTCCAACGAGGCAGGATGCCCTCCGGGGGCCAGCTTAGGGGCAGCACACCGACTGAATGACACCGCAGAGCTCCGCCTGTGCAGGGCGCTGCCTCTGCGCGTTATTCTAAAAGTTCTTTGGTGTGGGCCTTTTTTGAGATGAGTGCATCAGATCGCACCGCTGCTATTTGCAACATATATCTCAAGCGTATCTCGCGTGGCCAAAACATCAGCCGCTTGGGCACCACATGCTTGACCAGACATATGTTGACCTGCCATGCAGCTCGTTGGCAGGCGTACCTCAAAGACCCACACCAAAGAACAAAGCGGACCTCTCCTTGCTCCTCATCAGCTGGCATCTCCAACCCCACTAGACCTTCAGTCCTCTCTGAAACCTGCTCTGAGAGGAATGAAGGTGTAGAATTAGGTGTGTCACAGCCAAGTGCTTCCGGGAACTCTGCTAGCGGTACACCCACATCCGATTATAGCAGGCAAATGCCCCTGCCCCAGCTGCTGGACCGGCGAAAGAAGTTCACTCCCAGCCATCCACATGCCCAGCGGTTGAATGCTAGCTTGGCTAAATTGCTAGCACTTCAACTGCTGCCTTTTCAGTTGGTAGACTCGGCCCCCTTCCGTGAGTTTGTACAATGTGCGGTTCCTCAGTGGCAGGTCCCCAAACGCCACTTTTTCTCACGGAAGGCGATTCCGGCTCTCTACCGGCATGTGGAAGGCAATGTCCTTGCCTCGCTGGACAGGGCGGTCAGCGGTAAGGTGCATATTACCGCTGACTCATGGTCCAGCAGGCATGGACAGGGACGTTACCTGTCTTTCACGGCCCATTGGGTCACTCTTCTGGCAGCTGGGAAGGATGCAGGACAAGGTGCAGTAGTGTTGGAGGTTGTTCCGCCACCACGCCTCCAAAATGCTACTATTGGTTGTGACACACCTCTCTCCTCCACCCCCTCCTCTTCTTCTTCCTCCATGGCCTCTTCCAGTGCTCTGTCCTCAGAACCAGCGGTGCTTCGTAGGCGTTCCAGGGGCTACGCAAGTACGCAGGCAAAACGATGCCATGCCGTGCTTGCGCTGGTTTGTTTGGGGGACAGGAGCCACACTGGGGCGGATGTTTTGTCAGCTCTGCAGGGGCAGGCCGAGAGGTGGTTGACGCCACGCCAGCTTAAGCCAGGAATGGTGGTTTGTGACAATGGCACCAACCTCCTCTCCGCCCTCCGACAGGGACAACTGACCCATGTGCCCTGTGTAGCTCACGTCCTTAACCTGGTGGTGCAGCGGTTCTTGGGCAGGTACCCCGGCTTACAGGATGTCCTGAAGCAGGCCAGGAAAGTCTGTGTGCATTTCCGCCGATCATTTAATGCCTGTGCTCGGCTGGCTGAGCTCCAACAGGAGTTGAACCTGCCCAAGAACCGCCTTATATGTGACATGCTCACCAGATGGAACTCAACGTTGGCCATGCTGCAGCGGCTGCACATGCAGCAGATGGCCATAAATGAGTACCTGTGCGACTATGGCACAAGGACAAGGTCAGGGGAGCTCGGTTTTTTCTCACCACGCCAGTGGGGCATGATCAGGGATGCATGCACTGTCCTGTCACCGTTTGAGGAGGCCACAAGGATGGTGAGCAGTGACAGTGCATGCATCAGTAACACTGTACCTCTTGTCCACCTCTTGGAGCTTACGCTGCGTGGAATAATGGACAGGGCACTTGAGGCAGAACAGAGGCAGGAAGAGGAGGACTTCCTTGCCTCTCAAGGCCCCCTTTATCCAGACAGTGTTCCTGCTGTGTCACCCATCACACAGGAAGAGGATGAGGAGGAGGAAGAGGAGGAGGAGGATGATTGTGTCAGCATGGAGGTGGAGGCTGGCACTCAGCATCAGCAGCAGCAGCAGCAGCAGTCTTGTAGGGATGATTTACAGTCCCAATAAACAGGTGGACTTGTACGTGGCTGGGAGGAGGTAGCTGCGGATCATGTTTTCCTTAGTGACCCAGAGGACTCTGGACCGAATGCCTCAGCTAACCTACGCTGCATGGCCTCCCTGATCCTGCAAAGCCTGCGGAAGGATCCTCGTATTCTTCGGATCAAGGAGAGGGACCATTACTGGCTGGCCACTCTCCTTGATCCACGGTACAAGGGTAAGGTTGCCGACCTTATCTTGCCATCGCAGAGGGAGCAGAGGATGAGACATCTCCGGGAGGCCTTGCAGAAAGGTCTGTACAACGCGTTCCCAGAGACTGGGAGGTTACAAACTCCTGGTCCTGGACAACGTGTTGCTGAGGCATCGGTAAGAAGGAGCGGTGGAGAAGGTGGCCGTCTGACTGATGCTTTCAGACAATTTTTTAGTCCGCAGCCCCAAGGTATGATCGGTTCCAGCACTCATCGCCAGCGTCTGATTTACATGGTGCAGGAATACCTAGGGGCAAGGTCAGACTTGGACACCTTTCCCACCGAAAATCCTCTGGCTTACTGGGTCTTGAGGATGGATCACTGGCCAGAGCTTGCACAGTATGCAATTGAGCTACTGGCCTGTCCTGCATCCAGCGTTCTTTCGGAACACACCTTCAGTGCTGCTGGTGGCTTTGTTACCGATCACAGGGTGCGCCTGTCCACCGAATCAGTTGATCGACTGACCTTCATCAAGATGAATCAGTCTTGGATCACCCACAGCTACCAAGCACCTGAAGCTGATGTAACAGAATAATTTTTTTTGAAATATCACATCCCTTCAAGACTGCCTATGCTGATGCTGAGTGACTGTCCTGTTATGTTGATTGTCTATCCTCTTCCTCCTCCGCTGATATGTTGGAAGAACATTTCTGGTTCTGGTTGATGCCATCAGCCCAATTTTTCTGCCCCTGTTTAACAGGGGCGTTTAAGTAAAATTTTTGATGCAATGCTTTGCAGCAGGGCTAATTCCTGCAATCAAACAAGAGAATATGGGAGAGGTTGCAGTGTGGTGGCACCAGCACCAGTGCCTAAGGCCCAATTTTTCTGCCCCTGTTTAACAGGGGCGTTTAATTACAATTTTTGATGCAATGCTTTGCAGCAGGGCTAGTTCCTACAATAAAACTAGAGTATATGGAAGAGGTTGCAGTGTGGTGGCACCAGCACCAGTGCCTAAGGCCCAATTTTTCTGCCCCTGTTTAACAGGGGCGTTTAATTACAATTTTTGATGCAATGCTTTGCAGCAGGGCTAATTCCTGCAATAAAACTAGAGTATATGGCAGAGGTTGCAGTGTGGTGGCACCAGCACCAGTGCCTAAGGCCCAATTTTTCTGCCCCTGTTTAACAGGGGCGTTTAAGTACAATTTTTGATGCAATGCTTTGCAGCAGGGCTAATTCCTGCAATAAAACTAGAGTATATGGAAGAGGTTGCAGTGTGGTGGCACCAGCACCAGTGCCTAAGGCCCAATTTTTATGCCCCTGTTTAACAGGGGCGTTTAATTACAATTTTTGATGCAATGCTTTGCAGCAGGGCTAATTCCTGCAATAAAACTAGAGTATATGGCAGAGGTTGCAGTGTGGTGGCACCAGCACCAGTGCCTAAGGCCCAATTTTTCTGCCCCTGTTTAACAGGGGCGTTTAAGTACAATTTTTGATGCAATGCTTTGCAGCAGGGCTAATTCCTGCAATAAAACTAGAGTATATGGAAGAGGTTGCAGTGTGGTGGCACCAGCACCAGTGCCTAAGGCCCAATTTTTCTGCCCCTGTTTAACAGGGGCGTTTAAGTACAATTTTTGATGCAATGCTTTGCAGCAGGGCTAATTCCTGCAATAAAACTAGAGTATATGGAAGAGGTTGCAGTGTGGTGGCACCAGCACCAGTGCCTAAGGCCCAATTTTTCTGCCCCTGTTTAACAGGGGCGTTTAAGTACAATTTTTGATGCAATGCTTTGCAGCAGGGCTAATTCCTGCAATAAAACTAGAGTATATGGGAGAGGTTGCAGTGTGGTGGCACCAGCAGCAGTGCCTAAGGCCAAATTTTTATGCCCCTGTTTAACAGGGACATGTAATTACAATTCTTGATATAATATTTCACAGGAGGGCCCCTTCCTGTGCCCACCCAGAGTAACGGTGAGGACTTATAGTATTGTGGCACCAGCACCACAACCACCAAAGGTCAATTTTTCTACCACTGTTCAACAATGGCATGTAATTACAATTCTTGAAATAATCGTTCACAGCAGGGCGCTCCAGCGCCCACCAAGAGTCACTTTGAGGGCTTACAATGTTGTGGCAAAACCAACACCTTGTTCCGCCATTTCTGCAGAGCATATAGGGCAGGCCCCTACTTTCAAACATCCAATTTACAAACACTTCCTACTTGCAAACGGAAGGAGACAACAGCAAGTGAGATGAAAAAAGATGGATGACAAAACAAATTATACAGGGGTGATAACCCTTCCCTATGTTTTCCAAAAAGCTTAAAAATAGTTTTTTTGACTGGAGCTACACTTTAAAAATGTACCAGTTGAAAATTACAAACAGATTCAACTTAACACAACAAACCTACACAGTCCCTGTCTTGTTTGCACCGCCTGTATACTGCTGTTCTGAGTATATAGGGCCTGGGGGCCACACGCATTTCCTTTTTTTAATATGGGTACAGGGTTCCCCTTAATATGCGTACAAGACCCAAATAGGCTGGTAATGGGCAGGGAGGGCTACCCATGCCATTTTTCTCAATGATTTTCAACCATATTGCAGGAACCAGATATAACATTAAAACGGCAAGCAGTTTTAAATGGTGTTATTTCCGTTTAATGTCATTTTATGCAGGGACTGTTCTAAACACAGGAAACACGTGGCACTTCACAGGCATACTACAGACACCCCCCAGGCACCATATTTAAAGGAATATTTCACTTTTTTTTCACTTTAATCGTCATTAAAATCAGTGCTCCCGCCAAAACGGCCATTTTTAAAAACATTTTAGGCATTGACCCATGTCCCCTGGGGCAGGAGCCAGGTCCCCAAACCCTTTTTAGGACAGTATCTTGCATATTAGCCGTTAAAATTAGCACTTTTAATTTCGACCGTTCGAGTCCCATAGACTTCAATGGGGTTCTAAAGTTCTTTCGAATTTGGGGTCCGTTCGAAAGTTCTGGTGCGAACCGAACCATAGGGTGTTCGGCTCATCCCTAGCCCCTACAGTGATGATCCCCTCTCCAGAACCATGAGTACCAACTTCTAAGCGATTCACAGAAGATCGACTAAAGTTCAGATCTTTTAAAAATGCCTGTTTGCCCACTTCTCCATTGAAACTGCTAAAGTTGGATTCCTTATTTCTTTACTATCTGGTGACCCCCAGGCATGGGCCCACAGTTTGTGGGAATGTAAAGACCCAGTTATCCGCACAACTTCTTCGCAGCCATGACATGGCTCTATGTGGACTCCCAGCTCACAGCCACCCCTGAAGCCACTCTGCATTCTCTGCGGCAGGGACAGCGGCCGGTGGAGGACTACACCATAGACTACCGTTGGTGGTCTGCAGACATAGGCTGGAATGAGCCTGCTTTAAAACACCAGTTCCATTTAGGACTTTTCTAATCCCTCAAGGATCAACTGGCCAGAAGTGGTATTCCTACCACTCTTGAGGGTCTCATTCAACAGGCCATCCAGTTGGATAGACATCTACGGGAGTGCCAGGCCGAATGGTCACAGACTTTCTGTAAACTTGTTTCAGAGACTGGGGCTATGCCCGTTAGTATGATGCAGGCTGTATTGACCCCTTGAGAGAAACAACGTTGGTGTCAAGCCAACTTATATCTTTATTGCGGAGGAGATGGTCACTTCCTGTGCAACTGTCCCATTAGGCCCTGCAAGCCACTCAAATACACCATAGTGTATTTCCAGGTCTCCGGGACTCCCACTTCCCACCTTGTCCTTTCCATTATGTTGCAGTTGGCGGAAAATAACGTTCCTCTACAGGCCATAGTTGATTCCAGGGCATGCAGCTGCTTCTTGGATCTAAACCTGGCAGAAAGACTTGGCCTACCCCTGATCCCCAAGAAACGTAGGCTGGAAGTTCTCCTGGCTGATGGCACCCTGCCTAGTTCTGGTCCCATTTCCCAGGAGACTGTTCCTCTCTTTGTCACTACTCATGATGGCCATCAGGAGATCATATGTTTTGATGTCCTGAGCTTCCCCATGTTCCCAGTCATCCTGGGTACTCCTTGGCTCCAAGCACACAACCCTCAGATCAACTGGGTCAAGAGAGAAATTGTGTTCCCCTCTTCCTACTGCATGCAGCATTGCCTAGCTCCCAGCCACAAGGACACTACCAGTTATCTGTCAGTTCAACCTGTATCTGTCAGTTACCCAAATGTGCCACCAGCCTATCATGAACTTTTGGATGTCTTCAATAAGAAAAAAACTGATATTCTACCTCCACATAGGCCATATGACTGTCCGATTGAATTAATCCCTGGGGCCGAAATTCCATTTGTACGTATATATTTCCTCTCTCTGAGATGTAATTAGGAACTCTACGTCAATATATTGATGAAAACTTAGAAAAAGGCATCATCCAGTCTGCTATTGCCAGAATCTTTTTTGTTGAAAAAAAGGCCAAAACCCTAAGGCCATGTGTGGATTACAGGGAACTTAACAAAATGACCATAAAAAAACTGCTACCCTCTCCCTCTCATTCCCGAACTCTTCCAGAGATTTTGTACTGCCCAGATATTCACTAAGCTTGACCTATGGGGGGCCTACAATCTCGTTTGCACCCGAGAGGGCGATGAATGGCAGACAGCGTTCAGAACACGCTTTGGACATTTTGAGTATCATACCTAGATTTCTTTGTCATCATCTATCTGGATGAAATCCTCATATTTTTAACTACCCTGGAACTTCAATGGACACATGTAAAGACAGTGCTACACACACTAAGAAAACACAGACTTTACGTGAAAGCGGAGAAGTGTGACTTCAAGAAGGCATCCATACAATTTCTAATCATCTCCACGGGTGGTGTAGCCATGGTTCCACAGAAAGTGCAGGCAATCCTAGATTGGCCAACTCCATCAAACAAAAAGGGGGTGCAAAGATTTGTGGGCTTCGCAAATTTCTATAGAAGGCTTATTAAAAACTTCTCTTCCATTATCTCACATGTGGTCTCCAGAAGCCCAATCTGCCTTCGACAAGCTAAATTCTCTGTTTACCTCAGCCCCTATCCTACAACACCCTGATCCCGCTCTGCCTTAAATCCTGGAGGTTGACGCCTCTAAAGTAGCCACCGGGGCGGTTCTGTCTCAACGCCAGGGACCTAAATCCTTACTGCATCCCGTGGCCTTCAATCCGAAAGGAACTATGATGTGGGTGATTGAGAACTTTTGGACATTAAGACTTTTCTAGAGGAGTGGAGATATCTCCTTGAAGGTGCCTCTCACCCCATAATGATATTTACGGACCACAGGAACCTAGAATACCTTCGCACTGCAAAGCGTTTAAGACCTCGACAGGCTCGATGGGCTCTGTTCTTTGCCAGATTCAATTTCCACATAACCTTCCACCCCGGATCCAAGAATGGGAAGGCAGATGCTCTGTCCTGAATGTTCTCTGATACTCCTGAAGTGGCGGCTCCCAGCACCATCCTGTCCCCAAAGAACTTTCTTATGATTCACCCTGACCTGAGCTCCTCACTCAGACAGACTTCCTCCCACTGCTCAGAACCAGAAGCATCCTCCTTAATAAACATGGATAGTTTCCTTCATTACCAGAATAAAATCTTTGTCCGGCAGCAAACCAGGATCCAGGTCCTAAGGACCTTGCATGACCATCAGCTTGCTGGCCATTTTGGGAGGGAAGAAAACAATGGAGATGGTCCAACGATCTTTTTCCCAGGACAATTGGAACTCCTTAGTCTCGTGTGCAGATTTCGCTTATAATAATTCAATTCATGTGACCACCAACCAATCTCCCTTCTGGGCCAACTAGGGGTTTCATCCATCATTTCTACCCAATGTCTTTCCAGAAGCTTCAGTTCCAGCAGTTCAGGACAGGATAAACGCTATCCAGGCTAACTATCAGACTCTCCAGGCAACTACTCCCTGCCTCACTCCCAGAGGTACGCTGCACTCAGCCGCAAGGGGCACCCTCTCAGCAACCCGGTCTCACATCAGACACTTGACAATATGGATATAATAAAGCATGTTAGGTTTGTGATATGGAGACCATAATATGGCTGTAAGCAGTGGGATGTATTTTGAGGAATGACCGCTTGGTGTTGCTTTTTAATATTCTCCTTAGTATTGGAAAGTGGCTAATAAATAGTAATTGATGTTTGCGGGATAACCAGTAGGTCTTGCAATATATTAATCTAGTTATTCAGCCAGGTAATGCTTGCCATGGAGTGTTGAGTATTAGTGTAACGGCCCAATATTTCATGCATTGTGTGTGTGATGCCAAGGGTATCCCGATGAGGACACTACATTTAAATGTGTAGGAAAGGGCATGAAAAGGCTACACCAGGCATGCTGTGGGCATCCATCAGTGCTCTGGAAGCTGTTGGAAGGGTGAGGAGTTTATTGTTCTCCGCTGGTACCATACCTGTCAGGGCTGGGCTCAGCCCTTCCTTCTCTGAGCTGGCCGCTCAGCTGTCGGCTAATTCTCTGATTGTTCCTGCTCGTCAGTCCTGCCTATGTACGCCATCAAGCCCAAAGGAGCTCTGCCTTCGCCTTGGTCACATCACAAGAAACGATCTCCTGTGTTTCTGTTTAAAGACTAGCTTTGCTGACATCCTTTCTGGCTCCAGATCCTGCTTGCTGTTCCACTACTTTGATCCCTGACTTCCCGGAGCTGGAGAAGTTGATCACCTTTGCCATCCTCATTGACTCCAGACTCAGAGAAAGACTTTTTTAAGGAGCACTTGTGGAAGCCTCCTGTACATTTGTTTTCGAGCTTTGCAGTCCCACCTGTGCCTCCCTCACCTCCCATGCCTCCTGGTACCAAGTCGGACAGTGAAGGTGAGCCCATGCACTTGGGTTTTACGTGTCTCTCTGCGAATGAGAGAGCCTTTAGGAGAAGGGAGATATTGTGCCTTTATTGTGGCCAGGCAGGTCACTTTTTGAAGTCCTGTCCTACCCATTCAGGGAACGCCCGGACCTTGAGGTCCTATCACAGACAGACCTTAGGTGGTGTTGTTTCATCCCCAGCTATCCAGAAGGATAAGCCTCTGATTTCGGTCAACCTTTCTTGGGCTGAGTTGTCCGTCAAGATACAGGCTCTAATCAATTCTGGGGCTACAGGCCTGTTCATTGATGCTGCGTTTGTATCGAAGCACTCGATTCCTCTGCAGCGTTTCCTGGACTTTGCCAACTATTTAATACGAAATGTATTCGTAACTTCTCATCTCTGGTCAAGCCCCTAACTGATATGATCAGAAAGGACGGTAACCACAGAGTTGGTCTCCGGAGTCCATTAAGGCCTTTGAAAGTCTCAAGGCTGCCTTTGTTTCTACTCCTGTGTTGGCACATCCTGATCCTAAGTTACCTTTTATCCTTGAGGTTGATGCCTCTGAGACTGGTGTTGGTGCCCTTCTGTCTCAACGTCCTACCTCTGAGAGCGCTATGCATCCTTGTGGCTACTTTTCCAAATAAATTGTCACCTGCAGAGTACAATTATGAGATTGGTGACAGAGAGCTGTTGGCAATAATTTTAGCCCTGAAAGAATGGAGACATCTCCTCGAAGGTACCACTGTGACGGTTCTCATCCTTACTGACCATAAGAAGCTTGCATTCTTGACTGAGGCTAAACGCCTCTCTCCCAGAAGGGCGCGATGGGCTCTTTTCTTGTCAAGTTTCAATTACATTGTCTCATTCTTACCCGGTACTAAGAATGTAAGGGCTGACGCCTTGTCACGACAATTTTCCTCCACTTCCAAGTTGGAGTTGGTTCCGGTTACTGTGATTCCTCCTGATCCTATTCTGGCTACGGTTCGCACCAGTCTCACTTCAACTTTGGGTAACAAAATGCTTGCTGCTCAGGTCCATGCCCCTCCTGAGAAACCTTGTGATGGCTGCTTTGTCCCAGAGAGTCTCCGTACTGCCGTGCTCCAGACTTACCATTCTCCCAAGGCAGCTGGCCACCCTGGGAATAATCAACTCATTTGTGACGAAACCTATCCCCCACACTCCGCTTGAGTGCTTCCATCAGTATATCGCTTCCTAAGTCCTGGAACACGAATCCAATGGATCTGGCTATAAAAACCCCAAAGAACTAGACAACACCAGTCTTGGAGTAAATCAGGAATAGCCTTTTATTTGAGATCTCCCACAAATATATACAGCAGGATGACTAAAACCTAACCTAATTAGCATGAGCTAATTATCTAATCATTGACCCAGACTAGTTGTCTGAGAGATAGACTTTTCAGGGTAAGACTTTATGTCTCTTAGCTCACTGACTGACTATTCAATACACATTACCATAAACATAAACACAGGGTTAATTAGCACAAACAACAATGTGTGGAATATGCTTACAAGCCAGACTAGACTCATTTACACAACAGACAGTTGGCTGGAGTTGATGACATTAGCATCTAACAGTTTGTGTCCCAACAGTATGATTCAGTCACTATTGCTAATATGGCAAATACATATCCAGAGTCTGTGTGTCTTGGGGGGGGACACAGACTTGAATCCAAGTAACAACACCTCAGGGGTCCCCAGGCATACAGCTCACAAAGAGCACCGTTCCCCCAAATGCCAGGGCCCATAATCGGTGGGCAAGAGGCTCGCAATTAGTCCCCTCCAGAAGCCTTGGTCCTGGCTAGGTCTGTCACATTTCTCCCCTTTCGGCAGGAGACTAACACAGGAGGAGACCCCAGACGGGTTGACTCTGAAGTTAGTCAGTGGTTCCAGTCCTCTAATGCTGGTATCCACACAGTACCCCAAACAAATTGTTCCAAACAGAGTATTCCTCACCCAGCCAACCTCTGCCTCTCTCAGAGAACATATCCGCCGCTGGGGAGAAGCCTGGACTGGCCCTTCTCCCTGGAGTCTTTTCAGCCACTGGAGAGTAGACAGGGTGATTGGGCTCACTCCATCAAGCTGTTGGGGATCTGGGCCGACCACCCAGCATCCCTGGGGTATACAAGTGGAGACTGAAGTTCCATCCACCAATATCAGCTCAAGCTGCAGTTGTGTGTAGGAGCCAGTAGCATTCTGCCTTGTTAGCACTTCAGCTGAGGACCCCATATCATCCACTCCAGCTGACTGTTGGGGGGTGAGGCCGACCGCCCTGGCTCCCTGGAACTCTGAAGCCATTACCAGTGCTGGGCAGAGGTTGGTAGCACTCTGTCTGGTTTCCAGCGCGTCAGCTGGGTTGGTGTCATCATTCTGGGGTGCCGTCTGCTTTTGGAACTCCCTTTCGCTGGTCTTTTCTCCCAGGTGCGCAAACCCTTGTTGGGTAGGGAAAATGTCTGCTTCTCCTCCCTGCATCTCTGAAATCCACTGGGAAATAGGAACCATCACCTTCTCACCTTGGGCCTCCGAAACTGCCATGGGTGTGGAGCAGGGGTCTGCAGTACTCTGTCCTGCTGCAAGTACTTGAGCAGGTGATGCGTAATCTATAACATCCTCTGATGAACAGTCCATTAAGTCCATACATTCTCTAATCTGTGGCTGGAGAGATGAGCCCACTGCCCCAGATCCCTGGAACTCCACAGTTGCTGCCGGTGCTGGGCAGAGTTTGATAGCACTCTCCCCTATTACCAGCACTTCTGCTGGGGACTCCACATCATCTGCTTCAGCTAACTGTTGGGGCAGGAGGCTGAATTCCTTCACTCCCAAACTGTGTAGCTGCCATTGGGGAGGTGAGCTGGCTGCTTCCGTTTCCGTTCCCTCATCTGGCTGCTGGGATGACACGTCTATGGTACTGTCTCCTAGGTGCACGGATTTTTGCTGGGGAGGAAAGATCGCTTTCTCCACTCTGGCCGATTGTTGAGGAGGGACAAAAAACACCTCCTCTCCCTTCTCCCCCTGTATCTGCTGCTGGGAAGTGATGGCCACCTTTTCACCCTGAACCTCCGGAACTGCCACAGGTGTGGGGCAGAGGTCTTGGACCCTCTGTCCAGTGACCAGCGTTTCAGCTGGGGAAGTTCCTTGTAATTCCACAGATACTGCTGTTGGTGCTTGGCAGAGCGCAGTGAAGTTAGGCCCTAATACCAGCTCTTCTGCTGGAGGCTCATCAGGTTCTTTTTCCTCAGCAGAAAAGTCTATCAAATCCCTTGTCTCTGCAACTGGTGTATGGGGATAGAGTCTCCGTGGAACCCAGAAGATGCTATCAGTGCTGAGCAGAGGTTCTCAGAGCTCTGTCCTGTTGTCAGCACTTCGGCTTTGGGGATGGCAATCTCCAGATTTTCCACTGCCGATTCTCCGGCATGCTGCTGGACAGGCACATTCCTCCATCCAAGATCATCCCATGCAGAAACAGGATCATCAAGGTCAGTCAGCACTTGCTGCATCCTCCATAAGACCTCCGCGTTCATAGCTGCGGGGGCAGGTTGGCAAAGCCCACTGTTACTCTGCCACATTGCCGACTCTTCAGCCAGGATTTCAGAGTTGTCAACAGGTATTTCCTGATAGTTCCAGGCAAAGGGAGCCCAGCCCTGGCACTGAGCAGAGTCTAGCAGCTGTCTGTAGGTGATCTCCAGCTCCCATTCCTGAGCTCCCATTCCTTATCTTCCAGTGCCCAGTGCACTTCCGAGCCATTCAGTAGCCCTTTTCTGAAATCCATGATTTCATCCAATCGCCACTCCAAATCACTCGTAAAGTTAGAGTCCCCTGTAAGCTTCACATACAACAGTCCCAGGCCGCCGTAGATTAAGCCTTCCATTGGCTGTCATCCACTATCCAGGGACATGCTTGGGATACATGCCACCAGAGGGCTCTGTAACTCTCATCCAGATTCATCTCTGCCAAGACCAGCTTGCTTAATTCAGCTGTCAGCTCCTTGTGTGATTTTTCTCCCAAAAACAGCACCCGCAATCCATACTGTGACCAGTACCTTTCCTGGTTGGGGAGGAGGACTTTTCCCTGGTGACGCTGCTCATGGGCTAGTGCTTCCTTCCAGAGTTTGCAGCGAATAGAATCAAACCACCCCAGCAGGACCTGCTCTGATACTGGTCCTCTGTGCTGTAGCTGCATCTCTTGCAACCTCCTTCTGAATTCCTCTTCCATGGTGGCTGGTATCTGTACCTCTCCTCCTCTCCTTCTATCCGGACCTTGGATCCAGGTGGAGGTTTGGATGTCCCAGACTGCAGGAAGCATCCCACTGCTTGCCAACAATGTGGCAGAACCTATCCCCCACACTCCGCTTGAGTGCTTCTGTCAGTATACAGCTTCCTAAGTCCTGGAACACGAGTCCAATGGATCTGGCTATAGAAACCCCCAAGAACTAGACAACACCAGTCTTGGAGTACATCAGGAATAGCCTTTTATTTGAGATCTCCCACAAATATATACAGCAGGATGACTAAAACCTAACCTAATTAGCATGAGCTAATTATCTAATCATTGACCCAGACTAGTTGTCTGAGAGATAGACTTTTCAGGGTACGACTTTATGTCTCTTAGACTAGACTCATTTACACAACAGATAGGTGGCTGGAGTTGATGACATTAGCATCTAACAGTTTGTGTCCCAACAGAATGATTCAGTCACTATTGCTAATATGGCAAATACATATCCAGAGTCTGTGTGTCTTGGGGGGGGGGCACGGACCTGAATCCAAGTAACACCACCTCAGGGGTCCCCAGGCATACAGCTCACAAAGAGCACCGTTCCCCCAAATGCCAGGGCCCATAATCGGTGGGCAAGAGGCTCACATTCAGTCCCCTCCAAAAGCCTTGGTCCCAGCTAGGTCTGTCACACCCAACAATTCTGGTGGCCTAGTCTATGTGCTGATGTAACTGCCTTCGTAGATGCCTGTTCCAAGTGTGCTCAGAGTAAGACTTCACGGTCCCTTCCAGTGGGCCTCCTACAACTCATACCCAATGAAAAGAGGCCCTGGACCCCCCTGTCTATGGATTTCATTGTGGAGTTACCCAAATCCCAAGGCAACACTGTTATCCTTATGGCGGTTGTCCAGTTCTCAAAGGTGTGTCATTGTGTTCCACTTAAGTAGTTGCCCACTTCTAAGGAATTTTTGCTCGGGAGATCTTTCACTTACATGGACTACCCAAGGTGATAGTCTCAGATGGGGTAGTCAGTTTGTGTACCGGTTCTGGCAAACCTTTTGGGAATTCAGCTTGCTTTCTCCTCTGCGTATCACCTGCAGTCTAATGGGGCTGCAGAACGAGCCAATCAGTCCTTGGAGCAATTCCTACGTTGCTATATTTCTGACCATCATAACAACTGGTCAGACCTATTACAGTGGGCAGAGTTTTCTCACAACAGTGCCTTGAATTCTGCTTCCGGATTGTCCCTGTTTATGGTGAATTATGGTTTCCAACCGTCCATGTTGCCGGACTCTTTTGTTTCCGTAGAGTATCCCTGCGTTAGAGGAGCATCTCTGTGGTCTTCTTTCCACTTGGGCACAAGTCCAGGAGGCTTTGTGTCTTGCTAATGATAGGTAGAGACACCATGCTGACCGCAGGCATCTGCATGTGCCTTCCTACCAGGTTGGGGACAGGGTCTGGCTGTCATCTTACAACCTCCGACTTCGTGTTCCCTCACTGAAGTTCGTACCTCAGTTTATTGAGCCTTTCGGTATTCTTTGCAGGATTAACCCAGTGGCTTACGCACTAGACCTTCCTTCTAATATGCGTATTTCAAATGTTTTTTAGGTCTCCTTATTAAAACCTTTGGTCTGCAATCGCTTTACCACCTCAGTGCCACGTCTTCACCCTGTACAGGTTGAGAACCATGAGGAGTATGAAGTACAGTCCATTGTTGACTCCTGTAGGTTATGTGGGCGCATACAGTACCTGGTGCATTGGAAAGGGTATGGTCTGGAGGAACGCTCTTGGGTCTCGGACATGCATGCCCCTGTCCTCCTCCGGGATTTCCAGAGACATTTTGTCCTCAAGCCTGGTGGTCCTCCAAAGGGGGAGGGGTCGTTGAGGAGGGGGTACTGTCCAGGCTGGGCTTAGCCCTTCTTTCTCTGAGCTGGCCACTCAGCTGTTGGCTAATTGCCAGCTCCCACCTCTCTCCACAGTTACTCAGCTGTTGATGATCCTGCTCATCAGTCCTGCCTACTTAAGCTGTCCAGTTCAGAGGAGCTCTGCCTTCGCCTTGGTAACATCACAAGAAACTCCTGCGTTCCTGTTTAAAGACTGGCTTTGCTGACACCCCTTCTGGCTCCAGATCCTGCTTGCTGTTCCACTACTTTGATCCCTGACTTCTGGCTTGGCTAAATATCCATTCTGGTTACTGAACTTTGGCTATGTTTTGACTATATTTGTTCTTTTTACTTTTATTATTAAACGAGTGTGATTTAAATGTACTTCTGTCTCAGTCTGATTTCATGGTTTCTGACAATACCACAACAATAGCTGCCATATTAACTACTTTCCACCCAGCCACTGTATATAAACGCTGGGTGGGCACTCTCTCCTTCTGAGAGGACATTCAGGAATGTCCTTCAGAAGGAGGGGGATCACACGCATGGCGGCCCGAGCAGTGGCGCAATCCCGATGTGCTTGTGTCACCCGGACATGGCGCATCTCGGATCGGCAGGAGGGCTCTGTGATTGGCCCTCCTGATCACATGATGGCCATGTCCAATCACAGCCATCTTGTGATGTAAATACAGAGCCGGTTGCTAGGCAATTGGCTCTTCTTTCCTCTCCACACAGAAGTTGTCGGTAAGGAGAGGAGAGCAGATCGCTGCAGATAGCTGGTGATCAGTGAGTATGAGCTGTTTTTACAGCTTTTTACTCACTGATCACCAGTCTAGTGTCCCCACAATGTAAAAAACACAAAGTAAACACACATGTCCCCAAAACACGTCCGCAAAACACATGTCCCCACATAGTAAAAACATCTGTCCCCCACATATGTAACAGTAAAATCACATTTCCCAATGATTATCTGCACACATATGTCCGTGATCCCCTGCGTACATCTGTACATGATCATTTACATACATATGTAAATAATGGGAGAATTCATATGTAAATAGCAGCAGGATTCATATGTAAATAGCTGAGGCCAGCGGCATTCATATGTATATCATGCCCCACTGCAGTGAAGAGATGATGTTCTGTCAACAAGTAGAAATCATGTGCTGTAATCTCTAGCAACTAATCAGTGAGCCGTAATGTGTGCTGTAACCTCTAGCAACCAGTCAGTAAGTGGTTATGATATGCTGTAACCTCTGGCAACCAATTGCAATCACTGCCTGATCTGATATAGTAAACTGATTTTAAGTTTAGTTGATATTTATTGAATGTCTCAGAGCAGGTGGATAGCAAAATTGCATGGGAGGAGGGGGCCCCCAAGAAAATTTTTGCCCAGGGTCCAATGAACATTAAAGATGGCCCTGATGTCCGTGATCACACAAACCAAGGGTTGTGATTAGTAGAGGATAATGTGCTGACCAATATGGAGCACACTAAAAAAGCAGATTAGAAAGATAGATATATAGATACATACATACTGTACCTACATACATACATAAATACATATGTACATATATTATACACAGATCACAAGCTGGCAAGATGGGGTTAACACCTTTGCTCATCCCTCATTGTGTGTTAAATCACCGGTGAAATGTGAAAGGTGCATAAGGAGATCATTTTCTGATAGACTGAAGATCTGAAAACACCCAAATACCTATGAAATTTACCTGGAAAAAACGTGCAGGAATGGTTTTTGACCTTGACGCACCATGAAGATCAGTAGCTTCAAACCGCACAAATCGTATATCTTCCCTAGCAATCTGTTGCTTTATACGTTCAACAAGGGTAATTAAGCTAAAAGAATCCTCAGTTCCATCGCCACTCGGATCAGCATCTTTACTACTGGCAGGTAGATAATCTGATAAAAAAAAAAAAAAGGCACTTATACTGAAAAAATAACTGGTAAAATAAATAGTGAAAGGTCAATATTTAAAAATGGTAATTAAAGTGCCTTGCAAAGGTATTCATTCATACCCCTTGAAATGTTCCACATTTTGTCATGTTACCAAAAACGTAAATGTATTTTATTGGGATTTTGTGTGATAGACCAATACAGAGCGGCACATAATTGTGAAGTGGAAAGAAAATGATAAATGGTTTTCAATTTTTTTTACAAATAAATATCTCAAAAGTGTGGCATGCATTTGTATTCAGCCCCCTTTATTTTGATACCCCTACCTAAAATCTAGTGCAACCAATTATCTTCAGAAGTCACCTAATTATTAAAGAGAGTCCACCTGTGTGTAATTTAATCTCAGTATAAATACAGATGTTCTGTGAAGCCCTCCAAGGTTTGTTAGATAACCTTCATGAACAAACAGCACCTTCATGAACAAACAGCACCATGAAGGCCAAGGAACATACCAGACAGGTCAGGGATAATGCTGTTGTGAAGTTTAAAGCAGGGTTAAATTATAAAATAATATTCCAAGCTTTGAACATCTCACAAAGCACTGTTCAATCTATCATCCCAAAATGGAAAGAGTATGGCACAACTGCAAACCTATCAAGATATGGCCGTCTACCTAAACTGACAGGCCAAACAAAGAGAGCATTAATCAGAGAAGCAGCCAAGAGGCCCATGGTAGCTCTGGAGAAGCTGCAGAGATCCACAGCTCAGGTGGGAGAATCTGTCCACAGGATAATTATTAGTCGTGCACTCCACAAATCTGGCCTTTATGGAAGAGTGGCAAAAAGAAAGCCATAAGAAGTCCCATTTGCAGTTTGCGAGAAGCCATGTGGGGGACACAGCAAACATGTGGAAGAAGGTGCTGTGGTCAGATGAGACCAAAATTTAACTTTTTGGCCTAAAAGAAAAACGCTAGGTCTGGCAGAAAACTAACACTGCACATCACCCTGAACATACCATGCCTACTGTAAAACACGGTGGTGGCAGCATCATGTTGTGGGTATGCTTTTCTTCAGCAGGGACAGGGAAGCTGGTCAGAGTTGATGGGAAAATGGATGGAGCCAAATACAGGGCAATCTTAGAAGAAAACCTGTTAGAGTCTGCAAAAGACTTGAGACTGGGGTGGAGGTTCATCTTCCACCAGGACAACCACACTAAACATACAGCCAGAGCTACAATGGAATAGTTGAGATCAAAGCATTTGCATGTGTTAGAATGGCCCAGTCAAAGTCCAGACCTAAATCCAATCGAGAAACTTTGACAAGACTTGAAAATTGCTGTTCACGGGTGCTCTCCATCCAATCCGAAAGAGGTTGAGCTATTTTGCAAAGAAGAATGGGCAAAAATGTCCCTCTCTAGATGTGCAAAGCTGGTAGAGACATACCCAAAAAGACTTGCATCTGTATTTGCAGTGAAAGGTGGTTCTACAACGTATTGACTCAGGGGGGCTGAATACAAATGCACCCCACACTTTTCAAATATTTTTTTTTATAAATTTGGAAAATAATTTATAATTTTACTTCCGCTTCACAATTATGTGCCACTTTGTGCTATTCTATCAACTAAAATCCCAATAAAATACATTTACATTTTTGTAACATGACAAAATGTGTAAAATTTCAAGGGGTATGAATACTATTTCAAGGCACTGTAAAATTATTGACATAAACACAATAAGCACTAAAGAAAATGGCAATTCATAAGAACAATGAAGATTTTTGTCAAAGTAATAAGCACTGGGGAATAATGAAAATTAGCACTGAGCAATGACATTCACAAACTGTTTCATTTAGAGACATGTGATGTACAATTTATTGCCCATTTTGAGCAGTAGGGTTGACCCTAAATGTTTCAAAACATTCATCACAATGCGGCTGCAGCTTTTACAGCATTTAGTCACACTATTTTCTATTAGGCTTCCTAGGGCTTACCTAGGGTTCTAAACATGCTATTTTTTGCAACTTGTGTGAAAGATTTGAACAACGCTTGATATAACTAGATACTTGGCACTGGACTTCAGAGGGATAATGACCGAGTGTGAGTATGGGAAATGCTTGTAAATGTATACAGAGACTTTTGAAAATGTTAGGAAGTGATTATTCCTCTTTTTATGATGTACAGGCACTGTCTGCAGTCCAGTAAAATGTTGTCTGAGTTGGAAGGAAGCACACTATAGTTTCATAAGTGCAGAACATTTTGGGATCCAAAGAGCATGAAACATACAACATTAGCCGATCCAGATATAGACTTCAATCTGTCATGGTTATGCAATAGTTTGTCTGCTTACCTGTTCCCATGTGTTCATCTAGAGACCAGCCGACCCTCACCTGTCTGCTTTTGTAATCCATCCTCTGGCATGGCTCCACCCTAGCTCCTATCAGGGAGCTCTATATTAACCTGTGCACTGCAGGCCAACGCTGCTGATCAACCATTGTGTATTCCTTTGTGTGTTAGCTTCTTGTTACCTGCCGTGTGCTCTGCTGTTATTCCGTTACCGACTTTGGCGTGTCTTTGACTATCCTTGTTTGCCTGTGATCCTGACCTTTTGGCGTGTCCCTGACTATTCCTGTCTGCTTGTGGCCCCGACCTTGGCTTTGTCCCTCACCATCCCTATCCTCCTGTTGCCTACTGTGGGTGTGAGCTGGGGGACCCTGGGGGTCGCGACCTGGAGCCAGTTGCAGCCAAGTCCATCCTCACCACTCGAGGCTCTGGTGAACACCTGCTGGCTCTTAGACTCCGCGCCCCAGGGAATCTTACGCTCTAACCCCGGTGGGACCTGTCTCCCATCCGCAGCAGTCAGCCGTAGGGTCCACAACCTTGCGGTGCACTCCTGATCCCTACGGTGTGCATCTGTCACCTCGCCTCAAGGTGACCTGACACAATCATTAGTTCCAAACTTTTCCTGTAGTGATTTTCACAATGTGATCCTAGAAGCAGCAAAAAAAGATTTTTTGGAATCATGCCTTTGCTAATCAGACCAGCAAAATATCAGTACCTCAATGTTCACTCTCTATCGAGTGAGATTTGGTAATGTTCCAAGCCAGTGAGGAACCAAATCTATTTGGTTAAATGAAAGCATCTGCTCTATAAATATTGCTGCTGGCCATGTGTCGCCAGGAGCAATCACTGATCTAAGATTGACCTACATCTTTAAAATGACCTTGTACTCCATCTTTTTTTTTTAAGTAAAGAGCTGCATCACAAGAAGGCTAATATTACATTTGCTAGCCATAAAAGCCTACCCTGTTTTATTTTTATTAACAAATCAAAAGAAAGTCAGAGGAGGCACATGAGAAAATGTTTTGGTTAATAGTCAGTATACTGTGGTTCTCTTGACTTAGCCAGTGCTTCTCTTTGTAAAAATGTAGTACAGATTAATTTTGAATACTTTCTTTAACCCCATTTTTACATTTCATAGCATACAGCCCAGACTTAAAACAGCCTTCACCTAATGTGATTTTTATGACCACTATATTTTTATACGCAACAAACATTTTCTTATACATGGGCTGAAATTTATCCTTACCCTTAAAATCAGTTTCTGGAGGTTCAAACTTGAATTCAGCGGCAAAACTTAATTGAGCAGGTATTAATATCTGGTTTTCATTAAATGTCTGTATGGGATGTACAATTTTCTCATCTTTCTGTGAGCGTGTTGGATCTGGCAACATTGGATCAATTAGCATCTCATCTTTTTGCTTTACCTCAAAAACGTTTGCAGCTTGTTGCTTCTGGTTGTCTTTTTCCATATGTGGCCGAAATGTTTCAAAAGTTAAGCCAGGCTTTTCTCTTATGCTTTCAACGCATTTTGGAAGATGTATGTGAGTTACGGTGGTGTTGATTTTTGGATTTTGTTTGTTTCTATGATGAATTAATGGACTCTCCTTAAGAAACAATTTCAGCTCTTCTAATGTCTCTTTAGGTATTGCAGAACCACAAGGTAACACATCCTCATCAGATTTTTCTGTTGCATTTTTATCATCTGTTTTTTTATCATTTATCTTTTCTTGAGGCATGTTCCTAAAAGCTTGTGTAGATGCCACTGGTTCCATTCTTTGTTTTTCTTGTTCTGTTTTACATGTGTTGTCTCCTTTGTGATTTGTTTGCGTAGAACCTTGTCCATCATTCTTGAGAAGTAGCTTAGTAGACATATCAGATGCTTGAAAATAATTTTCCAGATCATCATATACCTTTTCAAAGTTGGAATTATTCAAGGAACTCACAGAATGGGATGCATTTACCTTCTCCCACTCTAAAGGAGGAATGTATCTCCCAGTAACCTTGACTCCTCTTCTTCTTCTATATCTTGATATCACACTTCCATCTACTTCATCATTTTCCGTGTTCCTTGCCTCCTAAAAGAACCAAGGTACATTTTTTTCAAGCAGACCATATGTCATTTAAAGTTTATATCAAGCCCAAATTTTTATAAGTTTAATTTTTACTTCTGTCCCTACTGAGGGGATTTCTACGTACTGCCTATTCTGGAGACATAGAAGTAAGAGTAAAATACACATGTAAAATACACAAGTAAGGCGAAGTCCCCTCTTACAGTTGTCATCAGAATACAAATTTGTGTCCCAATTGGGAGAAAACTGTAAACTTTTGATTTCTTTTCACTTTCTACCCCAGTGACAATGGTCACCAGAACAATCAGAGAGGGTGAATGTTTCCAGAGGGAACAGAAAAAAAACAATAAAAACATGATAGTTGTTTTAAAACTTCCACTCCGTTCTAAACAAAAAAATGAGTCTGAATACACGTTATGCAGACAACAGTTCTTTCACTAATGTTACAAAGAAAGCAATTAAAATCTCCAGAATAGCACAGCACGTGTTGTTCATGTAATGAAAGCATGCAAACATACTGTAAACAATGCTAATCATTTGGCCAATTATATTAAATAAAGCATATCTAAACTCCAAAACAAAAAAAAATTACCAGTCTTGGATGTGGCAGCAAAATTTTATTTATTTTTCTATGTTTATTTGTCTATATTGTTACTGGTGACTTTGCCAGAAATATACTCTCTGTCCTAATGTGACAATGCTCTCTAATTGTACTGTATTTATGAAGTAGTGTTGCTACCCCAAAGCGGCTCTCCTGATCTGGACTACAAACCACTTTCCCTCTTTCCTCATCTTCATAACATAGGTAGAAGATGTTCTGTAGTTCATAGAACATAGCTGGAAAACTGACAACATTGTTTGAGATATGAGTTTAATACACAGAATGGTACAAGATCTCTGAGATGCTGTCAAGATAAACAGTTATTTTCCTCTACTTTTATAAACTGTATGTACATTGAAAAAAAGGAAAACTAATGCAGCCACTATATCTAAGGTCTGGTAAGTTGAAAAATAATAGGTTTTTCAAACAATCATCAAATCCTTTTCTTGGAGTACATTAAGGGATATTGGGTGAAGTATTCAGGTGCATTGGGTTATGCTGTTGTCTTCAGAAGATTGGACATTGGCAAACAAAAGCTGTAAAGACAGCATAGTATAACCCCTCCTACACTAATTATGCAGTTTTGTTGCAAAGCAATAGTAAGAGTAGATAGAAAGATCCATTCCAAGAAAAGGTATTTGTTGTAAGGCAAAAATATAGCATCACATTTTTTTTCCACATCAGACAAATAATAAAGTTCCTCTTGTGATATAAAAACTGAACTGAATGAGTTAATTAATTTTAAAAAAGTTAATTCATGAAAAAAGTGCATAGGTGCTCAATAAAGTTCATATGTGCCATGTAAAACCTTTATTGTACAAAGTTCAGCACCCAGTGTCCTCCACTATTCAGGAAAACTGGTTACTCACCCAAAAAAACGCTGTGAAATAACAAAATTATTGGCAGCATAAGCCATCCAATATCGGTCCAATGGAATCGTATCCGTTCAGCATATTCAGTTTGCTATGGAGGAACTTTCAATATAGTACACACTTTTTTGCACTTATATAATCACAAGATTTTTTTTTTTATTAATTTACAATAGGAGATCTATGTTTATGATTTTTTTATGCAAATTGTATTTATTATAATCACACGGATGAACATTTTTGATGTTTTTTTTTATATCACAAGAGGACTTTTATTTGTCTGATGTTGAAAATAAATGTTTTGATGCAATATTTTCAGTTATGATTAAATGGTTTTAGGTACACTCTCCACACATTCCATTATTGTAGAAGGGTGGTCACCTCATTTTGTATATATATATGTGTATTTATGCCTTGGGTTTTCTAATAGTGTCTGCTGTTGCATTTACTATTTATCTTTGGCATAATTGTTTTGCTGTTTTATACTGCTCAGTTTGTTGTTGATCTTTAAAGCCAGATGGTTAATGTCTGGTGTCCCCCACCTATAACAGATGTCTTGGAGTGAAGAGACCACTCTCCTAATTCCAGACATTGACTGAGGAGGTCCGCTTTTCAATTTTTTACACCTGAGATGTGTGCGGTGAACAGGGTTGGAATGTGAAGTTCTCCCAAAGTGATAAAAATATCCACTTCTCTTTGAGCTACAAAAATCCCTGTTCTTACCTGAGGGTTGATGTAAGCCACTGTCATGGTACTCTCTGACTTAATCTTGGGCAGGTAACCTCACAGTCAAGAATTCAAGTATTGAAGGGATAACTGCATCACTCTGAGCTTCAGAATATTGATCAAGAGACGAGCTTTAGACATGTGCAGTGTGTTTCGTTCTGAATTGATATTTGGATGAATTATTTGTTATTTGGAAATTTGGATGTATCTGAATTTCCGAATTTCAATAGTAACAGATTTAAACTAATCCGAAATAACAAATATCAAATTGGAACCATTTTCAAATTTGATTCAAATCTTTTTTAAATTCAAATTGTTTTCTAATTCTATTCGAATCATTTTCGAATTCGATTTAAATTAGAATTACTGAATACAATAAAATAGAATAGAAAGCAAAGGAGTAGAATACAAAAGAATAGAATATATTATAAAAGAATAGATTCCAAAGGACTAGAACAGAAAAATAAAGGAATAGAGTAGAAAATAAAGGAATATAAAAGAATAGAGTAAGACAGAACAAAATGAAATCTTTCAGTGTTTACCAGTGCAACCAATCAGTTGTCACGGCAGGCATGTTCCAGTGTACAACTAGTGTCCCATCAACATCTGTCTTAGTGTGTACCAGGGCACACCAAAACATTTGTCACACACAGATTTGGTTTAGATGTTTTCTAATGTGGTCTGTTTTCTAATGTGGTTGAAATGTTTATTAATATGGTTGAGATGTTTATTAATGTGGTTAAAATGTTTTCTAATGAGGTTTAAATGTTTTCTAATGTGGTTGAATTGTTTTCCAGTGCGGTTCAAAATGTTTTCTAATGTGGTTGAAATGTTTTATAATGCGATTGAAATGTTTTCTAATGCAATTGAAATGTTTATCAATGTGGTTTAAATTTTTATTAATGTGGTTGAAATGTTTTCGAATGTGGTTGAAATGTTTTGAAATTTAGTTAAAATGTTTTCAAATGCGGTCGGATTCGAATACGAATAAACAAAAGGAATTCCAAAAACAAACTAAACAAAGTTAACGAATCTAACTGTCAGGTCACCTAGAGCCCAGGTGACAGGTGCACACCGTAGGGTTGGGGATGCACCGCAAGGCTGTGGACCCTACGGCTGACGGCTGCAGACGGGGGACAGATCCCACTGGGGTAAGAGCGTAAGATTCCCCGGGGCGCGGAGTCTAAGAGCCAGCTGGTGTTCACCAGAGCTTCGAGTGGTGAAGATGGTCTTGGCTGCAACTGGCTCCAGGTCGCGACCCCCAGGGTCCCCCAGCTCACACCCACAGTAGGTAACAGGAGGATAGGGATGGTGAGGGACAAAGCCAAGGTCGGGGCCACAAGCAGAACAGAATAGTCGGGTGCACGCCAATAGGTCAGGGTCACAGGCAAGCAGGGATGGTCAGAACACGCCAAGTTCGGTAACGGAAATCAGAAGCAGAGCACACGACAGGAAACAGGAAGCTAATACACAAAGGTTGATCAGCAGGATAGGCTAGCAGTGCAAAGGTTAATATAGTGTAGTCTGATAGGGGCTAGGGTGGAGCCATTCCAGAGGAAGGAAATAAAAGCAGTCAGGTGAAGCTCGGCTGGTCTCTAGAAATGAACACATGCAGACAGGTAAGGAGAACAACTCTAATGCATAACCATGACAGTACCCCCCCTCTTACGAGGCCTCCCCCTCCCCCGCCTGGGACCAGGTTTAGAGGGGAACTTCAAATGAAACTTCCTCAACAGACGAGGTGCAAAGACCTCGGAAGCCGAAATCCACGACCTCTCCTCAGGACCAAAACCTTTCCAGTGCACGAGGTACTGGAGAATGCCTCTACAGAGTCGGGAATCCAAAATTTGGCTAACCTCGTATTCCTGATCATCCTCAGAGACCGGTGCTATGGTAGGGGAAGGACGAGAGAACTTATTGAGGACTAACGGCTTTAGAAGGGCAACATGGAAGGAGTTAGAGATTTTGAGGCTTTTGGGAATCTGGAGCTTGAAACAAACCGGATTCAGTTTAGAAATTATGGTGTATGGACCAATGAATCTTGGGGCAAATTTTAGGGAAGGAACCCGGAGTTTGATGTTCCTGGTGGAGAGCCAGACTTTGTCTCCTGGCTGAAAAGAGGGTGGCTTACGCCTGCGACGGTCAGCAAAACTCTTGAATTTGTTGGCAGCTTTCTGGAGGGAATCATGAACGTCAGCCCACATGGAATTGAATGATTCCTGAACAGTAGCCAAAGCTGGAATGTCAGAAGAACAAATCATAGGAAGGGGAAGCTGAGGATGTCTTCCATAAACAGTGGGGAAGGGTGTTTTCTGAGAACTGACGTTAACATGATTATTGTGGGAGAACTCAGCCCACGGTAATAGTGATGCCCAATCATCATGATGGGCAGAGACCAAGGTACGGAGAAAGACCTCTAACTCCTGATTAACTCTCTCAGTCTGGCCATTGGATTGGGGATGATAAGAAGAGGTAAAATCCAAGGTAATGTCGAGGGATTTGCAAAAGGCTCCCCAAAAACGAGAAGTAAATTGCACACCCCTGTCCGAGACGACATGCGAAGGAACACCATGAAGGCGGAAAATCTCTCGTACAAAAATGGGAACCAAGGCAGGGGCAGAAGGGAGACCAGGAAGAGGAACAAAATGAGCCATCTTGGAGAACCGATCGATTACTACCCAAATGGCCGTATTATTCTCCGATAGTGGAAGATCAGTGATAAAATCCATGGCGATATGAGACCAGGGCTCCTTAGGAATGGGCAAGGGCATGAGAAGACCAGCAGGGGCTTGAGTGGAAGATTTAGACTGAGCACAGACGTGACAAGCCTTAACATAGTCTTTAACATCCGAGCGGAGATTAGGCCACCAGTAGTGACGACTGATAAGCAGGAAGGATCGGTGGAACCCAGCATGACCTGCCATCTTGGAATCATGTCCCCAACGAAGGATCTTGGTTCTTAGCTCAGTGGGAACAAAGGTCTTACCAGGAGGAATCTTTGATTCCAGGGTGGTAGAATGGGCAACAATGCAAGAGGTAGGAATGATCGGCTCAGGATCAGGGTTGGACTCCTCGTCCAAGGTGTCAAATGACCTAGAGAGCGCATCAGCTCGACCGTTGCAGGAACCAGGTTTGTACGTAATCGTGAATTTAAAACGAGAAAAGAAGAGACTCCACCTGGCCTGTCTGGGGTTCAGACGTTTAGCATTCTGTAGGTACTGTAGATTCTTATGATCAGTAAAGATCGTTATGGAGTGAGGGGAACCTTCCAAGAGATGACGCCACTCCTCCAACGCCAATTTAATTGCGAGAAGTTCCCGATCACCAATGGCATAATTTCTCTCTGCCTGAGAATTTTTTTTGGAGAAGAACGCACATGGTTGACGTTTCTTCTCAAAGTCCTGAAGAAGCACAGCTTCCACCCCCATCGAAGAAGCGTCTACTTCAATAAAAAATGGGTCTTCAGGATTTGGTCTCCTCAAGAGCGGTCCAGAGACAAAGGCCTGTTTCAGATCGTGAAACGCAGAGACAGCCTCGGAAGACCAGTCTTTGGCATTAGCACCCTTCTTGGTCAAAGCGATAATAGGCGCAGCAATGGAAGAGTAATTCCTTATGAACTGCCTATAATAATTTGTGAAGCCAAGGAAGCGCTGTGTGGCCTTGAGGCTAGCAGGAAGGGGCCAGTTGGTAATGGCAGAGACCTTTCCGGGATCCATGCGAAGACCCTCACTAGAAACAAAACATCCCAGAAACAGGACCTCGGAACATTCAAAGGAACATTTCTCCATCTTGGCATAGAGATTGTTCTCTCTAAGGCGCTGAAGTACGGTGCGTACATGGTTTCTGTGAGCAGGCAGATTTTGGGAAAAGATGAGAATGTCATCCAGATAGATGACAACAAACTGGTACAGTAGATCCCTGAATATTTCGTTGACAAAGTTCTGGAACACAGCTGGAGCATTACACAAACCAAAAGGCATAACCAAGTACTCGTAATGCCCGTCCCTAGTGTTAAATGCGGTCTTCCATTCGTCACCTTCTCGTATTCAAATGAGATTGTATGCACCTCTGAGATCCAATTTAGTGAAAATGGAAGCCCCCTTCAACCTGTCAAATAGCTCAGATATTAGAGGTAAGGGGTAACGGTTTTTAATAGTCACAGCGTTTAAACCTCTATAGTCAATGCAGGGCCTGAGGGTGCCATACTTTTTGGCAACGAAAAAGAACCCTGCTCCTGCAGGCGATGAGGATTTCCAGATGAAACCTCTCTCCAAATTCTCAGCGACATACTCAGACATGGCTTGGGTCTCTGGAATGGATAAAGGGTAGGTACGACCCCTGGGCAGGGTTGCTCCAGGGACAAGGTCAATAGCACAGTCAAAAGATCTGTGAGGAGGAAGTACCTCAGCAGACTTCTTACAGAACACATCCCGGAAATCGCTATAAGCCGCAGGAAGATCGGACGAGACAGATGTGGTAGCAATGGGAAGTTTCCTCTTGGGGGTCACCTTGGAAAGACAAGACGAGAAACACGAAGGACCCCAGGCCAGGATCTGCCCAGATACCCAGTCCACATGTGGCGAGTGGAGCTGCAGCCAAGGAAGACCCAATACAATGGGGGTAGAGGCCTTGGGTAGGATGAGGAAGGAGATCCACTCCTGGTGGAGTATCCCTACCGACATCCTAATAGGTAGCGTCTGGAAACGGATAGGACCCCCTGGGAGCACAGTGCCATCAATTGCCGAGACTACTAGTGTAGTAGCGAGGGGAGAAAGGGTAAGCTTCATAGAAGAGGCAGTTCTCCAGTCCATAAAATTGCCGGCAGCCCCGGAGTCCAGATATGCTAGGACTGATTGGGGAGAAGTGCCTACATGGAGGAACACCGGAAGAAGGAGACGAGAAGGTGATGTTTCTGGGTCCAATACTCCACCTTCCAAATGTATTAGACCCGAGCGTTTCCCGGACGGAGCGAGCAGGAGTCACGAAAATGACCCTTTCCCCCACAATAAAGACACAAGCCCAGAGTTCTGCGTCTAGCACGTTCTTCGGGGGTTAGTCTGGTCCGGCCCAGCTGCATGGGCTCCTCAGCAGACGGAGGATGCTCCACAGGGCGACGGGGAAAAAGCTCAGGCTGACTAGAACCTGGGGGGTGCTGGCGTCTTTTTTCTAAGGACCTCTCCTGGAAGCGAATGTCAATTTGATTACATAAGGAAATGCCTTCGTCTAGACCGGCGGGGATAGCTCTTCCTGCTAATTCGTCCTTCACTCGGTCTGAGAGGCCATGTAAAAAGGTTGCGACCAGGGCCTCATTGTTCCAGCTCAATTCCGCTGTAAGGACTGAAGTGCATATTGGCCCACTGAACCAGATTCTTGGCGAAGGCGTAAAAGGGCACTAGCCGCAGAAGAAACCCGAGCTGGCTCCTCAAAGATGTTACGAAAGAGCTTCAAGAAGTCGGACAGGCTGGAAACCACTGGATCATTTTTCTCCCACAGGGGGGCAGCCCAGGCTAAAGCTTCACCGGAGAGGATAGAAAGTTTTGAGGCTGGAGCTCAAAATGAATGGTGCATTGGCTGAGGAAGCCCCTGCAGGCCTTGGAGTCCCCAGAGAAACGGGACGGAGCAGGCAGTACTAATGAATGCGTGGATGCGACTGGTGCGATAGGTGCAGTCGCAGACTGTACTTGAGGCTGCGGGTTCGGGGTTCCCAAGGAAGCCTGTAGCTGCTCGAAGCGAGAAGCCAGATCCTGGAGGAATCGCATCACCTGAGTCTGATTAGATTCCTGGGTCTCGAGTCTCCGCACTATGCCCTGCAATGGATCGACTGCAGGGAGCGGCACGTCAGCCGGGTCCATGGCTGATCAAACTGTCAGGTCACCTAGAGCCCAGGTGACAGGTGCACACCATAGGGTTGGGGATGCACCGCAAGGCTGTGGACCCTACGGCTGACGGCTGCAGACGGGGGACAGATCCCACTGGGGTAAGAGCGTAAGACTCCCCGGGGCGCGGAGTCTAAGAGCCAGCTGGTGTTCACCAGAGCTTCGAGTGGTGAAGATGGTCTTGGCTGCAACTGGCTCCAGGTCGCGACCCCCAGGGTCCCCCAGCTCACACCCACAGTAGGTAACAGGAGGATAGGGATGGTGAGGGACAAAGCCAAGGTCGGGGCCACAAGCAGAACAGAATAGTCGGGTACACGCCAATAGGTCAGGGTCACAGGCAAGCAGGGATGGTCAGAACACGCCAAGGTCGGTAACGGAAATCAGAAGCAGAGCACACGACAGGAAACAGGAAGCTAATACACAAAGGTTGATCAGCAGGATAGGCTAGCAGTGCAAAGGTTAATATAGTGTAGTCTGATAGGGGCTAGGGTGGAGCCATTCCAGAGGAAGGAAATAAAAGCAGTCAGGTGAAGCTCGGCTGGTCTCTAGAAATGAACACATGCAGAAAGGTAAGGAGAACAACTCTAATGCATAACCATGACACTAACTAAACAAAATCGATTAAATAACTAATTGAAACAAAATGAAACAAGGTGATTTTTGGGGTTTTGCACATGTCTAATGAGCTTCCTCCAGTGACCACATCCCTTGCACTGAGAGAATATAAAGGACTCCTCTCTAATCTGACTTTTACTGATCTTGAACTGTATTGTCTTGTATATGTCTTTTTCTCTGTCTTGTTTGACATGTTATGTTGTGTTTTTGCCTGATTTGGAAAATACCAATAAAAAAAAACTGATTAAAAAAAGGCAGGCTGTTTTGAGAACCTTCCATACCAGGAGGATTTCACAGACTACAGTGCTAGACTTATAATGCACCAGATCAGGGCAGGCCTGGTCAGGCGAATGCAGCAGTCCAGAGACTGAACATGCTTGTCCCATACTGTCAGAATGCTGAGTTGAAATAGTCTGGAATAATATTGGGCTCGGCCTAAGGGACCGCCTTGAAGGAGGCAACCATTAAGCTCATCTCATTGAGTCCTCATTCAAAAGCGGAGGACTGGTTTGTATCTGGATTGTAGAGTTCAAGCATGGGAGCATAGATGCTTGAGTTTGTCCTGGACCATGCTTAGATATTTCAAGCAATGGGATGGTTCCAATGCTGACTTCTGGAAATTCAGGATCCACCCAAACCTCTGTAAGGTCTGTACAGTCCAAAGGACTGTTCTCTCAGAAGATGTTTTTTTCCCTACTATAGCAAATCAAATCATGCTTTTTTTTGCCATCCTCTGGATCAATTGTGAGTACAGAATTGTGCATATGAAGTGTTTCTATTTGTTGGGTTTTTTTTTCTATTGATTGAACTAGACAAATGTGTGCTTTTTTTCAACCTAACTAACCATGTAACAAACTGAAAATACTGCCTGCACAATGCAAACTGTAGGTCGCAAGACACCGGGAAGATGGGGACATGCAAGTATATAGGCTTTCTTGACGTCCACAGAGACCAGAAGCTCTCCTGGATGTAGGAAAGCAATTACCTACTTGGCAGATTCCATGCAAAATTTCTATACCTGGATAAAGTTGTTGAGCAGAATGGGGAAGATGCCCCCTTCAGCTTTGGGTATGGTGAACGGGTTTAAATAAAACCCCTGAAACTTTTCCTTTCTGAGTTTTTGTTAACCGCCAAAGTAGAGGGAATTTTGGACTGAGGTTTAACCTGCTTTTTTTATGGAGCAAACTGTACTTTTCCTTCTGGTGACTTCCTTAGTAGAATTGTCTAGGGATTTTCCAAAAGAGGCGTTCCCCATCAAAGGGCCTATGAAAAAGACGTTCCTTGCACTGATGCTCCTCAAACCAACATCTGAGCCAAAGGGTCTTCTGTATGTGTACCAAAAGGGGACAATCCTGGATATTTGGCAAATAATATCCACTAGCCCATCAACTCAGTAGTGCAGGGCCACAGGAATGAGTTCCACTTGATTCAGGACAGCAGGATCAGTTAAGATGCAACATGTCCTTGGACCAAACACCCAGGGTCTGACAGATGGACATGCCAGCAATGAGAGGCTGCAGGGCCATGGGCAGCAGAGGATCGGCCAATCTGTAAAGCTGCAAAATGAGCCTATTCTGGCTTTACAGCAACTAAAGAAGTTTGCTAGAAGAAAAAGAAAGTTCATAAAGGGAAAGTAAAAGGTTCTGCTTTTCTGGTGACCAAGGAGAGGAGTGTCTCCTAGGACACTAGCAAAAACTTAAGGCATGATAGGAATAGTAGGGGGTTATACTAGGTTGTCCTTACAGTTTTTGATCGAAATGTCCATTCTCCTGAAGGTAGCAGTAAAAAATAAATAAGGGTATTAGCCAGTGCATTCCAATGGGCAGCAAATCTAAAAGATCTAAAGTTAAACCTGGGTGGCTAAAGTGTACAATAAGGGGGCGTGGCTTGGTGCATGGAGCTGAAGGATATGACTCACAGGAGCTCCCGGTCGTGACGGCTCCTCCGGGCTATATATCACCCACATCCTACAGAAACAGCTCCAACAGCACCCAGAAGGGTAAGGGCAAGCCCATGGCTCACAATAAGAGATTTGGGCCACTTGTTACCCAATCTTCAGCGGCCTCTGGGTCCCAGGCCGCATCCAAGATGGTGCCCGCATCTTACTTTCCAGCCCAGCAATGGATGCCAAGCAGGTGAGCTCCAGAGACCGCTCTGGTCCCCTGCAGAGTTCTGATCACCCCACACCCCACTCTCTGAGCCCCTCACAAGCCTCACTGTGTTCAGCAGATGGATGGGACATGGAGTCTCAGATGAGATCCCTCCACACCTATATGCACTCCCTGCCTACTTTTTGAGCATTATGTTCAACGTATAGAGAAAACCTACAGGCAGGAGATCACTGAGCTCGAGAAAGATCTTGGGGTCCGCATGGAGGACATTGAAAGTACCACTGATGGCCTATGGGTAAAGCATTGCAATTCCATGAGCAGACATTGAATTCTCACACTATCATTTTATAGTAGCTTATGTATCAGCAGGATGAAACCAGGACCCATCCTTCATTCATGATACGCTGTGCAGGGCACACTTCAATGAGATTAAGGAAGAAATCATGCGGACTGCCAGTATGCAGGGCTTCACTTTGTTCAACGAGACCCCCTGTTATGCACCTGCTGGATCTCTCGCCAAACGTTAGCTATGAGATGATCTCTAAAACCTCTGACATCGCTCCTGCAGGAGAAGCACATCAAATATCAATGGCAGTTCCCATTCATGCTTCAGGTACATCATGAAGGTAAGAGGGCCCTATTTCATACTCTGGGGGACCTACCGAATTTCTTGAGCACTTTGGAACTTCCTCAGGTTTCCCTACCTGATTGGCCCTTTTCTATGACCCCTGGCCTGCCATTTCTCCTTCAGTGGCAGAAGATAGGCAAGAACAAACATTCTGATCCTCTTCCCAGCTGCCTCCAGATGGTTAAGTCCAATCTGGCTCATTTCAATACACTAACTTTTTTTTGATCAAATATTTGTTTTTGTTTTTTTAGTCCAGGACAATCATCTGTCCTCCTCACACAGGATTTACACCCTGCATATGTGACCCTTTCAGGGTCTGCTTCTTTGATATCTCAAGTTACTTTCATTGAATTGTTTTTCATTTTCTGTTGTTAGCTGCTATAGAGGCTCATGTTTTGTACTTATCAGTGTACATCCTTATCTTGTTTGTCCACCTAATCCCTTGCCCTTGCTCTTGCCCCCTCCATATCTTTGTTTTCCTATAAGAGACCTGGGTTTACAAGTTTTATTGCGCAATGTTGTTTGCTTCTTGATATACAGTTTAAAATATATTTTTTTTTACTTATGTGCTGCCCTACACAATTACCCCGTGGGCTCCTTGTGCCTTGCTACCCCCCCCCCCCCCCCCCCCAGGACCTATAGTGCATCATTATGCACTATACATTTTGTAGGCTATTTTTATTTTTTCTACATGGTCAACTACTGCCACCTAGTGGCCTGTCATTTTTTTCTCATTGGTTTCTTTTTTCTTCTTCCTTTCCTTTATTTACTTGCTCCTCTCTTTGATTCTTTACTTACCTCTTTCTTCCAGGTGAGTCTGATAGGGACTCTTGTCATGTGAGTATTCTTGGGCAAATAATTCCCTACTCAGCTTCCTCTTTATGCTACTGCAATGATGTCCCATGACAACCTTACAATATCAACTTTTTTTTTTTTAAGTTGTTTTTATGATAATTTCAAGGTAAATACAAAACAATACAGAGCCCATTGGGCATACCCAGGCTCAGTCACTACAACTACCAAACTAAGAAGAAGAAGAGAAAAAAAATACATATAGACATATAAAGATATATATACCGTATTTATCGGCGTTTTTCGACTTTTTTCCCCTTAAAATCAGGGGAAAATCGCAGGTGCGTGTTATACGCCGATACTCCGCGATTTCAGCACAATTTTTTGGGCTCTGGGCGGCTTCTCGCGGCTTTCGGCCGCTCTCTGAACTTCTCTGTGGCTTTCGGACACTCTCTGAACTTCTCAGCGGCTTTCAGACGCTCTCGGGCCTTCTCGGCGGCTTTCGGCCGCTCTCGTAACTTCTCGGCGGCTTTCAGGCGCTCTCGGAACTTCTCGGCGGCTTTCGGCCGCTCTCGGGAACTTCTCGGCGGCTTTCGGCCACTCTCGGACCTCGGCAGCTTTCGGCCGCTCTCGGAACTTCTCTGCGGCTTTTCGGGGAAAGCTGCCGAGGTCCGAGAGCGGCCGAAAGCCGCCGAGAAGTTCCGAGAGCGGCCGAAAGCCGCAGAGAAGTTCCGAGAGCAGCCAAAAGCCACCAAGAAGTTCCGAGAGCGGCCGAAAGCCGCCGAGAAGGTCCGATAGTGGCCGAAAGCCGCCAAAAACTTCCGGGTGCCGCCGAGATACACGGGACATCTCGGCGGCGCCATTTTTAAAAACATAAGCGCTCAATGCACTAAAACGGACAAGCTGCAATGAGGACAGGCTGCAATGAGGACAGGCTGCAATGAGGACAGGCTGCATGAGAGGCTGCATGACAAGGCTACAATGAGGACAGGCTGCATGACAAGGCTGCAATGAGGACAGGCTGCATGACAAGGCTGCAATGAGGACAGGCTGCATGACAAGGCTGCAAATGACGCTGATGAGGCTTCAGATGGACACTGATAAGGCTGCATTGATGGGCATTTAAATGTAAGTTTTTTTTTCCTTAAATTTCCCTCCTAAAAGTGTTTTCCACAAAATTCCCTCCTAAACTTGGGGTGCGTGTTATACGCCGGCGCGTGTTATACGCCGATAAATACGGTAATACTAACTAAACCTCTGTACGCTCAACCACCTGTGAAGAATATTCAAGACAATTCTCCAATTCCACATATACCCTACAAAGCTTACTTTAGTTATTTATGAAATTAAGTCTACATTACAATTACATATTACAATATCATCTTTTAACTGCAGAGGCTTTAACAACTCTGAAAAAAAAGGGCCAAATCTTGTTAATCTTGTTTCCATAAGGCAAGATCTAAAATATTGTTCCTCCAAGAGACGCATTTCCATGGCACGGAAATCTCTGTTATCGGTACTCACTATTACCATAGATGGTATCACAGTACAAATCCACAGTCCAAATCCAAAGGGGCATCCATAGCCTTCCATTAAACTTTTAACCAAATGAGGTTTAATATTGAAAAATGTGAAGTAATGCACTTGTTGGTCAAAAACATGAATGCAAGTTACTCACAAGGGAGAGAACCATTGGGGAAATCCGGATGGAAAAAGATCTGGGGGTCTTAGTAAATCACAGGCTCAACATGTAATGCGTAGCTGCAGCAATCAAAGCAAGCAGAATATGAGCATGCATTAATTCTACCATTTTACAAGACCTGAATATGCTGTCCAGCTCTGGTCTTAAAGCGGGACTGTACTGGGGAAAAAAATATTAAAAGCCAGCAGCTATAAATACTACAGGTGCTGATTTTTAATAAATGGACACTCACCTGTCCCGGGGTCCAGCGATGCCGGCAGCCGAGGCCGATCGATCGCTCGGCTGCTGCCGCCACCATTCTAGGTGAGGGAATCAGGAAGCGCATGCGCGAGTCGTGCAGCGCAATAGGAATTGTCCGTGCTGTCTCTGGGACCCGTGTGTCCCCCAGCAGACAGCGCAGCAGGACAGGAAGAGGCATAGACTCCCACGGGAGTCTATGCCCGGAAGTGGGTGTAAATACCTGTCTTTGACAGGTATCTCCACCCCCTCCCCCCTGAAAGGTGCCAATTGTGATACCGGAGGGGGGGAGGGTTCCGATCAGCGGAAGTTCCACTTTAGGGTGGAACCCCGCTTTAAAACCTCAGGATGGATGAGCTGTAACTGGATAAAGTTCAGAGAGGGGTGACAAAGCTAATAAGGGGAATGGAGGACCTCAGTTATGAGGAATAACTAAAAGCATTGCATTTATTCTCCCTGGAGAAGAGACGATTGAAAGAAGGTATGATAGCGATATATAACAAAATAACTAAATGATGATTCTAGCATAGTTAGAAAACTTAATTTTCAGGGAGCTGAAGAAGACACGTGGCCAATCAGTGGTGTCAGTGGGAAGTGCCGATAATGTCACAAAAAATCTTATTGCCATTTTAATTTGGTCTCCGGAAGATTCATGACCAGGCCACTTTTTGTGATACAGCACTGCATTACTTTAACTGACAATTGCTCATTCATGCAATGCTGTACCCAAATAAACTTTATGTCACAAACAGAACTTTCTTTTTATGGTACTTTTTTGTGCTATAAACAAAAAAAAACTATTTTGAAAAAAAAAAAATATATATATTTTTTACTTTCTGCTATAAAACTTATCCAATGAAAAAAATGAAAAAACTAAAATTTCATTATAAATTTAGGCCAATATGTATTTGATATATCTTTTTGGTAAAAAATCCCAATAAGCGTATATTGATTGGTTAACGCAAACATTATAGCATCTACAAACTAGGGGAAATATACTGGAATTTTTATTTATTTATTTATTTTTATACTAGGAATGGTGGGGATCAGCGACTTATAGTGGGGCTGCGATATTTCTGACACTTTGTGGGAACCAGTGACACTAATACAGTGATCCTTGCTAAAAATATGCACTGTCACTGTACTAATGACTCTGCCTGGGAAGGGGTTAAACATCTGGGGCGATCAAAGGGTTAAAGGTGTGCCTAGTCAATGTTTGTGTTTACTATGGGTGCTGCTTTTACTAGGTAAAGAGATGGATTTGAGTCCCTGCTTTGCAGTAACACAGAATCCATCCCTTCCCCCTGTCAGAACAAAACTCTGCCTTGTTTACATAGGTAGAGCACCATTCTGAGTCCCTGCCCAATGATTGGCGGGTTCTGATGGACATCAAGTGCTCGGCAGCTGCAGATTGGCTTCTGCTGTGAGTTATCACAGCAGAAGCAGCACACGCTCACCCCCCTGCAGGGGGAAGTGCGAGATAAGGTATATATATACGTGATCCTGCAGTAAGATTGCTAAAGGGTGGTCAGCAAGTGCTTAACAAAAGCAATATACAGGGATATGGGAAATGGTATTGACTGGTTCTTGATGCCTGTAGTATAAAGCTGTAAATATTAAAAGACTCATATATCAGTCCAGCTGTTTATAAGATACCAAAGTCCATAGTGGATTATATTTGAAAGCCTATAGTCTACTGATCTTCCAGCCATTGCAAAGATACGCACTAACACCCCTTTCACACCAGGGCGTTTTGCAGGCGCTATAGCATTAGAAATAGCGCCTGCAATCCGCCCTAAAGAAGCTGCACTATTGTGTGTAGTGTAAAAGCCCCGAGGGCTTTCACACTACAGCGGTGCGCTGGCAGGACGTCAGAAAAAAGTCCAGCCAGCAGCTTCTTTGGAGCAGTGAAGGAGCTGTGTGTTTACCGCTCCTCCACCGCTGCTCCCCATTGAAATCAATGGGGCAGCGCTGTATTGCCGCCGGCAAAAAGCCGCTATTGTGGCGTATTGCCGCCGGCAAAAAGCCGCTATTGCGGCGTATTGCCGGCAGTTTTAACCCTTTCATGGCCGCTAGCGGGGGTAAAAGCGCCCCGCTAGCGTCCGAAATGCGCCGCAAATCCGGTGGTAAAACGCCGCTAAAAATAGCGGTGTTTTACCGCCGACGCAAAGTGCGGTGTGGTGTGAAAGGGGTCTAATGTAAAGCAGCCCATTAATCACTTGATTCTCCTATCAACACAGTCAGTGTTAATGGAAGGATGCCTCCTGCAGCGCTATTTTGTTCTGCCGTGGGGATGGGGGGAGGGGTGTAGAAAGCCGTCGTGGCCAGCAGAACATCTTGATTAATTTTAGCGACTATAAAATCCGACAGTAATCGAATGTAAAAAATCCAAGAGGCTGGTTGTACCCAAGTCGATCGACGGATTGACTTGGGTACAATCAGCCTGCTCATACATGGATCAAATCTTGGCTGGTCCCTGCTGAATCAGCCGAATTCCGATCCATGTATGGCTGGCTTACAAGTAGATTATAGCACATGCATGCCCATAGGGTAGTTTTAAAGCTCTTGAAAATTCTATTTGTTATTACATTCTGGCCAATCACACATTAAAGCTGATGTTTAATCTGATTGATTTTGCCTTTCATAGTCCCTTCTTTCCTTCTTCGTCAACGTGCTACTGGCATTTAGAGAAAATTTCAATTTTCATGACATACTTTATTTCAGACTCAGATACATTATGCCTGCATCTTGGTACATCTCTATACAATACATGCAGATTGTGGCTGATGGGAGGGTCCGACAGGGTAATGTACATATCTTCATAAGAACATCACAGCAACCTGCCTCAGTACTCCTTCCATGAGCCGTCAGTCCTGATGCAAACAGTGGGAGTGTTCTTGGGAGGAGTTGTGCAAATATTAAAATGCCTTAAGGTTGGGTTCAAACTGGTGCAATGCGGGAAACCCTGGGAATCCTGTGCAGGTTCCCACATTACACCTGAATCACCGGCGGTTCACACTGATGTCTGCAGACTGCTACAGGTATCAATGTAAAGTTAATCACACCTCCAGATCGGTTCGCAGATTGCAGTGTGAAATGGTGCAGGAATCAGATTGCATGGGTGTTCACACATCTGATTCCAGTGCAGACCAAAAAAGGGAATGCAATGAAATCAGAGTAGAGTTGGGCAAACAGTTCAAGCCAAGTAAAAGTTTGGCCCAAACATTGCCTGGTCGCCTGTTTGGCAAACACCAGAATTTGCGAGGGGGGGATCGCCAAGCTCCCCACAATGCACTATGTGCTGCACAGTGCTTTTTAAGCCCTGATTGTGCAAAGCTTTGGGCACAGCAAATAGCTGGTTGTTAAGGCGCAAGCTGGGAAGCTGGCCGCGGCGTCCTTAACAATAGATGAGTCATCAGTAGATGAGTCATCAGCTGTCAACAGGCTGACAGCTGAATGAGAAAGAAAACATTGCTGGCAATAGAATAAAAAAAAAAACAGTATGTGGGTCCCCCCAGCATGCACCGGTTGGTGATGTCACATGGGAGTGGTGCCACCAGGTGACGTCACCAGGTGGCCAATGCCCCTTACCTATATAATAACTGTCAAAATGGCAGAGCCTGCAGTTGGCCTTTGTCCTCCCAGCATGCACCAGTCGGTGATGTTACCTGTGGGTGGTGCCACCAGGTGACGTCCCCAGGTAGCCCACACCCCTTAACTATGTAAGAACTGTCAAACGATGGAGCCTGCAGTCGTGATTGACGATGGATATATATCAAAGGACATTTTTTTTCTTACTTTTAATAAAGGAATTGTCAAAAACTATGTGTGTTTTTATTTCTTTTTGACACTTTTTTGGTGAATAGGTAAGGGTATTGTGTACCCCATACTCATTCGCATAGGGCGGGGCTGGGATCTAGAGGTCCCCTTATTGTTTTTTAAATGTTTTTTAAACATAATCTTTATTGAAAACATTTCCATTAAACATCTTTATAATTCAAACAATCATCCCCTCCCCATCCACCCTACATTTTACCTATACAAAAGCTAAAATAAGATATAGAGCCTGTTCATAGTGACCTTCTCAGATGTTTATTCTGGAATAGGTTCTTCTTCCTCCCTTTCAACCTCCATTCATTTTGACTCTACCCAACCCTCCGACTTCCTTACCCCGAAAACACTCTCAGCCTCACACCTTTCACTCTCAGTCACGCCTTCCACCTGTTTTAGTATGTCACATTCTATCCTTATTATTGTTATTGTTATACTTATTCTCTATCTCTTTTAGATGTTAATACCCCTGGCCTATCCATCTCCTCTTCCAACTCTATCCTTTCTCCTCTATGCAGATGATTTCTTACTAATTTACCTCTTTCATCTTAATCTAAGAAGGGTATCCCTTCACATCCCACCAAGGTTTCCAGATCTCTTCATATTTATTTATACAGCCCTGTCTAACATACCGTTTTTTCCTTTCGTATTGTCTTGTTCATGCCATGTTTTCGCTCTCCCCTAGATGGGGGTAAAAACGAATGCCACCTTTGTGATAACAGTTTCCTGCCCTGGAATAGGCATCTGAGGATTGCGATCTGAGGAAATCCAGGGGTTTCCTCCCTATAAGACCCAACACACATAGCCTTACATCCAATTTTGGGGGCCTCCCATATACCTGGCCTATAATTCCAGATACCTCCTTTCAAAACCAGGAATAGCTTCGGGCATCTCCAGAAAATATGAATTAGATCCCCTTCTATCTCCCCATACCTAGGGCAACTGGCATCTGATCTAAGGCCAAACATAAAAAGCTTTTGAGGGATATAATAGGCTCTGTATAACAAATGTGACATCCTCTGAGTGCAAGAGAGTGAGACCAACGTGCCCAGTTCCAGGATTCTACTCCACTGCACTTTGGTTATGGTACCCACGTCTTGTTCCCACTTCCACCTACTCGATGGGGTTTCTATCCCTTCCAGGCTCCCCCTATATATGTGTGGGTATAAACTGGAGATTAGGGCTTTTGAGGTTTTTGCATTAATTACTCCTTGAAGTAATGGGATCTTACTCCATTCCAATGTCCTCTCTCTAAATTGTTCTCCCAAGGCATGCCTAATCTGTAGGTACCTAAAGAAGGATTTATTTCGTATAGCATATTGCTCTCTCAATTCCTGAAAGGATTTCAGAGCTCCATCCCCAAATAACTGATTAATGAAGTTTATTCCACACCTTTCCCATTCCTTAATTGTCCCCAAAGGGGGGGCATACTCTGTGAATCCCCTATAACCCAGCAGTGTCTTCGCTGTATCCCATACTTTTACCATCAAACCTAATGTGGGGAACCCAAGAAAAAAAGAACCTGCCTCCATGGTTTCCACTAATGATCTATGCGGAGTATTTTGTAACAAAATTTCCATTCCTACATATCCCTCTTCCAACCTATCACACCCTCCCATGTATTGTAGTTGTGCCACTATGAAATAACTCAGAGGGTGAGGAAGCACTACCCCTCCTTCCTGTCTTTGTAGTTGTAAAGTACGCAAACAAATTCTTGCCGGACCACCCTTCTAAATGAATTCCCTTAAAATAGTATCTATCTTTTTAAACCACTTTTTATACACCCAAACTGGGGAATTATGCAGTGCATACAGAAGCTTCGGCATTCATAACATTTTACATCATCCGGCTATGGATAATGGGAGTCTGTTCTATATTTATTTTTTCCCCAAATTTAGCTAGCAGCAGGACAATATTATTTATAATATATTGTTTAGGGTCCCTTGTAATATTCATCCCAAAATATTTAATTTTGTCTACTATTTCAATTTGGGCAACCTCCTCAGGCATGGGGTTTTCTAGAGGATCTACAGGTAGCAATACAGATTTTCCCCAGTTTATGGTAAGCCCAGAGAATTGGCCATTGCCCTTAGCAGCGAGGTCTGCATGTCCCCAAGGAACAGTAGACGATGTCCACATATAATGCAACTTTTTCTTCCACTACTCCCCTTCTGAATCCTCTTACCTCAGGGGAAGACCTAATCGCTATTGCCAGGGGTTCGATTGCGAGGGCGAAGAGCAGGGGCGATAAAGGGCACTCCTGCCTTGCCCCCCTCATCAATCAAAATTTATCAGAGTATTCACTATTCACTTTTGGTGTTTTATAAAGCATTTTTATCCAGTTGGTGAAAATCGGGCCAAATTGGAACCCCACCAAAACCCTCCACAGATATTGCCATTCAAGGCTTTCGAAGGCTTTGGAGGCATCCAAAGACAGAACCCCCTTGGTCATTCCCCCTCGGTCAGGATCAGCAGGTTCAAAAATACACGTCTTATATTTATACTAGTAGACCTTCCAGGTATAAATCCAGACTGATCAGGGTGGACACGTTTCTGAATAATTTTGTTTAACCTAGCTGCCAAGACCTTTGCCAGAATTTTTATATCAGTGCCTAACAGGGAAATGGGTCTATATGAAGATATTTTAAGTGGGTCTTCACCTTCCTTATGTAGCACTACTATGGTGGATTTATTATAGATAAGGGAAACTCTCCCTCTGCCATCAACCAGTTCAAGACCCTCAGCAACTCCCAGAGTAACACCTTCCCATAGCACTTTTAGGTCTCCACCGGGAGACCATCAGGTCCCGGGGATTTCTGGTCCACCATCTCCCTTGTGACCCGCTGTAATTCCTCTAATGTTAAAGGTAGATCCAGTTCCTCCCTGTCGATTTCAGAGAGAGTTGGAATCGCTAAGCCCCTGAGAAACAGATCCATTTCCTCCCTCATTTTCCCCTGTTGAGTACTCTACAGATCCTCATAATATTCTTTGAACTTATCTACTATTTCTTGGGTATGTGACGAAACCTCGCCTTCCCCTGTTCTAATCGTGAGGACCATCAATGGAGATTTGTCCTGACCAAATGAGGCAGCATTCGTACAACACTTTCCCTCTCCCCAAAGGTGCTCTGCTTCTGGAAAAGTTGTTTATTCTCTGCTTTCTTGATCATCAGAATCCTATAGTTCTGTTGTTCCTCTGACCAGGCCCTAAGTCTATCAGGGGTTGGGTCATTCACGTATTGTTCTTCCACTATTGCAACCCTCTCCCCAGCCCCGTTTACCCAGTCCTTGGTCCGTTTTTACATTTTTAACACTTGTTGGATCATTATACCCCGGAGAAAGGCCTTCAAGGTATCCCATACCACCCCCACCGAGGCAGTACTTCTATTTAGATCAAGAATTTCTCTTAAGGCTGTTAAAACCTCATCCGGCTCACCCTTAGTTCCAAACAAAAGTTCCACTCCCCAGGACAGCGTGTCTCCCTTAGTTTTACTGACAATGTCACAGAGGAATGGTCCAAAAGACCTCTTGGCATGTAACTTATGTTCTTTATCACATGCAATGCTTTCTCATTCCCCAGAACCAGATCAATTCTGGAGAGTGTGGAGTGTATTCTAGAGAAGCACAAATACTGCCAAGCTTTGGAGTTCCATACTCTCCATATGTCCATTAATCCAGCTTCCCCCAAAAATAGGGCTAGTCGGTCATCAACTACATGTCCATCTGTGTACCCAAAGGGAACCTATCCACCTTTTAATCCATGAACGTATTAAAGTCTCCCATCACAATAACCAGCACACCCAGCTTGTCCAGAACAAACTCCATTAGTTTGTACAGAATTAGAGTATTGAAAGGTGGCAGAATATACAGGTTAGCCAACATAGGTTCTATTCTCTATCGTGCAATATAAAAAAATATTATGACCCAATTCATCAATCTTAATCTGCCTGTCAGAGAAAACTCCCCCGTATCTTATCAAAATACTCAGTTTGAAAAGCCACCCCCATCCCAGTTGGGGTATAGAGACCTTAGTGAGGTGCGTCTCCTGCAGGCAGAGCAATCCCACCCAATATATTTTTGCTACCGTGAAAACTGCATTTTTTTTCGTTGGGTCTCCCAGACCCCAAACATCCCAGGAGCATATAGTTAACTTTTGTACCTGCGTACTATTAACCATTTAACCTTTTAATATGACACACACAAAAAAAGCTAAATAATTCAATCAACCCAAAACTAATTGTAATTTCTATAAACATTGTATAATCTTTCTGGTGTCCAATACCTCTTTTTCTTTTTATGTTTTTCTTTATTTCTTCTGTAGAATTTTAGTGACAAAATATTTCCTATATAAAGTGCATTTGTTTTTCATACACTCTCTTTCATGCCAATCATACCATTTATATCTCTCTCTCCAACCTCATTCTCTTCCACTTTGGGTTTATATTGGGGGGCTTCTGATGTTACCTTGCCGTGTGTTCATAGTGATAGATATTATTACTTTCATGTGCAAACCTTCCCCCTCTCCCTCATATAAAAAAAAACAGTGTAAATAATAAAAAGAAAAAAAATCCCCAAACCCCTTTATAAAAGGGAGCCCTGTGCACATTGTCCCCTGTAGCCTAAATGTGACCCCCCAACTCCTTAATTTTCTGAATTTGGTATATACTGTGCCCTTAAATCAATTATGTTGCCTATGATACTCCTGGTTTCTTCAAAGCAGTACTATTCGTTTCATCTATAGTTTTCCGTCATGGGTTACCAGCCACCCGCCACCCCTTCCAGAGTGTCAAAGAACAATGTCTCCCCTAGGGCGGTTACCTGCAGTCTTGCTGGGTATAACATGGCATAAATTACTTTCCACAAACTTAGCTGGTTTCTGCAGTTCTGGTGAGAAATCTAGGCATATACCCTGGTGCCGTTATAAAGGATGTTACCCATCTCTCCCGCCTTCTGTAGTATAGATACTCTATCCTTATAATAAAGCAATCTTGCAAGGAGAGGTCTTGGATGACCTCTTGGTGGTGGAGGCCTTGAGGGCACCCTGTTAGCTCTCTCCATTGCGAAAAAGGGTGAGAAAGTGTCTTTTCCAACTAATTACATAAACCGCTTTCCCAGGAATGCTACAGGGTCTGCTCTCTTGCTTCGCTCAGGGAGCCCCACAATCCTCAAATTTTTTCTTTGCATTCTGTTTTCCATGTCATCCATTTTCATTTCATAATTATCTATTTGTTCCCTTACAATCCTTGTCTCTCGCTTAAAGGGTTCAGGTCATCCTCCACTAAGCTAAATCTCCCCTCCAAGTCAGTAGTTCTTTCACAAACCTTGTGTAAATCATGCCTGATAAAGGATAACTCTTCCCTATTGGTTTTAAGCTAGTCAGTCAATTCACTTAAAGACAATTTACAAGAATGAATTGCTTGCAGGACCTCTTTTATTAACAGTTCTCCTTCTATTGGGGCTCCAGCCCTAATCGGAGACTCTGAGGCATCCAGGATATCCTCCCCTACAGATTTCTCTCCTATGTAGTTCACCTCCAGTACTGCTGCTGCTTGGCCATGGCCTTGGCTTTTTCTGTAGCCCTCCTTTTGTAGGTGCCTGGCCCAGGGTATGCAAACATTTCTCCAGTTTGGCCCCTGCCTGATTCCCTTTTCCAGCTCGATGCAACTGCGTACTGGCGGTAACACCATTCTGCTGTGTTAGGTCTTCCCCCCTCTTTTGTCTTTGTGGGGTATTATAGTAGCCCAATCCCTCCTCCCCAACTTAAGGCCATACAATGCTCACTCATCCGAGATAAGAAAGAGAAGGGGAGAGAGATATACCTGCAAAAAAATGCAGTTTTCACGGTAGCAACCTTTTTTCCCCTTTCAACTGTAGGTGAATCAGTGTCCACTAGATGTCACTGTAGGACAAGCCAGGACTCCCTCTCACAGTTATAGTTATAATAGCATCTTAATACAGCATCCACTCACATTTTGGCAAAAACGTCTCTCCCCTCACTTCTTGGCTGCTACTGCACAGTCTCTATGGGCTCTACCCTACTCAACTGCTGGCTAGAAAATACTGGCTGTCAGTGCAACATGCTGCACGCTGGGAATGGTGACGGAATATCGTCAAAGGCACCATCGGCTCTCCTCTCTCTCCAATCCCCATGTGATGGTCAGGATCCCCTGGGCTAATGCGGCTGAATCACCCCGAGTGTAGGCCGTCTTTGCGTCACTGTTTCAGCATTGGCATCAGCAAACAGGATCTCTTCTTTAACTGTGGTGGGAGCTAGGTCACACATGTCCTCACTCTAGCACATCTGGTCACGCTACAGGGGCCCCCTTGTTAGATGGGGCTACCAGAATTTGATAAGCTCCCTGCCTACAGACCCCCACAACCACAGCCCAGGGTTGTTGGGATGAGGCCTTTGTCCCCATCAACATGGGGACAAGGTGCTTTGGGGTAGGGGGAGTCAGAGCCTACTACCCCAAAGCACCCCTCATGTTGAAGGCATGTGGCCTGGTATGGTTCGGGAGGGGGGTGCACACTCGTTCCCCCTCCCTTTCCTGGCCATCCAGGCTGCATGCGAAAATAAGGATCTGGTGTGGATTTTGGGGGAGACCCAAAGCCATTTTTTTTCAATTTTGGTGTGGGGTTCCGCTTAAAATCCATACCAGACCCATTGGGGGGACCCCCACACTGTTTTCTGTAACATTTTTCTTTTGCCGGAAATGGTATTGTATTGCCATAAATTTAAATGTCATCTTTTTTCTTTATAAATTGCAGTTTTGCTGCAGCAGGTGTTATACGTGGTACAAATGCCCACTTTACAGGCAGATTGAGGGACCCCCCCCCCCAGGCACTACATTTAGTGTCAAGTATATTTTTATTGTATTTTACAGATGTAAAACAACAGTACATGGGTGATGATCAGATGTTCTGTACATTAAGCAATACAATGCGAGATCCATACCAAATACAAGTCCGTATACCCTTTAGTATGGCATGCGAGCATACCCATCTTTCAAACCAAAGGCTGTTAGAACCATGATGTATTGCATGACAGATTTATAGAGTATGGGGGAGCAGACATCTGAGTAGCAGTCATTCGAACATAGGGAAAGAAGGAGGGGGGAAGGAGGAGAGAGAGAAAAAAAAGAGGGAAAGTGAGAGAGAGGAGGAAGGGGATAGGTATAGTGAGGGGGAAGGAAGGTTAGGGAGGGTTGAGCAGACCCCCACATAACAGACTGGGAAAATAGGGTACAGGGATGAGTCCAGATTAGCTATGAGGTGTCAACATCACCTTTAGGGAGTCAGAGGTAGAGTATTCTATCCATATAAGCCAGATCTGTCAAAGGTGTCATTGTCTAGGGCTATAATTTCCTCTATGGGAATGATGTCATTGACCGCTGAGACCCAGGCAGATAGGTGGTGGTCTTCCAGAAGAGGGGGATAAGTTGTCTGGCAGCTGACAGGAAGAAGCGTAGCAGGGTACGTTTCTGGGTGGCTATGGAGCCAGGGAGCATTGAAAATAATGCTATCTCTGGGGATGGTATCGTTGGCTGATCATATAGACTGCTATATATGGTGAAGACCAGAGGGGCTGTATGGCTGTGCAATTCCACCAGATATGGAGGTAGTTTCCTTCCACAGAGCCACATCTCCAACATGATGGAGGTACGGACGGGAATATTTTATTGAGAGATTGAGGATCCCTGTACTATCTAGATAAGTTTAAAAATTTTCTCCTGGGTATAGCATGATATTGAGGTTTTATAGGTGAAGTGGAATGACTTTGCCAGTCAATTATTGAGAGATCCTTTCCCAGGTCCGTAGCCCACCTCCTGGTGTAAGAGGGGGTTGATCATGTATCAGTGCGTTTTGTCATTTGTAGATGGTGGGGAGCAGGTGTCTGGGTGTTTCTGAGAGAAAGAGCACATCTGTTCGTATCCCGTTAGAGATCTATGGATTTGGGAGGAGGAGAATAAATCTGAGCAAAAGGAGGAGATTCGTAGGTCCGTGAGCCAATTGCCTAGATCTGGCAGAACAGGTGTGCCCAAAGTTGGTTTCACAAATGAGCTTGCCAATGGCCATGATGACCGAAAATATGGGCCTATTTTTCTACCTCCTATTCCTTGAGGGAGAGCAGGGTGATTGAATAGTGATGTAAGTGGTGAGGGGTCTGAGGACAGCAATGATGCTAGTCTATGTTTGTACCATAGGTGCAGTGCGGCGGTTGTCAGTAGGGAGGAGGTGGAGAGAAGGTGTCGTTTCTGCCCATATCCCCATAGTAGTGCCCAGAGGTCGGGTGTGGAGAGATCTTGTTCCACCATAGTGGATGCCTTGGGGAAGGGCCAGGGGAACCACTCCAGCATCCTAGATAGCTTTGTTGCCCTTTGATACAGTTCAAAGTCTGGGAGACCCACTCCACCCTGAATTTTGGGGTATGTTAGTAGCGTATGGTGGATACGAGACATTCCTTGGTGCCAGATGAAGCGTATGGTCATGGATTGCACAGATTTAAAGAAGTATTTGGGGACAGAGATAGGCACAGTCTGAAAAACATAAAGTAATTTGGGAAGGGTGTCCATTTTAATAGTATTAATACGCTCAAACCAGGGTAGTGGCATTAGGTTCCAGATGTCTAGTTCCTTCCTAAGTTGAGTCAGCAAGGGGAGGTAGTTAAGGGTATAGAGGTTTGAAAGATTGAATGGGATCGTTATCCCCAGGTAAGAAATGCCCCTGGAGCCACATTGGAAGGAGAAGTTGGTCTTCACTTGGACAAGTGTAGTAAGGAGATATTAAGGGCTTCTGTCTTGGACATATTTCGTTTAAAATTGCTAAATTCCCTGAATCTGTGAAATTCGTATCTGATGGCCCATGCTAGATGTTCTATCACCAGGACGAAAAGTAGAGGGGAGAAGGGGCATCCCTGGCGGGTACTATTAGAAGTGTGAAACGGAGTAGATGAGGAGCCAGTGACTGAAACAGAAGCTGAGGGGTGGTAGTATAATGCCATAACCCTTGATAAAAAAGCGGGGCCTAGTCCTATCTGTTCTAGGGAAAGGCATAAGAAAGAACTGCCAATTGACCTGGTCAAACACCTTTTCTGTGTCAAAGGACAAAAGGCATGCTTTCAGGTTATGTCGCTGAATGTAGGAAATAAGGTGGATGGTTTTTGTGGTGTTGTCCATGGCCTTCCGGCCAGGGACGGACCCCACCTGATCTTTGTGAATACTTAGAAGGGAAAAGCGGTTTGACTTTTGTGAAAAGCTTAATGTCCAAGTTAAGCAGGGAAATCAGTCAATAACTACTGCAATGATTTATAGAACCTAGGGAAGAACCCGTCTGGACCTGGGCATTTACCAGATTTCAATCCCTTGATAGCAGACAAGAATTCAGATCCCGTTAAGGGGTTATATAGGTCTGTGGACTCACTGGGGTCTATTTGTGGTAAAGCTGTTTCCTAGATGTAGTATCACATGTTGGATAGATGTGGGTCTCCCTCAGGTGTCTGTCTAGTCCATGTGGGTAGGTTGTATAGTTGGGAGTAATATTGTTGAAAGGGGCATGTTATGCCCTGGGGATTATTAATCTTCTTTTGGTCGGAAGTACAGATGTGTGGGATGGACCGACATGGGGGGCGAGGGTGGAGAACCCTTGCAAGATGTTGTCCACATTTGTTAGCTGAGATATAATGCCGGTTACATCCCCTATCCCTGGCAATGAGGAAGTGGGCATCTAGGATGCGGAGTAGCTCCCTACGGGCGTTCGAGAGATCCACATATACTTCGGGATCTGGGTTTTGTTTGTGAGTCTGTTCCAGTGCGTGTATAGTGGTCTCGAATGAAGTCACGAATTGTCTGTGCAATAGCTGCGACGCATGGGGTGTCTTTCAGTAAGTTATCGTTTAAGCGGCAGGAAAATGATTTACGAAATTTCGGGGGTGGGCTAGGCTTAAATGTGTGGGGGCATGGTCAGACCATAATATGTTACCGAGGGATGAATTGATTGGAACGTCAAATAGGGGTGGGGAGACCAGGAAATAATCGTTACGGCTACAGGAATTATGGGCAACGGAGTAACAGCTGTAGTCTCTCTCAAATGGGTATTGCACTCTCCAAACATCAACAAGTTGAGCGGAGTCCAAGAGTGATTTTATGTGTGTAAGAGTGGAGTGTGGGATGGATGACTTACCAGAGGAGGTGTCCAAGGCTGGAGAGAGGGTCACGTTGAGATCTCCACCTAGAATGAAACAGGGGCCACCAAAAGAGAGTAATTTGTTCAGGACCATGGTTAAGAAGCCCCCCTGGTCTTGGTTCGGTCCATATACGTTAGCCACTGTAAAAATAGAGGAGTTAGATTTCAATTTGAGAAAGAGAAAACCACCTGAAGGGTCAGTAAGAAAGTCTAGGACTTCCGGATGAAATGATTTGTGGAAGGCTATTGATACTCCTTTGGACTTAGCTTGTGGGTTTGTGCTGTGAAACCATTGCTTGTAGTAGGACCTTTTAAAGGTCGGGACTGCTGAGCTCTTAAAATGTGTTTCCTGTAAAAGCAAGATTTGGGTTTTAGCTTTGTGGAAATTGTACAGGATCTGGCTTCTCTTTTCTGGTGTATTAAAGCCCCTGCAGTTATAGGAGGATAAAGCTATATGATCAAGGGGTTGCATGGTGGTAGTGAAGGGGGGGCATTAGATCTTCTCATAACAGCTGACAACCATTCATCTGTATCTAGGGAACTGCTCAATCAGGGGGGAAAGAAAGGAAGTAGGGTAGCAAACAGGAGGGGGGTAGAACAGAGTAAAAAGAAAGGTACAGAAGAGACAGGAGGGGGTGGGTAGAGTCCTCCTCCAGGTTGTGGAGTCACAAATCATTAGAGTGGTGGGAGACAGTACCTACCCCAGCAAATAATGGAGGAGAAAAATTATTTAGCCACTAGGTGGCAACGTTATACCAACAGTAAAACAACTTGGTAGCACTAAAATGTAGAATAAACTAAGTATGGTACAGTGCACGTACATGCACTATCGGTCCTAAGTGGGGGTAAACATGGTAAGAACACAGAGTGCCTCCCGGTCCCGGGGCCCACAAGGCAGAACAATAAAAGCAAAACTGGAGTCAACGGTCTCATATGTGGCTAAACTGGTGCCGCTATCGATATCATACTGAAAGCATGTGCTCCTCCACACCATCATCAGAGGGTGAGTCAAAGGAGCTCCACGGGTAAGGGGTGTGCTTTGTGGTACGGTGGAGGGGGCAGGCGGAGGAGCCACTCGTACATCTAGGGTGATCCAGGCTAAGCCCAGTGTGGAGGAAGAACTATACATGTCAAAACACATATCTAGGTATAAAGGAATACATTCCTCCCACTCATCCAGCCAAAAAAAAAGTCAGTGCAGAACAGCCCAGCCGAGGTGTGGGGAGAAAAAAGTAGAACGAAAAAAGTGAACGGTAGAGCAGGGCTGGATCTCCACAACAATAAGCATCAAGGCCAGTGTGTGGCCTGTGTGGATTGTCCCGCATGGGTCGTTCAGCAAAACAGGGCTGAAAAACAAGTGCCCTGTGGTGGAGCTAAAGAAACAAACTGAGCTCCAGGGGAAGATTGTTCAAGACTAAGGATGAGCCGAACACCCCACGGTTAGGTTCGCACCAGAACTTGCGAACAGACCTAAACTTCGTGTGAACTTTAGAACCCTATTAAAGTCTATGGGACTCGAACGTTCAAAATCAAAAGTGCTAATTTTAAAGGGTAATATGCAAGTTATTGTCTTAAAAAGTGTTTGGGGACCTGGGTCCTGCCCCAGGGGACATGTATCAATGCAAAAAGAAGTTTTAAAAATGGCTGTTTTTTTGGGAGCAGTGATTTTAATAATGCTTAAAGTGAAACACTAAAAGTATAATATTCCTTTAAATTTCGTACCTGGGGGGTGTCTATAGTATTCCTGTAAAGGGGCACATGTTTCCCGTGCTTATAACTGTCCTTGCACAAAGTGTCATTTCTGCAGGAAAAAAAGTAATTTAAAAGCATTCGCGGCTATAATGAATTGTCGGCTCCCCGTAATACAGATAACAGTCATTGGAAGTCATTGATAAAAAAAAAAAAGCGTGGGGTTCCCCCAAATACAATTACCAGGCCCTTCAGGTCTGGTATGGATATTAAGGGGAACCCCGTGTCAAATTTTTTTTTAAAATGACGTGGGGTTCCCCCCAAATAACCATACCAGACCCTTTATCCGAGCAGGGGGGATGAGAGGGGCCGCCCCCCGAACCATACCAGGCTGCCGGGATTCCCGCAGTGTCTTCGGTGGATGGATGCACTGTGCTGGAGGGAGAGATCATCCATCACTGGATCAGATCACCCATCGCTGGACCCTGGAGAAATTATCATCCATCACTGGATAGCAAGAGTGGATTACCACCGCTGGAATCTTTTTTTAAATTTTTTTTATTTTTAATAAGGGACTTTTCCCAACGGTGTGTGTGTGTTTTTAAAAAATTTCTTACACTTTCTTTGTGAAATGGTAGGGGTACCCCCTTACCATTTCAAACAGGGGGGGCTGGGATCTGGGTGTCCCTTTGTTAAAGGGGGCTTCCAGATTCTGATAAGCCCCCCACCCGCAGACCCCCACAACCACCGGCCAGGGTTGTGGGGATAAGGCCCTTGTCCTCATCAACATGGGGACAAGGTGCTTTGGGGGGGACCCCAAAGCATCCTCCCAATGTTGAGGGCATGTGGCCTGGTACGGTTCAGCGGTTCAGGAGGGGGGGGCGCTCTCTCTTCCCCATCTTTTCCTGCAGCCTGCCAGGTTGAGTGCTTGGATAAAAGGTCTGGTATGGATTTTTGGGGGAATTCCACACCATTTTTTTTTACATTTTGCGTGGAGTCCCCCTTAAAATTGTCTGGTATGGATATTTGGGGGGAACCCCACATCATTTTTTTTTTAATTTGACGCAAGGTTCCTCTTAATATCCATACCAGACCTGAAGGGCCTGGTAATTGAATTTGGGGGAACCCCGCACTTTTTTTTTTTTTTATCAATGACTTTCAATGACTGTTCTCTGTATTACAGGGAGCCGACAATTCATTATAGCCACGCATGCTTTTAAATGACTTTTTTTCCTGCAGAAATGACACTTAAAATAAAAATAATATTTAAAAATTCACCAACATTTTTTGGTTAATATCTAAACTTATTGTTGTAGAAGCATATTTACTCTATTTTTGCCTGAAACAACTTTAAAGGTTGAAGAAAGATTCTATGATCTTGTTAATGTGAGACAATATTATTCTTTCCTTTTCCTATATTTTTTATTTTATTTTATTTTATTTTATCTATTTTTTTCTCTCCCCCCCCCCCCCCTTTTTTTTCCCTCTCTGTGGTCTTGTTGCTCAGAATATATAGAGAAGGGGGTTTTGGTTTTCTTTTCTAAAGAAATATATTTAGCAGTTATAACTTCAATGAGTATCAAATATGTATTCTGACTGTATTTTCTGTATGTAAATGAATTTTGTTGTTTGTATAAAGTTTAAGAAAATTAATAAAAATATTTTGGAACAGAAGAAATTACACTTTGTTCAGGGACAGTTCTAAGCATGGGAAACATGAGCCGCTTTACAGGCATACTATACACACTTTAAGCATTATTAAAATCACTGCTCCCAAAAAAACTGACGTTTTTAAAACTTTTTTTTTTGCATTGATACATGTCCCCTGGGGCAGGACCCAGGTCCCCAAACACTTTTTATGACAATAACTTGCATATAAGCCTTTAAAATTAGCACTTTAGCTTTCTCCCATAGACTTGTACAGGGTGTTCCTGTACAGGTTTGTCAGTAGAGGTCTGGGAGCAGCATCACAGGGGTGTCATTCAGCCTGATAGAGTCCTGCGTGCTGGTGGCTCACATGATGTCTTCTTTAATTTTATAGAAATGGACCCTGCATAAGGTGTCATAGACTAAGGAGAAGTCAGAATTCCTCAGGCTCGAAGTCAATATGGGTGTTCTTAGGTTGCTGGAGTAATTGATTAAAGATGACCGTGACTGCACCAGCAAGGTCTTTGTGTTCTATGGTTTCAGGGATACCCCGGATCCTAATTATTGTTCCATCTGTGACGGTTCTCAATGTCATCTTGGTGGTACATGAGTTGCTGTAGCATGACAGTGTGTGAGTTCAGGGTTTCCTCATGGGACTGCAGAGTATTGCATATACCCTCAGTGGTGCCTCAGGCACTACATTTAAATCATTTTTTATTGTTTCACTTTAAGCATCATTAAAAACAATCTTTTTTAAAAAAACATTTTTGCATTGATACATGTCCCCCGGGGCAGTACCCAGGCCCCCATACCCTTTTCATGGCAAATAACTTGCATATAAGCCTTCAAAATGGGTACTTTTGATTTATCAAGTTTGGGTCTCATAGACTTTAATAGGATTCAGAGTTCTGGTCTGAACTTTTGTTCGAGAGTTCTGGCGTGAACCAGGGGGTGTTCGGCCCTACTCTATATCAGAGCAAGCTATTTTATTAAATGAGAAGAGCCTGTACAAATGTGCAAGAATGAAGGTAGGGCTGGAGTTCCCCATTAAAAAGCCTGTCATGAGAAAAACATAGAGCCTGTCTCCAGAGAGCTCTGCTTTTTAAAATACTGGTTGCATCGTTGTTAAGCCCACCCTCTTCAATAAAGTGGCCCCATAAAGAATGAGGAAGGACATCTGGTTACAAAGGATGGGGAGATGGCAAAGTTATTGAATTTATTCTTCTCTTCAGTCTTCCCGGGGGGAACCGGGGGGCTTCAGTAACAAAAACTTCAATGTTTGTCCTCATGATATATCATAGGAAACACCCTCATGGCTAACAGAGGACAGAATTAGAAATAGACTTGGGAAACCCCATTATTAAATCACCAGGACCAGATGGCTTGCACCCGAGGGTACTTAGGAAACTCAGTCAAGTAATTGTCAGACCATTGTTCCTAGTTTGTACTGACAGTCTACTGGCTGGAATGGTACCAGCTGATTGTAGAAAAACCAATGTAGCACCAATATTTAAAAAAGGGCCAAAATACATCCCTGAGAATTACAGATCAGTTAGCCTAACATCAATAGTATGCAAGCTCTTGAGGGGATGATAAGGGACTATATACAAGATTTTAGTAATGAAAACTGTATAATTAGCAGTAATCAGCATGGATTCATGGAGAATTGTTCTTGCCAAACCAATCTATTAACCTTTTATGTGGAGGCGAGTTGCCATCTAGATAAAGTAAGGCCCGTAGATGTGGAGTATCTGGATTTTGCGAAAGCATTTGACACAGTTCCCTATAAATGTTTACTGTACAAATTAAGGTCTGTTGGCAAGGACCATAGGCTGAGTATATGGATTGAAAACTGGCTCTACGGCGAGTTCAGAGGGTGGTTATAAATCAGGAATACTCTGAATGGTCAGGGATGGAAAGGGGGGTCCCCCAGGGTTCTGTGCTGGGACCAATCCTGTTAAATTTGTTCATAAATGACCTGGAGGATGGGGTAAACAGTGCAATCTCTGTATGTGCGGTTGAAACTAAGCTAAGCAATAACTTCTCCATAGGATGTGGAAACCTTGCAAGAAGATCTGAACACATGAATAGGGTGGGTAACTACATGGCAAATGAGGTTTAATGTAAAACAATGTAAAATAATGCATTTGGGTAGCAAAAATATGAACCCCATTCTACTCACTAGAGGGTGAACCTCTGGGGGAATCTAGGATGGAAAAGGACCTGGGGGTCCTAGTAGATGATAGGCTCAGCAATGGCATGCAAGCTGCTGCTAACAAATCAAACAGAATATTAGCATGCATTATAAAGGGGATTAACTGCAGGGATAAAGTGATAATTCTCACACTCTACAAGACTTTGGTCCGGCCTCACCTGGAGTATGCTGTCCAGTTCTGGGCACCAGTCCTCAGGAAGGATGTGCTGGAAATGGTGCGAGTACAGAGAAGGGCAACAAAGCTAATAAAGGGTCTGGAGGATAGTAGTTATGAAAAAAGGTTGCAAGCACTGAACTTATTATCTCTGGAGAAGAGACGCTTGAGAGGAGATATGATTTCAATTTACAAAACCATATAGGTGGTGACCCCATAATAGGGATAAAACTTTTTACGGAAGGGAGTTTAATAAGACACGTGACCACTTATTAAAATTAGAAGAAAAGAAGTTTAACCTTAAACTGCGTAGAGGGTTCTTTACTGTAAGAGCGGCAAGGATGTGGAATTCCCTTCCACAGGCGGTGGTTTCATCGGGTGGCATTGATAGTTTCAGAAAACTATTAGATAAGCACCTGAACGACCACAACATACAGGGATATACAATATAATACTGACATATAATCACACACATAGGTTGGACTTGAGGGACTTGTGTCTTTTTTCAACATCACTGACTATGTAATAATACTTTATATCTGAGACTGAGATCAAATTTACAGAAAAGGGCTTCTGACTTTCACCAACTTTCTTGATCTGCATGCTTGCCTGGTCAGCGATTTAGAAAGTATTAATTGCTCAATTTAGGATGTTTTATTTTGTTAAAGTTGTTGTTAAGCCACTCTAATCTGTATACACCATTAGCACCACCTCCTATTGTAGTATCCCCCTCTGTGTGTGATTTATAAAAATAAATGCTGCAAATATCTAATTTCACTGCTGAGATTGCGATCACGACTGGCCAGGTTTCTCCTTTTCTCCTCTGAGAGATGCAGCGGGAGGGGCTGAGATTCCTCTGCTGATGTCAGTCTGAAGGGGAGGAGGAGAGAGCAATCCTGGCTCTTAAATTAGGTATTTACAGCATTTATATTTATAAATAATTCACAGGGGGGGCACTGCAATAGGACGCAGTGCTAATGGTTTATACAGGTTAGTGCTAGGAGAGCAGCAGGAGGGGTGGTTCACAGACAGACAGACAAAGAGGGGAGAGGGGAGGAGGACACAGTAGCAGAGAAGAGAGCAGATAGCAGGCCGCTGATGACAGAGGCACATAAACTGACCTTGGTGTCTGGTTTCAGCAGCCATGATACACCGTGGTCAGTTTACACAGGGGTGGAGAGAAACTGGCAGGATTAGACAGGTTTTTTACAGGGGGCCAAATGACACAGGACAAGTACTGTGTCATATAACATGCTTTAAAGGAGCAGGATCCATTTTTTTGGGGGGTTAACAATCGCTTTAACGTAGAACTCAGCCAAACCTTAACTACTAATAAAAATGCTTCCCCCCTCCTAGCACCTATTCTGACTAACATGTGTAATAAAATATCTGTATACCTATTTTCAGGCCGCTCTGGTCCAGTCACATGATCTTTCCTGTGTCAGCCAGTGTCGGCTACAGGGGAACAAAGAGAGTGTTGGACAATGGCTCGTAATGCCTGAGTGGTGACGTTACCCATAGACTTATGATGGCCGATCCATTGTTGCCATTCCCTCCTCTCTTCTGCAGCCACACCAGCTGATAGAGGGGAGATGATCACATGACCAGACCGGAGTGGCCTAAAAATATGTATACAGATCTTTTCTTACACCGCTTATTCAGAATAGATGTTAGGATGGGGGAGGGAGTATTTGTAAGAGTAGTTGGGGTTTGACTGGAATTCCACTTTAAAAAAATAAGAGCTCCAGCAGTTTTTAAAACCAAAATGCAGCACCTGCTGCAATACCTCCTCTATAATGCTGTCCATTACAGTACATATCTTCTGCTACAAGATGTCCTTACCCAAACATCACTGAATCTAGAAGAGTGAGGACATAGTATAAGAGCAAGGCATCATGGACCAATTACCTGATGGGGCCACCCACAGTGTCTGACACTCACATAAAATGCATAGAGTGGCACTGACATGAGGTTTCCTGCACCATTGAAGACCATCCCCTGCTGGGGAAGATCTGAAGACATCTGGAACGCAAGAGTTGGGCTTTATTCTGGATTCACACATTTCAGTTTCAGTAATATGTACATATTAATGCATTGCTATACCATTAATAATGGCTCCCCAATGCACTAAAGCACCATTCATGCAGGTAGAACAGGAGTGATGTCACTTTTGGGACAAATGTGTCCCTTCAGTGCTAAGCTCTATTTAAAAACATGGGCTTTCCTAACTTACATTACATAGTTACATAGTTAGGTTGAAAAAAGACACAAGTCCATCTAGTTCAACCAATAAAAAGGGGGGGGGGGGGTTATACCCACAGGTGATCCAGAGGAAGGCAAAAAAAATGGAAAGCATGATCCAATTTGCTCCAGCAGGGGAAAAAATTATTTCCTGGTGCCTCCATGGCAGCATACCTGTGATAGGCTCCACCCTTGGATTCCTCCCCTCAGGATAGTTAATACCTTATAAAAATGACAACCATACCCCCCCCAGCATTCTCCTTTTTTTCCTCATACCTGATGGATAATGTCAGTACCTGGTCTTGTCTCTGCCTTGTGCAGCTTCCGTCTGGGTTCAGGCCTCTCCCAGATGCAGTCCCCTGTCTTGGGTTGCTAACAGCGCTAATAAGAGGGGAGCCCCTTCTGAGGGTCTTTTGGAGCATCAGCAGCTTCCTAATTTGGAGCAACAGTCCTGTCTTCAGGCTAAGCTGTTTTCTGTGGGGCAGGTCTTTCTGAGCCTTTTCTTTCAGACTACTTTTTATTTTCTTTACTTGGCTGCCCGGTTTAAGTTTTTCTCTTTCTGTTCTGTGTCTCAGCTTTCCTGATCGGCGAGCGCCATGACAGAGGAGGTATTATGGTCTCGGTTTAGCTCCAATTGGTGGAGCGGTAGGCGCGGCCATTGGACGCATGCGCGGGAGGACGACGCTACCGACACCATCTTGTTTGTGGGCAAAATCAGGTGCAAATTCAGGCCCTTTCGCTGTGAACGACGCTACCAACGCCATCTTGTTTGTGTGCAAAATCAGGCCCTTTTGCTGCGGGGGGCAGAGCCAGGGGAATGGGGCAGGCGAATTCACCTCCTCCTTTCCTATTTAAATATGATAGGCTGAGTAGGTGGCAGGCTCTGTCAGTGGCAGGGGAGTGCTCCTGCACCTTTGCTGGAAACTTCAAATAGTGAGTGCAAAAAAAAAAGCCTCTAAATTGTTTGCAGATATGCTTTGTTGTTTAATGCCTATTAAAACTGTTAGGTGGAGAGTTTTTGTAGTTAGGTTGTATGGAATTTTTTTGGAAAAAAAAATGAGAGAGGAAAAAGAAATATCATAATTTTTTTTCTTATAGGCAAGTCTAACTTTAAAATGCCTTTATCTGGTTTTTCTTTGCTTTATTTTGTCTTTAGTATTCTATCCAGTCGCCTTTCTGCCCTTGCCTGCCCCTACAGTTATGAGTCAGCTGCCATTAGATCAAGACCCTAGTTTCCTCAGGTATGGGCATGTACCTTAATTAATTATTTTTTTGAAGTAAAAGAGTGCCTTTACGCTCTCAGGCCGCGTACACACGGGCGGATTGTCTGTCCAACTTAGTCCGCTGAACCGTGTTTCAGCGGACAATCCGCTCGTGTGTGGGCTTCAGCGGACTTTTTCAGCGGACAATCTGACGAACAAAGTCTTACGGAATTTCCGTAAGACAGTCCGTTCAAACTTGGTTTTGTCCGTCCAAACTTGGTTTCAGCGGACAGTCCGCTCGTGTGTAGGCAAGTTGGACGGACTAAGTATGGCGCATGCTCAGAAAGGATTTACACGGCCGAAGGTTGCATTGCAGTGTATAGGACGTCGTTTTTCTAGTCCTGTCGTACGTGCTGTACACGTCATCGCGCACGCTTTCAGCGGACTGTCTGCTCATCGTGTGTGGTCAAGTCCGTTCATGCAAATTTTGAACGGACTGTCTGTCGGATTGTCTGACGAACTTAGTTGGCCAGACAATCCGCCCGTGTGTACGCGGCCTTACTCTTGTTTCAGCCCTATACACCAGAGCATATCTAATCAGACTTCTCGCCACCACAGTGGACACTCACGCTCAGGTTCTGGTCCCAGCCATTCGACTAGTTCTCACTATCATTCTAAGGGAAGATCAACTTCCAAAAGACATCGGCCAGCCAGCCCTTCCAGGCCAGAAAACACCAGGGAATACAGGGCATGTGGTGCTGGTGCAACCCCTATGGCAGATAAACTGATCTGCAGAGACTGTTTTCAGGGTTATGCGGACCAAGGAAAAGCAGAGGTGGAGCAAGTCACAGATTTAATAAAGAGAGTTGTCAAAGACTCTTTAGCTGAGTTAATTCACTCATATCCCTCACTCCTGGACACTCTTAGTGGCCAGGTGCAAACCTCAGAATTAGCTCCTCCTGGCCCATCAACCACGGGCCCTGCAGCGGTCGCACCAAGCCCACCACCCCTAACAGCAGGGGACAGAGGCGACTGAGAGGATTCTATGGACAAATCAGAGCCCTCAGGCTTTAACTTTTCTTTAGTGCAACCGTTTGTCTTTGCAGTCAAGTTAGCTATCGGATGGGAAGAGGCGGAGGAACCGCCTAAAAAATCGAAGTCGTTCTTTCTGTTTCCAAAGAAAAAATCTTTTCCCTTTTTGGAAGAGTTAAAAGATCTAATAGAAGGGGAATGGAAAAAGACGGAAAAACACTTCTCCTTAAAACGACTTCAAAAGTTATACCCTCTGGCAGATTCGGACGCAGCCCTCCTGGACACTTCTCCGGTAGTCGATGCTGCAGTGGTGCACCTAGCCAAAAATATCACCCTACCTATGGAGGATTTGGCCTCCTTTAAAGACCCTCTGGATAAGCTTATAGATGCAGACCTAAAGAAAGCCTACCAGTTAGCTGGGGGGAGCCTGCAGGCTGGCTGTAATTTTAGCTTCAGTCTCTAATGTCGTCAGGGTCTGGACTGAAAATATTGAGGTAGCCATTCGGGAGGATGTACTGAAAGATGACATTATTAAAGCTTTAGAGGAGCTCAAATTATTGGCGGATTTCATAGGGGAAGCCGCAATAGATTCAATGAGGTATTCAGCCAGAGCGATGTTACACACAGTTATTTCCAAGCAAGCGCTGTGGCTGAAACCGTGGGCAGCCGACGCAGCATCTAAACAAAACTGGTGCAAAATGCCCTTTGACGGGAAGGCTCTCTTTGGAGAGAGACTGGAAAAGGCGATCTTGAGAGTGACTGGAGGAAAATCGGGATTACTTCCCCAGGATAGAAGAGTGAGGCGCTCTTGAGTTGTGTCATCTAAGTTTCAATTGTCAAGAAGCAAGAACTTCGCTCACTTCCAACAAAGTAGGGATACCAAGAAGAATTGGAGAAGTAATCAAGCCATTTTTCTAAAAGCAAACAAGCAGAGAAGTCTCTCCAACCCCCAGGAGGGAATGAAAACCTTTTGAAAAAAAGCCACTCCATCTCCCACCAGTAGGGGCCAGGTTGAAAAAGTTTGCAGAAATCTGGTCCAGCCGGTGCAAAGACCCTTGGGTGGTATCTACAGTCCGTTTCTGCCATTTCCGGACATTCCGAGATCTTCCGCCATAAGACTCGTTCATTCTAACAAAATGTCCAGCTTCGCCTCAGAAAGCGGAGGCTCTGCAAAGACCTTCACCTACTACTAGCGCAGCAAGCAGTAATCCCTGTCCCTCCTTCCAAAAGATTCTATTCTCTTCTCTTTCTTATCACCAAAAAGAGTGGAGAATGGAGACCAGTAGTGGATCTAAAAAGGTTAAATAATTTTATACATCTGGACTCTTTCAAGATGAAATCCTTACAGACGATCATCCAGATGGTCCAACCAGGAGACTGGATGATCTCGGTAGACTTAAATGATGCTTATTTCCATGTTCCCATTCTGCCAGCCTTCCAAAGATTTTTAAGAGTGGCAGTAGGTCCAACACACCTCCAGTTTCAGTGCCTTCCTTTCAGCCTGTCCACATCTCCAAGGATATTCTTAAAGGTGTTAATGGCAGTCCTGGCACCTCTCAGGGAAAGAGGACTGCGAGTTTTTCACTTTTTGGACCACATACTACTATTAGCCTCCAGTCCAGACCAACTGTTGAAACACAGGGAGATCTTTCTGTCCACCCTCAGAGAGTTTGGATGGATGGTGAATACAGAGAAGAGTTTCCTAACCCCGACCCAGGTAATGATTTAGCCTGGGCTCATTGGCATCTGAGGACTTTTCAATGGGGTTTCTTGATGCAATGGAGGGGAAAGTCACTATGTCAAAGAATGACAATCTCGACTTCCATGAGGAGGGGTCTCCTCGGGTGAAGGCATAATTTCAAAACCTCATCTCCTTCAGTGTCCCTCATGGACCATTCTTACCACCGATGCAAGTTCAAGGGGGTGGGGAGCATGTGGGATGTCCCTAGGGGTGCAACGGATCGTCACCGATCTGTGATCCGAATGGGTCACCTTGTTCGGATCAGCACACTCCATGATCCGCGGAGTGCTTTGTGGCCTCGGCCTTAGGAAAGTGCACCCGTCGGCCGTTAACAGTATGATCACTCCGTCAAAGGACGGAGCGATCACTTGTAAACAAACCAGCGTCATGATGATGCCAGTTGCTCTCTCTCCTCAATGTACAGATCTGTACAGTGGAGGGGAGAAATCGGATGGCAGCAGCGCTGGGGGCACTACAGATCCAGCCCACAGCACTGCTGCCATCCGATCTCTCCCCTCCATTGTACAGATCTGTACACAGAGGAGAGAGAGGAACCGGCGTTATCATGACAATTGCAGTCACAGCCATCCCTCCATACTCTGCCAATACCCTGCAATATGCGTCATTACAGAATGCGTCATTACAGAATTGACCCAGGAGTACTCACTTCAGTGGAGTTTGGAAGAAGGGCGATTGAGTCAGCCCTCGCATTTCCTTAAATAAAATTTTCTTTCTAAGCATTACCCACCCTGGTGTTAGCTATTTATTTTGTCACAGGTATGCTGCCATGGAGGCACCAGGAAAACAGAAAATTGTTTCATACTTACCGTAATTTTCCTGGTGCCTATCCATGGCAGCATACATGCCCTCACATGGTATTCGATATAATAAGAGAATGCTGGGGGGTATGGTTTTCATTTTTATAAGGTATTAACTATCCTAAGGGGGGGACTCCGAGGACGGAGCTTATCACAGGTATGCTGCCATGGATAGGCACCAGGAAAGGAAAATTATGGTAAGTATGAAACAATTTTCAGTTTTCCTGTTCCCCCGAGAGGCAATCGGATGTTCCCTGAATCAACTTTTCCTATAAATGTTAGTATCCATTATATTATCTATATTTAGGAAAGAATCCAGGCCTTTTATAAAGCAATCTACTGAGCTAGCCAGAACCAGCTCTTGAGGGAGTCTATTCCACATTTTCACAGCTCCTTCTGTGAAGAAACATTTCCATATTTGGAGATTTAATCTCTTTTCCTCTAGATGTAAATAGTACCCCCTTGTCCTCTGTGATGGCCTTAAAGTGAATAACTCAACACCAAGTTTACTATATGGACCACTTACAGTATGTATTTTTACATGTTGATCATATCCCCCTTAATCTCTTCAAGAGAGAATACATTAATTTCCTCTAATCTTTCCTCATACCTGAGCTCCTCCGTGCCTCTTATCAGTTTGGTTGCCCTTCTCTACACTTTCTTCAGTTCCCCAATATCCTTTTTTGAGAACTGGTGCCCAAAACTGAACTGCATATTCTAGATGAGGTCTTAGTAATGATTTGTACAAGAGGAAAATTATATCTCTCTCTGGAGTTTATACCTCTCTTAATACAAGAAAGGACTTTGCTTGCTTTGGAAACCGGAGATTGGCATTGCATGCTATTATTAAGCTTATGATCTACAAAAACATCCATATCTTTCTCCACTATTGATTCCCCCAGTTGTACTTCCCCTAGTATGTATGATGCATACATATTCTTAGCCCCAATTGGAGACATCTTGTCTGGATGTTATTTCACTACATAGCTTGGTGTCATCTACAAACACTGAAATGGTACTTTTAATCGCAGATCCTATATCATTTATACATATATTAAAAAGTAAGGGTCCTAACACTGAACCTTAGGGTACACCACTTATAATAAATCATTCTCTGAATTTTCTAAGGCTAAGGTGAACCACTACTCTCTGAATTCTGTATTTTAGCCAGTTGTTTATCCATTTACAAACTGATCTTTCCAAGCCTATAGAATTTACTTTACATATGAGCTGTCTGTGGGGAACTGTGTCAAACGTTTTCGTAAAATACAAGTGTAGCAAGGTCCCAGGTCTCCTTTGGTTTAATGATAACCTCCAGGGCCAGGGATAGCTGACATCCTTCTGTATGTAGTGGGCTGTGAGGCATAGTGGGTGCAGAATAGTTGCAGTTATTGGGCACCAGACACTTCTTGGATGCAAAAGAGGTTTTAGTTCTCTTAACAGTCCTTTTTGTATTTTTGGGGGAGTAGAGGGTTAGGGCCAGGACACCCTTAGGTAGTTGTATGATTAATTGGAAGACTCTGAGACTTCAGTAGGAGGACAGCCATGCAAAGGAAGGTATCCAGCAAGAAGTTATTGAAGTTTCCAGATTCTTCCCCATCCCCAGTTGGTGAGAATACTGCTCCAATATTTGTTTCAGTTACTCACTGTGGTCCCTGGTAATAAGGCGGATAGTCCCTTACTGGAGACTACCTCTGACCAAGACAGGTTCTCCGGCCGGCTGAACCCTCACTTCTGGTTGGATTGCCAGCCACAATCCCAACCCTGCGCTGCTCTCTTGCTTCTGGATAGACCCTCAGACAGCCTAGCAGCCAGATGTGCCCGGGATAGGCCCAATCTCTGGCCTAGCAGTCCAGGCAATATGACACACGTCCACCCAGACAGCTGTCCAGGTGGTACAGAACCCAGATCACCTGACTCCACCTTAATATATAGGTTCTCCCAGCAGGCCAAGGGATTCAGAAAAAACCCTGCCCATTGGCTGAGATACCCCATATACCCAGAATTTGACCTTGGGTTTCCCTTCTCATATCTAGTACCACCAAGTACCCGGCCACCTAGTGGTAGAAGAGAAAAGTGTAACAAGGCCAAACTTAGGGAGAAATCAATGAATCTCTAGCAATCAACCAGGATAACTACTCCTGGCAAATACATTTGTGAGGAGCATTCCTGCCTAAACTCCAGGGTTCTACACAAGTATACCACATCCACAGTCACCCCTCTGTCCAAGGTTTTACTTACCTCCTCATAAAAAGAAATCAGGTTTGTCTGACAACTTCTTTCTTTCATGAATCCATGCTATCTGTTGCTTAAAATACTTTTTCCCAGCAATAACTCATCTATGTGGCCTTTTATTAAACTCTCCAGTATCTTCCCAACTAGAGGTTAAACTAACAGGTCTATAGTTACTTGGTAAAGACTTTGATCCCTTTTTAACCACCTCCCATACACGCTATAGCCAAATAATGACTACAGCACAGGCCTTAAATGGCGGGAATAAAAAAAATTGTGTAGCGCTCAAAAAATGAGTAAATGTATACTTATACAAACAGTAAAACCTTCAGTGAAAGTGAATAAATCAGATGTATTATATTAGTCCATCATAAACAGACAGTGTGAATAATGTGAAAAGACGTCCATAATTTGTGGATCAGATACAGTGATGAATCTTAAGTGACACTTTATCATGAAGTACAGATGATAAAAAATAGTAAGGTTGGCATGCTTACCGGACATGGTGGACACACATGTCCTGTGGGACGCATTACGTTGGGTGCCGTTTGTGACAATCGCTCTATACATTTTGGGAGACAAGCTTGTTTTATTTGTTTTGTTGTAAGGCCCCTTTCACATGTCCGGACAGTATGTCCCTATTTCATCCATCCATTTTTGGATGAAATACGGACATACATGCATCCTATAAGATGTTCATCCTCTGACACCCGATATCATCTGTCCCCGCTATGGTCCGATTCTGCAGACAGAGGAAAATTCTATTTTTCTATCCATCTGCAGAGCGGATCGGATGAATGTAAGCTTTATGAGCCCTCCTGTACCTTTTGTATTGTACTGTAATTGTGTTCTCCCCCTATACATTGTAAAGCGCTGTTTAAACTATATAAATCGTGAATAATAATAATAATAAAGAGTCCCTAAAAATTAGAAACAATGGCTTTGAAATGACAGAGCTCAATTCTTTTAGGATCTGTAGGTGTAGGCCGTCTGGTCCAGGTGATTCATCCACCATTATCCTGTCTAAATATTTCTGGACCATATTAATTTTGAGCTATTGTGGATCATTGGGGCTGTGTCAATACATCTGCAATATGGGCTTGAGCTCCCCCAGGCTCCTTTATATACACAGAGCTGAAAAAAGTATTTATTACATTTGCCTTTTCTTTGTCCCCTGTCACCCACTCTAGATTATTTTGTAAAGGGCCTACATGTTCAGACTTGACCTTTTTACTAATAATATATATAAATCATTTTTTGGGGCTTGTCCTACTATCTTTTGCAATCTGTCATTCGTTTTGAATTTTTGCGTCCTTGAGTTCCTTTTTACATATTCTGTTATATTCTTTGTTAGCAAATATACAATGATAGTGTTCCTTCATTTTTATATTTTTTAAAGGATGTTTTCTTATTATTTATAGTTCTTTTAACTTTGGCCATGAGCCACAGGTTTTATTTTTAGCCTTTTAAATGTTTTGCCCATGGGAATATACTTTGCAATGAGTTCACACACAGTCTTTTTGAAGAATTCCTATTTCTGTTCTGTGTTCATCTATGCGAATATTCCCTCCCAGTCTAAAGCCATGTACACACTACTGGCTTTTCCATCAGAATAAATTCTGACAGTCTTTCCGACGGAGTTCCGACGAAGTCCACTGAAACGGACTTGCCTACACGATGACGTACGATGGGGCTAGAAAAAGAAAGTTCAATAGCCAGTAGCGAATAGCTGCCCTTACGTCATTTTTGGTCCAGATGAAGCCCACATACGATTGGAATATCCGGTGAAATTATTCCATCTGACTTTTTCTGCCAGAAAGTCCGACCGTGTGTACACGGCATAAGTCTTGGAGAGCAGCCCTCATCTTTGGAAAATGTGTTCTCTAAAGCCCCATACACACAATCAGAAATTCTGCCAGCAAAAGTCAGAGATTTCGGTCAGAAATTCCAACTGTATGTATGCTCCATCAGACTTTTGCTAGAAGAATTCCAGTCAGCAAAAGATTGAGAGCAGGTTCTCTGTTTTACGGTCTGAAAAAGTTCCGATCGGAAATTTCAATCGTCTGTACAATTTGTGATGCTCAAAATTCCTATGCATGCTCGGAAATAATTTGATGCATGCGTGGAAGCATTGAACTTAATTTTCTCAGCTCATTGTAGTGTTATACATCACCGCGTTCTTGAAAGGTCAAAAGTCCAGAGAACTTTTGTGTGACCATGTGTACGCAAGCCAAGCTTGAGCGGACTTCCGCCGGAAAAACCATCCAAGTTTTTTCTGACAGAAAATACGCTCGTGTGTACAGGGCATTAGGCCCCTTTCACACAAGCGGACAGTTTGTCCGTTATTCATTCATCCGTTGACGAATGAAAAACGGACATTGATGCATCTCTATGTTAAAACGGATGTAAATGGATGATCATCCATTTACATCCACATCCGTCAACATCTGTTTTTTGAAACGGATCAAAGCTCTATTTTGCTTCCAGTAAAAAAACTTATCGGACAAAAAATATGTGTAAACTGACAAATTATCCGTTTTACACCAATTTTTGCTTTGGTAGTGGATGTAAAAGAAACTGATGAGAAACGGATGAGCAGCTGATAAAAAACTGATGAATACTTCATCTGTTTTGATGTGACTGAACTGATGAAATGAACGGTCCACATGTTAACTGTTCTATATTTCCAGTATGAGCTTTTTGCTTACAACTACCAAATTAAATCATGTTAAAGTCACTGCTACCCAGATGTTCTTTTATGTGAATATTAGTAATAAGCTCTGCATGGTTTTAGATTACCAGGTCCAGCAGAGCATCATTCCTAGTCAGTGCCTCTATGAACTGGACATAAAATTGTCTTGTAGTAGGTTTATAAATACTTGCCCTTTAACTGTTCCTGTAGTGCCATTACTCCAGTCAATTTACAGGTAGTTAAAGTCCCCCCATTAATATCACTGTCCCAGCCCTTGCAGCCCTTAGGACATTAGTTCTAGGGGAAGCTGAATGCAAAAGGACCTGTTTGTTTGCAACTGACTACCTATAATTCATCACATTTGGGTCCAGAAAAATGAAAAATTGTGCAGACCCTTTAATTTTTTTTTCAGACTTGGACGGATTTAAAGGTAACCTATTTGTAGGCTTACATGAAGCATCCAATTAGAATTGACTGAAAAACTTAGACCTGAGCCTGATCGGAAAGCCCACATGAAAAGGGCCTAAGGCAATGGACCTCAGCACAACACAATGCATGGTAATGCACTTATAAAATAACTTTTTAGGCATTTGAATATATTTTGTATAAAATATATAAATTAGTCTTTTAAAATGTGAACTGTGACTTACCTTTGCAGTGTTAGTGTCATTGTCCATTCCACTCTTATAACAGTTCAGGTCACCATCTGGAACAGGATTCATAAGCCCCAAAAAGAAAAATACAATCTAAACTATATTTATAGCTAAATCTACAATACTGTCCATCTAGAAAGAGTAAACTAACATAGCTTTGTTTTTTCTAGTGTTTTAAGTGGTGAATGTTAAACAAAAAACAAGTATGTTCAACACTTGAGTACAGTGTACTAGAATGATGTTGAAATGGTCAGATGATACTGTACTATGTTTACAGCCACTATCTAGCAAAGAGAACAAAAGGCAGCAAAGAGCTTACTTGCTAAATAACATTTACAATAGACTTTGTAACATTACAAAACTCTGGAACCTGTAATTGTTGATTGCTAAATGTTACTTGTACTCAGATGTACATTCAAAGGCACATATTTACAGACAATAAGCTAGACTTAAATGGAATTAGGAAATCTGTATCTCTGCAGAAAAAAAGGAATGTGTACAGCCTATAGCCTAGTACACACTACTACCACGCAGGTTGAACTGAAAAAAAAAAACTGAAGCTAAGGAGGAGTCGCTGTACTAACAATCCAATGTTGGTACAGCAATGTCCCCTGCTGTGCTATTGTGTTTTGACTTGCCCCCCCCCCCCCGCATTGACTGAGAGCACTGATAGTGAGTCGGGTGGCAGACTTTTTTCGGTCATGCCCCTCCAACAGAAGTTGGCTTTTGTCAGACCGGCAGCAGAACACATGGGCCGCCCGACTTTCTGCCCGTGTATATTAGTCCTTACTTTAAAGTAAAACTATAGGCAAAACTTTTTTTTCACTTTGGATAGAGCAAAGGAGGGTTATAACCCCTGACAGATTTTTTCGCCATCTGTGTCACATTGTGGAGATCTCCCTTCACTTCCTGTTCTATAGCCAAACAGGAAGTGAGAGGCAATTCCTGCAAACTAAGGGATTTCCTTGCCCCCCCCCCCCCCCCCCAGGTCACCAGAACTAGTGTCCCCATTGGAAGATTTCTTTTCTGGGGACAACCCAAAAATTTGGATTTTTTTACTTTCACTTTCAATGATAATGGTAAACAGGACAAATATAGAGAAATGGAGAGGGTAAATCTCCCTAACTGGGGCACAGACTGCAATAAAGATTGACAATTGTTCTAAACCCTCTTCCCCACTCTATCCAAAACTAAAAAAAAATTTTGTCTTTAGTTATACTTTAAAGTATAAGTTCACCTTTAGGCCGCGTACACACGGGCGGACTGTTCGCCCAACCTTGTCCGCTGAACAGTGTTTGGGCGGACAGTCCGCTCGTGTGTGGGCTTTCAGCGGACAGTTTCAGCGGACAGTTGGACGGACAAAGTCTTTCGGAAATTCCGAAAAACTGTCCGCTGAAACTGTGTTTGAGCGAACAGTCCGCCCGTGTGTGGGCCTGTCCGCTGTACTTTCGAAATGAGCGGACTGTTCCCGCTCGGAAAGTCCGCCCATTTCGAGCGCGTGTACAGGTAGGCGGGGCCCGCGAAGGAGACGTCGTGGGCTCCGCCGCCTGGAATGGGCTTAAAGGGGAACCCCAACGCCGAAAAAAATCGGCGTGGGGGTTCCCCCAAAGTCCACACCAGACCCTTGTCCGAGCACGCTACCCGGCCGGCCAGGAAAGGGGGGCGAGCGAGCGCGCCCCCCCTCCTGAGCCGTACCAGGCCGTGTGCCCTCAACATGGGGGGGTGCCTTGGGGAAGGGGGGGGCCGCGCGGCCCCCCCACCCCAAAGCACCTTGTCCCCATGTTGATGAGGACAAGGGCCTCTTCCCGACAACCCTGGCCGTTGGTTGTCGGGGTCTGCGGGCGGGGGGCTTATCGGAATCCGGGAGCCCCCTTTAAGAAGGGGGCCCCCGGATACCGGCCCCCCACCCTATGTGAATGAGTATGGGGTACAATGTACCCCTACCCATTCACCTGTGAAATAAAGTACAAAAAAAAACACAACACAGGGAAAAAATATTTTATTGCACAGCTCCGGGGGGTCTTCCGTCTTCGGGGGTCTTCTCGCCGGACTCCTCCGCTATCTGTGTGTAGCTCTTTTACTAGCGGAGGAGTCCGGCTTTCTTCCTCCCCGCCGCCAGCCTCTTCTCCCGACTTCGGGGGTCTTGTCCCCCTCTTCGGTTCTTCTGCCGGGCCACCGCGCCTTCTTGTAGCTCTTTTGCAGGCGGTGGCCCGGTCTTCTGTCGCCGCTGCCTTCCGTTCTTCTGTCGCCGCCTTCGGTTCTTCTGCCGGGCCACCGCGCCTTCTTGTAGCTCTTTTACAGGCGGTGGCCCGGTCTTCTGTCGCCGCTGTCGTCGCCGCCGCCTTCCGTTCTTCTTCTTCTTCTTGTTCTTCTTCTTCTTCTCCTGGAGATGTTGACTCGACGAGCTCTCCGGCCGGAATGCCAGGGACACGCTCCGCTGCCACTTATATAGTGACAATGGGGCGGTGTCACATGGTATATGTCACATGGGTTGGTCACATGGGTTGATGTCACATGGGGACTATGACATCGTAAGGGGGCGGGGTCACCATGTGACCAACCCATGTGACATATACCATGTGACACCGCCCCATTGTCACTATATAAGTGACCGCACAGCGCGGCTTCGGCATTCCGGCCGGAGAGCTCGTCGAGTCAACATCTCCAGGAGAAGAAGAAGAAGAACAAGAAGAAGAAGAAGAACGGAAGGCGGCGGCGACGACAGCGGCGACAGCGGCGACAGAAGACCGGGCCACCGCCTGTAAAAGAGCTACAAGAAGGCGCGGTGGCCCGGCAGAAGAACCGAAGGCGGCGACAGAAGAACGGAAGGCAGCGGCGACAGAAGACCGGGCCACCGCCTGCAAAAGAGCTACAAGAAGGCGCGGTGGCCCGGCAGAAGAACCGAAGAGGGGGACAAGACCCCCGAAGTCGGGAGAAGAGGCCGGCGGCGGGGAGGAAGAAAGCCGGACTCCTCCACTAGTAAAAGAGCTACACACAGATAGCGGAGGAGTCCGGCGAGAAGACCCCCGAAGACGGAAGACCCCCCGGAGCTGTGCAATAAAATATTTTTTCCCTGTGTTGTGTTTTTTTTTGTACTTTATTTCACAGGTGAATGGGTAGGGGTACATTGTACCCCATACTCATTCACATAGGGTGGGGGGCCGGTATCCGGGGGCCCCCTTCTTAAAGGGGGCTCCCGGATTCCGATAAGCCCCCCGCCCGCAGACCCCGACAACCAACGGCCAGGGTTGTCGGGAAGAGGCCCTTGTCCTCATCAACATGGGGACAAGGTGCTTTGGGGTGGGGGGGCCGCGCGGCCCCCCCCTTCCCCAAGGCACCCCCCCATGTTGAGGGCACGCGGCCTGGTACGGCTCAGGAGGGGGGGCGCGCTCGCTCGCCCCCCTTTCCTGGCCGGCCGGGTAGCGTGCTCGGACAAGGGTCTGGTGTGGACTTTGGGGGAACCCCCACGCCGATTTTTTTTCGGCGTTGGGGTTCCCCTTTAAGCCCATTCCAGGCGGCGGAGCCCGCGACGTCTCCTTCGCGGGCCCCGCCTACCTGTACACGCGCTCGAAATGGGCGGATTTGCCTCCTCCTTACGTGGACGAGTCCGTTCATTTCAAAAGTTGAGCGAACTGTTTGGCAAACAGTTTGCTGAAACAGTCCGCTCGTGTGTGGGCAAGTCCGCTCATGCAAATTTTGAGCGGACTGTTTGCCGAAACTGTTTGCCGAACAAGGTTGGGCAAACAGTCCGCGCGTGTGTACGCGGCCTTACAGAAAAATCTGTAAGGTGAACTTACACAGGAGCCCCTCCTCATTCCTCCCTGATCTGGAGCGGGACGAACTCCCATTCTGAGCCCTGCTATAGCCGGCACATGGCTCCGGGGCTTAGAAATCTATACCGGGGCTCGGAACGGGAGATTGCCACTGCAGGTCAGCACATTCTCTTCTTCTTTAAAATGCTAGAATGATGTTGTTTTGCTGCTCATATTCACACAGAGTTCTGACAAACTGATTTCTTTATTATTTCTCTTGATTTCATAAATAATAGTTTTTTTTTTTCGGCAGATCTCCATAATAATGTTTAGAACTTTTGGTTATAGTGTTTTTTTATAGTGATCTCCATAATTTGTTCTTTTGTTTTGTGTGTCAAGTTACCACAACACCATTATTATCTTGTATTTTTTTAACCTCAAGGAGGTTGGTTTATGTTGGTGTCCCTCGTTAATTTGACATTGTATTTTGGAAATGTACCTGCCTAGTCACAAACAAACTATCCATTTTGAAGTAAAACACCTAGGCAAGTATTTGTGAAAAATAAATAGCCATTTATTCTGGGTCATAAGAAAATAAAGAGGAAGGCAACGCTGGAGAAACTGGTGAAATTTGCAAAGCCATTGTACCCCAGGGCACACATCAATTATTTTACAGTCAAAATTGGTGGCTTGAGGAGTCCTTATAATAGTGAGGACAATCTGGTCCAGGACTACAATAGATTAGGAACAGCAGCAGGTGACATATCTGTCCCCAGGCTGTGGTCTTACAACAGCCTGCGTCTTTTGTCAGACCAGACTGAACCCAGGCCATCACTCTCGTCTTCCTTCCAGGCTTGCTTCCAGCTGTGGCTCTGGTGTTGTAGTTGTGGCAGGAAGTGGAAAAGGAGGAGGACCATGGTTGAACTCACAAACGTGGCTTTGGCTTGTAAGTTCGCCCCTCAACCCCTTATTTAGGGTTGTAACATAACTTCCTCACATAAGAGACGTTGGCCCTCCTCCATTTCCAGCATTTTGCAGCCATGCAGGCATAGTCCTCTAGAATATTGGAGGGGTTCTGAGGGACGCAGTAGCTTCCAAAATAGGCCAAGTGCTGCCTCCTCCAGGTTACTCCTCTTCCTGGGACTTTTTTGTGGAAGGCTGAGGGGAAGGACCTGGGTTTCGGGCAGGCTACTGGGCCCGGCCTCCTCCAGGCTGAGACTTTCCTGTATATGAAAAAGGGACATCGTTTTATTTTTTTTAATTAATGAATTGCACACAATTTTCAATTCATGACTGTTGCTAATTGAATGTTAATAAACAGAAAAGACTATCATTCTGACCCCAGCATTTTTCATTCTTGTCCCAATCATTCGTGGCCACTACTGTCTATTGATAGGTAAAACACTTTATAAAATCAGAAATTACTGATCAATAATAACATCTAGTTAACATCATTAATGATTTGACTAAAAATATGTTGAACAATGCTTTACCTGGCTCAAGCTGGGCTCCTCCACATCTTCATGGCTGGAAGGTTGATCATCCAATAGATATATTTTATCTGCAAGACACAACACAAGACAAACCCTAATGTCAGACTAAACTCTCCTAATCTTGTCCCAATATAGGCCTTTAAGTTAAAATTGTACCTTCGTTCAAACAATCGCTGCTTCCAATACACCTTCCTTCTCTCACAGATCGTACGCACGATGCACTCGTGTTATGCTTTATATACACTGTGCATGCGTGAAATTCCACCCGCCCCAGACATTCTTTCTAGTCTATTCTCTGCCCGTTGTCTTTCCGCGCAGTGGGAGAGCACATGGCGGAGACAGAGCAGGTGCCTGAAAGTAGCAGCAACGATGAGGAAAGCCCGGAGCCACAAATATCCTGATCCTGGAGGATATTGAAGGCCTCAAATATGTTCTTTAAAGAGATGGTGGAGGTGGTGAAGCTCTTCAAGAGGGCCGACTATGATGGGAAGCATGGACCATACCCAAACTCAAATGTGAGAAAGGCTAAGATCATGCCTAAAGTTGTGAAAAGTCTGCAGAAGAATTTTGGGGTATGGCGATGCAAGGATCAACTGAGGAAACAATGGTCAGACCTCAAATTGAGGGAGCAGGATCAGTACAGAAGAATCAAGAGAGTGCTGCAAAAAAGTAAGTATTTTGTTATGTGTTCCTATTCTTCTTATTACGTTCGTGCTGCTCCATGTGCTTTTCTTTACTGTTGTACAGTATAAAATGGCAAGTTTCAGGGTCATGGGCACAGGAATCGTTCGTAGTAAACATTGTTTGTTCGCCCACTACATTTGGTCATGCATATTTGTCTTAAAAGAAGTTTAGTATATTGTTGTCTAGATTTGTAACTAGAATGAAATGTAAACTTGATTCAGTGTAAGGAGAGGACACTCAGAAGCTGTTGACATATCTGGATGCAGGAGCACTAGCGTGGGACACCAGAACAAACTTTTTAGGGTGTCCCACACAGGTGCTCCAGTGGGTACTAGGGGTGTCTCCATGTGTGAAACTTTACTCAAAAAGGTAAGTATTCCATCTTGAAGAAAGTGAACAAATCATGTGTTCAGCTTTGAACTCTGCCAAAACAGACAATTGTATGACACTTCCTAGCAATGTTTCATATTCCTATTTCTTGTATCAAATATCTGTGTGCTAAGTATACATTTATTTTATTCACATAGGGGAGAAAAGACTCAGGACGTCTGAGGTCACCAGGGACTCCCAACCTCTTAAAGAAGGGAAAATCCAAAAACAACAACCAGAGGATGTGGAGGAAGGAGAGGTTTATGAAGCGCGCCAAATAGTGACTGGTGAGTGCATGAGACCACAGCTTCAGGTAATAGATGAATGCCTGCATATTTATAAAACATGGTGTGTTTTTTATTTTAGGTGATGTGGATGTTGTGGAAGAAGAATCTCATTTCACAACTGCAAGTGCACACGTCCTCATCGGGGAGATCATGGCGTACATTTGGGATTTACAGAAGATCAAGGAAGACATCAATGATGTTGAAAAAAGTCTCACTGAAAACATCACTGATGTTTTTGGCAGAATTGAAAACACACCAACATTTCTAAAATTGTTTCTCCTTTACTAACCTTTCTCCAAAATTTTGAAAGCCAAATTTGAAGATGCACACGGTGTGTCAACATGTGCTATCTGTGATCACGGGATATCAAGGTATGCATTTTGGGGGTGCAACCCCTTCCTCGCAATTATGGTAGCTGAGAGGAAGGGGTTGCACCCCTGAAACACATCCATTGATCATCCATGATGGGAGCTAGCACATGTTGACATTAGGCATGGGATCAGGAGGGAAATCCCCATTTTCACTGTCAATTTGTGTGCATCTTCAAAATTTGGCTTTCACAGGGGTAACATCACCCCATTTGATGAAGGCAATATCAACACAGTTTGGACATACTAATGTCTGATATTGCCTTCACTTTGTCAAAGTTGAACTTTGGAAGTTCCTGAGTTGTGTATTGTTCTATGGTTTTAAACATACCTGTTATAACACAAAAAAGGCTATTTGTACTGTCAAAAAAAATTGTTCTTACTAATATATGTTGGTTGTTTCAAAAACCCTTTTCTAACGCACATGTGAATGTGCACAGAGTAAAAAGTTTTCTACTCAACAATGTGTGGCTTCTTCTTTCAATGCTCAATATAATTTTTGGACTAAGATTGTGTTTACACTGAAATGGGGGTTATTTACTAAAGCTTAATCCACTTTGAACTACAGGTGCACTTTCAGTGCAGTTTCAAGTACAGTTTCATGTGTACTTTTGAAGTGCACTTGAAGTGCAAAGTGAATTTTCCTTTAGTAAATAACTCCCACAGTGCTTTACAATTTGCCACAATCACACAATTTTCGTGACTCCCCAAAATTCATTCATGGTGCTGAAAATTATGAATATTTTTCTCAGTAATGCATTATATACATTAACAACAAAAACAAGGCATGTGTAGCAGACCCACAACATAATAATATTTCCCTGAAGAATAAATAATTTCAAATAAATTACATTTGCACTATTGACGAAAATGGCCAAAAAGAAAAGCCAATTGGAGAACCTAGGAGACAGCTAAAAGAAACCCATGCAGTAAATCAAAGAAAATCTTCTTTCAGTTTTTTTTTTTTTGATAAAATGTTTCTTAAACAGTTTCTGGCATATCAATGGCCCCCCTACCCGCAAAGTACTCAACATACTTCTGTCTTACTTTCTGGGCGCTTTGGGCGACCAGCTTTAAGCACCGTCAGGGTTTCTTCTTGAAGTACGGCCTCAGGCCAAACTGAGGCAACATAGTTCATTGAATTTCTCCTTAAAAAATTGTGTAGAATGCAGCATACAAGGATTAGATAGTTAAGTTTTTATTCTGCCATGTTGATTGGCGTAAGTAATAGGCAGAACCGGCTGGCCGTTATCCCGAAAGCGTTCTCCACCACTCTTCTGGCTCTGGCCAGATGATAGTTATAAACCCTCTGGTCCAGGGTGAGGGTCCTCATGGCTTCAAAAAGGTCGGCTGGTCAGAACGGACTAACAGAAAGCAATGGAAAAACAGAAAGGCCGGAGCTGAAAATCAGAAATGAGTGGGCAAGAACGCACTGAAAATCAAATACTTAATATAAATATGAACCCACAAACACAAACTGAAGAGCAGTAACGATCGGAAAAGCACGAGGCTGAAAAGTGTGAAGGAGCCAAAAGGGTGGTGTACTGGCTATTGAACTTCCTCTTTCTAGTGTCGTTGTACGTCACCATGTTCTTGACGTTCAGAATTTCCAACAACATTGTGTGACCATGTGTATGCAAGACAAGTTTGAGCCAACATTCGTCTGAAAAAATCCCATGGATTTTGTTGTCGGAATGTGCGATCATATGTACGCAACATAAGAGCATAAATTACACATATAATTACACATATAATTTCCTGACAACCTATAAAATTTTTGAAGGTCCTGGAGCACCAGGACAATAGAAATGCACACAAAAAAACACCCCAATGTATATTCTAGGAGGCATAATGAGTCTTTTAAACATGTAATTTTTTTCCACCCTTTTTTGGAAAATGTAAAAAGAAAATAAAAACTTTTTTTTATTTATTTTTTTACACAAGGTTGTAAATGTATAAGATATTATCTAATACATAGCATGTACATAGTAAAAATCACCCCCTAAAATATATTGTGCGATACCACATGTGTGAGACTTTTATACAGCCTGGCCACATACAGAGGCACAACATGCAGGAAGAACCCAGTCAGGCTTTCTAGAGGCAGAAATTACTTATTTCATTTCCACAGTACCTATCACATTTTTGAAGGCCAATGGAATTATATGTGGCACATGATCCTGGACAGATGTGTGCAGATGATCACAGACAGATGTGCATCAGATGATCACGGACAGATGTTCAGTGGGACAGATGTTTACTGTGACAGATGTGCAACAGGTGTTAATGTTTTTCACTGTTTAGGGATACTAGATGGGTAATCATCGTGTAAAAAGCTGTAAAACAAAAAACAGCTCATACATCAGATAATAAGCACTGTGCTGTTCACCTCATAGCAGTGAATCATTGAATTACCATTAAGAACACCTGTATGAATCAGAAACAACCAGTGTGACAGCGGGAAGGTAGATAAGGTTAGATATTAACTAAGCGGTCACCCAACTTCCCCCTACACCTCACCGGACCCGTTTGTGGACAGCAGCTCATCTCTTCAAAAATTATTGGGAAACTATCAGAAGAGCAGGGATGGTGCGATCCTCCCCTCACTAACACATACGAGCTTTTTAGCCCATTCCTATATTTGTATCTAACAAAGGAAAAGTGTCTGAATTCATCATCTTAGAACTGTAATAAGCATTGCTCTGTGCATCTGATAACAGTGAATCACTGAATTACCTTCAAGAACACCCCATATCAACCAGTATCAACCTGTGTGACAGCGGGTAAGTGGATAAGGTTACAAACTAACTAAGCAGCTACTCACCCTCCCCCCCACCTCACCGGACCCGTTTGTGGCCAGCAGCGGATTTCTTTATAAAATTACTATATTAGACTTACACTCGATATATAAATAAAAAACAAGATGAGGGGGAAATTCATAAAGGGGGCAAGTGCAAATCCACCCAGAATGAGCGTGAGCCCTGGCTCTATAAAAAAATATATGACACAGGATGGGGGGACAGAGAGCCCAGGGAAACTGACAGGGGCTAAGAGTAAAAAAAAAACCCAGAGGAAATACAAAAAAACGGACAGAGAAAACAACCAAAGGACCCAGAGACACCAGATATCTCAGAGAGCATCTGTGAGGACAGAGAGGAAGAACTGGCAACTGAACCTAGACAAAAAAAAACAGTTGCCAACCAAAGGAGAGATGGCAGAGATGTTTGCAAAATTAGAAACATTAAGGGGCAATGACCACCTTACATGAAGATTTGAACCACATCTTAAGAAGGGTGGTAGGCACAGAAAAGAAACTGGATGTACAAGCAGTAACACTAAAGGAATTGAAAGAGCAGATGGTAAGACTACAAAGAGACCAGAGAGATACAATGTATTGGCTAGAAGACCAGGAAAAGTGGAATATAAGGAAAAATATTCGAAATGAGTACCAGATATGCAGGGAGAAGATCTACAGGTAAAAATTTATACAATATTTGGGAACTAAAAGAAACGGAAAAAATAAAGTTTGAAAGGGTGCACCGGGTAAGAAAGCCAGCTACACTGGCAGCAGAAATACCAAGAGATATAATAGCAAGATTTCATTATTTCCAAGATAAGGAACAGATCTGGCAAAGTCTGAAAAAATAAACAACCAATTAAATACGAAGTGTCCATCCTGCAGATATTTACGGACCTATCAGCCGAGACCCTGCCCAGAAGAAGAACACTTAAACCCTACTGGAGTTCCTGAAACCTAATAATATACAATATTCATGGGGTTTTTCAGCATGCCTAATAGGGAGAAAAGAGGGATGGTCAACTACCCTGAGATACCAAGAAGACACGGCCATTTTTTGTGATAGATTGGACATACCACTTGTCGAAACACCAGGCTGGTGGGAAGCACAAAACAACACATCGACCATGGAGGAACAGAGATGGCACCGGATCATATGGAAAAAAAAGAATAACTGAGAAATAAAGAACTGAGTGCTGATGGAGGGACAGAGAAGGGGGGAAGGGGAGGGAGAGGGTAGAAAAAGAATAAGAAAATGAGTGAAATACTGCGGGGAGAGGACGCGGGGAAAGGTCATCCCTATTTTTGGAGGGCAGCTGGTCTGACGGGACCCACAGGTAGAGTCTAACCTCCGGGGGGGACCAAAGGGCCTAGGAGGAGGAGGAAGGTCTTGAATCCATGGGTCACAGGAAGGCCAATTACCCCCAAAGGAAGGGGGGTGAGGGGGGGAGAGTAGAAGGGAGAGGGGAAAAAAGGAGGTGTTCTCTCTCAGGGATCTGCCCTGGAAAGTATCAAGATTTAGATGAGGGGAAGGGGGGTCTCTGCCCACTGTGCTCCTGGAAGAGGGAGATGGAAAGAAATGTCCCGGAGCTCAGTGTGCAGAGATGACCACCCTTAACTTCATGACTTACAATGTCCATGGTTTAAACACTCCTATAAAGAGAAATAATGTAATAAGAGAACTTAAACATTATAAAACGGACATAGAGACACGTACAGTGCCTTGCGAAAGTATTTGGCCCCCTTGAACTTTTCAACCTTTTGCCACATTTCAGGCTTCAAACATAAAGATATAAAATTTAAATTTTTTTGTGAAGAATCACCAACAAGTGGGACACAATTGTGAAGTGGAACGAAATCTATTGGATAATTTAAACTTTTTTAGCAAATAAAAAACTGAAAAGTGGTGCGTGCAAAATTATTCGGCCCCTTTACTTTCAGTGCAGCAAACTCACTCCAGAAGTTCAGCGAGGATCTCTGAATGATCCAATGTTGTCCTAAATGACTGATGGTGATAATTAGAATCCACCTGTGTGTAATCAAGTCTCTGTATAAATGCACCTGCTCTGTGATAGTCTCAGGGTTCTGCTGAAAGCGCAGAGAGCATTATGAAGACCAAGGAACACACCAGGCAGGTCCGTAATACTGTTGTGGAAAAGTTTAAAGCCGGATTTGGATACAAAAAGATTTCCCAAGCTTTAAACGTCCCCAGGAGCACTGTGCAAGCGATCATTTTGAAATGGAAGGAGTATCAGACCACTGCAAATCTACCAAGACCTGGCCGTCCCTCTACACTTTCAGCTCAGACAAGGAGAAGACTGATCAGAGATGCAGCCAAGAGGCCCATGAACACTCTGGATGAACTGCAGAGAACTACAGCTGAGGTGGGAGAGTCTGTCCATAGGACAACAATCAGTCGTACACTGCACAAATCTGGCCTTTATGGAAGAGTGGCAAGAAGAAAGCCATTTCTCAAAGATATCCATAAAAAGTCTCGTCTAAAGTTTGCCACAAGCCACCTGGGAGACACACCAAACATGTGGAAGAAGGTGCTCTGGTCAGATGAAACCAAAATCTAACTTTTTGCCCACAATGCAAAACGATATGTTTGGCGTAAAAGCAACACAGCTCATCACCCTCAACACACCATCCCCACTGTCAAACATGGTGGTGGCAGCATCATGGTTTGGGCCTGCTTTTCTTGAGCAGGGACAGGGAAGATGGTTAAAATTGAGGGGAAGATGGATGCAGCCAAATACAGGACCATTCTGGATGAAAACCTGTTGGAGTCTGCAAAAGACCTGAAACTGGGACGGAGATTTATCTTCCAACAAGACAATGATCCCAAACATACAGCAAAATCTACAAAGGAATGGTTCACAAATAAACATATCCAGGTGTTAGAATGGCCAAGTCAAAGTCCAGACCTGAATCCAATCGAGAATCTGTGGAATGAGCTGAAAAATGCTGTTCACAAACGCTCTCCATCCAACCTCACTGAGCTTGAGCTGTTTTGCAAGGAAGAATGGGCAAGAATTTCAGTCTCTCAATGTGCAACACTGATAGAGACATACCCCAAGTGACTTGCAGCTGTAATCGCAGCAAAAGGTGGCTCTACAAAGTATTAACGCACGGGGGCCGAATAATTTTGCACGCCCCACTTTTCATTTTTTTATTAGTTAAAAAAGTTTCAAAAATCCAATAGATTTCGTTCCACTTCACAATTGTGTCCCACTTGTTGGTGATTCTTCACAAAAAATAAAAATTTGATATCTTTATGTTTGAAGCCTGAAATGTGGCAAAAGGTTGAAAAGTTCAAGGGGGCCGAATACTTTCACAAGGCACTGTATATCATATGACTCAAATTCAAAAATATTATCAAGAGACTATCCAGTATGGTATTACCGGGACTCTCCAATACAAAGAGCCAAAGGGATTGTTATGGGATTGGAGTAAGGTTTGCCCTAGAGGATTGAGTCACAGACCCGGAAGGGAGATATCTGTTTCTGAAGGGTAAAATTAATGAGGAAGAATACTCTCTGACAAATATCTATTGCCCCAATAATAATCCAATAAAATATACAATTAACCGCATAAAAAAGTTTATGGATTTTAAGAAAGCATCCTGGGTGGAGATTTAAATTTTTGTATGACTCCAGGTATTGACAGTACATCAAGTGCACAGAGGACTGGGAATGTTCTGCGGAAGGCTTTAAAAAATATATTAAAACAGAACCAGCTGATAGAAGTGTGGCGAACGCAAAAGACAAACTGCAGAGATTATACATTCCATTCCTGCGGGACTTACTCAAGAATACATTTTCTCCTGGTAGATCATAGATTGCTCAATATAGTTGTTAAGGTAGACATTAAAATTGCCACATTCTCAGATAATGCACTAATGATGGGAATTAAGCACGAGGAGAAGCCAAATAGAAAAACCCACTGGAAAAGACAGTATTTATTGGTGTATAACATGCGCCGGCGTATAACACGCACCCCAAGTTTAGGAGGGAATTTTAAGGGAAAAAACTTTTAGGAGGGAAGTTTAAGGAAAAAAAACATTTAAATGCCCATCAATGCAGCCTTATCAGTGTCCATATGCAGCCTTGTCAATCATTGCACCCTTGTCAGTGTCATTTGCAGCCTTGTCCATCATTGCAGCCTTGTCCATCATTGCAGCCTTGTCAATCATTTGCAGCCTTGTCATGCCGCGTACACACGATCAAACAAGCGGGTGGAAAAGTCCGGCAAACTGAAGTCCACCAGACAATCCCCCCGTGTGTAGCCTCCGGCATACTTTTTTGACCCGAAAGTACGGCGGACTTAGAAAGTAGTTTTGCACTCCAATCTTCCCGCCGGACTCGCATTTCGGCGGACAATCTGGCCGTGTGTGTGCCAGTCCGCCGTACTTTTGAAATGAACGGACTTTTCCCGCCCGGAGAAAAGTCCGCTCATTTCGAGCGGGTCTCCAGGTAGGCGGGGCCCACGAAGAAGACGTCGCTGGCCCCGCCACATGGTATGGACTTAAAGGGGAACCCCAACGCCGAAAAAAATCTGCGTGGGGGTCCCCCCCAAGTCCACAACAGACCCTTGTCCGAGCACGCTACCCGGCCAGCCAGGAAAGGAGGGGCGAGTGAGCGCCCCCCCTGAGCCGTACCAGGCCGCGTGCCCTCAACATGGGGGGTGCCTTGGGGAAGGGGGGCCGCGCGGCCCCCCCACCCCAAAGCACCTTGTCCCCATGTTGATGAGGACAAGGGCCTCTTCCCAACAACCCTGGCCGTTGGTTGTCGGGGTCTGCGGGCGAGGGGCTTATCGGAATCCGGGAGCCCCCGCTGCCGACTTCCGTTCTTCTTCTTCTTCTCCTGGAGATGTTGACTCGAAGCTCTCTCCGGCTGCAATGCCAGGGACGCGCTGCGCGGTGACTTATATAGGGATAAGGGGCGGGGTCATCGGTTGATGTCACATGGGTTGATGTCACATGGGTTGATGTCACATGGCGACAGTCCCAGCATCCTCCGGGACTGTGACATCGTAAGGGGGCGGGGTCACCATGTGACATCAACCGATGACCCTGCCCCTTGTCCCTATATAAGTCGCCGCGCAGCGCGTCCCTGGCATTGCGGCCGGAGAGAACTTCGAGTCAACATCTCCAGGAGAAGAAGGAGAAGAAGAAGAAGAACGGAAGGCGGCGACAGAAGACCTGTAAAAGAGCTATAAGAAGGCGCGGTGGCCCGGCAGAAGAACAGAAGAGGGGGACAAGACCCCCGAAGTCGGAAGAGGCTGCAGCGACAAAGAAGAATGCCGGAGTCCGGCGAGAAGATCCCCAAAGACGGAAGACCCCTGGAGCTGTGCAATAAATTATTTTATCTTGTGTGTTGTGTTTTTTTTTGTACTTTATTTTACAGGTGAATGGGTAGGGGTACATTGTACCCCATACTCATTCACATAGGGTGGGGGGCCGGTACCTGGGAGCCCCTTTATTAAAGGGGGCTCCCGGATTCCGATAAGCCCCTCGCCCGCAGACCCCGACAACCAACGGCCAGGGTTGTCGGGAAGAGGCCCTTGTCCTCATCAACATGGGGACAAGGTGTTTTGGGGTGGGGGGCCGCGAGGCCCCCCTTCCCCAAGGCACCCCCATGTTGAGGGCACGCGGCCTGGTACGGCTCAGGAGGGGGGACGCTCGCTCGCCCCTCCTTTCCTGGCCGGCCGGGTAGCGTGCTCGGACAAGGGTCTGTTGTGGACTTAGGGGGGACCCCCACGCCGATTTTTTTTGGCGTTGGGGTTCCCCTTTAAGTTCATACCAGGTGGCGGGGCCAGCGGCGTCTCCTTCGCGGGCCCTGCCTACCTGGAGACGCGCTCGAAATGAGCGGACTTTCCTCCGCGTGTGTGGGCGAGTCCGTTCATTTCAAAAGTAGGGCGGATAGTACGGCGGACTTAGTACACCGTATTAGTCCGCTGAAAAAGTGCCGTGTGTGGGTAAGTAGCCCGTTTGGAAAGTCCGACGGACAGTCTGGCGGGAAGTCCGCCAGTCTAAGTCCGTTGGATAGTCGGCTACGTGTGTACGCGGCATCAGTGTCATTTGCAGCCTTGTCCATCATAGCACCCTTGTCAGTGTCATTTGCAGCCTTGTCATGCAGCCTTGTCCATCATTGTACCCTTGTCAGTGTCATTTTCAGCCTTGTTCATCATTTGTAGCCTTCTCATGCAGCCTTGTCCGTCATTTGCAGCCTTGTCAATGTCATATGCAGCTTTATCATGCAGCCTTGTCCATCATTGCATCCTTGTCAGTGTCATTTGCAGCCTTGTCAGTTTGATGGAGCTACCAAGATACAGAGCCGGATGTCCTGTGTATCTCAGAGGTGCTCTGTAGCTCTCGGCAGCTTTCGGGCGCTCTCGGTTGTTCTCTGTAACTTTTGCCCGCTCTCGGTCGCTTTCGCCCGCTCTCACCCATTCTTGACAGCTTTCGGCCGCCAAGAAATTCACTGAGAAAGGCCAAAGGTGGGCAGAAGCCTCCGAGAGCTCCCGAAAGCCGCCCACAGCCTTACAATCGGCGTGGGATCGGAGTATAACACGCAGCCACAATTTTCCCCTGATTTTAAGGGGAAAAAAGTGCGTGTTATACACCGTTAAATACGGTAAATGAAGAGCTATTACAGGCTGTAGAGGCAGAAGAGAATATCAGGCAGAAATTAGACTGCTACTTTAAAACTAATGATACGGAAGCAATATCAGAAGCCACATTATGGTAAGCCCACAAGGCTTATGTTAGAGGTATACTGATCCAGATGGGAACAGAAAGGAAAAAAGCAGGAATAAGGAAAAAGAGTGCTCTGATAAAAGATATCGTGAGGATAGAACAACACAAAAAAATAGGAAAAGCAGAGAATCTGGCAATTCTTATTCCTAAAAGGGAAGAATTGAAAGAGCTAGTCGAGCAAGATACACGGTCGACCTATAATAAGTTCAAAAAGGAAAGGTATCTGTGGGGCAATAAAATAGGAAACCCCCTGTCAAGGATGTTAAAAAAGAAAATAGCTGTTAATCACATAGAAAGAATACAAGATAGTACAGGTATTATGATTTACAACACATCAGGGATTGCTAAAATCTTTCAACAATATTATGCAAAACTGTACGCGATTAATAAAAATGAATCCCCCGAACAAAAAAAACAGAAAGGATAAAACCAGACTTAGAAGAGATAGATCTAAATAAAATCTCAGAGGAACAAAGGACTGGGTTGGAAGAACCAGTAACAGAGGAAGAGATAAGGAAAATACTAAGAGAGGCTCCTCTGGTTAAGAGCCCAGCTCAAGATGGGCTGACAGCGTTATATTATAGAAAGTTTGGAGATATCCTGATCCCTAAATTATGGTCATACATAATCGGGATTGGAACAAAGTGGGCAATAAGAAAGGAGGTTTTAGAGGCGGCCATAACCATTATAACAAAAGAGGGGAAAGATACTTCTTTATGTTCAAGTTATAGGCCAATTTCCTTGCTGAACAATGATATTAAGCTGTTTGCTAAGGTAATGGCGGGAAGGTTGAAACCTTTAATGAGCAAACTAGTACATACCAATCAGGCAGGGTTCGTACCTGATAGAGAATGCTGAGACAATGGAATCAGGACATTGTTGATGCTTTATGAAATAAAGGAGTCCGGGACCCCCGGTCTACTCCTGTCAATCGACTCTGAAAAAATCTTTCGATAGGGTAGACTGGGGGTTCATGCAGGACACCCTAGCGGGGATGGGCATAGGTACTAGATATATGCAGTGGATAGGGGAGCTTTACAACTGTCCCACGGCAAGGGTGAACAGATCCATTTCGGAACCCTTTGAAATGCATAACGGCACTAGACAAGGGTGCCCCCTGTCCCCCCTACTGTTTGTCCTGTCACTTGAACCATTACTGGCAAAAATACAACAGGATGCGGACATTAGGGGGATCAGGGTGGGAGAAGCGGAACATAAGATGGCCGCATATGCCGATGATATATTGTTTTTTGTTTCATGTCCCAGGATAACTCTGCCAAACTTGATGAAAGAACTGAAACCGTATGGTGATTGTTCAAATTTTTAAATAAACCCAGTTAAGTCGGAGATCCTGTACAGTGGTGTGAAAAAGTGTTTGCCCCCTTCCTCATTTCCTGTTCCTTTGCATGTTTGTCACACTTAAGTGTTTCGGAACATCAAACCAATTTAAACAATAGTCAAGGACAACACAAGTAAACACAAAATGCAATTTGTAAATGAAGGTGTTTATTATTAAAGGTGAAAAAAAATCCAAACCATCATGGCCCTGTGTGAAAAAGTGATTGCCCCCTAAACCTAATAACTGGTTGGGCCACCCTTAGCAGCAACAACTGCAACCAAGCGTTTGCGATAACGTGCAATGAGGCTTTTACAGCGTCCTGGAGGAATTTTGGCCCACTCATCTTTGCAGAATTGTCCTAATTCAGTTACATTAGAGGGTTTTCGAGCATGAACGGCCTTTTTAAGGTCATACCACAACATCTCAATAGGATTCAGGTCAGGACTTTGGCTAGGCCACTCCAAAGTCTTCATTTTGTTTTTCTTCAGCCATTCGGTGGTGGACTTGCTGGTGTGTTTAGGATCATTGTCCTGCTGCAGAACCCAAGTTCGTTTCAGCTTGAGTACACAAACAGATGGTCGGACATTCTCCTTCAGGATCTCTTGGTAGACAGCAGAATTCATAGTTCCTTTTATCACGGCAAGTCTTCCAGGTCCTGAAGCAGCAAAACAGCCCCAGACCATCACACTACCACCACCATATTTTACTGTTGGTATAATGTTCTTTTTATGAAATGCAGTGTTCCTTCTACGCCAGATATACTTGGACACACACCTTCCAAAGAGTTCCACTTTTGTCTCATCGGTCCACAGAATGTTGTCCCAAAAGTCTTGGGGATCATCAAGATGTGTTGTGGAGAAATTGAGATGAGCTTTGATGTTCTTTTTGCTCAGCAGTGGTTTTCTCCTTGGAACTCTGCCATGCAGGCCATTTTTGCCCAGTCTTTTCCTGATGGTGGAGGCATGAACGCTGACCTTAACTGAGGCAAGTGAGGCCTGCAGTTCCTTGGACGTTGTTGTGGGGTCTTTTGTGACCTCTTGGATGAGTCGTCGCTGCGCTCTTGGGGTAATTTTGGGCGGCCGGCCACTCCTGGGAAGGTCCACCACTGTTCCATGTCTTCGCCATTTGTGGATAATGGCTCTCACTGTGGTTCGCTGGATTCCCAAAGCTTTGGAAATGGCTTTATAACCCTTTCCAGACTGATAGATCTCAATTACTTTCTTTCTCAATTGTTCCTGAATTTCTTTGGGTCTCGGCATGATGTGTAGCTTTTATGGATCTTCTGGTGGACCTTACTGTGTCAAGCAGCTCCTATTTAAGTGATGCCTTGATTGTGAACAGGTGTGGCAATAATCAGGCCTGGGTGTGGCTAGAGAAATTGAACTCAGGTGTGGACAACCACAGTTATAGTATGTTTTAACAAGGGGGGCAATCACTTTTTCACACAGGGCCATGATGGTTTGGATTTTTTTTCACCTTTAATAATAAACACCTTCATTTACAAATTGCATTTTGTGTTTACTTGTGTTGTCCTTGACTATTGTTTAAATTGGTTTGATGTTCCGAAACACTTAAGTGTGACAAACATGCAAAGGAACAGGAAATGAGGAAGGGGGCAAACACTTTTTCACACCACTGTATATAGGTATCCCTTTTCAGGAAGCACATATATCAGGAGAAGTTCCCATTTATTTGGAGAGAGAAAGAGCTAAAATATTTAGGATTCAAGATTACAAAGTCCATGGACATGCTTTACCAATCAAACTTCCTGCCCTTACTGAATGAAATGAAAAAGGACTGTAGTAAGATAGCATCTAGACATGTGTCTTGGCTGGGGAGAATCAATATGTTTAAAATTAGTCTAATGCCAAAAATCAGGGATCAATTTCAGATGCTGCTGATACCTCTCCCACAAGCATATTTTAAACTTGGAAAACAATACTTCTTAGGTTTATTTGGAAAGGGAAAAAGACAAGAATAAGCTTACAAGTACTAACTAGAGACAGAAAGCAGGGGGCCTCGGGGGTCCCCGATTTAAAGCAGTTCTCTGCATGCGGGTTATCGACTGGGCAAAAAACAATAAAAATAAAAGATGGGTGGAACTGGAAAATACAATTAGTAAGACAGAGTTGGGGAAAATTATTTGGGTACCTGCGCATTTGAGGAATTTAGGAAAGAAATCACATAAGATGACACTTAAAACCTTAGAGACGTGGGATATGATACACAAAAAACAAAAATGGAGCTACTCCCCATGTATTGCACTGAAGGACACAGAGTATTTTCCACTGGGGAAAAGTCATTTGTTTGGAAATTGGATTAAAAAACCGAACGCACAATTAAAAGATGTGGCGGTAAGGGGAAGGTTATACACATTTCAAGAGTTAAAACAAAAAAAAAAAATATATAATGGTGATAGATGAATTGCCTTTTTCCCATCTACAACATTTTTTTGATTCCCTCCTTCAACCAGTGAGGTCAGCAGATAATCAGCTACCGATGGAGAAACTATGTACGGAGGTAGAAAAAAGGAGGGGGATATCGGTATTATATAAAATCCTAATAGAGGGAACTGGGATGGGAAAGCCTCCATACATCAGCAAGTGGGAGGAGGAATTAGGGTTACAAGTGAATGAGTCAGAGATGAGAAAAATCATGAGTTTGGTTTTTGTATCCTCACAGGATAGCAATATGATAGAAGTTAGTTTTAAATGTTTAGCACGGTGGTATATAACTCCAGATAAAGCCCACAAGTTTCAAACAGAGACCTCGCACTGCTGTTGGAGGGGGTGCGGAGAATTTTGGAGAGAGATAATTCAAAACATAAAAGAGATAACAAAAGAGGAAGTCCAAGAAGATCCGTGGGAGTGTTTATTGCACTGGACGAAAACACCAGTTAACCAATATTTGAAAACCCTGGTTCCATCACTCCTGAATGCAGCCAAAAGTTTAATTCCCAGACATTGGCAAGATTCATATAGCCCCACGCTAAGGAACTGGAGTAATAGAGTAGATGATATCTATAATTTGGAGTACCTGAGATTTAGTGGATAGGAGGGTTGGGCGGGATTTGAGAGAAAATGGAAGGACTGGCACTCATTTAAGCTTACTTTGAAGTTAGCTGAGACGGTAGGAGCCTGATTGGTTTAGGAGCTGATACTGAGATAGATGTAAGCGACATTAAATGTTGGCTCCAGAGCAGGAGAGGGGAGAGGAGAGGATAGTACGGGGATGGGGGGAGGGGTTTTAAAAGCTTAGAGGTCATTTGTATCTAGCTGTAGAGAAGAAAGTTTTCTGGTGATGAAATGTATGTTATTAAACTGTATTGTAATTTTTTTGTACTTAAATTTAATAATAATAAAAGATATTGAAAAAAAAAAGAAAAAAAAAAAGAAATTGCAGCCTGACTATACAGGCTTAATATCTGTGGTGCAAAACTTTTCCATTGGCAGTCGCTAAATCCTGCTCTCAGGTGTCACACGAGGACAATCACTGGCAGTCCCATAAATACCCGGCAAGCCCTCACATGCTTGTCTTTGTATCTTTTTTCCTTGCGCCCTGACCCGTACATGTGACCTGTATCCTGAACCCTGTAACCTGAGCCTGCACCCAATCCCATCCAGATCATGTCCCTCCTGTATTCCTGTTCCCTTGTAAACCTGATCCCATCCATTATCTCCCTCTCCTGTCCTGCCCTTGTTCATTTGCTGATCCCCTGTGTATGACCCTGGCCTAACTAACATGTTTGATTTCGGTACTATTATCTGTTGTCTGTGGGTTTCTGTTGGTTGATTGAGCACTATTTGTATTTGGGGTGTTTACTTATTTATATCACTTATCTTAAATAAACATTATTCTTATTCACTTTACATGCGTTTTGGTTTCCTCTTTGCAGTCCACACAATCGGGTCACACCTGTTCATGACAACATCAGGATGGTTTTGCAATTTATAAATAGCCTGTTGCTGTGTCCAAGTTAAATTACTCTCTTTAGGGGTCACAATTAGTCATTTAATATCACTAACAACATTCTGTAGGAAGGCCCAGGCTTGAGGATTGGTGGACAAGTCAGGAAAATTCTTTGATTTAAGCTTAAATTTGTTAACAGTGGGTAAGGGTGTAGCAGATATATTAGTATCAACGATATACAGATCACAGAGGGCCCTAAAGTCCTCCATTTTAAAGTGTTTGATGCTTTCTGAGAAGTCACATTCTTAGTGTTTCCTTATTGAAGAAGAATTTGTATACAAGATTTCTAATGAACATGTGGACATCTTTTATCGTTTCATATCTGTCTACTTGCTGTGATGGACAGAAACTCAAACCAAATTTGATTACATCAAGTTCTTGTTCAGTAAAGTGATAATGGGTAAGGTTTAGTATATCTAATCCTACGTTTGGGGTAACTGGATCCCGAGTGTTGGAAAATTTAGAACTGGTGTATTTATTTGGTTGATATGGGGGTCAAGAGTGCATCGTTTTTTGAACATTTGTAATTGTACTGTAGGGAGTAGGTTAAGTGTAGTCCGTGAATTGGGTAAGATTGGTTGTGATAATGTGTCCATAGATACGTAGGGAACTTGTGTACTAATGGATGCTGCCCCTGATACATGAGTTATAGAAGGTGTATTTTGAATCTGACTTTGTGAATTTAATATTTGTAGTGCTTTTTGTGCATTGGGTCCCATGTATTTGGCCTGTGAATTATTCCCACCACCTTTATCAGAGGTAGCGCCATAACGTAGTAAATTCTCAAATGGTCTGATATCATGATTGTCAGGTCTTTTTTTTAGAATAGGGTGTATAGTCTCCTCCAACATAGTTTCTCTTACATGCACCAGTGTCGTTGTGCATAGTGGTTGCTCCTCTTCCTGACGTTAACTGAAAAAAAAAGTTCGATAAAGATGAGCCAGATTCAAATTCGAGTGGGGCAGCATGCCTTAGTACACAAGTTCCCTAAGTATCTATGAACACATCACAACCAATCTCTACAGTACAATGTTAAAAATTATTTTGACAAAATGTTTGTTGCTAACATTGTATGAGCCCGTCTATGTCATCTATCTGTCACTTGGTTTTATCACTATTAGGCTGCATGCACACGGACGTTTTAAAAAACGGGTTGTAAAGCTAGTACAGACGCCAGGAAAAAAGCAGCGTTAAAAACTATTTTTTTCCGCGTTTTGCATTGAATTCAATGCACGTTAAGCCATGCTAGCTTTCAGCCATGTTTCTCTGTCTCCATTAAAAATCAATGGTTCCCTATGGGAGCCCATTGATTTGAATAGAGGTTGTACCAGAAGTTGGATCAAGATGATCCGACTTGTATGCTGAAAATCTTGAAGGGGAACCCCGCGAAAATTTAAAATATTTTTTTTTTGCGTGAGGTTGCCCCCCCCCCAAGATGATACCAGACCCTTCGGTCTGGTATGGATCTTAAGGGGAACCCCCCACACAGAAAAAAATGATGTGGGGGTCCCCCCAAAATCCATACTAGACCCTTATCCAAGCACGCAGCCCGGCCAGTCAGGAAAGGGGGTGGGGACAAGTGAGCAGCCCCCCTCCTGAACCGTACCAGGCCGCATGCCCTCAACATGGGGGGTGAGTGCTTTGGGGGAAGGGGGTGCCCTGCAGCCCCTCCACCCCAAAGCACCTTGTCCCCATGTTGATGAGGACAAGGGCCTCTTCCTGACAACCCTGGCCGTTGGTTGTCGGGGTCTGCGGGGGGGCTTATCAGAATCTGGGAGCCCCCTTTAATAAGGGGGCTCCCAGATCCCACCCTATGTAAATGTGTAAGGGGTACATCGTACCCCTACTCATTCACCTGGGAGAAAAGTGTAAAAAAAAACACACTACACAGGTTTTTTAAGTAATTTATTAGGCAGCTCCGGGGGTCTTCTCCCAACTTCAGGGGGCCTCTTCTGACTTCTCCGGCTTCTTCTCCCACTCTCCGGTGTCTTCTCCCACTCTCTGGTGCCTTCTGCCTGACTAATCCGCTATCTTCTTCCAGCTCTTTTGCTAGCATTGGCCCGGTCTTCTCCGCCGCAGTCTAAACAACAGGCCTAAACATCTAGCTGATAAGGCATTGTTTATTAAATTATGCCCATCTATCTTAAAATATCTGTTAAAATATTACTTTATAATGACATCTTTAGTCTGTTAATCTCGTTTTTTCTCAAAGATATTTCCCTAGCCAAATAAAATACGAAATTCTTGACCTTATCCATTCTAAAAAATATATATAATAACTGAGATTTCTCTAGACTACCTCTGTGGGTATGGTTATATTTTAGACAATGTTTTATTTGTTTATATTCTAACACCAATTGTTATATTTGTTTAATATCATTTTGTATATGCTCATTATTAAAATTGTATGATGGCTCTGATGCAGTCTGATGCGTCACGCTTCTGCCCTGTTGGCCTACTTGCTTGCATTAAGGCATTCTGGCCTATCATGTTTGACCACATAGCGCCACTCATCCTGTCTTTTTTCATGGCCGGATGTGCGGCGTTTGGCGGAGATCCAGGGTGACATCCAGTCCTCCTCAAGCTCTGCCACTGCTGCCGTCGCATTGGCTGTTTGTCGCTGCATCGTCGGCAATCATTCGCCAGCTGGGCCAGACAGTGTCACTTCCCAGCTGGGGGTGATGCATTTCCAGTCGGGACTCATATATACACACAGAGCTTGCCATTTATTAGCAGACCATAATTGAATACCAGGAGGCACACACATCACACAGTACGGCTTGAACCTTGAGGTAATAACGACACATTTTTCTGTCTAGACATAAAGTTACTGTAGAGTAATCTCTACTTATTGTGTCGTTATCTGTACTCTATATTTGCATATATGCGTCCCAACTGAGGGGCTTTGCTTTATTCCTCCAGATGGCCCACCGGGGGGATGTTTGCGGCTCATTGATCCTATCAGAGCTTTTTTGTAATTGTTTTTGATTATTAAGATTTTATGGTATGTTATAAATTGTATACTTACTTTATGTTTTTCATATATGTTTAATAGATCCATGTGCTCCCGAAGAAGCGTACTTTTACGCGCAACATGTAGAGCGAATATCTTGTATTTGGATTCACACTCTGACTCAAACTGTCCAATGTTTACATCCTCACTTGGTTACCATCATTGGAACTTCAACCACTATACCATTGGGTGTATCAATATAATTGTTTACTTAGTTTGTCAGAATTTGTGTGTGGGTCATATAATAACAGTTTCATGAATTTTATATATATCTATGTATAAATAGTCCTTTTTTAAAAACTTTTATTCTACAAATAAAAAACCTTAATTACTTTTATATGGTCTACCCGTGTGCCTTTAAAGTCCACATCTATAGCGTTACCCAAGACGCCCTCCAAATTATTTTTTTCCCACCTCATCAATATCCCAAATTCCACTTCACTGTTATTTGAGTAATGCTTGCCGAACGCGCAGTAGACAGTACAGGCATGTTACCATAGACTTGAATAGAAGGAGGTGACACACTTCAAATACCCCAGCAAATACTCCAGCATGAAGCTTAATTTTAAGCGCACTGTCACGCAAACTATACATATTCTTCAAATGTAAACAGTTCCGTCTGCTGTCCATATTATCCATTGCAGGCTGCTTTACTCTAGGTCCATGCTTTGGGTGGGGATGGCAGCCTATTCATCTGAATGACTGCTGGGAAAAGGTTCCTGCTTTAGGTCCCTTTTACACGGGCACCTCCGCTAAGCGGAATCCTGTTGCTCAGTGGGGGATCTCTCTGCTGAGCAGGCAGACAACAGGTCGGTGTCCTCCACTATGCAGTGTGGCAAATGTGTGGCAAATGTGTGGTCGGAGCTTGTTGTCGGAAATTCCAACCGTGTGTAGGCTCCATCGGACAGTTTCCATCGAACAAAATTTGAGATCTGGTTCTCAAATTTTCCAACAACAAATATGTTCGCATAAATTCCAATCGCGTGATGCACAAAGTGCCACACATGCTCAGAATAAATTACGAGATGGAAGCGCTCGGTCTGGTAAAACTAGCGCTCGTAATGGAGATAGCACATACGTCACAAATTTTGAAATCTTTTAACCACTTACCCACTGGGCACTTAAACCCTGTTCCCAACCAGACCAGTTTTCAGCTTTCAGTGCTCTCACATTTTGAATGACAATTACTCAGTCACGCAACACTGTACCTATATTAAATTTTTACATTTAAAAGGGACATGGTGAGTTTTTTGAAGTTGTCATTTTTTCCCACAATTCTTTGCAAAATCAAGATTTTTTTTTCTTTTCACAAAATTGTCATATTAGCAGGTTATTTCTCACACACAGCATATGCATACCACAAATTACACCCCAAAACACATTGTGCTATTGCACCCGAGTATGGCGATACCACATGTGTGAGACTTTTACACAGCGTGTCTACACACAGAGGCCCAACATGCAGGGAGCACCATCAGGTGTTCTGGAGCATAAATTACACATCTAATTTCCTGACTACCTCTTACCTCTTGAAGGCCCTGGAGCACCAGGACAATGGAAACGCCCCAAAAATGACCATATTTTAGAAGGTAAACACCCCAACGTATAATCTATGAGGCATAATGAGTCTTTTGAACATGTCATATCTTTCTACAAATTTTTGGAAAATGTGGAAAGAAAATGAAAATGCATTTTTTTTAACACAAAGTTGTCCATTTATACAATATTTTTAACACATAGCATGTACATACCAAAAATGACACCCCGAAATACCTTCTCCAGAGTACGTCTGGGTATGGCTGAGCACAGCTGGGTATGGTTGAGCATGGCTGGGTATCAGAGTATGGCTGAGCATGGCTGGGTGCAGCTCGGTATAGCTGAGTACTATAGCTGGGTATGGCTGAGTATGGCTGGGTATCGCCGAGTATGGCTGAACATGGTTGAGTACAGCTCGGTATGGCTGGGTATAGCTCGATATAGCTGGGTACAGCTGAGCATGGCTGAGTACCGCCGAGTATGGCTGAGCATGGCTGGGTAAGGCTGGGTATGGCTGAGGGTGGATGGGATGGCTGAGCATGGATGGATGGATAAGTATGACAGAGGGATGTCTGAGCATGGATGGATGGATGAGTATGACAGAGGGATGTCTGAGCATGGATGGATGGATGAGTATGAATGGCGGGACGGTTGAGCGTGGATGGCGGGATGGATGAGCATACAGTAGAGGGCAGGATGGATGAGCGTGAATGGCGGGATGGATGAGCGTGGATGGCGGGATGGCTAAGGGTGGATGGCGGGATGGCTGAGTGTGGATGGCGGGATTGATGAGCATGGATGGCTGGGTGTGGATGGCAGGACTGCTGAGTGTGGATGGTGGGATGGATGAGCGTGGATGGCTGAGTGTGGACAGCAGGATGGATGAGCGTGGATGATGGGATGGCTCAGCGTGGATGGTGGGATGGCTGAGCGTGGATGGCGGGGTGCATGAGTGTATACGGCTTATACAAAGGGATGGATGGATGCTGGATTTGTCACTGAGCAGTGCTGTGGGCACTGCACATCCAGCCCACAGCACTGTTGCGTCTGTTCTCTCCCCTCTCCGCTCACACTGTACGGAGAGGGGAGAGAAGAACCGGACATGACGCCGGTTTGTTTATATGTGATCGTTCCGTCATTTGACAAAGCCATCATGTGGTAAACTGCCACTGCCAGTGGCCATTTACAGTGATCCACGGGGTCTTCTGGGTAACACGATTCAGGGAGGACATTATAGTACACCCTCGCAGACTTATCAGACTGCCCTGTAGCCGTCACTTGGCTATGGGCCAGTTGGTAAGTGGTTAATGCAGCACATTGCTAGAAGAATGAAGTTGTTTTGCTGCTCATATTCACACAGTGTTCTCACAAATTGATTTATTATTTCTCGTGATCTCATGAATAATATTTTTTTTTCAGCAGATCTCCATAATATTTTTTTTTTATCAAGATCTGCATTTTTTTTTCTAGTGATCTCCATAATATTATTTCTAATTTTGTGTGTCAAGTTACCAGAACACCATTAGTATCTTATATTTTTTAACCTCAAGGAGGTTGGTTTGTGTTGGTGTCCCTTGTTAATTTGACCTTGTATTTTTGAAATGTACCTGCCTACTCACAAACAAACTGGCCTTTTTGAAGTAAAAAACATAGGCAAGTATTTGTGAAAAAGAAATAGCCATTTATTCAGGGTCCTAACAAAATTAAGAGGACGGCAACGCTGGAGAAACTGCTGAAATTGGCAAAGGCTTTGTACCCCAGGGCACACATCAACTATTTTACAGTCAAAATTGGGGGCATGAGGAGTCCATATACTAGTGAGCACAATCTGATCCAGGACTACAAGAGATCAGGAACAGCAGCAGATGACATGTCCCCAGGCTGTGGTCATACAACAGCCTGCATCTTTTTCCAGACCAGACTGAACCCAGGCCATCACTCACTGGTCTTCCTTACACGCTTCCTTCCAGGCTATGGCTCTGGCGTTGGCGTTGTGGGGGGGTGGTGGACTATGGTTGAACTCACAAACGTGGCTTTGGTTTGTGAGCTTGCCCCTTATTTAGGGCTTGCAAGATCACTTACTCCATTTCCAGCATTTTTCAGGCTGTCATGTAGGCATAGTACTCTTGAACACTGGGGGGGGGGGGGGGGGTTCTGAGGGCTGCAGTAGCCTTCAGAAATAGGCCAATTGCTGCCTCTTTCAGGTTACTCCTCTTTCTGGCACTTTTTTGTGGACGGCCAAGGGGAGGGACCTGCGATTTGGGCAGGCTACTGGGCCCGGCCACCTCCTGGCTGCCACTTACCCCCGCCACCTCCTGGCTGACACTTTCCATGGCCTCCTCCTGGTTAAGGCTTTCCTGAGTATGAAAAGGGGACATAGCTTTAGTTTTTGGTTCATCTATCACACGCAATTTTCAGCTCATGACTGTTGCAAATTGAATGTTAATAAATAAAAAAGACTATCATTCTGACTCCAGCATTTGTCATTCTTGTCCCAATCATTTCTGGCCACTACTGTCTATTGATATGTAAAACACTTCGTGAAATCAGAAATTAGGTATCAAAACTAACATATCAGCTGGGGGGTAGGAAGCCTTGAAGGAAGATTGGAGAGAGTGCTGGTCTGGGTTCAGTCTGGCCTGGCAGAAAATGCAGTCTGTCATAGTACCACAGCCTGGGTACATAAATGTCACCTGTTGCTCCTGATCTCAGGGGATTCCTGGACCTTCTTGCGCTCCCTGTTATAAGTGCTCCTCCTGCCACCAAATAGGGCCTTCAAATAGGGCATATTTGCTGTGGGGATCACCAGCTTCACAAATTCCAGCAATTGATCCAGCGCTGCCTTTCTCTTTGGTTTATTGTTATAAAAGAGGTGGTTTATCGGCGAAAGACAGGGCAGCTCCCTGTACATATTTGTGAATATGGGAATAAAGTCCTCATCGTTGAATAGATCCATTTTCTCTGCAAGACACAACACAAGACAAACCCTAATGTCAGACGAAACTCTCCTAATCTTGACCCAATATAGGCCTCAATCTATAAGCAGTATAGGCCACTGATGCACCAACTTAAAATTGTACCTTCGTTATAACGATCGTTGCTTATGTTACTTCGTCCTTCGCTTACAGACTGTACATATGATGCACGCATGTTCCACTTTATATACACTGCGCATGCGTGAATCTCCGCCCACCCCTGATGTTATTTCTAGTCTATTCCCCGCCCTTTGTCTTTCAGCGCAGTGGGAGAGCACATGGCGGAAAGACAACAGGTGCAAGGACAAAAGGCCGGAGCCTCGAACCTCCCGATCCCAGAGGAGATTGAAGGGCTCAATTACAGCCTTTATAGAGATGGTGGACATCTTCGAAAGGGCTGAATATGATGTGAAGTATGGACCGTACCCAAACCCAAATGTGAGAAAGGCCAAGATCATGCCTAAAGTTGCAAAGAGTCTGTACATGAATTTTAGGGTACGATGATCCAAGGATCAACTGAGGAAACAATGGTCAGAACTCAAATTGAGAGAGCACGATCAGTACAGAAGAATCAAGAGTGTGCTGCAAAACAGTATTTTGTCATGTGTTCCTATTCTTCTTCTTAACGTTCATGCTGCTTCATATATGCATTTACTGTTGTACATTGTAAAATTGCAACTTTCATGTTCATGGACACAATAATCGGTCGTAGGAAACATTGTTTGTTCGCCCACTTATAAGATGTTTTAGGCAGATACAGGTTAACTACATTTGTTCATGCCTAATTGTACTAAAATAAGTTTGTTGTCCAGATGGGTTTGTAACTAGAATGAAATGTAAACTTGATTCAGTGTAAGGAGAGGACACTCAGCAGCTGTTTACACATCTGGATGAAGGAGCACTAGTGTGGGACAACAGAATCAAACTTTCTGGGATGTCCCACACAGGTGCTCCAGTGGATACTATAGGGGTGTCTACATGTGTGATACTTTAACAAAAAATGTAAGTATTCCAGCTTTAGAAAGGAAATAAAATGTTCAGCTTGGAACTCTGCCAAAACAGACAATTGTACGACACTTCCAAGCAATGTTTCATATTCCTATTTCTGCCCTCCAATATCTGTGTGCTAAGGATACCTATTTTTTATTCACATGAGGGAGAAAAGACTCGGGACATCTGAGGACACCAGGGACCCCCCCCCCCCCCCCCATCTCCTAAAGAAGGTGAAATCTCCACACCACATGCAGAGGATGAGGAGGGAGAGGTTTATGAAGTGGGCGAAATTGTCACCACAACAGGTGTCTGAGACCACAGTTTCAGGTAAGATATCTGTTCCTGTGTATTTATAATACATGGTGTGTTTTTTTTTCTTTTATGTGGATGTTGTGGAAAAAGAATCTTATTTCACCAGTGAAAGTGCCCAGATCCTCATTGGGGAGAGAATGGGGTGCAATCGTGATTTAGAAAATATAAAAGAAATCATCAATGATTTTCAAAAAAAATGAAGAACATCATTGATGTTTTAGGCAGAATTTAAAACACACAAAAATTGTACAGTTTTCTTGTGTATTTTTGAATTTAAAAAAAAATGTTTAAAGTATTTTAAAAGCCAAATTTTGAAGATGCACACAATGCTATCTGCCATCACGGGATATCAATGTTTGTGTTTTGGGAGTGCAACCCCCTCCTCCCAAATCAATTAGGTGAGAGGAAGGGGTTGCACCCCCAAAACATGTCCATTGATCCCCTATGATGGAAGCTAGCACATGTTGATATTAGGCATTGGATCAGGAGGGAAATCCCCAGTTTGAATCCCAATTTGTGTGCATCTTCAAAATTTGGCTTTTACAGGGGTGACATCTGATGAAGGCAAGATCAACACAGTTTGGACATACTCATGTCTGATATTGCCTTTTACTTTTTCAAAGTTGAACTTTGTAAGTTCCTGAGTTATGTATGTTATGGTTTGAACCATGCCTGTTTAACCACTTCCCACCCGGCCAATGCATATATACGGCCGGGTGGGAGCCGTCTACTCCTGATAGGCCGTTCAGGAACGTCCTTCCGAAGTAGCGGGATCGCGCGCGCGTGCCCGCGCAGCGGCGCGATCCCGATGTGCTCGTGTCACCCGGACACGGCACATCTCAGATCGGCAGGAGGGCTCTGTGATTGGCCCTCCTGATCACATGACGGCCGTGTCCAATCACGGCCGTCATGTGATGTAAACAAACAGCTGGTTGCTAGGCAATCGGCTCTCCTCTCCTCACACGGAAGTCATCGCTGAGGAGAGGAGAGCAGAACGCTGCAGCCGGCTGATGATCAGTGAGTATGAGCTGTTTTTTACAGCTTTTTACTCACTGATCATCAGTCTAGTGTAAACACACAACACACCACACAGTACAAACACAGTCCCCACATATGTCCCCAAAACACACATGTCCCCAAATAATAAAAACACATGTCCCCAATAATAAAAACATGTCCCCCACATATGTCCCACTAAAATCACATGTCCCAATGATTATCTGCACACATATGTACGTGATCACTTGCACACATATGTACATGATCATTTGCGTACATATGTCCCTGATCACACAAACCAATTATTATACACTTAACGGAATTTTTTTTACCAAAAACATGTAGCAGAATACATTTTGGCTTAAATTTATGACAAAATTTGATTTTATTGGATTTCTTTTCAAATAGAAAAAAGAAAATATTGTTTTTTTTTCAAATTTCCGCTTTTTTTGCGCTTATATCGCAAAAAATAAAAAACGGAGTCGTGAATAAATAACACCAAAATAAAGCTCTATTTATGCGAACAAAATGATAACCATTTCATTTGGGTACAGTGGAGCATGACCGCGCAATTGTTATTGAAAGCGCTAGAGCGATGAAAGCTGAAAATTGGGCTGGGAAGGAAGGGGGTGAAAGTGCCCTGTATTGTAGTGGTTAATCAAACAAAAGATCTTTACAATGTGAAACAAAAAATAATATACACCAAAGATGTTGGTTTGTTCCAAAATCCTTTTCTAACGCACATGTGACTGTGCTTTGAGTAAAATGTTTTCTACTCAACAATGTGTGGCTTTTTCTTTCAATGCTCAATAGCAATTTTTGTAGTAAGTTGGTGTTTACAGTGACAATGGGGGTTATTTACTAAAGGCAAATCTTGGAGTGCAAAGTGGCATTTCCTTTAGTAAACTCCCACAGTGCTTTCTAATTTGCCACAATCACGCCATTTTCATGACTCCACAAAATTCATTCATGGTGCTGGAAATTATGAATATTTTTGTCAGTAATGCATACATTAACAACCAATACAAGGGGTGTGTGTAGCAGACCCACAACATAATAATAGTTTGCTGAAGAAGAGATTGTCACCTCATGTATCAAATAAATTACATTTGCACTATTGAAGAAAATGTCCAAAAAGAAAAGCCAATTGGAGAACCTAGGAGACAGCTAAAAGAATCCCAAGCAGTAAATCATAGGAAATCTTCTTTCACTTTAAATTAAAAAATTTAGGATAAAATGTTTCTTAAACAGTTTCTGGCATATCAATGCCCACCCCCACCCGCAAAGTACTCAACATACTTCTGTCTTAATTTGCGGGCGCTTTGAGGGAGCAAGCCAGGACGGCCAGCTTCAAGCGCCGTCAGGGTTTCTTGTTGAAGTCCAGCCTCAGGCCCAACTGAGGCCACAGTTCATTGAATTTCTCCTTAACCACCTCAGTACAGTGCAGTTACACCCCCTTCCTGACCAGACCAATTTTCAGCTTTCAGCGCTCTCACAGTTTGAATGACAATTACTCAGTCATCCAACACTGTATCCATATGAAACTTGCGTCCTTTTTTCCACACAAATAGAGCTTTCTTTTAGTGGTATTTAATCACTAGTGGGTTTTTTATTTTTTGTGCTATAAATAAAATAAAACGTAAATTTTGTGAAAAAAATGCCTTTTTCTTCGTTTCTGTCATAAATTTTTGCTAATTAGTAATTTTTCTTCATAAATTTTGGCCAAAATTTATACTGCTACATATCTTTGGTAAAAATAACCCACATTAGTATATATTATTTGGTCTTTGTGAAAGTTATAGAGTCTACAAACTATGGTGCCAATCACTGAAAATTGATCACTTCTGATCAGGCCTTCAGTACATCAGGTGTATCTCATTTCTTGAGACGCTAACAAGTCAGGAAAGTACAAATACCCCCCAAATGACCCCTTTTTACAAAGTAGACATCCCAAGGTATTAAGTAAGTAGCATGGTGAGTTTTTTTAAGTTGTCATTTTTTCCCACAATTCTTTGTAAAATGAAGATTTTTTATTTTTTTTTACTAAATTTTCATATTATCAGGTTATTTCTCACACACAGCATATGTATACAACAAATTACACCCCAAAATACATTCTGCTACTCTTCCCGAGTACGGCGATACCACATGTGTGAGACTTTTACACAGCCTGGCCACATACAGAGCACCAACATTGATGTAGTACCTTCAGACGTTCTACGAGCAAAAATTACGCATCTCGTTTCTCAACCACCTATTACACTTTTGAAGGCCCTGGAGTACCAGGACAATGGAATTTCCCATAAAATTACCCCATTTTGGAAAGCAAACACCCCAACGTATAATCTGTGAGGCATAATGAGTCTTTTGAACGGTTCATTTTTTTCCAGAAGTTTTTGGAATATGTGAAAAAAAATTAAAACGCATTTTTTTTTTTTACACAAAATTGTCAATTTATAAGATATTTCTAACACATAGCATGTATATAGCAAAAATTACACCCCAAAATACATTCTGCTACTCTTCCCGAGTACGGTGATACCACATGTGTGAGACTTTTACACAGCCTGGCCACATACAGAGCACCAACATTGATGTAGTACCTTCAGACGTTCTACGAGCAAAAATTACGCATCTCGTTTCTCAACCACCTATTACACTTTTGAAGGCCCTGGAGTACCAGGACAATGGAATTTCCCATAAAATTACCCCATTTTGGAAAGCAAACACCCCAACGTATAATCTGTGAGGCATAATGAGTCTTTTGAACGGTTCATTTTTTTCCAGAAGTTTTTGGAATATGTGAAAAAAAATTAAAACGCATTTTTTTTTTTTTACACAAAATTGTCAATTTATAAGATATTTCTAACACATAGCATGTATATAGCAAAAATGACACCCCAAAATACATTCTGCTACTCTTCCCGAGTACGGTGATACCACATGTGTGAGACTTTTACACAGCCTGGCCACATACAGAGCACCAACATTGATGTAGTACCTTCAGACGTTCTACGAGCAAAAATTACGCATCTCGTTTCTCAACCACCTATTACACTTTTGAAGGCCCTGGAGTACCAGGACAATGGAATTGCCCATAAAATTACCCCATTTTGGAAAGCAAACACCCCAACGTATAATCTGTGAGGCATAATGAGTCTTTTGAACGGTTCATTTTTTTCCAGAAGTTTTTGGAATATGTGGAAAAAAATTAAAACGCATTTTTTTTTACACAAAATTGTCAATTTATAAGATATTTCTAACACATAGCATGTATATAGCAAAAATTACACCCCAAAATACATTCTACTACTCCTCCCGAGTATGGCGATACCACATGTGTAGGACTTTTACACAGCCTGGCCACATAGAGAGGCCGAACATTGAAGTAGTACGTTCAGGTGTTCTAGGAGCATAAATGACACATCTCATTTCATTCCTACCCATCACACTTTTGAAGGTCCTGGACCACCAGGACAGTGAAATTACCCACAAAATGACCCCATTTTGGAAAGCAAACACCCCAACGTATATTCTATGAGACATGGGCTGCAAATAGGTACTCGGGTACTCTGATGGGCTGGAGATAGGTACTCGGGTACTCTGATGGCCTGGTGACAGGTACTCGGGTACTCTGATGGCCTGGTGACAGGTACTCGGGTACTCTGATGGCCTGGTGACAGGTACTCGGGTACTCTGATGGCCTGGTGACAGGTACTCGGGTACTTTGATGGCCTGGTGACAGGTACTCGGGTACTCTGATGGCCTGGTGACAAGTACTCGGGTACACTGATGGCCTGGCGACAGGTACTCGGGTACACTGATGGCCTGGTGACAGGTACTCGGGTACACTGATGGCCTGGTGACAGGTACTCGGGTACACTGATGGCCTGGTGACAGGTACTCGGGTACACTGATGGCCTGGTGACAGGTACTCGGGTACTCTGATGGCCTGGTGACAAGTACTCAGGTACTCTGATGGCCTGGTGACAAGTACTCAGGTACTCTGATGGCCTGGTGACAGGTACTCTGATGCTTTGGTGACTGGTATTTGGGTACTCTGAAGGGCGGTGACAGGTACTCATATGGACTGTGACAGGTACTCGGGTACTCAGAAGAACTGTGACAGGTACTCGGGTACTCAGATGGACTGTGACAGGTACTCGGGTACTCAGATGGACTGTGACAGGTACTCGGTACTCTAATGGACTGTGACAGGTATTCGGGTACCCTGATGGACTGTGACAGGTACTTGGGTACTCAGATGGGCTGTGACAGGTACTCGGGTACCCTGATGGACTGTGACAGGTACTCGGTACTCTAATGGACTGTGACAGGTACTCGGTACTCTAATGGACTGTGACAGGTACTCGGTACTCTAATGGACTGTGACAGGTACTCGGTACTCTAATGGACTGTGACAGGTACTCGGGTACCCTGATGGGCCGTGACAGGTACTCGGGTACCCTGATGGGCCGTGACAGGTACTCGGGTACCCTGATGGGCCGTGACAGGTACTCGGGTACCCTGATGTGCCGTGACAGGTACTCGGTACTCTGATGTGCCGTGACAGGTACTCGGGTACTCTGATGTGCCGTGACAGGTACTCGGGTACTCTGATGGGCCGGGACAGGTACTCGGGTACTCTGATGGGCCGGGGCAGGTACTCGGGTACTCTGATGGGCCGTGACAGGTACTCGGGTACTCTGATGGGCCGTGACAGGTACTCGGGTACTCTGATGGGCCGGGACAGGTATTCGGGTACTCTGATGGGCCGGGACAGGTACTGGGGTACTCTGATGGGCTGGGACAGGTACTCGGGTACTCTGATGGGCCGGGACAGGTACTCGGGTACTCAGATGGGCTGGGACAGGTACTCGGGTACTCAGATGGGCTGGGACAGGTACTCGGGTACTCTGATGGGCTGGGACAGGTACTCGGGTACTCTGATGGGCTAGGACAGGTACTCGGATGGGCTGGGACAGGTACTCGGGTACTCTGATGGACTGTGACAGGTACTCTGATGGACTGTGATTGACAGGTACGAGGGGTGGTGACAGGTCCTCTTTATTGGGGGGGGGGGGGCAATCAGTGTGATTGGTGTACACTGTAGGCGGTAAGGAGATGTTACCGCACTCTCCTCCTCACACACGATCGGTGTGTGAGGAGGAGAACCCGGTAACATCCCGTTACCGCGGTTTGTTTACATTTTAGTGATCGGCTGTGAAAGGATCACAGCCGATCACGTGGGTAAACAGCCGGCCAATGGCTGTTTACCAGCGTCGGTGACGAGCAGTGTTCCCGGGGAACACGCCGCCACCGACGTGCACGCGCAGCGCGCATGCGCCGTGCACGTTCGGGGTGTGACCATCTGTGATCGGCCGTGACTTCATCACGGCCGATCACGTGGTAAACAGCCATAACGAATGGCTGTTCACCCCCTTCGGTGGCGAGCGGTGTCTCCGTGACACGCCGCCACCGAAGAAACAGGGATGCGCGCGCACGATCGCGCGCATTCCCTGTTTAAACGGGAGGACGTCATATGACGGCCTCCCGCCACAATAGGTGCGCCGCCTGGCCGTCATTTGACGGTCGGCGGTCAGCATCTAGTTAAAGAGTTGTGTAGAATGCAGCATGCAAGGATTATACAGTTAGGTTTATATTCCGCCATGTTGATTGGTGTAAGGAATAGGCAGAACCGGCTGGCCATTATCCCAAAAGCGTTCTCCACCACTCTTCTGGCTCTGGCCAGATGGTAGTTATAAACCCTCTGGTCCAGGGTGAGGGTCCTCATGGCTTGCAAACGGTCCACTGGTCAGAACGAACTAACAGAAAGCACTGAAAAAAAAAAGGTCGGAGCTGAAAAATCAGATACGAGTGGACAAGAATGCACTGAAAATCACATACGTAATAGAAATACGAACCCACAAGCACAAACTGAAGAGCAGCAACGATCGTAAAAGCATGAGGCTGAAAAGCACGAATCGTCTGTCACCAAACTTCTACTAACACAAGATTAGCGAAAGGAGCCCAAAGGGTGGCACATTTGGAAATGAACTTCCTCTTTCTAGTGCTGTTGTACGTGTTGACATTCAGAAATTCCGACAAATTTGTGTGACCGTGTGTATGCAAGACAAGTTTCAACCAAAATCCGTTGGAAAAAATCCCATGGCTTTTGTTGTCAGAATGTGCAATCATGTGTATGCGGCATATGGGGAAATCAGATATACATATTAATTTCCTTCCGATCTGCGGGACGGATGGGTAATAGGACCACCATCTGTCTGCTTTTGGCAGACAAAATCGGATGGACAGTGGGTGCCCATGTGTCCGCTCACATCAGCCACTCCATAGAAGAAACTGGAGAGTCTGATCAGATCAAATTACCAAATTGGAGCCTATTGCTGGCAACTGCACCGTTCAAAACGCTGTGATGCCGACTTTGCGGCACCACACCGATTCCCAAAAGTAGTTTCTGCACTACTTATGGCAACTTTGGGGGGCAATTTCAATATTTCAATGAACACACACAGATGTCCCTCAAATGGCCCCTGAAGTCAGACTGAAATGCGGGTTTGAAATTTTGAGAGTTCAGCTAAATTTGCATGAATTAAAACCCACACGATTTCAAAACCACACTCCGTGTGAACCTAGGCTTAAGGAGCAGCAAAAAAATCTGCCTCAAATACCTGTTTCTAAGGCCTGCGTGAACAGGACATAAACAAGCCTGAAGCGCCCATTCACACCAGTGCATTACCAAACCATATCGGTGTAAACGAGCCCAACGCTCCCATCCACACCAGTGCATTACCAAACCAGTATAAATCCATAGTGGTGTAAACGAGCCCGACGCGCCCATTCAGACCAATGTGTTACTAAACCATATCGGTGTAAATAAGCCCGATGCTCCCATTCACACCAGTGCATTACCAAATCATATTGATGTAAATAAGCCCCATGCTCCCATTCACACCGGTGATTGCCAAACTATAGCAGTGTAAACGAGCCAACGCTCCCATTCACACCATTATGTTACCAAACCATAGCGGTATAAAAAAGCCAGACACTCCCATTCACACCAATGCGTTACCAAACCATAGCAATGTAAATGAGCCCAACGCGCCCATTTACACCAGTACGTCACCAAACCATAGCGGTGTAAATGAGCCCGACGGTCCCATTCACACCAGCACATTACCAAACCATAGCGGTGTAAACGAGCCTGACGCGTCCATTCACACCAGTACGTTACTAAACCATAGCAGTGTAAGCCTGACGTGTCCATTCACACCAGTGTGTTAGCAAACCATAGCGGTGTAAACGAGCCCGGTACTCCCATTCACACCAATATGTTATCAAACTATAGTGGTGTAAACGAGCCCAATTCTCCCATTCACACCAGTGCATTACCAAACCATAGCGGTGTAAACAAGCCCTTGCAGAACTGGCCGAGGGGTTATAAAAGCTGGCTGGTGACCCCCTATAAAATATACCCATTGTGTATGTATTCTACTGGGCCTGTGAACCTTTCCTCACAAGGTCTTGAGAGGTGAGGCTGAGGACAAAGGAAAATCCTCTCACAGCCTGCTCTTTATAAACAAACCACGAAGCCAACCGACTTATTCCCGCCCCATCCAGTTTGAGGAGGGAATAGGGATGCCAATGGTAGAGGGAAGAGTATGTCCGTGTCAATACTTTCACAGGTCACAAGAGCCCCACTGTGGTTGCTACGCGCCCAATGCGATCCGCCACCTCCGCAGCGCCCCACCCCCGCCTCCTCAGCACTCCCGATTTGTGTTCTTTGATTGTTCAACCGGTTCGCACCGGCTTCTAGCGGATTGACGTCAATGAAGCACGTCTCTCGCCGTAACCCCTCCCATCTTCTCTATTATGGCCGCGAACTGAGAGGTGATTGGTAGAAGGGCTGGATACGTCACGGCTCCTACATAATCCAGGTCGGGTGACGCAGGCAGACCGGCGTCGCTGTATGGTGTGCGTGCGTTGCGTCCCATGCTGTTTACTGGTTACTGAGGAGAAGTCAGAGAGAGGAGGTAGGGGCCGCGTCCAAGCAGTCTGTGGAGCCCACAACACCGCACCCTAGGCACGGGAAACAGCCGTCTGCTGTATGCTACATCACCGACCGCCCGTTGGTTGCTCCAGCGATTCTTCCTAGGGACCGGCTGTATGATTAAGATACAATCTTCAATGAGTAAGCATAGCCCTGTAAGTATCGCGGCGCTGTGGTCTCAGGAGTCACTGTGTGTGTGTTGGTCGTGTTACGTTGTGGTGCTGCAATCTGTACGCTGCCATTTTCTGGTATCTCGCCGGGGCCATTTTCAGCTGATAACATCTCCTCAAATGCGATGCGACATGGTGATGGGGGGGACAGTCGTGATTTCCATGTCCTAGTGACTGTCGGAGGAGGTGTTGCGCACATCGCTCAACCATTCCAGCTCAGTGCGGTGTATGGGGGATGATGGAGTGCCTGGAACATGGCAGGACTTGTCTGGACAATCCGATCTCCTCTGGAGGTCAGCACCTCGCCCTTACAGCCTGCTGCGGCTTTCTTCTGCCTGTTGCTTCATTTATCTCTTCTGATCACTATGGTACATACACCTATTACCGCCATTGTGTATAGGAAGGTCGTGTCTCCTAGTGGTCACATTCCACTGCTGTTTGAGTATTCTGTGGAGCCTTTGTTAGATGTGGAGCCTTCTGCCAGGATAGGCATTATTGTAGTCAGGCTGCGATTATCCTGAGGGAGCCATCAGATTTTGGGATTTTGCATCTATTTTTTGCCCTGGGGGGGGGGGGGGGTCTTTGGGATTTTTTTTTGTGAGTGCCCCTGTTGGGGCTGGCGGGAGGGCTTTGGAATTTGGCTTGGAGGTGGGGATAACTGACTTTTTGGTCGGTGAACTGGGTTTTGGTATTTTGCTTTTTGGCTCAGGTTTTGGGCGGAAGAGCTTTTGGTGCTGAAATTCAAGATGTACTTGTCCAAATGGACACACACACACTTTTAAATCTTTAATTTATTGGCGCAAGAGAGGTTCAATAAAAATGCATTCCTTTAGTTTTAATGCATCAGTAACACAAGTTAAATTTTTTTATTTATTTTTTTTATTTTGAGTCGCATGGCCTATGAAAAATGCACAGTAAAACCGTGTGTTCTCTCAGCAAGAATGGTAATGCCATTTTCAGCTGCTTGAATTTCAGTGCATCTCAGGTTTTGGTATTTTGGCTCAGGAGAGGTAGTTGGATTTAGGATTTGCATAGTAGTACTTCTGTCGGCAATACAAAACGTGTGATGTTTGGGGTTTGTGCAGTAGTGCTTGGGTGGAAAAATTGGTATGTTTTAACCACTTTCAGACCGGACCATTTTGCTGGTAAATGACCAGAGGTCTTTTTACAATTTGGCGCTGCTTTAACTGGTAATTGCGCGGTCATGCAATGTTGTACCCAAACAAAATTTGCGTCCTTTTCTTCCCACAAATAGAGCTTTCTTTTGATGGTATTTGATTGCCTCTGCGATTTTTATTTTTTGCGATATAAATGGAAAAAGACCGCAAATTTTGAAAAAAAATGATATTTTCTACATTTTGTTATTAGAAAAATCCAATAAACTCAATTTTAGTCATACATTTAGGCCAAAATGTATTCAGCCACATGTCTTTGGTAAAAAAAAAAGTCAATAACTGTATATTTATTGGTTTGCGCAAAAGTTGTCACATCTACAAACTAAGGTACGTTTTCTGGAATTTACGCAGCTTTTAGTTAACGACTGCCTATCTCATTTCTTGAGGTGCTAAAATGGCAGGGCAGTACAAAACCCCCCCCCAAATGACCCCATTTTGGAAAGTAGACCCCCTAAGGAAATTGATAAGTGGCATGTTGAGCCCATTGAATATTTTATTTTTTTGCCTCAAGCGATTGAATAATGACAAAAAAATTTTTTTTTTTTTTTTTTTTTTTTTTTACACAAAGTTGTCACTAAATGATATATTGCTCACACATGCTATGGGCATATGTGAAATGACACCCCAAAATAAATTCTGCTGCTTCTCCTGAGTACGGGGATAGCACATGTGGGGGATTTTTTTGGGAGCCTAGCCGCGTACGGGGCCCCGAAAGCCAAGAACCGCCTTCAGGTTTTCTAAGGGCGTAAATATTTGACTTCACTCCTCACTACCTATTACAGTTTTGAAGGCCATAAAATGCCAAGATGGCACAAAACCCCCACAAATGACCCCATTTTAGAAAGTAGACACCCCAAGCTATTTGCTGAGAGGCATGTTGAGTCCATGGAATATTTAATATTTTGCCACAAGTTGCGGGAAAATTACAAACTTTTTTATTTTATTTATTTTTTTCACAAAGTTGTCACTAAATGATATATTGCTCACGCATGCCATGGGCATATGTGAAATGACACCCCAAAATAAATTCTGCTGCTTCTCCTGAGTACGGGGATACCACATATGTGGGACTTTTTGGGAGCCTAGCCGCGTACGGGGCCCCGAAAACCAAGCACCGCCTTCAGGCTTTCTAAGGGCGTTACAGTTTTGAAGGCCATAAAATGCCAAGATGGCACAAACGCCCCCCAAATGACCCCATTTTGGAAAGTAGACACCCCTAAATTTAGGGGTACACTAGTGAGACTAGGTAATAAATGGCGGGTGCCCTGAAACTATAAAAAAATAACTAACCAACCAGCGTCACCTGTAACAGTTATATGGTGATCACTGGTGAAAGGGTTAACTAGGGGGCAATCAGGGGGCTTTATGCGGTAGTATATGGGGGTCCCTGGCGCTATAAAAAGCTGCGGCGAACCTAAATACCTGCCTAACTAGCGTCACCTGTGACACTAATACAGCGATCAGAAAAACGATAGTTTATTAGGCTGGGTTCACACTGGAGCGATGCGGGAACGCCACGAATCCGCGGCGGGTTCCCGCATCGCATGCCTCCTGGCGGCAGTTCACACTGCCCTATGCGAACTGCTGGGAGTGTCAGTGAAATGTTAATGACACCCCCAGATCAGTTCGCATTTCGCAGTGCGATCTGCAAACTCGGATCGCATGGTGTGAACACCCATGCGATCCGATTCTGCTGCGGACCAAAAAAAGGGTCCCGTGCGGCGCGAATTCAGCCATACTATCTGTATGGCTGAACTCAAATCGCACAGAGATCGGATGTGATTTGCAGTGCGGTGCGAATCACATTCGTTCTCATAAACCGCTGCAATGTGAACCCAGCCTTAGTGACACTGGCGACGGGGGGTGATCACAGGGTTAAACCTTTAATGGGGGGGTTAGGGGGGCACATTAGAACTAAAGGGGGCTAACCCTAACTGCCCTAACAGTTATTACAGTCACGAATGACACCAATGCAAAAAAAAAAAATGCAATTGTTGTCACTGTGACTGGGGGGGGCAGGGGTAATTGGGGGGGGTGATCGGGGGGTAAAGGGGGAGTGTGAGTGTGCCTGGCATGTTCTACTGTACGTGTGGTGTGTTGGTGCAACTCACCGATCCTCTCTCCTCGGTGCCGGAACGAAAAATACCGACACGGAGGAGAGATTACATCACTTTCTCTCCTGTGAGGAGAGGAAGTGATGTCACGGAGCATTTCTATTCGTCGGGAGCGATCGCGAGGGGGTGGCCATGAATGAATGGCCGCCCCCCTCATCCCGGATCGCTCCCGAATGAATGCCGACCGCCGCAGGCACGGGGGGGGCCCGATCGGGCCCCCCACCCGCGGGAAGGCAGGGACTTATATATACGCCCATATGCCTGCCCGTGCCATTCTGCCGACGTATATCGTCGTGCGGCGGTCGGCAAGTGGTTAAACAGAAACCCCACTTTTGGGGGGGGAGGGGGGGTTGGGAATGAGTCGGGTGATTTACATTGCAGTGGATTGTAAGATTTGTTAATCCTATCTTGTTTGGAAGAAACTGCTGTTTGTCCCACTTAGGGGTCAATTTGCTAAGGGTTAACTAATGGCCAGAAGATTGCATTAAAATAGCACATGCAGTAAATTGACCGTTCAATTCACTAAAAATTTACTGTTAAACATCGAATGCCATATTTTTTCTATTTGGCAGTAATTATCGCATTGGCCTGGATTTAACAAGCTGGCTGGGGAGCTGGTGGCTAAGCAGTGGACCGGGAAGCCGGCTGCTGCATCTTTAGTGGCATTTCACCCAAAAGTGGAACTTCTGCTTGTATTCACAATGTCAGCGCCCGAAAAAACGCTCGTAAAGCGCCGCTTAAACTAGCAGCGCTTTACCAGCATTTTTCGAGCGTTATTGGGGCGCTTTTAACCCCTGCTAGTAGCCAAATAAAGGGTTAAAAGTGCCCACAAAACGCTGCTGCCAATAGCGCTTTTCAGGTGTTTTACAGACGCTTCCCATTGATTTCAGTGGGAAGGGGGCGCTTTAGGATCGTTGTATTCACCGCTCCAAAAGCGCTGCAAAGAAGCTGCTTGCAGGACTTTTTTTTTTGATGCCCTGCCAGCGCAGTGCCTCGGTGTGAAAGCACTCAGGCTTTTACATTGGGATTGCAGTTGCTGCTTCTTTCAGGTGCTTTACAGTTGCGTTTTTTTTTTTTTTTTTTTTTTTAAAGAGGAAGTAAACCCTGATAAGTTTACTTCCTCTTTCATTCCCTGCAAAGGCAAAGCATAATGGACTACTATGCATCACATAGTAGTCCATTATGTGTCACTTGCCTGACACGGGAGCCAGCGATGTCACTGCTGTCCCCTGTAGTCCGGCGCATCCATGTTGTCTGTGGGATCTCGCAGCTCCGCCGCTGTCATTCGGCGAAGCCGCGATGACGTCACTCCCGCGCATGCGCACGGGAGCCGACACGCGCGGCAGCTCCATTCTTGGAAATGCCGCGCTCAGTGCGCCTGCGCGCCGCTGTCTACGGCGCATGCGCCGTAGACAGCGGTGCCTGTCTTCGGGCAAATATCTCCTAAACCGTATAGGTTTAGGAGATATTTCTTGGACCTACAGGTAAGCCTTAATCTAGGCTTACCTGTAGGTCAAAGTGTGTTGTAAGGGTTTACAACCACTTTAACGCTAAACCTCCTGAAAAACGTCCCAGTGTGAAAGCACTCAGCTTTTACATTGGGATTGCAGTTGCGGCTCCTTTCAAGCGCTTTACTGGCACTTTTTTAACGCTAAAGCGCCTGAAAAACGCCCCAGTGTGAAAGGGGTCTAAGAGCTATGGGCAATGACTTGGAGACAGGGGCGCTATCTTCCCCTCACTCGTCTCCATGTCAGGCCAGGGACAGGTCCGGATCACCGTTACCGACCTGGCTCCTAACTTTTTAAGCTGGCTCCTAGATTCCAAGCAAATTTGTCAAGCCCTGCCTAACAGACCAATTTTCGGCTTTCGGTGCTCACATTTTGCATGACAATTACTCAGTCATGCCACACTGCACCCATATGAAATTTGTGTCCTTTTTGTATGAAAAAAAGAGAAAAATAGAGCTTTGGTATTTAATCACCGCTGGGTTTTTTTTTTTTGTGGTATTTAATCACCGTTTGGGTTTTTATTTTTTTTGTACTATAAAAGAGGACTAAAATTTCTGTTTTAAAAAAATAAATAAAAAAAATCTCTTCTGTTTAAAATTTAGTAAATTCGGTTGTTTTTTTTCTTCATAAATTTTGGCCAATTTATACTTCTACATATTGTTGGTAAAAATGAGTACAAATTGGTGTATATTTTGGTCTTTGTGAAAGTTAGTCCACAAGCTATGGTGCCAATATCTGAAAAATTCATCACCCTTGGTCTCTGTGACTGTAGTCTTAGCTGGTTCTCTTCCTACTTATTCAACCACACCTTTAGCATTTCTTACAACTCTACTTCCTCCTTTCTTTCTCTATTGGGTTCCCCCAAGGTTCTGTTCTTGGACCGCTCCTATTTTCAATCTACACCTCCTCCCTGGGTCAACTGATAGCATAGAGGTGGTATTGGAAGCCATGGGAGGCTGACCCCCAAATCTATTTCTCAACCCTTCCACTCACTCCCCCTGTCTCCTCACGTATCGCTAATGATATATCAGTCTGGATGTCACACCACTTCAAACTCAATCTATCCAAAACCAAACTTATAGTGTTTTTTTTTTTTTTTTTTTTCCTTCCCCTGATTCAAAATTGATGGCACAACCATAAGCGCATGCCAAGACTCTAGGTGTAGTTCTGGACTCTGAACTCTCCTTCGCGCAACACATCCAATCACTGTCCAAATCCTGCCGCCTCAACCTCCAGCATCTCCAAAATACGCCCCTTTCTAACCAATGACACAACAAAGCTCTTAATTCACTCACTGGTCATCTCTCGCCTCGACTACTGCAACTCCCTTCTCATTGGCCTACCTCTACATAATCTATCACCTCTTCAATCCATCATGAATGCTGCTGCCAGACTCTTCTACCTTACCAATCGCTCTGTCTGCTAATCCTCTGTCAATCTCTCCACTGGCTTCTGCTCGGCCAAATAATTCAATTCAAAATACTAACTACATACAAAGCCATCCACAATTTCGCTTCCAGCTACATCACTAGCTTGGTCTCCAAATACCAACCTACTCATTGTCTTCCTCTCAAGACCTCCTTCTCTCTAGCTCCCTCATCACCTCCTCCCATGCTCGCCTCCAGGACTTTTCCAAAGCCTCTCCAATCCTATGGAATGCCTTGCCCCAATCTGTCTGCTTATCTCCTACTTTATTAGCTTTTAGGCGATCCCTGAAAAGCCTACCCTACCCACACCTAACTGTATTTTCATTTTCTCCATCGGGAGCGGTGTGCTTTCAGGGCGGTCAAAGTCATGCAAGCTGCATCTTTGGAGTGCTGTAGGAGCAGTGTATTTGCCGTTCCTAGAGTGACCCTTCCCATTAAAAACAACGGGGCAGCGCTGCAAAGCCTGTCAGTTTTACCGCTTTTTCCGCCACTAGCGGGGGTTAAAACTGCCCCGCTAGTGGCCGCATAGCGCCGCCAAAACGACTGTAAAGCGCAACTAAATATAGCGCCACTTTACCGCCAGGGCAAGCAAGGCCCCAGTGTGAAAGTATCCTTACTCCCGAGTATAGTGATACCACATGTGAGATTTTTACACAGCATGGCAACATGTAGGGAGCACCTTCAGGCAGTCTGGAGCACCCAGGCCAATTCTGACATTTCTCTCCTACATATAAAAATAATTTATTTGCTAGAAAATGAAATGGAACCCCAAAACATGTTTAGCAAAGACACAATGACCCAAAGAATACAATGATGGTCGTTCTAACTCTTTATCTCACACAGTATTTGCGCAGTTTTTAAAAACAAAGTAAAGTTGGCCCATCTTTTTGCTTAATGTGAAAGATTAAGTTGTGCTGACTAAATACATAACATGTCGTCCTTAAAAATTGCACACGCTCGTGGAATGGCGCCAAACTTCGCTACTTAGAAATCCCCATAGGCGATGCTTTAAAATGTTTTGCTCTCACTCGAATATTCACAGCGATACCTCGCGTGTGGGTTGAACAGTTTTCATATGTGGGCAGGACTTGCGTATGCGTTTGCTTCTGCATACGAGCACACGTGGGCAGGTGGAGTCCCCTCTCTCCTCCCGTAAGAATGATCAAGCGGCAAAACAGCTGCTATGATCATTATGGTGTAGCTGAAAAAGCTGATAATTGAATGATGCCTGTAACTGCAGGCATCATTCAGATATCCCTGCACAAAGTCAAGGATGTCCTATGACTGCTGGCGGGAAGTGTGTTAACACAGTTGTCCATTTATACAATATTTCTAACACCTAGTATGTACATACCCAAAATAGATTCTCCTACTCCTCTTGAGTACGGTAATACCACGTGTGAGACTTTCACAGCCTGGCCACTTAGAGGCCAGGTACGGCAGAGCGTGGATGGCTGGATGTGACTGCAATTGTCACTGAGCAGTGCTGTGGGCACTACAGATCCAGCCCACAGCGCTGCTGCCATCCGCTCTCTCCCCCTCTCCTCTCATTGTACTGATCGGTACACAGAGGGGGAGAGGAACCAGCGTAGTGACACCGGTTTGTTTACATCTGCTTGCTTCCTCATTTGACAGAGCAATCACGTGGTAAACAGTCACTATCAGTGGCCATTTACCGTAATGAGGTCACAGATGTTCAGATACGCTCCCAGGGGGTGCGGGATTCTGGGAGGACGTCATGGTACACCCTCCCAGAGTTATCCAACCGCCCTGTAGCTGTCATTCAGCTATGGGCCGGTTGGCAAGTAGTTAAACTGACAAATTGGTCATAGATTTTTAGTAAAGTGAACTGTTGGTCTGGGCTTCAGATATCTTGTTCATGAATGATTTAACCACATGACTGCACATTGCTAGACTTCATGCGGTTATACTGGGATGTCTGCAGCCATCATCCCGGTACAGTGTTTGAGTGGGAGGGGGATTGAATTTGAAAACTGCTGTGCAAATGGTGACATTGATTGCAAAACCCTCCAATTTATTCTGTGGCCTTTTTGCTTCAAGTGTGTTTCAAAATTTATTGGCAAAAAATACTGATTTGGTACATGTCAGCAAAGTGCTAGAAAAGGCTCTGGTGGTTTTCATGCACTTTAGCGCCGGAAATGGCCTCTGCAAAGCACCTCCCATTCATGTGTGACTTCTCACACTGTTGTGGTTCGCTTGCAATATTTTCTGAAAAGTCCTGCAAGCAGCATCTTTGGGGCAGTTTGGGAGCACTGTATTTAGTGCCAAAAATGCCCTGCCCATTGGAATGAATGGGTAGCGCCACAGCACGGGAGTTTTTAATCCCTTCCTTGGGGTTAAAGGCTCCCTACTAGCGGCCAGAAAGCGCTGCTTAAACAGTGCTAGAGGCACTTTAGCGCTAATGTGCACACAGCCCCAATGTGAAAGAGGTCCAAGTGATATGAAGCAAATTCCACTGGCAATAGATCTGTGACATCTCATCAGCTTCTTATTGAAGATTTGTATGTTGCCAGCCATACCTTCTCATTCTCAAAATGTAATCTTAAGGCCTCATGCACACTGGATATTTTTTTTTTTTTTATATATATGGCAGTAGCTTTAGATATAGAATGCTGTAAGACACAAGGTTTTTTAGAACTTGCATTTTTACACTTTATTTTATTTCCAAAACTATACTCCTGCAATAGCTCATGGCTCAAATGCTGGAGGTTTTCTTAAAGATAAAAAAAAACTATTAAAACTCACTAGTTCTGGGCTGTTAACAGCCTGTGTGCATCCAAAACAGCTGTGTAAACGCCCAGTGTGCATGAGGCCTAACTGTACAATCTTGCAGGTTGATGGCAACGCACCATTGTTTGTTACTCTGAACAAGACCTAAATGAGTTACCATTTGGATGAAAATGTTTTAGTGTTCCTTTCTAAATGTCTTTGAGGTTTTGGTATTGCTTTAGATTATCTGTACTGTTTTTTTTTGTTTTGTTTTTTGATCATTTTCTTTAGCTGGACATTAACTTAATACTAATTCCAGTTTTTGTTTTCTTTTGTCTTCAACAGCAGTTCTGTGGTGTTCTTGGTCACACATTTATGGAGTTTCTGAAGGGCAGTGGAGACTACTGCCAGGCACAGCATGACCTATATGCAGACAAGTGAACTGTAGAAGAAATTCATTACTACTCCACCAAGAAACCCCCCTAAAGAGTTGTCAACCTGTTTACGAAGTGTTGGATTTAATTTGGCAGCGCACTTTATGTAAGGGGCTGATATCTGGATGGGGTAAACCTCAGTGCACTGCATTTCTTTTGCCTCAGTATTACTGGATTGAAGATTTGCTACTTTTGGGGAGGCTCATTTCACATCCATTGCTTCCATCCATGCAAGCACTGAGAAATTTATGTGGAGTAGAGTGAAGTTGACTTCAGTTTTAACATAATTTCTTTTCATATTAACTTTTTGTTTTGGTTCGCTTTTGAGTATTGCACGTTTTATTTTATTTTTTCCTTTTTAATAAAAATGGCACGAATGAACCGCCCAGCTCCTGTGGAGATAACCTACAAGAACATGAGGTTTCTTATTACCCACAACCCCACCAATGCAACCTTAAACAAATTCATAGAGGTAAGTTAAATCCCCTTTTTATTGGTTGTCACACTGTCTTGAAGCATGTTAGCCTGTCATACAGTGATGCATGTTAACCACTTCAGCCCCGGAAGATTTGGCTGCTTAATGACCAGGCCATTTTTTGCGATAAAGCACTGTGCCACTTTAATTGACAGTTGTGCAATGCTGTACCCAAACAAAATTGACTTTTTTATTTTTTCCCCACCAATGGAGCTTTCTTTTGGTGGTATTTGATCACTTTATATATATATATATATATATATATATATATATAATTGGTAATGGTGGAATGAAAATGTATATTGCTGCTGACAAATCTCGCCCCAAATGACACTTGGCGACCAGTGTCATTATCGGTCAGTGCTATAATATACCCCAATGTAAAAATGATACAGGCAGGGGTTAACGCTCAGGAGTGATCAAGGGTGTCAAGTGTTCTAACTGTAGGAAGGGATGGGTTTATTGCAACGTGACAGATCACTGGGAACAGTAGATTTGTCATGTCATCTGGCATAATGTAGAATCTTCTTTACATATGCAGTTCCTCATTCTGACTCGCACCACGATCGTGGGTCTCCAGCAGACATGGAGTCAGCAGGGCAGGAATCTGTTATCCTTGCAGGGACTGATTTACAGATATGTTGGTTCTTGCAGGACAGTCAACCTGCTGCAGTATATCTGTGTGAGCTGGTCAGCAAGTGGTTAATGAACTGTCTGATTTTGGTCATTCTCACCTTACTCACTGGGTGGCACTATGTTGTAGGAAGTAAGCATGGGTGACAGACTGAAACTAAACCAAGAAAGTGAACAAAGAGGTTGGGGGGGGGGGGGTGGCGCAGTAAAGGTAATGGCAGCTTATGGTACGTACTTGGAAAGTTTAAAAAGGCATGTTCATCCTGTAACGTTCCCAATAAAATACTTTTCTGAACATCTGAAAATGCTAGTTGCTTTTTTGGCTTATTTTGCTGCCACTTTTATTTTTAATTTTTATTTCAGGAACTTAAAAAGTATGGTGTTACTACGGTGGTGAGAGTTTGTGAAGCTACTTATGACACTGCTTTAGTGGAAAAAGAAGGAATTCAGGTTTTGGTAAGTCTGGGAATTGATAATTTGAGGAAGTGTCCTCTGTCTTCTAATCTTTGCCCCTGAGCAGTGGTACTGTGGAACAAGGTCTTCTGTATATTTTGGCTTGTCGCCACTGGCATTTCTTTGCTTTTCTGCAGATGTTGGTTGATACCCTTACCGGATGGTAAAGACTTTAATATTCCACTGGCAGTCCATATATACATGTCTATAATATTGGTGTTAAAGTGATTTGTTAACGATCACCTAGCGGTAAGAAGGGTCGCTGGTTTGAATCACACAACACTCCCTGCCTGGAGTTTGCATGTTCTCCCTATGCCTGCGTGGGATTCCTCCAGGTACTCCGGTTTCCTCCCACACTCCAAAGACATGCAAGTAGGCTAATTGGTTTCTGTCCAAAATTGGCCTTAGTATATGGATGGGGACCTTGGATTGTGGGCTCCTTGAGGGTAGGGACTGGTGTGAGTGTGCAATGCACAGGGATAGGGACAATTGTAGACACACACTCAGGTTGAACTGGTGTCTTTATTCAACCTTACTAACCATGTTTCTACTATGTAAAAGAACCCATTCCGTTTAAAAATGAAACCAAAACTTTTGTGTATAGATAGAAAAATTATTTTTGATACCTCTGTTCTCGGCTGCATAAAAGCTGGGGGGGAGGAGAAGCAGTACACTGAGCTGCCCAGTTAATGTGCAGTGGGAGCATGTCAGGACAAGCCTGCTCATTGGAGAGCACAGCTAGAGAACTGACCAGTGTGTTCTCCTGCTTAATGTGGTCAGATTTTAAAAGAAAAGCAGAGGGATTGTCGGGAACACCAGGGATTTTGCATAAGAAGCAATACAAAACAGGTTACTTATAAAAGTACCGTATATACTCGAGTATAGGCCGACCCGAGTATAAGCCGAGGCCCCCAATTTACCCCCAAAAAACTGGAAAACGTATTGACTCGTGTATAAGCCGAGGGTGAGACATGGCTGTCCATCCCTGTGTGTCCGTCCATCCCTGTGTGTGTGTCCGTCCATCCATCCCTGTGTGTGTGTCCATCCATCCATCCCTGTGTGTGTGTCCATCCATCCATCCCTGTGTGTATCCATCCATCCCTGTGTGTGTGTGTGTGTGTGTGTGTGTGTGTATCCATCCATCCATCCATCCATCCGTGTGTGTGTGTCCGTGCAGCCTTGTGTGTGTGTCCAGCCTACCTGTGTCCCAAGCCTCCGTCCCGAGCCTCCTCCGTCCCGTGCCGTGCCTCCTCCGTCCCGTGCCTCCTCCGTGCCGTGCCTCCTCCGTCCCGTGCCGTGCCTCCTCCGTCCCGTGCCGATGGATCGCCGCTCTTCTCGGCGGCCATTCTACAATTCAAAATTCCGCCTCCGCCTGTGATAGGCGGAACACTCAATTTCCCAGCAGCCTGTGTTCCGCCTATCACGGACATCCTCTCATACTCGTCCGTAGTATGAGAATGAGCGGATGTCCGTGATAGGCGGAACACTGACTGCTGGGAAATTCAGTGTTCCGCCTATCGGAGGCGGAGAAGGAGGCGCGGCTTTTGAAAATTAATGTCCGCCGTCTGTCTGCTCGATACGCTGATCGAGCAGTCAGACAGCGGCGACTCGAGTATAAGCCGAGGCCCCCAATTTACCCCCAAAAAACTGGAAAACTTATTGACTCGTGTATAAGCCGAGGGTGAGACATGGCTGTCCATCCCTGTGTGTCCGTCCATCCCTGTGTGTGTGTCCGTCCATCCATCCCTGTGTGTGTGTCCGTCCATCCATCCCTGTGTGTGTGTCCATCCATCCATCCCTGTGTGTGTATCCATCCATCCCTGTGTGTGTGTGTGTGTGTGTGCATCCATCCATCCCTGTGTGTGTGTGTGTGTATCCATCCATCCATCCGTGTGTGTGTGTCCGTGCAGCCTTGTGTGTGTGTCCAGCCTACCTGTGTCCCGAGCCTCCTCCGTCCCGAGCCTCCTCCGTCCCGTGCCGTGCCTCCTCCGTGCCGTGCCTCCTCCGTGCCGTGCCTCCTCCGTCCCGTGCCGTGCCGTGCCTCCTCCGTCCCGTGCCGATGGATCGCCGCTCTTCTCGGCGGCCATTCTACAATTCAAAATTCCGCCTCCGCCTGTGATAGGCGGAACACTCAATTTCCCAGCAGCCTGTGTTCCGCCTATCACGGACATCCTCTCATACTCGTCCGTAGTATGAGAATGAGCGGATGTCCGTGATAGGCGGAACACTGACTGCTGGGAAATTCAGTGTTCCGCCTATCACAGGCGGAGAAGGAGGCGCGGCTTTTGAAAATTAATGTCCGCCGTCTGTCTGCTCGATACGCTGATCGAGCAGTCAGACAGCGGCGACTCGAGTATAAGCCGAGGGGGCACTTTCAGCCTCAAAAAAGAGGCTGAAAATCTCGGCTTATACTCGAGTATATACGGTACATGCTACAGCAGGCATGTGCATTATGCACTGCTGCCTCTAAGGAAATCCTACATGCTGACTGGTTGAAATGGGTCCGACCACACCTCAGCAGTCTCTCTGGATTTAGGCTGCAATGATGTCTGAAATTTATGGGACTGGGGTTGTAGTTAACTACAGCATGACACTGCACCAAAAGAAACAAAGATGTATATGACCAGTCTGTACTACTACAGAGGGTTATAACCCCTGTAACATTTATTTTTGTCATTTTTATTCCATTGGGGAGATTTACATGACACTGCCCCATAAGAAACAACAAAGTCGTATCTGAACAAATCTGTAGTAGTAATTTTGTGTGCTTATTTGACTAAAGTTATGTTTACAGACTGTCTCCTTTAATGCAAAAAGCCTTCTTTGTGGATAAAATAAAGCACAATATTTTTTTATATGTATAAAACTCTGGTCATGCTATGTTTGAGAATCTGAGTTTTTCTTCTCTTCCCAAAGGACTGGCCGTTTGATGACGGAGCCCCACCATCCAGTCAGATTGTAGATGATTGGCTAAACCTCCTTAAAGCTAAATTTCGTGAAGAACCTGGCTGCTGTATTGCTGTACATTGTGTAGCTGGACTTGGAAGGTAGGCTGTGTGGGGAATCCTGGTATGTGTTAATGAAAGCACTTTAAGGCGTTATACAGGATTTCTATAGAGCCAACAGTTTGCACAGCAATCCAAAATATTAAGGGAAACGATACAAGAGGGATGAACTGATGGGAGAAATGGAAGATTCAGCTATTGGCTGAAGACAGGATCAGATGGTGTCAGTGGACATGTTTCTGCTGACATCCGCCACTCTCTAAAAGACTGAAGGGTCCAATCAGGTCTGCCTGAAACTGATGGGCAGACCTGATCGGATGGCCCAATGTGGCACATTTTAGAATACTGAGTGCTACATAATGGTCAATATATAGCACCAATTGTTTATCTACACATAAAGCATAGTATTTTTGAATGAGCCTCTCGTGGAAACTCCCATGCTAATGGCCTTGCTTAAATTTTACTGTAAAACTATAGTTTGTGTGTGGGCGGGGTTCTGTTGGTGAGAATAGAATCCTAACGATATCTGAAATCCAGACTAACGCAGTGCCACGTGGTGCAGTGTGTTTTTGAAAATGTGTGCCTGTACCACTTTTGGTGCAGCTTAAGACCATTCAAATGTGTCGGGTATGAATCAATCCTTGGGCTAAAATCTTTGAGGAGTTTTTTACACTGGCACACTTTTTAGTTTGCAGCCTAAAGCTTTGGCTTTGCTTTATAGGAGGTGAAGTAACCATATTTGTGCTCTTAATGCCAGTGCTATGAAGAGGCAGACTATTATTTAAAATGTCTTATGTCTGTCTTGAAGTAAAATGCTACTGGCACAATTGGCTGTCTGGTTTATGTATAGAACATTTACTAATTTGCACTGCTAGTATTATCATTTTAGGTATCTGTCCATTTTATATTCTTGTGCTGAAATTTTCTGTGGTGTACTTTTTTTTCCAGAGCTCCAGTACTTGTCGCCCTGGCACTCATTGAATGTGGGATGAAATATGAAGATGCGGTTCAATTTATAAGACAGTAAGTTTGTGGTGCTCTGCATGGCTGTAAGCCAATTGCTCAAGCAAAAGTGCAAGGTCCCTGTAGTTGTGCACTTTTTCAGACCTAATGCCATGTTTGAAAGTCATTCTTGATGTCCAGTTTTTATCATATTTTTATTCTTCCACTAATGCTCATATTTGTCAGGCTGTACAGTAAACATATTTGCTAAGCATTTTGATAAAATGTCTTATTTGCATTACAAAATGCTAACTACTTTGGTAATTTGTATGTTAAATGTGTAGGCATTCATACATCTTGTGAATGTATCGCAATTAACAAATCGGTGACTGGACACAGGCAGACAAGTTTGTAGGCTGCCAAGGATAACTCTCCCACTACCGGCATTCCTCATGGTTGGTGGGTTTGGGGGGGGGGGGGGGGGTGTGTGTGTGTGTGTGTGTCCTAGGGTGGCTGTCTTTATTTATTTATTTTTTTTTCTCTGCAGTGTAAAGCTAGTGATGCATATTGCTAGAATTTCTTTTGTTCAGCCCTGCATACAGAATGAGATTAAGAATTAGATTCCTCTATCCATGCTAAGAAGTAGATGACAGAAGTTGCCCTGTCAGCTATTTTCTAACAGCTGCTGTGGCTGTTAGAATATCAGAACAGTGACTGTATCTGACTAGTCGCTGTTCAACAATTTTTTTTTTATTTTTTTTTTTTTTTTTTTTCCCCCTCCTGTCTCTTAAAATCCAAACTTTGAGCTGGGTGGTGTTGACAGGGCTGCCCTCAAATTGGAGATTTTCTGGCTTCTGTGGATAACAAAGATGCTTACCTGCACATCAGGGGTTTCTACACTTGGCTATAAAGGACCGGCCCTTCAGCCCCTTGTCTGCACATATGGTATTCAAAGCTGCTGGCCCTACTGAGTTCTTGTGGCAGCCCCAGCGTGGGCTATCTGGATGACCTCCAGTACAAGGAACCAGCAACCGAGCCAGATTTATCTCCATGTACAGGCATCCTGTAATGAAAGCAGTGAATGCTGATTATGTGGGCATTAGAACCCCTGGTCTATGCGTTTCCTCCTTGAAATTTCCTCTCCTCATGACAGAGGCAATACAAGTGAACCTCCATTGCTCAGGGCTGGGCCAGGAAAATGTGCTCTACAGATTTGCTGTCCCAAGGACCCATTGTACATCGAGTCTCTGGCTTTAACAGCATGGTTCTTGAAGCCCAGGTTTTCAGGGACAAGTCTGATTTGAGCCTTATTAGTTTTCAGAAGGAAAAAAAAGTATTCTGTAAACATGTAAGGCATACTTCACTGGGTTTCAAGGCTCATGAGTTTAGTGAGAAATTGCCTCTCGTTAGACCTTCTACAGTGGGTCTCTGTCATTCCCCTGGCACCCATCCACCAACTACCCTGTTAAAACACATCGTTTTCTCTAATCCCACCCTTCTTTGAAGGTAAAGGCTAACCACTTGCTGGCTGATGTAAGTGTGTGTATTTACACGTTCCTTTCAAGAAAATTTGCAGCTGGCTTTCCCATAAATGATCCCAGTGGCTCTACAGCTTTTTATTTTTGTGTGGTGGGGGGCCCCTCCCACCATCACTGTTCCAAGGCTCCCTTATTCCACCAGAGAGTCCAGGTGTTCTGCAGACAAAACATCCATTCCTTCTCCTCTGACCAAGTGACTAAATTCTTGAGGCTTTAACCGCTTCATGCAAATCTCTGTACATTGACGCTAAATACCAGGTTTTATGGCAGCAGTTGGCTGTATTTTCGAAAACTGCGTGCATTTCTTTTAAAAGTGCAGCGGATTTGCCGCAATATCACTTTTATCTGTGAGGGGAGAGGTCTTTAGACAGGAAGTGATCCCCTATATAACCCCTCCCATACTGGAAGTACTTAAAGGGTGTGTGGGTTTTTTTTTTTTTTTTTTGTTTTTTTTTTCTTTCCTCCTCTGTCTGTTCCACCTGTATGATGGCCTCACCAGCAGTCTGGACAAGATAACCAGTTGGTCTCTGCCTTTTGATGCTGACTCTTACCGAAATGGTTTAGTCTGCATTTTAAGTTTCCTCTTGCAGAGGTTACTTAAACCTCCCTGGTCCTCTAAGATCCCTGAGGCCTCTTCAGGCTACACAGGCTTTCCTCTTGCACCCTGTTCCTTTCTGTTGGAACAGGTGGTGTATGCTGATTGGGAACATCCTGACCGGATTTTTTTTTTTTCCTCCTAAGAGGTTTTCCCTTTTTTATATCCCATGGATGAAAAGTTTAAGTGGAGCATGCCAGCCGTAGATGCAGCAGTCTCTTCCTTAAAAAGAAACTTGACTTGTACAGTAGTTGATGCACAGGGCTTGAAAGGCCCAGTTGACCAGAAATTGGAGTTGTTAAAGGCTTCTTCCTTTATCGTACATCACAGGACACAGCCATATAGTAATCGCTATGTGCGCATATAGGCACCTTCAAGTGATTGACACTGGTATAACAAAAAAACAGGAAGTTCACTCCCTATATAACCCCCTCCTCCCAGGAGTATCTCTTTTTTTTTTTTTTTTTTTTTTTTTTTTGCCAGTGTCTAATGTGGTGGTCATGAGTGAAGATGTGCTCTAAGGAGCTCCAGGAGGGATCCTTGCTGGATTTAAATGGCCTCCCCAGACCAGATCCATCCAAAGTGCCACTGGGGCCAAGGTGGTCCAGATGTAGATCTTCTGGTGTCCAGGTTCAACATGAAGTTGGTAAACTTTGTCTAGGATGAGGGATCCACACTGATTTAGCATTTCCCCTTATTCAGTTGCTGCCACAACTTCTTTAACAGGATCAAGCCAGAGAGAAAGCTGTAATTGTTAGCCCCAGCATGGCCCAGAAGATCCTGGTATGCAGAAATCATAAAGATGGAGGATCCATGGTCCCTTACACTACGGCCAGACCTACTCCACAGGGCCCAATATTCCATCCTACCTCACAAACTCTAAATTTACAGCTTGGCTATCGAAACCCACATTCTGAAGAAACGTGGGCTTTCTCGGTCAGTTATAGCTACCTTGATTGATGCAAGGAAGCCAGCCCACAATTGGTCTGGAGGGCTCATGTTTCCTGGTGTGAATCCAAGGATTGGCACCCTTGGAGGTATCGGGCAGAATACTTGCCTTTCTTCAATTAGGGGTAGAGATGAAGTTTGCCTTGAAATTACTATTGAGGGCTAATTCTCAGCTTTATTGGTCTTATTTCAAAGAGCGCTTGCTTCACTTTCTTTAGTCCAGTGTTTTATGCAAGGGGTTCCTAAGGACAGGTAGCATTGAAATCCACTGTTGCGAAGTGGATTTGGCAAGTTATAATTCAGGCTTATGATTTAAGTGGTAAGATTCCACCTTTTCAAGTCAAAGTGCTCTTTACCTGGGCAGTTGGTGCTTCTTGGGCAGTGTCACCAGGCCTCCATGGCTTAGATCTGTAAGGCCGTAACTTGGTCTTCAGTACATACATCCACCTGAAAAACTTAGTGAAAAAAGACCTGAGGAGATTGCCTTTGGGTGCAGCAGCCAGCAGTCTAGGTCCTCAAGTCTGGGGGTGCCTAGTACAGGACTTACTACTGCGTGGGGCGATAGTGGCTGTACTGACATCGGAAAGGTTGCAGTGATTCTACTCCGATCTGTAGACCAGAAGAAGGAAGGGGTCTGTCCAGGCCTGTATCTGAAGGTCCTCATTTGCTTTGTGAAGGTGCGGTTTAGGATGGAATCTGTTCGTTCCATGGTCGCTGCACTTCATCAAGGGGATTTCTTGGCGTTTTTGCATACTTGCATGTCCCCATATGCATCACACCAGAGATTTCTGCGATTTGCGGTCCAAAGAGCTAACAATTTGTAGCTCTTCCCTTTGGCCTAGCGACGGCACCACAGTTCTTCACCAAAGTGCTGGCCCCAATTCTGGCGTTGCTGAGACAACAAGGGATCACAATCGTGGGTTACGTGGACGGCCGCCTCCTGAGAGCAGCTTTTGCCTCAGAATTAAGGGAGGATGTGGCAATCGCCATACAGACTCTGCAGGAGTTTGGGTTTTGAACCTCAGAAGTCGGTGTTGGTGCCGACTCAACGACTGGAGTACTTGAGGTTGATTCTGGACTCCTCTGAGTCTTTTTCTCCCTTCAGACAAGCTGCAGACTCTTGAATCTGCGGTGCAGTTACTGATGTCCTGCAGGTGGTTGTCTCTGCATTTCTGCATGTGAGTTCTGGGTCTCATGGTAGCCACTTTCCAGGCAGTACTGTATGCTCAATTCCACACTTGAGTCTTGCAGAAAAAGATCCTGTCCAAATGGGACTAATCTCTGACAATCCCTGGATTGTCAAATTTGGGTGAGCCAGCTAGTCGGGACTTTGCTTCTTTGGTGGCTGAGGTCTCTGAACCTTCGGTCTGGGAAGTCATTCGTTCCTTCCTCTTCATTGGACGGTGATCATGACGGATGCCAGCCTGACTGGCTGGGGGGGGTTGGGGCATCCAGTTGGCCCAGGGTCGCTGGAAGAATCCTGCCTGCCGATCAATGTGCTGGAGCTGCGGGCGATTAGGCGGTGTCTAACCACATGGTCGCAGAGTCTGCAGGGGTGGGGCGACTGGTCAGGATCCAGTCGAACATCGCCACTGAGTTGGCGTATGTCAATCAAGGAGGGACAAGGAGCTCAGCTGCAGCACTGGAGGTCTTGTATCCTACAGTGGGCAGAGCAGCGCATGCCGGCTCTGTCGGCCATATACATTCTGGGCATAGGAAATTGGCAGGCGGACTACCTCAGTCAGCTGCTGGACTAGGGGTCACTGCATCCGGAGGGGTATCGCATCCGGCATGCCCCACCTTGGACAAATGAGCCGAATCTCTTAGCCTCTCAGCTCAAGTGGAAGGTAGAGGTTTGTGGCCAGGTCAAATGATCCCTGGGCGGAGGCGTTCTCGGATGATTTATGCCTTTCCCTTGCTCAGACTCTACGCAGAGTGGAGGCCGAGGGGGAACTCCGGTGATTCTGATTGGCCTTGACATTGTTGGTATGCCGACTTGGTAAGAATGGTTGTGGATGTTCCTTGGCGGCTGCCGGTGTGGGAGGACCTGCTATCGCAAGGTCCGATGCTTCATTCTGCTTTACCGTTGCTGGTTTTAACAGCATGGCTGTTGAAAGCCAGGTGCTGAGGACTGTCAACTTCAGTGATTTCCACTATGCTGGGGACACGGAAGTCTTCCCGGAAGACTTATTTCGCATGGAAGGCCTAAATTTCCATTTTGTTAGATGGGGTGGCGTCCACGTACATATACATTTTTTTTTCCAGGATCCTGCTGTTTTTGCAGCAAGGAGTGGATCAGAAACTTGCTTTGAACGCCATTAAGGGGCAGGGATTGGCTTTGGCTGGCTTTTTTTTTTTTTTTTTCAGCTACTGTTGGCAACTGACGCATTGGTGCGCACGTTTGTTCACGGGGCTCGGCATGTGACTCCTCTGGTACTACCGCCGCTGCCCTGGTATTTGAATCTGGTGCTCTTGGTGCTTCAGAAACCGGCATTTGATAACATTAGGGAGGGCCCTTTGACACTCTCAGGTAGTCTTTCTAGTGGCTATTACATCTGCAAGGTGGGTTTCTGAGTTGGTGGCCTTGCCATGCAAGTCTCCCTACTTGATCCTCCACAAGGATAAGGTGTTTGCAGCTTTTTCTTCCAAAGGTTGTTTCAACCTTTCATCCTAAATGAGGACATTGTGATTCCATCCTCATGTCCTCGGATGTTGCATCCCAAGGAGGTGACTTTACATTCTTTTGATGTGGTCCAAGCTCTGCGGGTGTGTCTGCTATGGCTCCTTTCTGGAAGTCTGACTCCGTTTTGTATCGTTTGGTCTGAAGAAGGGCCTGGCTGTATCGTCTGCCACCATTTCTCTGTGCATCAGACAGATCGTGGTTCAGGCTTGTGCCATAAGGGGGCAGGCGCCCCCTTTTCCTGTCACGGCACATTCTACCACAGCAATTGGTGCCTCTTGGGCTTTCTGACATCAAGCGTCCATTTCCCAGGTGTGTTGGGCAGCAACTTGGTCATCTGTTCACACTTTGACTTCATTTTACAAGGTTGATGTGGGCGCACCTTCAGATGCGTGCTTCGGCTGCAATGTTTTGTAGGCAGTTTGAGGTTGCGGCGACTCTGAGGTTCTTTTATGGGTGGGGTTCTTTCTATACCCACCCCTCGTTTATGACACTGCTTGGGGACGTCCCTAAGGTCAAGATTTAAGTGCTGTCAATGAACAAAAAATAGGATTTTACAGCGAGTACAAAAATCCTATTTTTTGTTTATTGACTGACACAGCACCCACCCCTCCTCCTATTTGTACTGCTTTTTTACAAACTGAGGCTGCTGGAAGCAGAGTGAGGGGTTATAGCCAGTGGGACTGCCCCCCTGGGTGGTGCTGTTTATGTTCTGCCTAGTTCTCTCCTGAAGGTGGTGATATAACCCTAAGGTCAAGATTTAAGTGCTGTGTCCATCAATGAACATCAGAAGGTTTAGGGTGAGTACAAAAATCCTATTTTATCATGCTTGCATGTAAAATCCTCAGATGGGACAGGTCCCGTCCCCTTTTTTGAGGATTCCATGCTTGCTACAAAACAGAGTAAGTAAACCCTGATGAGTTTACTTCCTCTTTGATTCCCTGCAAAGGTAAAGCATAATGTAGTCCATTATGTGTCGCTTACCTGACACAGGAGCCAGCGAAGTCACCGCTGTCCCCTGTAGGCCGGCGCATCCATCTTCTCGGTGGGTCTCGCTGCTCCGCCGCTGTCATTCGGCAAAGCCGTGATGTCACTCCCGCGCATGCGCTACATATCACCGTTGGCGCGCTCGGTGTGCCTGCCTGCTGTCTACGGCAAATATGTTTAGGCAAATATCTCCTAAACCGTGTAGGTTTAGGAGATTTCTTGGACCTACAGGTAAGCCTTAATCTAGGTTTACCTGTAGGTCAAAGTGTGTAAGGGTTTACAACCACTTGAAGTACTTCATGTATGGGAGAGATTATATAGGGGATCACTTCCTCTCTAAAAAAACATTGGTCTACCAGTGTCCATTCATCTGGAGATGAAGTAATGTACAGCAGGTAAAGAATGTTAGCCTAACTGTTCAATGATGTACTCAAAAAAGAATGTAGCAATTGATATACCACCGACTAAGATTCTTACCTGGAAAATCTTTGTTTTCTTGTACAGATTGAAAGCCTAAACTGTGTGGTGGTTTTATTCCCCCCCCCCCCCCCCCCCTCTCTTCTCAGCTTTGCCAGCTACCTATAATTTACTGAATACACTAAGCGTTCACCCTTTTGACATTCTTGTGGTGGAATTCATTCTGCTTGTGATATTGCACAGCACTGGTTTATCAAGTTGCTGCCACGTGCTTTAGCTGACTTTTCAATTTTCCTTTTTACCTGTTGTCCAAGCAGCCCAAACAAATGCATAAATGGAGTGCAACTTCACTAGACACATGTCATTGTTCAGTAAATGAGATTAAGGTATATGCATTCCACCACCCCCCCCCCCCCCCCCCCCCGTAATGGTCAAGTATATCTGCCTCACAAGCCCACATTTTAGTGTGATTGTCTTAATTGACCTGACTGGTTGGGAGTTACAGGAATGAGCTGCATCAAGTGTTGCCAAATTGCATATCACTTCAGCTCTATATTTCTAGATCTTCTGATTGTGTGTTAATTCAAGTTTTTTTTCTTATTGCAGTTTTTTGTTCAGGGATCAGCAACCTTTTCTGCAGTGAGTCATTTTTTAAAAGCATTAGACAACCTGCATGCCAGTGAGCAATGGCATGCTGTGGTTGTATAGTTTAAATGTTTGCACTCCATTGCCATAGAGAATGGAAAGAAACATTTTAACTGATGCACACAGCAACTTCGTTGGGTTAGACCACAGAGCACCCCAGTTCCTGTACCTTAAGATGTCAGCTCACCCCATCACTGTACACCTCTGCATGCATGTTACAATACTTGCTAAAGAGAACAATTTATTCCAGGCTGAACATTGTACTGCTTGCCTATACACAGCCCTGAGTTAAGGAAGCAGTAGGTGCTGCATCGAGTGACAGGGCAGCAGATCAATCTGCATTGGGTTGAAGAAGTCTGCAGCAAGACCTCCTGCCAGAAGGCAGAACTGCAGATGGCAAGATCTGCAGCAGTGTAGGAGGTATTCTTCTGATGCTAAGCCCCGGACATGAGGGGAGATATATAATGTGAACACTAGAAATGGCCACTCTTGTTAATATAATTTGTATTTAAAACGGTGTACTGAGAATTTTATGGAATCTTGGTATCGTACTCATGCCGATAGGTGCTGAAACATGATTACTGGATGTTTTAAATTGTCTACAACCCTGGTTCTTGCAGCTGTTGCACTTAGTCATAATGCATATCGCTTAATGGTATAATATTTACACTCTGTTTTTTGTTTTAGCAATGTTTGTTTTTCTGATTTAACAGAAAGCGTCGTGGAGCATTTAATAGCAAGCAGCTGCTCTATCTGGAGAAGTATCGTCCGAAGATGCGGCTACGTTTTAAAGATTCCAATGGTCATCGGAATAACTGTTGCATTCAGTAGAAGTTAACTTCTGGCTGCAGAAAAACTGAATGAGAAATTCAAACCTGGGCAAAATCCAATGCTAACATCTAGTTTAATGTTTTGTAGGTCAAGTAATGCTTTGGAAAATGTGTAGGACACTGCCCATAGCAGTTGAAAAACTGCTGATGTCAAATAATCATGTAACTGAGCTTGAATTTGCGTATTTGTTGTGGTTTTTTAATGTCCCTAATTCTGTATAATCATGCAGTTCAAAAATTGTCATTTTGGTTTCCTAAGGCTAGTGTCAGCTGATAATGCCAAAAGATTTAGCACATCTCACAACTTCAATTTCCTGTGCAATTTGTCAGATGTAGTTTCTGGCAAGATTTAAAAGAAAGGGGTTTCAGTATTTGCTGGCTGCTCACTGTATGTTTACATCTTTCACAATGTCAGGACTTGCACACACTTATGGTGTACAGGTGAATTTATTTTTTTTTCCTTTCCTAAATTGCCAATCATTCAGACATTAAGTAGGCTTCATGCCATATACATCTTGGTATATATATTTTATTTTTTTCCCTCCATCTTTCTGTTCTATAGAAGCACACAGACAACATAGTAATTCTCCAGACAAAGCCTTACTGTTTGAATTTAATGTGAGCACCTTGTGGTGCATCTTGATATTGGAGGACCTTTATAGTGTGGTTTTTATTTCTAGTAAAATGTTGCCTTTGTCTTGTGCAGGAAGTATAGAATATGCCCTTTTTTCTTTTTTCTTCCTTAAATATTTTTAAAATGTAGATGCTTTAACGTTGCTGGATTCTTAAAGGTCCTTTCTTTTACTGTACATTCAGACAGTTTTCTGACATTTGCTTTGACTTTAATTTTGCCCTTCCCTAGGGTTCTGCTTTTGCCAAGGCAGAGCTTAATGTCTGTAATATTTTGTATGCCTTTTGAGCTGTGTAACTTAATATTTGGATACTTTATTTGTTTTAATATGTAATTGATTATTAAAAAAGTGTTCTGTATTAATGTTAGCTCAACCATATATTTATACCGTCTTGGGAATGTGTGGTGTTAGTACTGTGGGAGAAAGTTACCAGTGTTCACCAGCTTGTAAAATGTAGTATGAAAGCAAAAACCTCTAAATAAAGAAGGATATTAAAGCTGCTGTTCTTGGTGTTGGGTTGAATTTTCTTCTGAATGCAGCTTTGGTTTTTCACTGTTAGGTTTAATATACTAGTGCGAGATGTGTAAAGTATCTGAATTTCACTTTATTTTGCACTTTTCTGGTCCCTGCTCCAGCAGAGATCCAACCATGGGAACCAGTTCAATTAGATTTTGTGTTGCCATCATTCATGGAGTTTACTATTCCAGAAGAGCAGTGTGACTGACCACCTACTTCATTGTGAGGCTGGGTTCACACATATGCAAACTAGATGTGGGTTCCCCACATCCAATTGGCATGACAGGCAAGTGTGCCTGGCTCTCAATGGAGCCAGTTCAAACATCTGGGACAGCTGTGGTCTAGATTGAAAAAGGGTCCAGTGCATGTTCAGGTGTGAATTCAGGCAAAATTGTAAATCTGAATTGCAACTGAACTGGTGAACATGTACTCCAATCCACAGGTATGCACCCATTTAGCTATAAGTAAGCACTCTTGGTAGTGTGAAACGCGTTACAATTTGTGCTTTGCTGTGACCCACTTTTGTGTGATTCTGCTTCACAAATAAAAGGCATTTGAATTTATCTTGGGGTGCAGCCATCCAGAGTTCTTCAATTATTTGCAACAAGTATATGCCGTGCCTGCACCTGGGTTTCTCCATTCCTGGAGGGGTTGGTTTCTTGGATTTGTGGACTTACCTGGAGCGGTGATTCTCTCACACAGGCATGCACCTGCCACTGCAAACATGTGAACCCGGCCTAAATCTTAACTTCAGCAGGCAAAAAAATCATGTTACATATTTGCAGTGCAAACAAGTCCTTAGTTGAGTGGTTTGCTTTGTAAAGTATATGCTGAGTTCAGTGCATAGTTCCAATGCCAAGGGCACAAGAGCAGTAGAACAAGAGCTCTGCCAAGATTTAAATTTATAGCGTGGTTTCAGATTGCAACATATGGACACTGAATATCTCCATTCAGTTGTTATAACGGTTTAATTCCTTCTGGGGCTGATGAATGCAGTGCTATGTAAGTGTTTTTAAGCTGTTCCAAGGGTGAATGTTGTGCAGGCTGAGAGATGCTTGTTTTGAAAGCCCAGTTTCTGGCTCTAGCGAATTGACTAGCAACACTATGGAGCGTTATCTTTACGAGTTGAGACTTCACCCATCAATTGCTTTCTGGGGCCCACTATAGAGCAGGGTGGAGAAACTGAGGTGTTGGGTCGGTAGATGGTTTAAATGGAATCTAGGGTAAAGTTTTGTTACAAGCTAGCCCTAGGTTTATACACCCTACTAAATGTCAGTTGGCTATTGGGCGTAATCGGTAAGTATGGGATCATGTATACAGGTAATCAGTAAGATGCAGCGGGGGAAATAATTATTTGATCCCCCTGCAGATTTTGGACGTTTGCCCACTTACAAGAAATGAAGGATTTATCATTTAAAATACACCCATGATAAAAATTATAAAGATAGAATGTGAATACATTATGATGGGGTTTAGTCAGTCCCCAGACCATAATCCTATAGAAAATGTGTAGAGGGAGCTGAAACTTCATGTTCCCAAGAAACCTTACAGATTTAGAGAAGAGCTGTAAAGAGTGGACCAAAATACCTTCTGAGATGTGTGTGAACCTGGTAACCAACTACAAGAAATGTCTTGCCTCTGCTTGCCAGCAAGGGTTTATCCACCAAGTACTAAGCCATGTTTTTGCTTGTGGCTTGAATGCTTATTTTACTCACTGAAATTCTTAATTTCATAGTTTGTTGGGTGTTTGTGTGTGTGTGTGGGGTGTTTTTTATTTTATTTATTTTTTTTTTTTTTTTGGGCTCATTTAAAACAGACTCTTCATTTATTTGTGTGGGCAAACATACAAAATCTGTAGGGGATAGAATTATTTTCTCCACTGTAGATAGCAGCAGCTGTAAAAGCTCTGTAAAAAACAATGTAACGTTCAGAAGTTGGATCTGCAATACTTGTATTTAATTTTATTGTTTCAGTCTCAATTGACTACAATTGGCTGTCAGTTTAACCACTTCAATACAAGGCACTTGTATCCCCTTCCTGCCCCGACCAGTTTTTCAGTGCTCTTGCACTTTGAATGCCACTTGCTGAGTCATGCAACACTACCCAAACAATGTCATCACCCCCCCCCCCCCCAATAGATTTAAAGCATGTTTGAATTCATGCAGCATCACACAATTTGACATTACAAGACCTAACAAAGAATGTTTTAAGGCTTGTTCACCCTGGTACATTGTAGAACCCACACTAGTGGAGCTCCAACAGCAGTATCCAGGGAAATCATAGTTCAGATACCCTCCAGCAGAAGGAGGGGGCTGAGCCCTAGCCTACAGGATCTGGGAGGCGACTAAGTCCACCCGGCCACAAAAAAAAAATGCTAAGTTGTCTAGTGAATTAACATCTAAGGCCTTCAAGCACCAAATCCCTCAAGTGCAGTGCAGCTCTTGTTCTGAGTGGAAGTCATGCCTGTGCACCCAGACAATGAGCTGTGTTGCTAGGAGATGGTGTAACACCAGTCTCTCTAAAGAGCCATGTCATCACCTCACACTGACTGTGTGATAAGGACAGCTTATCAGCGGCAGGTCCTCACAGGGGACATCCAGACATGTAATCAGGGCACTGATCATAAGTGCCCACAAGTGCTGCCCTTCACTGCCACCTATGTGTGGCATTGGTGCTACCTCATCAGTAAGGGAGAAAAATGATTTACAAAATTTACTCAAACTTTTTGAAAAGGTGTGTGTGTGTGTTTAAAAAATAAAAATCACCAAAGCCATTTGTGTGAAGAAAATTATAATTTCACATAGTTAGTGTAGTATGACCGTGCCATTAAGTGGGATAGCACTGAAAATTGGCCTGGTAAGGAAGGTGGTGAAAATGCCCTGTAGGCAAGTAGTTAAACATTGCATACTTAAAAAAATGTTTAAATAAAAGGGAAACGGATGAGAAAAGGGGTGGGGTTTAAGCAGATGCATTATGCACCTTACATCAATGTGAGTGGTCTCACGGAATTTTTCATTTGGATAAATGTATTAGTACCAAATCAGGTGGGTAACACGAAGTTGGGGGTCTGCTAATTTTAGTGAGGCCACATCAAGGCTGGATGAGACAGTCTGCAGCTGCTGTGTTTCTGCCATGCTACCTGAGTGGCATGTTGGCCATCCCTTTTACAGTTAGAAATCCCAGTCCTCAGCTTCCATAACTTAATTTCATGGTCTCGGTCCATTCCGCACCACCTGGAACCTGAGGTCGCTTCCAGTATGCTGGTATTGAGCGCTTGCCAGTATTTAAGAAATGCATTAAAGCGCTTAGGTTATAATGGCTGAGTGGAACCATAGCCACATGGAGGAGAAAGTGGACCAGAGAGAGGAATGTCTAGCTAGGATTCCTGCTACAGTATCTGTGCCTTTTAAACTTACAGAAAACCTGGATCTTGGGCCATTTCTACAATATATGCAATAATGTACCAGGTGGACCACATGCCCGCCAACGGATATCTGAGACAGAGGAATAAATATGTGCTGGAGTAACCAAATCATGGTACCAATGTGTCAAGATCTTGTAATTGGTTTCCTGAGGCTATAGCACTTGTGTGGGTCAGCTGATAGATTTGGACTAACTGGTCCTCTGCGAACCCACAATCCAGATCACGTTCCCACTCTCGGAGAAGAGCAGGTTTAACTGTGGGGGAAGACAAAATTAGCATTTTATACAACTGAAATTGTGAGGTATGGGTTCATCAGTGACAAACAGAAGCTCAAACCAGGTAACTGTAGTAATCTCTCGTAACAGGCATCCGCAAGTCGAGAAAAAGTGGTGGAGTTGTTTATACCTCCAGAAGTCCATGGGAAAGTTTTGGTATTGTTCCCGCAGAGTCTGCAGGCGAAAAAGTCTCCTTACCACAGCAGGTCTTGCCATCTGAATCCCTTGGCCCAGAAAAAGCCATGTGTTCTGGCGAGAACCAAAGAAAGTGTCCCAGCGGTGATACAGAGGGTGCCAAGGAGAGTTGGCGGTTAATACCGTCCCAGACCCTCAGAATGTAAGTCATCAAAGGTGGCACTGAATCTGATAGGCCTCTGTGATCATTGGGGAATGCGACAGATTATGTCCCGCCATAAATTTCTCAAGAGGGAGCCACAACTTGGTGGTACAATGCCGTCAACTGAGAATTCTCTGAAGGATCATCGCACGATAATACTGTTTAATGTCACGGGAGTAAAATTCTGTGTGTATAGTGTCTCTGCCTGGTCTGTAAATGACACCCAAGTATTTCAGGGATGATTGCGCGCAGGTGAATGGAAAGGCCTGTTGTAAGTTAGGGTGGAAGGAAGGGTAATGGGCAGTATCTCAGACTTTGTGTAATTAATCTTGAAATTAGAAACTGAGCCAAAAAGCTGCAGTTCTTCCACCAGGTTAGGCAACGAGACAAGGGGGTCCTTGAGATAGAATATAATGCATGTAGGCCGAGAGCTTATGCTCCATTGTGCCTACAGTCACTCCCTTAATGTTCAGATTTGCTCTAATGACCCTGAGCAAAGGTTCCACCGCGAAGGTGAAAAGAAGGGGTGAAAGCGGACATCCCTGTCTCGTGCCATTCCTAATCGAGAATCGCTGAGAAAGCCTACCGTTAATGTATACCTGAGCACGAGGAAATGTATATCCACATAAACATATGTGGGTCCAGACCTAAATGTTCTAATACCATAGTAAGATATGACCAATCCACCCGGTCAAATGTCTTCTCGGCTTCAGTAGATAGAATGCGGTAGGGCAAGGGGGTTGTACAAGTGCGAGCCCAGTGAATCGGCTGAATGGCCTGAAAAGAGTTACCCATAGCCTCCCTACCTAGTTTAAAGACTGTCTTATCTGAGTGAATCACCAATGGGAGAAGATACCTCAACCTGCTCGCAATGATTTTTGCAAATATTTTCAGATCTGCATTCAGCAAGGAGATTGGGCAGTAACTTTGAGGAAGAGTATGGTCTTTACCCTCTTTTGGAAGTACTATAATATGGGCTAATAAAGCCTCAGGAGGAATCAAAGTACCGTATGCGATCAAATTGAATTATCTGCACATCGGAGATAGCAGAGATGATATAGTGTAAGGGGCCTTAGTGTACCCATCAGGACCAGGGCTCTTGCCATTGGGCAATGATTTGACTATAGCTTCAACCTTCGTACTGGTGATGAGATTCCAGGGTTGCCTGCTGTTCCTTCATCAAAGACAGTCACGCAGAAGTCAAGCATTCACGGATGCGCTCTAACTTGGAGGCCCGTGCTTTCAAAGAAAGTGAGGCATCCAGGTTGTACAAATCAGAATAGTAGTCACAAAATGGAGAGGCAATCCTAGAGGTGTCGGTGACACACTCTCCATCGGGGCCCTTAGTTTGTGCAAGTAAGCCATGGCTCTACATATCTGGAGAGCACTGGCCAATATCTGCCTGCACTTGTTGCCATGCTCATAGTATATATCCCTTTGTTGAGTCTAGTTTGTTTTTAATATTCTTATATGTTCTAACTAGCTTTTAATTTGTATACACTATCCTTGTTTCCAGTTGGCCCGGTTCTTTATTCCAACCCTGTCTCAGAAACCAGAATAGTGTAATAAGTAGTATCTCTATATCTGGTCTCCCTAGATATGGCTGCCATGGGTGGTCTTCTCTGTATACGTCTCAGCCATGTTGTAAACATCTGGCAGTTATGCTTTTCCTCTTACGACGAATGAGAATGAAGCTTAGAAGGCAAGGTGGAAGAGGCATTTCTACACATGCTGACCATGGCCATCTTTATGGTTGGAAACAATTGAACCTTGGGATTGATTTTAGTTCCTGATATGTCTGCCTTTTATTGATCAAATGTGAGTATTTTGACTGTTTTATATGGAATAAATTCACCCTGATTTTACATGCTACACCATGAGGCGTTGCTTTCTTTTATTTTAATGCATGAACCTGTGGATTCATCATGTGTTGAGATCACACAAGATCCAGCTATCTTATCCAAGTGAAGTGGAGTCGTGATATTATGGATATATTATGCTCATCTGACCACCGATAATTTAGTGGTCCATTATCTGTGGTAAGAGGCCTGGTGTGCTGTTGTTTGGTGGAGTATATATTTAAGTCACCTTATTTTGTCCTATATACACCGTGGGTGGTTTCAGTATGTTCTGAACACGGACTCTTTATGTCACATTATAGTGGACTTTTTTTATTTACATATTTTCATGTTTTAGCGCTGCATATACCTACCCTTCTGTATTTTCATTGTTGCCAACAATTTATGTCAACTGCTTCATAATTGTTATAGCGCAGCGATTAACCTTTATTTTACTGTATCTATAAATGGCAGTTGGTTTGCGTTCGGGGCATATAGCGTAACAAATGTGTTTTTCTGATCTGCAATGGTCCCTTTTACGAAGACGTATAATGTTCAAGGGGCTGAAAAGGACAGGACTTTTGAGTTACTGTAGTCATTTCCCATGATTTTGCAATAGGGGAGGAGCTAAGATACCAGTGAGTGAAGAGATGTGTAGGCAATTTGGGTGTGGAATTATGAGTAAAATGGGTTTCTTGCAAAAATAGTACTTGAGCCCCCAACTGTTTCAGCTCAAGCAATAATTTACTGTGTTTATAGAGAGAGCACAGACCCCGAATGTTATAAGAGATTACCTTCAAAGTAGCCATATCCAGCATATGTAGCGGACGAGTAGCAAGTTGGTACCAGCATACTCGATGTAAGGATGTTGTTCAGAAGGAATCCTAAAAAAAGGGAAAATAGAGGGAAAACAAATAGATAAAGCATTTAAAAAAAAAAAAGTATGCATAAAATACATTTATGGATGAGCCTAAACATGTCCAGAGAATGTGGCAATATAAACAGAACCACACAAACAATGAAACGGGGGTAGTGAATGTGGGGTCCCCATGATCACATGGGGACATCCCTGCCTCCCCACTCATATCCAGACTGACTCTAGGTACATTCCTCTGAAGGGCTCAATAAAAACCAAGAAAACAAGGCACTCCGAGCTAAAAGGAGAGCCAGTTTAGGATGCAGGGAGATCAATAAAAGGCCGTGAGTAAGACAGGGTCATTCTCTTGCAGAAGTGGTCCCAGTTAGAGAGCCGAATGACTGACGCTTTTGACCTCAGGATCAATCCTTGCATTGCACTGGCTGCAAAGGCTGCATAAGGGGGAGACGCTGAGATATCCTGATTGCAGCGCCAATAAGCAAAAGTCGACTGGATCCAGGCCCAACAAGGAGAGAAAATGCACAAGGTCATCTTCTGTTCTCAAGGCGACTTGTTGGCCATCTTTGGTGACCTGTAGACTAAAGGGGAATCCCCACTTGTAGGTCAATCCTGCTGTCTGGAGGGCTGCCAATAGGGGTGTAATGCCCTGTGTTGCATTAGAGTGCATCAGGATAAATCCTGGTAAAAGAACAGATAAGCAACATCAGTCAAAATATGGTTTCTTATGCATCCTTTGCATGATGCGATCTTTCAGCTTGTACTTGTGGAGCTTGCATATGACATCCCTAGGGTTTTTGGGGTCTTCTGAAGGAGGGCGCAGTGCCCTGGGAGAACTATCCATCTCAATTGGGGTAGAGGCAGGTAACTCCAGGATCATGTAAAATATATCACACAGAGTATGGACAATGTCCTTTGGTGCTCTATATTCGGGCAGGTCTTGGATGCGTATATATTTGCTTGTCTGCTGCCATTTTCAAAATCGTCCAGTTGACAAAGCAAGACCTCAATTTTTTGATCCTGTAGCACACATTTTTCTTTTAAAAGTGAGATTGAAGGGAAGGCCTCCTTGAATTTCTGCCCCAGGGTCTCTATCTTTTTGGTGGTATTTAATCACCACTGGGTTTTTTATTTTTTGTGATATAAGTGAAAAAAAAGCGAAAATTTAGAAATTATTTTGTAAATAAGTCATTTTTGTTCACAAACTTGGGCCATAAATATATACTGCTACATTTCTTTGTAAAAGTAACCCAAATTAGTGTATATCATTTAGTCTGTGTGAGTCTATAAGCTATGGTGCAAATCATTGAAAAACTGGTCAAGCTTGATGCACTGATGGCCTGATCTAATTTCTTGAGGCCCTGAAATGTCAGGACAGTACAAATACCCCCTAAATGACCCCTTTGGGAAAGTAGACAGTCCAAGGTATTTAGTAAGAGTCATGGCGAGTTTTTTGAATTTGGAATTTTTTCCCACAATTCTTTGGAAAATTAAGAAATTATTATAATTTTTTTTTAGATAAAATTGTCATAATAACAAGGTATTTCTCACACACAGCATATGCATACTTCCAATTACACCCCAAAATACATTCTGCTACTCTTGAGTATGGCAATACCACATGTGTGAGGCTTTTTCACAGCCTGGTCACATACAGAGGCCCAACATGCAGGGAGCATCATCGGCGTTCTAGGAGCATAAATTACACATCTAATTTCCTAACGACCTATTACACTTTTGAATGTTCTATTCTATGAGGCATAATGAGACTATTCAACGTGTCATTTGTCTTTCCACAAGTTTTCCGAAAATATGGAAAGAAAATGAAAACATATTTTTTTACACTAAGTTGTCAATGCATAAGATATTTCTAACACATAGCATGCACATAGCAAAAATTACACCCCAAAATACATTCTGCTACTCATCCTGAGTATGGCTATACCACATGTGTGAGACTTACTCCCACGCAGTGTCTATGTGGGGAAAGGAGAGGCAACAATGTCAGTAAATTGTTTACACTGATAATTAGTGCCTTAATCATCAGTGCTCATTAATGCCGCCTACCAGTGCTCATTAATGCCACCCATCAGTGCCCTTCAATTCCGCCTATCAGTGCCACCTACCATTACTCATCAATTCTGCCTATCAGTGCCCTTCAGTTCTCATCTGTGCCTTCTCAATGGTGTCTATCAGTGTGACCTATCAGTACCTCCTTTCAGTGCTCATCAATGCCGCCCATCAGTGTCTCCTATCAGTGCTTAGCAATGCCGCCAACCAGTGCAGCCTATGAGTGCTCATCAGTACTGCCTATCAGTGCTCAATGCTGGCTATCAGTGGCACATATCATTGCTCATAAATGCCGCCTACCAGTAGTGCCCATCAGTGCTGCCTATCAGTGCCACCTATCATTGCCGCCAGTGAAGCTTATCTATGCTGTCTATCAGTGCCTCCTCATCAGTGCAGCCTATCAGTGCTCATTAAGGCCAACGATCAGTGCCACCTATCAGTGCTGCCTATCAGTACTCATCAATCCCACCTATCAGTGCCCACCAGCGCTCATCAGTGCTGCCTATCAATGCTCATGTATTCCGTCTGTCTCCTCAGCAAGGCTCTGAGCTGAGAGCATCTTTCTCATACAGCTCAGAGCTGATGTTCTATGGAATACTGCCTCCTGTCCTCCCTCCCTCCCTCCTCCATCCTCTCTTGCACGAGATGAAAGAGGAGACAGCCAGTTTGCTCATTTTCTCCCTCCCGCCGCTCTCCTCCTGTGTGTGCTCTGCGGGAAGTGTGAACTCGTTAGCTTCACACTTGACTTCCCGCAGAACACACACAGGAGGAGAGCAAGGGGGAGAATGAGCAGACCAGGCCACCTAACACAGGCAGGGTAGCTGACCTGCACATGCTCAGTTGAGTCTGTTATGCTGTAGAGAACATTTACTTGTTCTCAGAGCTAGCCAGGCCACATGATATTGACATCACACATGTGGGCGTGTATACAGGTTATAGTGGAAATTTCTTCCTACCTGAACGCTCAGCACTGGAGAAACTGCAATTTATCATGTAACCGTGGTAAACAGATCATGCAAAAGGTAGTGGCAGTATTTTAATGTAAAAAGAAGATTTATAAGCTGTGGGTACTGTGGGGGGCGGCGGATGAACTATTTTCATATTACTGTTACTGGGTATAGTAACACTTTAACTTCTATAGTCAGGAAGATACTGGATGTTCTTTCTGGAAAAAAATATTTTAAGCAACAGACAACATGGATTCATGAAAGACAGAAGTTGTCAAACCTGATTTCTTTTTATGAGGAGGTAAGTAAAACCTTGGGCAGAGGGGTGGCGGTGGACCTGGTATACTTGGATTTTGCAGAAGCGTTTGACACAGTTCCCCACACACGGCTCATGTGTAAGGTAAAGTCTACAAGGTTAGAAAGATCAATTTGTAAATGGATAGAAAACTGACTAAAAGACTGAATTCAGAGAGTAGTGGTTAAAGGAGAAGTCCAGCCTGAGCTTTTTAGACTGGGCTTCTCCTATAGGTCACAGGAGTGCAATTCGTTTCGCACTCCTGTGACCCACTTTCAGTGGAGAGCGGTCCAAAGTCCGCTCCCCTCTGATGTCACTGCCATCAGTCGAGGCAGCATGTCATCCCAACTTCTGAAGTCTGGATCCGCCAGCTGCCTTGACTGATGGCAGTCTCAGCATCTCAGTGTGCCGCTGAGATGGCCGCTCCTTGTCCCTCCACAGCTCAGAGCTCCAATGAGCTTGGAGCAGCAGAGCAGAAGAGATGCTGACTGACAGGCAGCATTTCTCCGCTCGGGGAGGAGTGAGAACCGAGCCATCGGCAATGTTCGGTGGCTCGGTTCTCAGTGCAGACATGCCGGGGGACAGCTGCAGCATTGGTCTGATTCTGCATTCCCCTAGGTAAGTATGAATATCAAAAAACAAAAACATACTTCTCTTTTAATGACTCTAATGCCCCGTGCACACGATCTGACTTTCCGACAACAGTACCGTGGATTTTTGTTTCAAGGATGTTGGCTCCAACTTATCTTGCATACACACGGTCACACAAATGTTGACCAACAATTATGAATGTGGGAACGGGGTGACGTACAAGACGTACGATGAGACGAAAAAAAGGAAGTTCAATAGCCAGTGCCGCTCCTTCTGCTTGATTTTGAGCATGTGTGAACTTTTGTGCGTCGGACTTGTGTACACACGATCGGAAATTCCGACAACAACGTTTTGTTGGCAGAAAATTTGAGAAACTGCTAGCCAACATTTGTTGGCGGAAAGTCCGACAACAAATGTTCGATGGAGCATACACATGGTCGGACTTTCAGCCAGTAAGCTCACTTGTAACATTTGTTGACGGAAAATGTGATTGTGTGTACGGGGCATTACTCTGAATGGTCTAAGGTTATCAGTGGTGTACCCCAAGGTTCAGTGCTGGGACCCTTACTTTTTAATATCTTTATAAATGATATAAGGTCTGGGATTAAAAGTACCAATTTCTGTCTTTGCAGATGACACTAAGCTATGCAGTGGAAAAACGTCCTTACAGATTGTCTCTAATTTACAAGCTGACCTCAATGCACTGTCTAATTGGGCAACTAAGTGGCAAATGAGTTTTAATGTTGATAAATGTAAAGTTCTGCACTTGGGGGCTAAGAATATGCATGCATCATACATACTAGGTGGAGTACAACTGGGGGAATCCATAGTGGAGAAGAATCTGTATTTTTTTGTAGATCATAAGCTCATATAATAGCATGCAATGCCAAGCTGCGGTTTCCAAAGCGAGCAAAGTCCTTTCTTGTATTAAGAGAGGTATGGACTCCAGAGAGAGAGATATCATTTTACTCTTATACAGATCATTAGTAAGACCTCTTCTGGAATATGCAGTTCAGTTTTGGGCACCAGTTCTCAAAAAGGATATCGGGGAACTGAAGAAAGTGCAGAGAAGGGCAACCAAACTGATAAGAGGCATGGAGGAGCTCAGCTATGAGGAAAGAATCTGATCCCTCTTGAGAAGAGGAGATTAAGTGGGGATATGATCAACATGTACAAATACATAAGTGATCCATATAGTAAACTTGGTGTTGAGTTATTCACTTTAAGGTCATCACAGGGGCACGCTTTACGTCTAGAGGAAAAGATATTTCCAAATAACAAAAGGTTTATTCACAGAGCTGTGAAAATGTGGAATAGACTCCCTCTAGAGGTGGTTCTGGTCAGCTCAGTAGATTGCCTTAAAAAAAGACCTGGATTCTTTCTTAAATGTACATAATACTGTATAACTGGGTACTAACATTTATAGGTAAAATTGATCCAGGGAAAATCTGATTTTTCCCCCTCCTGTAGCAAATTGAATCATGCTTTGCTGGGGTTTTTCACCTTCCTCTGGAACAACTGTGGGTGAAGGATTGTGTATATGGGATTTCTATTTATTTATTTATTTTTGTGTTTTTTTTTGGTGGGACTAGATGGACTTGTGTCTTTTTCAGCCTGACTGACTATGTAACTCTGAATGATTAGCTTGTTCTTCCAAAGTGCAGGAAAACGAATTGTAGGAGACATCTGTCATTTTAAAAACTTCTCTCCTCAAATTAATAGCAATTAGAAATGCTGCTTTATGAGATAGAATATTGGAAGGTTCCTTATGCAGAAGCTCATTGTGTGGGCCCTGAATAGCTGATAGGACCAGATTGAAGTCCAATGAAACGTTGGGTCTGTCATGCAATGTTCTGGACTCTTGGAAACTACACTTAAATTGGTTGTAAACCCTTACAAACCACTTTGACCTACAGGTAAGCCTAGATTAAGGCTTACCTGTAGGTCCAAGAAATATCCCCTAAACCTACACGGTTTAGGAGATATTTGGTGAAAGACAGGCACGTAGACAGCGGCAGTCAGGCGCACTGAGTGCGCCGCTGTCAACGGTGATATGCCGCGAGTGGCGGTTCCTGTGCACATGCGTGGGGGTGACGTCATTGTGGCTTCGCCGAATGACAGCGGCGGAGCAGCGAGACCCACCGAGAAGATGGATGCTCCAGACTACAGGGGACCGTGGTAACTTCGCTGGCTCCTGTGTCAGGTAAGTGACACATAATGGACTACTATGCGATGCATAGTAGTCCATTATGCTTTACCTTTGAATGAATGAATGAATGAAATACTTATATAGCGCACAATGCGAACTGAATCGCCTCTAGGCGCTGTGGCGAGCTTTGATCATCTGCTAAAAGAGGAGGGTCTTGAGTTTTTTCCTAAAAGCCAGGTGATTTTCTTCCAGGCGGATGTTGATTGGTAGAGCATTCCATAGCAGAGGCCCTTGGACAGCGAATCTCCGATCACCCTTGGATTTATACCGGGCTTTGGGCACGAGGAGGAGGTTTTTGTTGGCTGATCGAAGACTGCGGTTTGGTGTGTAATGATTTATTTTCTCCATTAGGTATTGCGGAGCTTCTCTATGCACGCATTTGTGGGTGAGGCAAAGGGTCTTGAACGTGATCCGATTTTTTACGGTTAGCCAATGTAAGCTCCTCAGTGAAGGAGAAATGGATTCCCAGGGTTTTTTTCCTGTTATCAGCCTTGCCGCCGTGTTTTGGATCAGTTGTAATCGCGCAAGTTGATATTGTGGTAATCCTATGTAAAGCGAGTTTGCGTAGTCCAGTCCTGAATTAATGATTGTTCCAACTACCACTGCTTTGTCATTCTTTGGGATAAAAGGGATGAGTCTGCGAAGCATGCGCAGTAGATGGTGAGATCGACTGACTACAGATCCTATTTGCGCATCCATTGACATTTGTGCGTCTAAAATAACCCCGAGACTCTTCGCTTTGGTCTTTGGGGAGATAGTCTGCCCAAAGACGGTTGGTGGAGACCAGGAGGTTTTGGTTGCGGGCTTATGATTTGGGTGTAAGATAAGAAGCTCTGTCTTTGATTGGTTCAGCTGGAGGGAGTTGGTGGTCATCCAGTCCTCTATTGATTTGAGGCAGTTTTCAAGTTGTTGTTGGTGATCTTTTTTTCCATTGATCCGGAAATAAAGTTGTGTATCGTCAGCGTAAGAGTGGAAGCAGAGATCTGAGCATCTGATGATTTGAAGGAGTGGGCGAATGTAAATGTTGAAGAGAACGGGTGACAATGGAGAGCCTTGAGGGACTCCGCAGGTGACTGCCCGAGTTTCGGAGAGGAATTTTCCTAGTTTCACTGTCTGTGACCGATTTCCTAGGAAGGACGCGAACCAATGGAGATCTATGTCTTGGACTCCGGCTACTTCTGTGAGGCGGACGAGTAGAGTATTGTGATCTACTGTGTCAAACGCTGCACTTAGGTCTAGCAGTACGAGGAGACACAGGGAATCAAAGAGGAAGTAAACCCATCAGGGTTTACTTCCTCTTTAACCAGTTGCCGACCGCCGCACGACGATGTACGTCGATAGCATGGCACGGGCAGGCATATTGGCGTACATGTACGTCCCTTGCCTCCCGCGGGTCGGGGGCCCGATCGGGCCCCCGCCCGGTGCCTACGGCGGTCGGTATTCGTGCGGGAGCGATCCCGGACGAGGGGACGGCCATTCGTTCATGGCCACCCCCTCGCGATCGCTCCCGACGAATAGGAATCCCCCGTGACATCACTTCCTCTCCTGTAATGTAAACACAGGAGAGGAAGTGATGTATTCTCTCCTCCGTGTCGGTATTTTTCGTTCCGACACGGAGGAGAGCGGATCGGTGAGTTGCACCAACACTCTACACACACAGTAGAACATGCCAGGCACACTCACACCCCCCCTTTACCCCCCGATCACCCCCCCCAATTACCCCTGCCCCCCAGTCACAGTGACACCAATGTCATTTTTTTTTTTTTTTTTTTTGCATTGGTGTCATTTGTGACTGTAATAACTGTTAGGGCAGTTAGAGTTAGCCCCCTTTAGTTCTAATGTACCCCCCTAACCCCCCCAATAAAGGTTTAACCCCGTGATCACCCCCCGTCGCCAGTGTCACTAAGGCTGGGTTCACATTGCAGCGGTTTATGAGAACGAATGTGATTCGCACCGCACTGCAGTGCAAATCACATCCGATCTCTGTGCGATTCGAGTTCAGCCATTCGCCGCACCCGCCGCACCCGCCACACCCGCCGCACCCACCGCAAATTCGCACGGGACCCTTTTTTTGGCCCGCAGCAGAATCGGATCGCATGGGTGTTCACACCATGCGATCCGAGTTTGCAGATCGCACTGCGATATGCGAACTGATCTGGGGGTGTCAGTAACATTTCACTGACACTCCCAGCAGTTCGCATAGGGCAGTGTGAACTGCCGCCGGGAGGCATGCGATGCGGGAACCCGCCGCGGATTTGCGGCGTTTCCGCATCGCTCCAGTGTGAACCCAGCCTAATAAGCGATCATTTTTCTGATCGCCGTATTAGTGTCACAGGTGACGCTAGTTAGGCAGGTAGGTATTTAGGTTCGCCGCAGCTTTTTATAGCGCCAGGGACCCCCATATACTACCGCATAAAGCCCCCTGATTGCCCCCTAGTTAACCCTTTCACCAGTGATCACCATATAACTGTTACAGGTGACGCTGGTTGGTTAGTTATTTTTTATAGTTTCAGGGCACCCGCCATTTATTACCTAATAAAGGTTTAACCCCCTGATCACCCGGCGGGTGTCATTTGTGACTAATAACTGTTAGGGCAGTTAGGGTTAGCCCCCTTTAGTTCTAAGGTACCCCCCTAACCCCCCCAATAAAGGTTTAACCCCGTGATCACCCCCCGTCGCCAGTGTCACTAAGGCTGGGTTCACATTGCAGCGGTTTATGAGAACGGATGTGATTCGCACCGCACTGCAGTGCAAATCACATCCGATCTCTGTGCGATTCGAGTTCAGCCATTCGCCGCACCCGCCACACCCGCCGCACCCGCCGCAAATTCGCACGGGACCCTTTTTTTGGCCCGCAGCAGAATCGGATCGCATGGGTGTTCACACCATGCGATCCGAGTTTGCAGATCGCACTGCGATATGCGAACTGATCTGGGGGTGTCAGTAACATTTCACTGACACTCCCAGCAGTTCGCATAGGGCAGTGTGAACTGCCGCCGGGAGGCATGCGATGCGGGAACCCGCCGCGCATTCGTGGCGTTCCCGCATCGCTCCAGTGTGAACCCAGCCTAATAAGCGATCGTTTTTCTGATCGCTGTATTAGTGTCACAGGTGACGCTAGTTAGGCAGGTAGGTATTTAGGTTCGCCGCAGCTTTTTATAGCGCCAGGGACCCCCATATACTACCGCATAAAGCCCCCTGATTGCCCCCTAGTTAACCCTTTCACCAGTGATCACCATATAACTGTTACAGGTGACGCTGGTTGGTTAGTTATTTTTTTATAGTTTCAGGGCACCCGCCATTTATTACCTAGTCTCACTAGTGTACCCCTAAATTTAGGGGTGTATACTTTCCAAAATGGGGTCATTTGGGGGGGGTTTGTGCCATCTTGGCATTTTATGGCCTTCAAAACTGTAACGCCCTTAGAAAGCCTGAAGGCGGTGCTTGGTTTTCGGGGCCCCGTACGCGGCTAGGCTCCCAAAAAGTCCCACATATGTGGTATCCCCGTACTCAGGAGAAGCAGCAGAATTTATTTTGGGGTGTCATTTCACATATGCCCATGGCATGCGTGAGCAATATATCATTTAGTGACAACTTTGTGAAAAAAAAAAAAAAAAGTTTGTAATTTTCCCGCAACTTGTGGCAAAATATAAAATATTCCATGGACTCAACATGCCTCTCAGCAAATAGCTTGGGGTGTCTACTTTCTAAAATGGGGTCATTTGTGGGGGTTTTGTGCCATCTTGGCATTTTATGGCCTTCAAAACTGTAATAGGTAGTGAGAAGTGAACTCAAAAATTTACGCCCTTAGAAAGCCTGAAGGCGGTGCTTGGTTTTCGGGGCCCCGTACGCGGCTAGGCTCCCAAAAAGTCCCACATATGTGGTATCCCCGTACTCAGGAGAAGCAGCAGAATTTATTTTGGGGTGTCATTTCACATATGCCCATGGCATGTGTGAGCAATATATCATTTAGTGACAACTTTGTGAAAAAAAAAAAAAAAAAAAAAAAGTTTGTAATTTTCCCGCAACTTGTGGCAAAATATAAAATATTCCATGAACTCAACATGCCTCTCAGCAAATAGCTTGGGGTGTCTACTTTCTAAAATGGGGTCATTTGTGGGGGTTTTGTGCCATCTTGGCATTTTATGGCCTTCAAAACTGTAATAGGTAGTGAGAAGTGAACTCAAAAATTTACGCCCTTAGAAAGCCTGAAGGCGGTGCTTGGTTTTCGGGGCCCCGTACGCGGCTAGGCTCCCAAAAAGTCCCACATATGTGGTATCCCCGTACTCAGGAGAAGCAGCAGAATTTATTTTGGGGTGTTATTTCACATACGCCCATAGCATGTGTGAGCAATATATCATTTAGTGACAACTTTGTGTAAAAAAAAAAAAATTTTTTTTTTTGTCATTATTCAATCGCTTGAGGCAAAAAAATAAAATATTCAATGGGCTCAACATGCCTCTTATCAATTTCCTTAGGGGGTCTACTTTCCAAAATGGGGTCATTTGGGGGGGTTTTGTACTGCCCTGCCATTTTAGCACCTCAAGAAATGAGATAGGCAGTCGTAAACTAAAAGCTGCGTAAATTGCAGAAAACGTACCTTAGTTTGTAGATGTGACAACTTTTGCGCAAACCAATAAATATACAATTATTGACTTTTTTTTTACCAAAGACATGTGGCTGAATACATTTTGGCCTAAATGTATGACTAAAATTGAGTTTATTGGATTTTTCTAATAACAAAAAGTAGAAAATATCATTTTTTTTCAAAATTTGCGGTCTTTTTACGTTTATATCGCAAAAAATAAAAATCGCAGAGGCAATCAAATACCATCAAAAGAAAGCTCTATTTGTGGGAAGAAAAGGACGCAAATTTTGTTTGGGTACAACATTGCATGACCGCGCAATTACCAGTTAAAGCAGCGCAGTGCCAAAGTGTAAAAAGACCTCTGGTCATTTACCAGCAAAATGGTCCGGTCTGAAAGTGGTTAAAGTGGAGGGCCACCCTGAAAAAAAAGTACATTAAAAATTAGACAAAAATCATTTTAAAAAAAATGATTTTTTTTTTAAACTTACCAGAAATGCCTGTTGCTAGGCACATCATCCTAATCTGCCTCTTCCTCCTCCGCGGAGATCTTCTTTCTTCTCTCCTCCGTGCGGCGTCTTCTGGGTAATGGGTCGCGCTGTGTTCTGGGAACTGTGTGTCCCAGAACACAGCGCACCCCATTCACAAAGCGCTGCGCGACTCGTGCATGCGCAGTAGGAAACGGGCAGGGAAGCCGCAAGGCTCCACTGCCTGTTTCCCTTAGATAGAATGGTGGCGCCGGGACCCGAGAGCCGAGGGACGGGTCGCCCTCGGGCGGCCGACATTGCGGGAGGCCTGGACAGGTAAGTGTGCTTATTAAGTCAGCAGCTACAGCGTTTGCAGCTGCTGACTTTTATTTTTATTTTTTTAAACCGGCCCTCCTCTTTAAGCCCCATACACACTATTAGATTTTCTGCAGATGTTTGTCATCAGATTTACCAAAACCATATAATATGAGGTCAAACCTTAGGAGTTTTAATTTGTATGCAATCAGGCAGGCCCTTACACTACATGGTTTTGGTAAATCCGAAGACAAAAATCTGCAGAAAATCAAATAGTGTGTATGGGGCTTTAGACACTTGGAAAAGGGGAACACATGGTGAAAAAATAGACTTGGCTACATTGTGCTGAATAATAGGCATGGCTTAAAAGTGCATGCCGAAACAGAGTCCCGGCCTAGGTGTATAGAGGAACCACACATCTCTTAGGAAAACCGTGGTAAAAACATGTATAGGGTACACATGGCGCCAGTTCTCCCGAGCCCCTCACTTTGCACCACCATAGCTCTCTGTAGGCACAGCAAACATTGATTCTCCTTATGCTTTACTAACTGCATGTGTGAGATCATACCTTTTTTTTTTCCGCACATGGTTGACTACATTGTTTCAAGCATACATTAAGCACATGTTTTGAAGGAGACATATTGAGAGATTGAGTGCATGTTTCTGGCCACAGCATTGTACTACATTCTGACATTGATTGCATCATTTATGTTGGAGTTGCAGCAGGAGGGCAGTTTTTCAACGTGTGCTTTATTACATACAATACATATTGCAAATATTTCCCTTTGGACATGATACATACTTCTAAATGACATTGTGCTCAGTCTCCATTGACTTAATTATCACATCTGTGAACAACAAGGGATTATAGTGCGAGAATTTGTTGATCAAACGCAGCTCCCAAGCTGGGAAGTTTGCTGTGCCTTTCAACATTAATGCTGTGGTTTTGATTTTTTACCGTACAGGAAACTCAAGGTCTCATATTTCTGTTGAATTGGGCTGTGGGACTTCATGGTGGGGGTTATATTTTAGTACCAAGATCTTCATATTGTACACATAACTAAGCTGGCGATCACCTAATATTATTTAGTATTACAATACTATTGCGGGGCATTGTGGAAAGACAAAAGCTGTCTGAGACAGACTGACATTAAAAAAGTTTGGGAATTTTATATACATATATTTTTTATTCCTACTGCATAAATTTCTCATATATTAAGAACATATGAAGGAGCTTACTCACATCTGTGTTCCTGACAAGTAACTTTCTATGTTTATATATAAGCCAGAAGGACTCAAAATTGCAATGCCATATGCTTTCTATTCATATTTCAGAGTATGTTGTAATTTAAAATTGTATTAATTCATGTTAATAATATAAATTATGTTAATTCATATTATAAACATAAAGTTAAAGTGGTTGTAAACCCTTACAAACCACTTTGACCTACAGGTAAGCCTAGATTAAGTGGGAGTGACGTCATCGCGGCTTCACCGAATGACGGCGGCGGAGCTGCGAGACCCCACCAAGAAGATGGATGCGGCGGACTACAGGGGACAGCGGCGACTTCGCTGGCTCCTGTGTCAGGTAAGTGACACATAATGGACTACTATGCGATGCATAGTAGTCCATTATGCTTTGCCTTTGCATGGAATGAAAGAGGAAGTAAACTCATCAGGGTTTACTTCCTCTTTAATCCATGTGTATTATAAAACATTGCTTTATCTATACAATAGGGGCTGGGTGGATTCACTAGAAGTGGAATATTAGTTACATTTTTGGGTAGCACTGCAGAATACTATTCTTTATTCACAGAGAGTCAGGGTCACTTTACAAACTGTAGCGGTTTACAAGGCGAATGGATACTGGGAGACAATTGAGATTGCAATACTATTGTTATGTATTGTGAAAAGATAAAAACTGTCTCAAATGGACTGACATACTAAAAAATTGGGAATTATATATACTGTAAAGTTCAGGAAGGATAGCTGTTGTGGCAGTGCGCTAGGGTCACACGCAAAGCCATTTTTCACAAACATAAAAGTCTTTATTTTCCCACAAGGTACATGAAACAGTGCTTTCTGCAGCAAACAGAAATAGCTTAGCTCCCGCAAAATGAGAAAACAAAAGTCCACTTATCTTTAGCACAAGGTAAAAGTTATAGTGTAAAGCTGGCCATAGACAGTGTGATTTTCTTTCCCGCAACCATGGGTTACAGAAAAAGGAAATTGCTTGATTCCCCGATCAACACAGTCAGTGTTTATGGCGTAATCCCACCCATGGAGGTATTGTGTTCTCCCTGCGGCCCAGAGAACACACAGTGACTAATACTAGCGGCTATAGCCGCTGGCAATAATCGCATGTAAAATCCAACAGGCTAGTTATACCTAAGTTGATGACTTCATCAACTTGGGTACAGATAGCCTGCCCATACATGGTTCAAATATTAGACAGTCCCTGCTGAACTGGCTGAGGTTCAAACTGTCTATGGCTGACTTAACAGTCACACAAGAGTTTTATCCGCAAAAGAAAAGTCCAGTCTGAGCCTTTTCAGTATAGACATGTGGCATTTTAGACAATAGTATGCTCTCCAATTCCTTACTACTCCACATCTGCTCTAGGAGCTTCCTGTCTTTAAAGGGGAATTCCAATCAAATCCTAAGGCCAAATCTACTCCCACCCCCGATCTAAAACTATTCTATCCATCCTGTAAAAGAAAAATGCCTATACTTACCTATTCTGAAGTCACTTGGGTCCCAGCGCTGGCATCAGTGTAGAGGAGAGAAATAGTGAACAGTTGCAGAGCCTGGACGATGACGTCACCCAAAGGCTTACTATGGTGAAGCCATCATCAGCCGAACCTCCTCTACACTGAAGCCAGCATTGGAAGCCAGTCATGTGACCGGATCAGAGTAGCTTCAGAATAGGTAAGTATAGCTATCTGTCTTTTTACAGGATAGATAGAATAGGCTTAGGAGAGGAGTGGGAGGAGATTTTAGCTTAGCTTTGACTTGGTTTTGACTGAAAATACACTTTAAGTGCTGCTCTCAAGAGGTAAGCTTAAAGTACAACTATAGGCAAACCTTTTTTTTCCATTTTGGATAGAGCAAGGGAGGTTATAACCCCTGTCAGATTTTTTTTTTTTTGCTATCTGTGTCCCATTTTGGAGATTTACCTTCACTTCCTGTCCCATAGCCAAACAGGAAGTAGGAGGAAATCCCTGCAAATTAATTGGAAGATTTCCCCTCCATTACTTTTCTGGGGACAACCCAAAATGTGTGTTTTTCTTTACTTTCACTTACAATGATAATGGTATTAAGGACAGAGAGGACGAATCTCTTTAACGGGGGCAAAGATAGCAATAAAAAACTGACAGGGATTCTAATCCCTCTCCACTTTATCCAAAACTAAAAAAAAAAGTTTTGACTTTAGTTATACTTTAACTCTTTTGGGATCTGAGTCCCCAAAATCAGCGGTAGACGTTCTTTCCCACCTGAATACAGTTCCTTGAAAAAGTATATAAACTCCTTGAAAATTTCCACATTTTGGCACGTTACAACCAAAAAGGTAAATGTATTCTATTACCATTTTATGTGATAGACCAACACAAAGTGGCACATGATTGTGAAGTGGAAGGAAAATTATAAATGGTTTTCATCATTTTTTTTACAAATAAATATGTGAAAAGTGTGGTGTGCATTTGTATTCAGCCCTCCTGAGTCAATACTTTGTAAACCACCTTTCACTGCAATTACAGATGCAAGTCTTTTTGAGTCTGTCTCTTCCAGCTTTGCGCATCTAGAGAGTGAGATTTTTGCCCATTCTTCTTTGCAAAATAGCTCAAGCTCTGTCAGATTGGATGGAGAGCGTCTGTGAACAGCAATTTTCAAGTCTTGTCCAAGATTCTCAATTGGATTTAGGTCTGGACTTTGATGGACCATTCTAACACATGAATATGCTTTGCTCTAAACCATCTCATTGTAGCTCTGGCTGTATGTTTTGGGTCATTGTCCTGCTGGAAGGCAAACCTTTGCCCCAGTCTCAAGTTTTTTGAAGACTCTTAGGCCGCGTACACACGCGGGGACTGTTCGCCCAACTTTGTCCGCTGAACAGTGTTTCGGCGGACAGTCCGCCCGTGTGTGGGCTTTCAGCGGACAGTTTCAGCGAACAGTCTGCTGAACAAAGTTTTTCGGAAATTCCGAAAAACTGTCCGCTGAAACTTGGTTTCAGCGAACAGTCCCCTCGTGTGTAGGCTTGTTCGTCAAACTAAGTTCCGCGCATGCTCAGAAAGGATTTACACGCCGAAAGTTGTAATGCAGTATATAGGACGTCGTATTTTCCGTCCCGTCGTACGTGCCGTTCACGTCATCGCGCACGGTTTCAGCAAACTGTTCGTTCGTCGTGTGTGGGCAAGTCCGTCCATGCTAATTTTGAGCGGACTGTTTGCTGAAACTGTTTGACGGACAAAGTTGAGTGAACAGTCCCCGCGTGTGTACGCGGCCTAACAGTTTTTCTTCTAAGATTGCTCTGTATTTGGCTCCATCCATCTTCCCATCAACTCTGACCAGCTTCCCTGTCCCCACTGAAGAAAAGCATCCTTACAACATGATGCTGCCATCACCATGTTTCATTGTGGGGATGATGTGTTCAAGGTGATGTGCAGTGTTAGTTTTGCTCCACACATAGCGATTTGCTTTTAGGCCAAAAAGTTAAACTTTGGTCTCATCTGACCAGAGCACCTTCTTCCACATGTTTGCTGTGTCCCCCACATGGCTTCCCGCAAACTGCAAACTGAACTTCTTATGGCTTTCATTTAACAATGGCTTTCTTCTTGCCACTCTTCCAAAAAGGCCAGATCTGTGGAGTGCATGACTAATAGTTGTTCTGTGGACAGATTCTCACACTTGAGCTGTGGATCTCTGCATCTCCTCCAGAGTTATCATGGACCTCTCTGCTGCTTCTCTGATTAATGTCCTCCTTGCCTGGCCTGTCAGTTTAGGTGGATGGCCATGTCTTGGTAGGTTTGCAGTTGTGCCATACTCTCATACTCTCCATTTTTGGATGATGGATTGAACAGTGCTCCGTGAGATATACAAAGGTTTGGTTATCTTTTTATAACCGAACCCTGCTTGCCGTCCACCCACATACAATGACCGAGGGGTGGTGCGGCTCTCATTCTGGGATGACATTGTCCCAAAACAGGCATTGTCGCACAACCGTGGGGGCATGCAGTCCGGCAATCACGGCCAAGTTGTGTTGCTAGGGCACAGCGTGCCCCCGATCTCTGTAAAGAGCTGTGGTTCTTTAACCATGTGATCAGATGTGTTCAATCACAACCTGTCACATATAAAAATGGAGATGCCTGTAATCGGCTCTCATCGTCTCACACTGACAGAGTGTGTGGTGAAGAAAGCCAATCAGTGCCATCTTCTCCCAGGGGACATCAATACATCTAATCAGGGCACTGGTCATCAGTGCCCTGATAACAATAATGTCACCAGTGCCAGCAATCAGTGCCCACAAGTGCCACCAAACAGTGCCCATTAGTGATGCCAGTCAGTGCTGGCTATCAGTGCTGCCTATCATTACTGCCCATCATTACTACCCATCAGTGCCACCCATCAGTGCCACCTATCAGTGCCACCTATCAGTGGCACATTAGTACCTTCTCATCAGTGCCCATAAGTGCCGCCTCATCAGTGCCCATTAGTGCAGCCAACGCTGTATTCTGGCCTAGGCCAACAAGGTCCAGGCCTAGGGCAGCACTTTGCAGGGGGGCAACACAGAAAGAGTCCCCACCAGCTTGCACTACACTGTTAGTGTAGAACCAACCTTATGGGGCAGACTGGGCTAGGGGGCAAATTAAATAAATGAAAGCGGCCTCGCTGCTTCTGGTATGCGGGCTGCTGGCATTCCGCAACTGGGGGGGGGGGCGCCGCTTCTAATTTTGATTGTCCTCTCATCCTGGACCACAAACCTTCCTCACTGTTCTACGTTTTCTGCTGCACCATTGGCTATGGTTATATCGTCTTAGTCCTCTCCATAAAATTATCAGAAATTTGTGCTTAAAGTAGAACTATAGGCAGCACTTTTTTTTTCACTTTTTTTTTCACTTTTTTTTGGATAGAGTAAGGGAGGGTTTTAACCCCTGTCAGTTTATTTTTTACCATCCCTATCCCATTGCAGAGATTTCCCTTCACTTCCTGCCCCTTAGCCAAACAGGAAGTGAGAGGAAATATATGCACATTAAGGGAATAAATACATTGCCCCCAATGGAGGGCAATGGACAATGGAGGGCAATGGAGGGCCGGGGGGGGGGGGGGGGGGGGGCAATGGATTCCCTTCCCTGAATGTGCATAGATTTCCTCTCACTTCCTATTTGGCTAAGGGGCAGGAAGTGAAGGGAAATCTCTGCAATGGGACGGGGGGGGAGGGCGGGTTCAGGCCAGGTTTTATTGAAGAACATTTCAGAGTAGCTCAATGTTTTGTTCTTAGCCATTCCCGTATGCTTTTAATTATCTGTTGGAGGACCCATGACTCTGAGCTGCAACTGAGACAACGTTTTCTGACACTAGGCAGTGTGTTTTGCTCGATAATTCCTTGATAGTCTTGAAATTTCATTACCCCTCGCAGATTCATGACTAAGCACCATAGCTGGTGTGAACTGCGTCAGGAGTTGTGCAGTTAGTCTGTATTGACCTGTGATGCTTTGATATTAATTTTTTAACAAAGGTGAACTTTTTTGGAGTGCGGCTATCCCACGTTCTATTTTTCCATTATCTCTGTTGCAAACAGAGCCAGCACCCTGCCTGATTGCGGAGACAGATGTTCTGCTTTGGAGTGGTGCACTCCCATGTTTCACTAGTACAGATTCACGATACCTTGTGCCAGATGCAGAAAAGCAGGCTCAAAACATAACCACTTCTTCTGTGTTTCAGTTTCACAAGTACAGTACATTGTTCAAAGCTTATTTTTTCATCTGTGAAATGAACATACAGCTGATATGACTTGCCAAAAAGTTCCAGTTTTGTCTCAGCTGTCAAAGGACATTCTCCCAGACGCACCATGGTTGGTCAATATGCATATCATTACTTTTCAGGAGAATTGAAGCATTGTTTTAATGAGCTATAATGGTGCCAACAAATTTGTCCACAGATGTACCTTCTTCTGGAAAGCGTGCTTTCCTTAGCTACTGCCTGGGAGCAAAATGAGCGCATATATTTTTTTATACTGCAGCAGCAGATGACTCTTATATACAGCTTTCATTGCATTAAAGAACTTCTTTGTGGCTTAAGTAAACACGGTTGCAGAATGATATCAATTCCTGCAAGGCGGGCAGCATTATTGGAAAATCCACATTAGAATTTATAGCAGCTTTGAAAGAGTTGGATGTTACCTGTGAGTTTGATGTTCTGATATATGAAATGATAAGAGACCAACTACCATAGCATAAACAATAAACTCAGCACTTGGAACATGATTTAACCCTAGTAAAGGCGGTTACGGTTTCAAGCCAAAGTGAATCTTATCTTAGTAAGGCACATATTCAAGTCCCACTCAGATGTCACATATATTTTAACAACAACTGGAACTAACTAACTTCTAGATTGTAAGCTCTAACGCGCAGGGCCCTCTGATCCCTCCTGTATTGAATTATATTGTAATTGTACTGTCTTCCCTGATGTTGTAAAGCGCTGCGCAAACTGTTGGCGCTATATAAATCCTGTATAATAATAACATGTAAGAATATGGAAAGCATTATACATTTATAAACTGCAAACAGTGACATTGACAGCACAATAGGTCCCCTACACTGCTGACCAGTGGGATTAAAAAATGCTGGAGCATCAGTGGAAGGAAACAACCCCAGTGGTTGAGGTCAGTGGGAGGAAAAAATTGTCCTGTTGTCAGTGGGAGGAAAAAATGCCCTGGTGTCAGTGATAAGTGGGGGAAATATGTCTGATCTCAGTGACCACTGAAAGAAAAAAAAAATCCCTTGTATTAGTTGTCAGTAGGAGAAATTAATTTCACAGGTTTGGTGGTCAGTTGGAGAAGAAACGTCACCCAAGAATTGGTGCTTACTAGGAGGAAAGAAAAATCCAGTGTGGTCAGAGGAAGAAAAAATGTCCAGCAATGGTGTCCAGCTGGAGTAAAGTCAGCTGGAGTAAAAATGCCCTGATACTGATCCCTGGGAGAAAAAATGCCCTGATACTGATCCCTGGGAGAAAAAATGCCCTGATACTGGTCCCTGTGAGTAAAAATGCCCTGATACTGGTCCCTAGGAGTAAAAATGCCTTGATACTGGTCCCTAGGAGTAAAAATGCCTTGATACTGGTCCCTAGGAGTAAAAATGCCCTGATACTGGTCCCTGGGAGTAAAAATGCCCTAATACTGGTCCCTAGGAGTAAAAATGCCCTGATACTGATCCCTAGGAGTAAAAATGCCCTGATACTGGTCCCTGGGAGTAAAAATGCCCTGATACTGGTCCCTAGAAGTAAAAATGCCCTGATACTGGTCCCTAGGAGTAAAAATGCCCTGATACTGGTCCCTAGGAGTAAAAATGCCCTGATACTGATCCCTAGGAGTAAAAATGTCCTAGCTTGAACTTGTGAGCAGCACTGGAACAGCATTATATTGGTAGTGCTAGTGTTGTTCAGTGTTAAACTGACACTGGCCATTCTTTTAAGTATTAGTTAAAGTGATACTAAACACACACTGTTTAATTTAAATTGCCCCTTCTCTTTCTGTGTGTGGATGATGACACTGTAATTATTTTAATAAAAAAAAAAATCTAAGTACTGTTTTCCTAATTGATTATTGATATACAGCTGTCACATGACCAAGCTCTTTCCCATCCTGTCTGCAGGGAAACATAAGCAGGGGGAGTTTTTATTATTGTATTCCTCTGCTGCTGGTCACATTTAAAAAACAAACAAAAAAAAAGAACCTTTGGAATACAGAGTAAAATAAATAAAAAATATGAACTGACTTTTAACATTAGAAAATTACCTGTGCTGGAGTCCAGAGATGTTGGCACCACAGCTGATGTTTGCATTAGCTGTCAGATGCTACCGCTGCCATTTCCAGTAAGGAAACCCAGCAGTGTAGCCTTTCAGCTTCATGTCCGGGTCCCTACTGCACATGCGCGAAGCGGCACAAGGGGAGTGAGGAGGGAGAAGGAGGGGAACGAGCTGCTGCCATACTTCACAGCAGCCACGTCTAGAGGGAGTGGGGATGGGTACCCGTCAAAGACAGGTATCCGCTCCCCCCCCAAAAGATGCCAAATGTGGCACCAGAGGGGGGGAGGAATCAGATAAGTGGAAGTTCTACTTTTGGGTTTTAAAGTATTAGGTATTAAAATGTCAGGCATTAGCCAAGCTAAAAGTGCTAACAGTCATTTTGTTTTGCAGTGAACCATTAACATAAATGGGATGGATTTCGAATGCAGCATGAGCTTGGTAAATTTTGTGTTTATAGTGGTAGCATGAAAAAATGTGTGAGCCCTCTTGTGATGGAAAGAGATAGCACCTTGACAGCAATTGCAGCTTCCTTCTGTTACTGTGTGAACCAGGATATGATAAGTCACGATGGTGCAATATACATCAGTTTTGGAGGAGGCGCTTGACAGGTGAGGCTGCGTGGGTGCCATTTTTATTGACTCACTCCACAAAAGGAGACCCAGCAGGAGGAACAGGGTAATCTCTGATGAAGTGCGGTGAAACTGATCGGACACCTTTTCTACACCCACCATCCACTCCCTACAAGGATCTCAGGCATTAGAGCAAATCCTATACACCACTGCCCTATGCGATAATACTGTTGAATGTGTTGGGGAGTGAGATTGGAGTGCTAAGTACATGACAACTGGACATTGATATTTGCAGTTCATGTTGTATGTACATGTGGGAGTGTCTGTCACACAGCTGGGCAAAGGTGAAGTGTCCACTATAGGAAGTAGAGGTCCACCTATGTTGTCAGCCCATTTGGTATATGGATTCAAAAGGTGGAACTTTGGATCTATACCAAAATTGTTAGTCTCTTGGGACTTTTAGGGTTCTTTCTGCATTTGATTTTGATTGCATGAGTCAGTGTTTTTCAACCTCTTTTCAGTCAACGCACCCTTTAGAACTGTGCACAAGCCTGGGGTACACCATTCTGAGGGATTGTTCACACCAGGAGGTGTGTCGGAGCATGCTCTTTTTGTGCATGTTCACACAAGTCACATTTTTTAATGGGCATCCCCCCTCCCCCAATCCCCCCCTTCTAGCACAACACCCCCCCCCCCCCCAAAAACAAAATCCTCTTCATAGAACAAACCCCCTTAAATTCCTCCTCTTAGCACAACCCACCCCTCCCCCCCCAAATCTCCCATCCACTCTCCCAGCACAATCCTTTTTTAATCCCCCCCCCCCAGCACAAATGTGGGCTGTGGTTAACTCCCTTGCAGTGTTCGCTCCCCTCCTGTTTCACATTCTGTTCTCTCTGCTTCCTCTTCATTCATTCCCCAATATGGATGACCACCTACTGCTTTGTATCCTCTTCCAGTAAAATATGATCAGCTGCTGTTGTTCTTTTTCCTCTCACTCTGCCTTCCCCAACTGTGGGCTGTGTGTGTTAACTCCCATGCAGTACGACTCTGCAAGGAGAGAGAGAGTACAGCTTTCGCCTCCTCCCTGCATCTATGTGTACTATTGCCAGCAAAGCAGAGAGCTGTGGTGCCTACATTTCCTTAACAATCTATGACATTATTGGTTGGAAGGATGTGGTCAGACGACCCACACAACTTCTGCTTTGCCGGAAATAGTACACAAAGCTGCAGGAAGGAGGAGAGAGATATGCGGGCTGTGCTCTCTCTCTCTCCTTACAGAGTTGCATTGCATGGGAGTTAACATAGAGTAGCGCTCAGACCGGGATGTGTCCACTGCACCCCCCTGGACTCTTTGCAGATCCTCGTGGTGCTGCGGGACCCCCGTTGAAAAACCCTGGTATAAGTTGTGATAAATGATGGCATGTTTACAAGTGTTTGTAGTATATCACGAATACAGTAAAGAAGATTCTTTGACTCCCCTAATGTTTGCAACTACTGTATGCCCAAAAATGAATATGTGGAAACAAGTAGCTTGTTTGGTCCCAAATCCTGTATTGCTGAATTTATATTACCATCTTCACTATATCATTACCTATATTACACTACTTACCAATGGTGAGAGGACCCCTTTAACATACATATCTTATGAAGGTTCATGAATACACCTATAAAAATAATAGTGTTGCTAAACCCAGTGAACTGCGTTCACTATATCTGGTCTCCCACAGTACACAGAACATGAAAATGCAATTATTTTACTAAATATAAATTGCTAAATACCTTTTCTCAGCAGCAGTTAGAGCAGTCTTGTGACTTTTATCAGTGTCTGGTTAAAGCTTGTAGGAGTTTTCATTCTCCCTTGATTGTTGTATGAGGCTGCAGGACCCCTGACCCTCTGCCTAGACAGTGCTGATTGGCTCTGTGCTGATCACATGCACCCTCCCAAGAAAAAAAAAACTCTCTAGCAATACGCACCAAAATGAGCATAATAAATAAAAATAATTCAGGAGCATAAAGGGAAAGACGGAAGATCTTTGGTTGTAAAGTTAAAACTATTTGGCAAGATGTTTACAATCATTAATCTCTATTTACCAAATTATGAACAAATTGAGTCAGGGATAAAAATTTTAAGAAACGTAATGGATAGCGTAGAAGGAATAACAATAATTGGCGGAGACTTAAACTTCATAATGGATATGAAAATAGATACTACTAATACCCATCCCCAGAGGAGAAATAAACACCTAAAAGAATTTAAAGAATTACTAGATGAATATCAATTGATTGATATATGGAGAGTACAACACCTAAAAGAAAAGAACTTCACGTATCATTCTAATATTCATGATTCCTATCATAGAATAGATTATTTTTTCCTGAGTCAATCTGGATTATTGATGTCTCCAACAACAGAAATAGGAGGATTTTTATGGTCAGATCATGCACCAATATATCTGGAATTAAAAATAATGGAAAATAAAAAAACAAGGGGGAGATGGAGCCTTAACGATAATTTACTTAAAGATAGAAAATGTGAGGAAGACATACAGCGAGCGACAAAGGAATTCCAGTTAATTCATGATAGAGATAACACCTCATCTCCTATACAATGGGAAACTCTAAAATGTGTACTGAGGGGACTGTTCATCAAGCACGGATGTAGGATAAAAAGGGAAAAAGAACAAAAAAAAGACCAATTATTGGTGGAAATCGGGATATTGGAAGGAAAACATAAACAGAGTTTAAAGTCAGAAGATAACATACTTTTAAAAGACAAAAGAATTGAACTGCAAGCCGTGCTTGATGAGGAGTCCCTTCGTTCAAGAGATAAGAATAGAACACAATGGTACTATTATGGTAATAAAACGGGAAAACTACTTGCAAGAACATTAAGAGGACAACAATCCACGACATCTATAGTAAAGATCTTAAAAATAAACGGGGAAATAACATATGATCCAACCGAAATTGTAAAAACATTTCAAGAATATTATGATAAATTATATAATATAGAACTACAACAGGAAAATGAAAAAGAGGAAAGGGCAGAAAAAATTAGAAAATATATTAACGAAACAGCGTTACCAAGATTTCCTAGAGAAATAATTGAGAAAATGGAAGAAGAAATTACAACAGAAGAGATCCAACAGGCAATTGCCGAACTGGCCCTGGGAAAGAGCCCAGGACCAGACGGTTATACAACAAGGTTCTATAAACGGTTTCAAGATCTAATCATACCTATACTTAAAAAAACATATAACTCTATAACGAAAACACAGACCTTTGTACCACAGAGTACAGAAGCTCACATTATATTAATCCCCAAACCAGAAAAAGATCATACATTAAGTAAAAATTTCCGCCCTATTTCACTAACAAACATAGATATTAGATTATATTCAAAAATTATTTCTAACAGATTAACCCCTATTTTGCCAGAATATATAAAGCTGGACCAAACGGGTTTTACAAAGGGGCGGGAAACTAGGCATAATATAATGAAGACCTGTACTCTGTTGGAATATGCCCAGAGGGCCGTCATCCCCGGCCTGCTTATTAACCATAGACGCTGAGAAAGCTTTTGATAGGGTGGGATGGCGGTTCTTAGAGGAGGCACTAATACAGTTAGGATTAGGCCCAAAAATGTTAGGTTGGATTATGACATTATATGCCAATTCAAGAGCCAAGGTAAGAATAAACGGAATACTATCAGAATACATAAAGATATCGAATGGCACCCGTCAAGGTTGCCCCCTATCCCCTTTATTATATATAATAGTGATGGAACATCTAATCAATGCAATTCGGAAAAATAAAGATATACAAGGGATCAAAATTAAGGATAAAGACTATAAATTGGCCGTATATGCGGACGATCTATTATTGTATATAACAAATCCAATCATAACAATTCCTAATATAATAAAAGAATTAGATCGATTCGGGGAATTAAGCAATTTTAAGGTAAATTATGAGAAATCAGAAATGATGAACATCACAATAAAAGAAGAAATACAGATACTCTTGCAAGAGGATTTTCCGTTTAGATGGCAAAAAGAGGCAATCAAGTACTTGGGAGTTATGATTCCGAAGGATTTGAAACAAATACAAGAATTAAATCATAATACGATTATACGTAAAATAATAAAACAAATGCAAAAATACGAAAAAATAACATATTCATGGCTGGGTAGAATAAATATAGTAAAAATGGAGATACTGCCAAAGATATTATATGTATTCCAAACATTACCTATTGTTCCATCTAGGAAAATAATGATAGATTTAAGGAAAGCTATAAGTAGCTTTGTATGGGCAAAAAAAAACTGCAGAATAAAAAGAGAAACATTAACCAGAACAAAAGAAGATGGAGGGCTGCCATTGCCCGATTTTGTAAAATATATGCAAGCTGCATCATTGGTTAGAATTATAAATTGGCAACATGATAAAGAAAAAAAACAATGGGTAACGCTGGAAGAGATAATTACGGGAATACAACTTAGATTTTTACCTTGGATAAAACCTGAATTAAGAACAAATAAAAAGGAAATGCCAATTTTCGTGAGAGCTACTCTAAAAATTTGGGACGCAATGCTGAAAAAGGGAAAGCTATCCTCCAGAACTGGACCATTGACTCCATTGATGTCCAACCCAGAATTTAAGCCAGCTTTGGAAGAGGCAAGATATTTAAATTGGAACAAGATGGAGAATGTAAGACTAGTACAGATTCTGGTGGATGGAAAAATGCCAAGTTTAATTGATCTTGGATTGGAAGTTAAAAATGACTGGTTGCAACATTATCAATTAGAGAAATTTATTGAGTTAAATAAAAATGTAATAATTAGACCATTAACTAAATTTGAACAAACAATATTAAAGGATCAAAACCATAAGAATAAGCTATCTAAAATATATGAATTATTGCTACCCACGGGGGACATTAAAGACCTAATAGAAATTAGAAAATGGGAGGAAGAATTAGGAGAGACAATTACAGAAAAAGAATGGAAAAAAGTTTTAGGGACAATACATAAAACCTCAACGGCATTAAAACATCAAGAAAGAAATTATAAAGTGACACTGAGATGGTATTGGAGCCCAGTTGCACTAAAAATAGTAAATAAAGGAAATACAGATAAGTGTTGGAGGTGTGGGATAGAAAAAGGAACACTGGAACATATTTGGTATAGATGTACAAAAGTGAGAAATTTTTGGTTAAAAATTTTTGAGATATACCAAAAAGTGACGGGAAAAGAATTAATCCCAGACGTAAAGGTAGCATTATTTTCTCTTACGACAGATAGATTGGATAGTATGAAAAATGGGATAACTCAACATATGACAACAGCAGCTAGAACAATAATAGCACGTAAATGGAAAGAAACAACTAGTCCAACAATATCAGAATGGATATGCGAAATGAACGAGATATGTTTTATGGAAAAACAAACAAGAGAAGAAGGCTATGTAAAAAGCCAGATACCAATAGTGTGGAAGAAATGGGAAGAATTTCGGTCCTCAAAAGGAATGGTAGAATATTTATAATTTAAAGAAAAGGGGAGGGAGGGAGAGGAGGGGGGAGGGGAGGGAGAAAGGGAGGATTATCGTTTTCTTGTTTTTTCTTTTTTTTTCTTTTTTTTCTCTCTCTTTTTGTGATAAATGATGAGTAAAATGTTTGTGTTTTGGGAATACTGTTGTATGATGTTGTTGTAAATGGATATGTTTGGTTAATGTTTATTATAAAAATAATAAAGAATGGATTTGAAACAAAATGAGCATGTGCAGAGTGCCTCCAAGGCTCTGTTCTATCAGGAGATGGTTTGGGGACTGTGGAAGAAGGGGGGGGATCAGAGAAGACAGGATCAAACAGCCTTTTTACACAATGCAGAGGATTAACCCCTTTGGTTCTACAATGAGTATAACAAGCATGCTTTACTGCATATACAGACTGATTTTACGGTTGCGGGTTTAGTAACACTTTATTAAGCCTAATGGGATAGCCTAATACAACATGATGGGTAATGTTAATGCAGCTGTGGAGACAATTTATTCATTTTTTGCTGGCCGTTTGATATCCATTGTTTGATGTTATAGGACATTATTATTTTTTTGTGTCATATTTGCTCCTTTGTTTTTGATCTACCCACTGTATCTTTTTTTACTATGGCTTTGTTGTATGGAATCATGATGCATGTATGTTTTTGACTGTGCTGTCTCTCTTGTGTCCATATGAATTCACACCAACCCCTTCACTTTCTTGGACTACATTTGTTCTAGAAACCTAGAACGGCAGAATAGTTAACATTATACACATAGATGTGCGCAGCCTATTGCATTAGGGTGTGCACCCCAAACCTCAAACACATATGCATGTGTGTGCTTGTATACAGTGGGGCAAAAAAGTATTTAGTCAGACACCAATTGTGCAAGTTCTCCCACTTAAAAAGATGAGAGAGGCCTGTAATTGTCATCATAGGTATACCTCAACTATGAGAGACAAAATGTGGAAACAAATCCAGACAATCACATTGTCTGATTTGGAAAGAATTTATTTGCAAATTATGGTGGAAAATAAGTATTTGGTCACCTACCAACAAGCGAGATTTCTGGCTCTCACAGACCTACAGTATATCTTCTTCTTTAAGAGGCTCCTCTGTCCTCCACTCATTACCTGTATTAATGTCACCTGTTTGAACTTGTTATCAGTATAAAAGACACCTGTCCACAACCTCAAACAGTCACACTCCAAACTCCACTATGGTGAAGACCAAAGAGCTGTCGGAGGACACCAGAAACAAAATTGTAGACCTGCACCAGGCTGGGAAGACTGAATCTGCAATAGGCAATCAGCTTGGTGTGAAGAAATCAACTGTGGGAGCAATAATTAGAAAATGGAAGACATACAAGACCCCTGATAATCTCCCTCGATCTGGGGTTACACACAAGATCTCACCCTGTGGGTGACAATTACAGGCCTCTCTCATCTTTTTAAGTGGGAGAACTTGCACAATTGGTGGCTAACTAAATACTTTTTTGCCCCACTGTATATATACACCAACAGTGCCAGTAGGGCAGTGAACGGTGTCAGTTGTTTTTATTTTTACATTTTTTGGTCATTTTTTTTTTTATTATTGTTTAACCATTTTTTAGGAGTCCCATTGGGGGGCTTTGGCAAAATAAACAGGAGAATCTGCACCACACAGGGTGATTAGGGTGTGCCCAGACACACCTGCCAGACCCTGTGCGCACGCCTATGGTTATACAGTACATTAGATAGCTCTCCTACAGAGATCTGGTGGCTGGGAGTTTATATGGAATTTGATTTACTATGGTATGTTACATACTTTTGGCACAATAAATAGTCTTACAAATGGGGACATGGCTATTGTAGTATTGATTTGTTGATTATTGTTGTTTCATATGTTTTGGTTCATTATTATAGAAAAATGTATATTGCAGTCTAAACAAAGGTGATTCAATTTTGGTTGCTTGATGTACCATAGTCACCATAGACACAGAACTGGTGAGGGGGCTTGTAAGCACAAGAGAGGTTATTTGCTAACAGTTTTATCCATTTGTCTGCTCATAATAACAATTCCATGCAACGTATCTAATAAAATAATATTCCAAATGAATGTTTGAAAAAGAAGCATGAAAGTGATTGTAATATAGAAATTAGTCAGTTATTGTTCAGTAAACCAGCACATAATAAAACTGACAGATTTGGTCCAGATTTCAATAATTCCTTGGCACAAACCTGTCTTACAGGTTTTTGTTTTTTGTTTCTCCAGGGTTTATTATTATTATTATACAGGATTTATATAGCGCCGACAGTTTAGTCAGTGCTTTACAACATGAGGACAGACATTACAATACAATTCAATACAGGGGGAATCAGAGGGACCTGCTCGTTAGAGCTTACAATCTAGGAGATACAACCTCTTTAATATATGACAAAGTATTTACAAAGCTCTATAAATAGCAAATATGTGCAAAATCACTACCCATTCATTTTAAAATAAAACTGATATGCTGCAAAAGTACATGTCAGATGTTTGTTTATATTTTAATACATAAAGGCGAACCTTCTGATTGCTGAGACATATTCTTTACAACACTGGTCATGTAAATGAGAGCGAGCCATGATATTTAAATAGGTATCCTTGGTAGCCTGTCAGGTTTTTATTTCCTTCTGTGCCCCGTTATCGATCCTGGACCCCTCCCTATGTGAATGAGTATGGGGTACATTGATTGACTTTAGCCCGCTCTCTGCTGAAAACGTGTCATAGGAGTGCAAAACCGACTGTACTCCTGTGATTCATAGGAGAAGTCCAGACAAACAAGCTTTGGCTATACTTCTCCTTTGAGCTTTGTTAATTGAGCCTTGCAAATAGGGATGACCCTAATGCACCTTGGTTTAGTTTGACGCAGGTTTGCAGAACATGAGTAAAGTTGAGGACTGCCTCACGCCGATATACGTCGGCAGAATGGCACGGCTGGGCACAAGCACGTACAGGTATGTTGCCCTTTAAGAGCCCAGCCGTAGGTCGTGCGTGCGCCATGGGCGGCGCACTTGCGACCCGGTCCTGAGCTCAGTGACTGTGGCCGCAGGACCCGCGGACCCGATCATTGCCGGTGTCCCATGATCAGGTCACAGAGCTGAAGCACGGGGAGCGGTAAGTGTAAACAAACCACTCCCCGTGCTTCCTAGTGAGCTTGTCACTGATCGCCTGTTCCCTGTCATAGGGAATGACGATCAGTGATGTCACACGCCAAGCCACGCCCCCCTACAGTAAAAAAACACACATTCGGTCACACTTAACCCCTACACTGCCCCCTAGTGTTAACCCCTTCACTGCCAGTGACATTTTAACAGTAATCAGTGCATTTTTAATCGCACTGATTGCTGTATTAATGCCAATGGTCCCAAAAATGTGTCAAAATTGTCCGACCTGTCCGCCATAATGTTGCAGTCACAATAAAAATAGCTGATCACCGCTATTACTAGCAAAAAAAAAATTATTAATAAAAAATGCCATAAAACTATCCCCTATTTTGTAGACGCTATAACTTTTGCGCAAACCAATCAATAAATGCTTATTGCGATTTTTTTTAACAAAAATATGTAGAAGAATACGTATCGGCCTAAACTGAGGAAAAACCAATGTTTTATATATTTTTTTGGGGATATTTATTATAGCAAAAAGTAAAAAATATTGCATTTTTTTCAAAATTGTCGCTCTATTTTTGTTTATAGCGCAAAAAATTAAAACCACAGAGGTGATCAAATACCACCAAAAGAAAGCTCTATTTGTCGCAAAAAAAGGACGGCAATTTTGTTTGGGAGCCACGTCACACGACAGCGCAATTGTCAGTTAAAGAGACGCAGTGCCGAATCGCAAAAAGGGGCCTGGTCCTTTAGCTGAAAAACGGTCCAGGGCTTAAGTGGTTAAATAAAAAAATAAAAAGAAGGTGAGTGCTACATCCAAACCCCATTAAAGTCAATAGGAGCCAAATGTTAAAAAACAGCAATGGTGATTTACTAGGCAAGGGATTGTAAAACAAATGACATGGGTCACAGCATTGTAGGAGAGAGACTGGGCTGCCACATCTACACAGAGGTCAGCGCGTGTCACTGGTTCTGTCAGAGATAGTCTTTGTTAGGTCCTAAGTCATCACTCACATCACAGGTTTTGTGAGAGATCATCGTTGTTGGGACATGAGTTGCTGCTGGCATCATTACTTTTGTGAGAGATTGTCATTGTTGGTTCCTGAGTTGTCGTTGACAAAACCGCTTTTGTAAGAGATTGTCATTGTCGGTTCCTGAGTCGACGCTGACAAAACCGCTTTTTTGAGAGATTGTCATTGTTGGTTCCTGAGTCGTCGCTGACAAAGCCGCTTTTTTGAGAGATTGTCATTGTCGGTTCCTGAGTCGTCGCTGACAAAGCCGCTTTTTTGAGAGATTGTCATTGTCGGTTCGGTTCCTTAGTTGCCATTGACAAAACCGCTTTTGTGAGAGATTGTCATTGTCGGTTCCTGAGTCGTCGCTGACAAAGCCGCTTTTTTGAGAGATTGTCATTGTCAGTTCCGGAGTTGTCGTTGACAAAACTGCTTTTGTGAGAGATTGTCATTGTTGGTTCCTGAGTCGTCGCTGACAAAGCCGCTTTTTTGAGAGATTGTCATTGTCGGTTCCTGAGTCGTCGCTGACAAAGCCGCTTTTTTGAGAGATTGCTATTGTCGGTTCGGTTCCTGAGTTGTCATTGACAAAACCGCATTTGTGAGATATTGTCATTGTGGGATCCTGAGTTGTCGTTGACAAAACCGCTTTTGTGAGAGATTGTCATTGTTGGTTCCTGAGTTGTCGTTGACAAAGCCGCTTTTGTGAGATATTGTCATTGTGGGATCCTGAGTTGTCGTTGACAAAACCTCTTTTGTGAGAGATTGTCATTGTCGGTTCCTGAGTTGTCATTGACTTTATTGCTTTTGTGAGAGATTGCCATTGTTGGTTCCTGAGTTGTCATTGACAAAACCACTTTTCTGAGAGATTGTTATTGTCGGTTCCTGAGTCGTCGTTGACAAAAACGCTTTTGTGAGAGATTGTCATTGTCGGTTCCTGAGTCGTCGTTGACAAAACCGCTTTTGTAAGAGATTGTCATTGTCGGTTCCTGAGTTGTCGCTGACAAAGCCGCTTTTTTGAGAGATTGTGATTGTCAGTTCCTGAGTTGTCGTTGACAAAACTGCTTTTGTGAGAGATTGCCATTGTCGGTTCCTGAGTCGTTGTTGACAAAACCGCTTTTGTGAGAGATTGTCATTGTCAGTTCCTGAGTTGTCGTTGACATTACTGCTTTTGAAAGAGATTGTCATTGTCGGTTCCTGAGTTGCCGTTGACATTACTGCTTTTGTGAGAGATTGCCATTATCGGTTCCTGAGTTGTCATTGATAAAACCACTTTTGTGAGAGATTGTCATTGTCAGTTCCTGAGTTGTCATTGATAAAACCACTTTTGTGATAGATTGTCATTGTTGGTTCCTAAGTCATTGTTCACATTACCGCTTTTGTGATAGATTGTCATTGTCGCTTCCTGAGTCATCGTTCACATTACCGCTTTTGTGATAGATTGTCATTGTCGGTTCCTGAGTCATCGTTCACATTACCGCTTTTGTGATAGATTGTCATTGTCGGTTCCTGAGTCATCGTTCACATTACCGCTTTTGTGATAGATTGTCATTGTCGGTTCCTGAGTCATCGTTCACATTACCGCTTTTGTGAGAGATTGTCATTGTCGGTTCCTGAGTCATCGTTCACATTACCGCTTTTGTGAGAGATTGTCATTGTCGGTTTCTGAGTCATCGTTCACATTACCGCTTTTGTGAGAGATTGTTATTGTCGGTTCCTGAGTCGTCGTTGACAAAGATTGTCATTGTTGGGTCCTGAGTTGCCCTTGACATCAACGGTTCAGTGAGAGCTCGTCATTGTCAGGTTCTACGTTGCTGTTGATGTCACTGGTCCCAGACAGCTCCCAGTCTCTGTGAACAGGTGTCACCAGGGAATTTTTTGGGTGGAGCATACCTTTTTTTCACCTAGGCAGGAATGATGCTAACAGCTACTCAAAGCCACTTGGAAAGGTGGTGACATGGGGCAGCAGCTTTTGGTGGATTACAGCAGACCCATCCTAGATTTTCTGGACATGTCATGCCGCGTACACACGACAGGACTTAAGTCCGGCAGACTTTCGACTGAGTTCTGACGGAGTTCTGACAGAGTTCTGACAGAGTTCTGACGGACTTTCCGAATGAACGGACTTGGCCACATACAATCACACCAAAGTCCGACGGATTCTAACGTGATGACGTATGACTGGACTAGAATAAGGAAGTTCATAGCCAGTAGCCAATAGCTGCCCTAGTGTCGGTTTTAGTCCGTCAGACTAGCACACACACGAGCGGATTTCTGGGTCCGGCAGAGTTCTGTCGGAAAAATTTGAAACATGTTCCAATTCTAAAGTCTGTCAGACTTTTGCAAATCAAAAGTCCGCTGCAGCCCACACACGATCGAATAGTCTGCTGGAATCATTCCGTCAGACTTTTGATGTTGAAAAGTCTGGTCGTGTGTACGGGGCATAAGTGTTTTTAGGATAACCCAGGTAAGAGGGGACAAAAAAATAACATGGGGTGGAGCTGAATTTCTCCTTAACCCCTTGCTGCCAATGGTACGTGGCCTCGCTTGACTGGGTTTTTTTTTTTTACACAGGGCTGCATTTATATGTACCTCTCTTTGTGCTGGGCTTGCACTTATGATCGGGACCCGAGACTCTCCATTCCAGGTCACCCAATTGCTGTGATTGCCTCTGATTGGCCACTGTGAGCCAACCCCTGTGTTTACTTCCTCTTCTGAATGGAGAGCAAGATACATTGCATTTTCCTTTCCTTGCAGGAGATCAAAATGTACATTTTTTTTAAAAAAGTGTGTAAATGTACTTTTTTTTTTTTTAAATAAAGAAAAAAATACATAGATCAAGGTTAAATCTAGGCCAGTGGCAGGGTTAGTGTTAGGGTCAAAGGTCAGGGTCAAAGGTTGGGGTCAGTATAATTTGGGTAGGGTTTGAATAAAAAAAGATTTTATAAATTAGTAAATTAGTATCAGTGTCAGTTAGATTTAGTGTCAGTGTGCTTTAGGTAGAAGGATAAAAAAAGTAAAATGTGCACTTTTGTTGCTTGACCCTACTATGGGTACAAACAACAACTAACATACACATATGTGGTATCACTGCGGTTGGCAGAAGCAGGAGCATTTATTTTTGGTTATTCTTTGGTGGTAAATTATGGTAATAGCAAAAAATATACAGCTAAATGTAAAACTTTTTTTTATTTTTTATTTTTTTACTATTTTGGGCCAGTTTTCCTTTGATAATAAAAACAAAAATCAGGAGATATCCGTTATCATTTACCACCAAATGAAAGCCTAATTTGTCCTGAAAAAAACAAGGAATAATCCACCTGGATCCACAAAGTAGATGTGATGTGTCAAAGTTGCAAAATTGCGTTCAGACATTACTATTTGTTTTACCCTCAGTCACTAAGGCCCCATTCACACTTCAAAGTAGTCCCTACACTACTTTGGTCCAACTTTGATGCGACTCTAGGTCCATCCATAGACCTCAAGATTACACAGGCATTGCTTCAAGTCGTGTGACTTTCAGGTCGCACAAGTGTGAATGGGACCTAATGCCGCGTACACACGACCGGACTTTTCGACGGACTAGGTCCGACGGAATGAATCCCTCGGATATTACGATCGTTTATGGGCTCCAGCTGACTTTTTTTCCCCAAAAGTCAGACAGACCTAGAAATAAAACATCTTTCAAATCTTTCCAACGGACTCAAGTCCGGTCGAAAAATCAGTTCGTTTGTATCAAGGCCGTCTTTAAAGCGGAGGTCCACCCTAAAATGGACCTCCGCTCATCGGAATCCCCCCCCCCCCTCCGGTGCCACGATCGGCACCTTTCAGGGGGGAGGGGGGTGCAGTTACCTGGATAATCCAGGTAACTGCACCCACTTCCGGGCTAGCTCTCTGCGGAAAGGGGCGTACGTTACGCCCCTTTCCGCAAGCACCCGCCCCCTTCAGCAAGTGCCCTGCTGCCTGCTGGAAAACACACAGCTCCCAGAGGCAGCGGGGACCGTCCGGATTGCGCCGCGCGGCTCGCGCATGCGCAGTAGGGAACCGGGAAATGAAGCCGAAAGGCTCCATTTCCTGATTCCCATACCCAAGATGGCGGCAGGACCCGTCAGACGAGCGAGCGATCGGCTTCGGGTGCCGACATCGCGGGCGCACTGGACAGGTAAGTGTCACTATTTAAAAGTCAGCAGCTGCAGTATTTGTAGCTGCTGGCTTTTAAAAAAAAAAAAAAACGCGGAGTCCTGGTGGACTCCCGCTTTAATATTGACTGGACCCGGGGCAAACATTTTCTTGGGCCCCCTCTTCCATGCAATTTCACTCTCCACATGCTTTGAGACATACAATAAATAGCAACTAGACTCAAAATCAGTTTACTGAATAAGATCAGACAGTGATTCCGATTGGTTACCAGAGGTTACTCGCTGTTATTTTCTAGAGTTACAGCACATGACTTCTGCTTGTTGATTGGTTGCTAGAGATTACTGTACATCAATACTGCTTACTGATTGAATTCTAGAGGTTACTGAACATCTATACCACTCACTAATTGGTTGTTAGAGGTTAGTGCATAGCATTACTGCTCATTTATTGGTTGCTAAAGGTTACAGCACATCATCTCCTCGCTGCCTGTCTGCATATTCACATGCACTGCAATTCAGTGTGCTGTGGCACCATGTTATTTTGAAGAATCCACCTCCAATTTGCTTACTTTTGCAAAACACGATGTTAAGCTTAATGACCACAATTGTAGGCAGGACTTTGAAACTTGCTCCTTTGCCTCAGCAGAAGTGATGGTGAATGTGACCTCAGGGGGACATGATATACATATGAATGCCGCCTCTATTTAAATATCAATGCCACGATCCACTACTATTTACATATCAATGCTGGTTATTTGCAGGTAAACATGAGGTCTTCACGTGAGTCATCTGTACATGGCAATAGGGCAGAGCTGGGCAGCAGCAACAGAAGTTTACACTGAGATATCGGGACACAGCGCAGCTTCAACTTCAAGGGACAAGGGAATTTAAACTGGGATAGGTGGCAAGTTTGAGGCAGCTGCTTTGGGCCCCACTACAATGATGGGGCCCAGGGCAGCTGCCCCTTTTGCCCTGCCTTAAAAACAATCCTGGTCTATATGCTAGTCCGATGGATGAAAACCGACGCTAGGGCAGCTATTGGCTACTGGCTATGAACTTCCTTATTCTAGTCCAGTCATACGTCATCACGTTCGACTCCATCAGACTTTGGCGTGTATGGCCAAGTCAGTTCGTTCGGAAAGTCCATCGGAATTCAGTCAAAAGTCAATTGGGAAGACCGTTGGACCTAGTTCGTCGAAAAGTCAGCTCGTGTGTACGCGGCATTAGAGTTTTTTGACGGTTGTTAACACTGCAGTCTCTGTGTTCAGTTTGCAGTTCTGCATGTGTGTTTGCAGGAGTTTGGGGCACACTTGTGTTGTGGTATATATGAAAAATGTAGCATGCTGTACTTTTTTTAAACACACATAAAAGCAACGCAATGGTGTGCTAGGTTCAATACAGGACAATTTTGGGTACTGAAGTCTTTCGCCATTTCACGGCTATGCAAAATTTTAAGGCTTTGCATGTTTGGCATCTACTTACTCGTTGCAGCATCATCTTTTGTATAATACAAAAAATACTATAATATTATATTGTGTTTGCATGCAGTAAAATTAACTTTAGTGTATTTTTCCCGGAAAATTGCGACTACCAAAATTTTATTCTCTTGGGCAGCCATTCTCAAGCAGGGTTCCATGGAACTCTGAAGTTCCTCCAAATAGTGCTAAGGAGTTCCTTGAGTTATGGCTAATTTGATGGTACCTGCATAATCCCGAGGCCAATGCTACTTGGCAGCATCAGCAGCATGACACAAGGGATTTTGTTTAGCTGTCTCTAAGGCCTACCATACACATTAGAATCTGAATGTACCAGTTATATTTTGGGGCTAAAATCTTATAATTTCACTCAGCACGTTATTTTTCTGCTATTGTATCTGAACCTGTTTGTGTAATTTGTTAAACTTTAATAAGCTAATTTGACAAGAATCTGAATGTACAATCTCTACACAATGAACTTTTGATTTACCAAAACTACGCAATATGAGGACCTACCTAATCTATCTAATTGTTCTGTTTCCAACTAAGGAGACTCTTGCACTACATAGTTGTTGGTAGATCCAAAGAAGATGGTAGAGATTGTAGGGTGTATGGTGAGCCCAAGGTTGGCCATACACGTATAGACTTTGGTTTCAAAAATGTTGTTTTAAGAAGGTTTGTTTGATTTTCTAATTGTTAGTGGGGTCAAATAGACGATCGCTTTTGTCCACAGTGATGAGAAAATTTGAAGGAGTAGGTTGGAAAATTTTTAGCAACATAATTTCCATTCGAGGATTCCAACTTTCTAAAATCAAAAGTTAAAAGTCAGTGAACTTTTCGAACAACATTCGTCCAGTCATACAATGTACAAAGAATTTTTGTATGAATGTTCATATAAATATTATACTAGTGTATGGCCAGCATAAGGGTGGCATTCTGACCTCCGCTATAAGGTAAGGCATTCTTCCCACCGACCACCAATGCAAGGCTCATTGGCTGTGACTGACAGTAGTGGGAGCCAATGGCTCCCACTGCTGTCTCAGCCAATGAGGAGGAAGAGACCCAGGAGAGATGCTACTCTCGTGCACACTGCTGGATTGAGATAGGGCTCAGGTAAGTGTTAGAGGGCTTGGGAAGGAGCAGCACATAGAAGGTTTTTTACCTTCATGCATTTTCAACAAGGGTCAGCAACTTTTTTCCAATTAAGGGCCAGATTCAATGTATGTTTATGCTTGGAGGGCAGCATTCACCTGCTAATAAATGAAGATAACAATCATGACCCCTTTACATTACACAGCCCCGGTACCTCTGAACCCCTTTACAGTACATGGCCCCCCTGCACATCACTCAGCCCCCCCCCCCTGCATATTACACCCTCCCACCCCTATGTTATGCTCTAAAATTGTGCACACTCGTGGAATAAGGACAAGATATGGTACTTAAAAATCTACATAGGTGGTGCTTACATTTGCGGTTGCGACATACATATGCGTTTGATTCTGCGCGCAAGCATGGAGGGATGGGGCATTTAAAAAAAAAAATCTTATTTATTTTATTGCATTATTTTTATTTTTATACTGTCCCTGTAAAAAAATAAAAGAAAAAAATTCTGACCACTTTTTTTGCTGTCAGACTGAGTGTAAACATCCCTTGTGACAGTAATTGGCAGTGACAGGTACTCTTTATGGAGGGATCGGGGTCCCTCCTTAGCACTTAAAAGCATTCAAAGTGGCAAGTTTGGCTGTTTTGAATGCTTTTATTCTTTTAAATTTGGCGCCTTTATGTCTTCTGTAAACCGTAAGTGATGTCATGACATCGCTTCCAGGTTACTAGATCCGAGACCCAATCGAAGCCGCTTATGGCTTTGTTCGGGTCTCCAGCCAGAATGGAGACGTGCCGGATGGTCGCTCCGGCCACTGGGTGGGACGGGAAGAGTCCAGGAGTGCCCGGGCGAGATGCTCCTTGCCCCCTCCTGCTGCTTGGGATAACAACTGAGCTTCCTAGGAGCATCAGTTGTTATCCCAAGAAAGCCAATAGGGGTTAAAATGTCCGCTGGCCGGGTGCACGTGAATTCATCACATGCATTGAAGGGCCAAGCCCAGACATTTAGCGGCGGGCGGCGGTGGGCCGGGGTTGCTGACCTCTCTGCTTTATAAGCCGGTCATGCATGGATCAGAATTCAGCTGGTTCAGCAAAGCCTGGCCGAATTTTCATCCATGTATGGGTGCTGTGGCTGTACAGAAGTTGATCTACTGATCAACTTCTGGACAACCACCCTGTCAGTTTTTTCCCCCCAAATTATCAGTGCTCCAGGCTGTAGCCCACAGCACTGATCAGTTTATTCTGATAGTGGGGAAATCCTGATTCCGGTATCAGTGCCGATCCTAAGCATTTGCATGATTATTTGTAATTGTGCAAATACTCTGATACTAAAACCGATACCTTCAGACTTGGTTCACATATGCTCAGACAGGTTTACCGTGCGATTTTAAATCCCGGTCTGGTGTGATTTTGTTCAGAGGTTCAGGTGCGATTCCAATGTGAATTATAGTGTAGGAGATTAGAAATTTTACCTGAACTGGACTGAAATCGAACAGGACTCTTTTTCAAATGGTACTGTGGCCGGCCCGCATCTTATGTGATCAGGCTGTAAGAACTCATTGAAGCACATAGGAAAACTGATGTGAAGCTCGTGTCTCTGCAATTGAAATCTGTACGGTTTTCCCTTCAGTTTTCATACATGTATGGTGTGAACGGGCCCCTAAAAAAACTGTCACATGACACTTAAAATAGGTATTGGTAATTGGTATTGGCGAGTACTTGGGAAAAAGTATCGGCACTCATACTTAACAGTTTAGCGCCATAGCAGTTTTACTGTGACAGGGCAGCCGCTGTGTACAGGATCACATATATACATTATATGTGATCCTGCACCTCCAGGTAGCGGGTGCAAATGTGCCCCACCGGGATATGCTCATGCTGTGATTATTCACAGAAGTAGCCGATGGGTGGGTACCGCAGACTTGATGTCCGCTGGCACCCGCCAATCACTTGGTACACGGGCAGAACAACAGTCTGCCTATGTTAACAAGGCAGATTGCCATCCTGTGTTCCTGCAAAGCATGGACAAGGATCCATGTCTTCCTCTAGTACAAGCACCTCCCCCGCAGTAAGAAAACACAGACTAGGCACACATTTAACCCTTTGAACGCCCCTGATGATAACCCCTTCCCAGCCAGTGTCATTAGTAAAGTAACAGTGCATATTTTTAGCACTGATCACTGTATTAGTATCACTGGTTCCCAAAAAAAGTGTCAGTTAGTGTTCGATTGTCTATACCATATTGCAGTCTAGCTATAAGTCGCTGATTGCTGCCATTACTAGTAAGATAAATAAATAAATAAATAAATATATAAAAATATCCCATAGTTTGTAGACACTGTGGGGCAGATTTACTAAAACTGGAACACTGAATTTGGTGTAGCTGTGCATGGTAGCCAATCATCTTCTAACTTTAGCTTGTTCAATTAAGCTTTGACAATAAAACCTGGAAGCTGATTGGTTTCTTTGCAGAGATACACCAGATTTTGCACTCTCCAGTTTTAGTAAATCTCTCCCTATAATAACTTTTGCACACATTAATCAATATACGCTTAGTGGGATGTTTTTTTACAAAAAAATATGTAGCAGAATACATATTGACCTAAATAGATGAAAAAAAATAATTTTTTACATATTTTTATTGGATGTGTTTTATAGCAGAATGTAAAGATTTTTTTTGTTGTTTTTCAAAATTGTCGCTATTTTTTTGTTTAAAGTGCAAAAAATAAAAACAGTAGAGGTGATCAAATACAACCAAGAGAAACCTTTATTTGTGGGGAAAAAAAAGGACATACATTTTATTTGTGTACAGTGTCGCACGACCGCACAATTGTCAGTTGAATTAATGCAGTGCCGTATCACAAAAAAATGGGCTGGTCAAATGTTCCGGAGGTCAAGTGATTACAAAACTGGTACCGGTGCATCGCTAATTTTAAGGTTTCCACCAGGGTAAAAAGACTGAGAATGGCTGTTCTAGGTTCTGTGCAATCTTTAGGCCTAAAACATGCATTTTTAACATAAACTATATTACCAAAAGTATTGTGACACCTGCCTTTACACACACATGAACATTAATGGCATCCCAGTCTTAGTCCGTAGGGTTGAATATTGAGTTGTCCCACCCTTGGCAGCTATAACAGCTTCAACTCTTCTGGGAAGGCTGTCCACAAGGTTTAGGAGTGTGTCTATGGGAATGTTTGACCATTCTTCCAGAAGCGCATTTGTGAGGTCAGGCAGTGATGTTGGATGAGAAGGCCTGGCCCGCAGTCTCAGCTCTAATTCATCCCAAAGGTGTTCTATCGGCTTGAGGTCAGGACTCTGTGCTGGCCAGTCAAGTTCCTCCACCCCAAACTCGCTCTTCCTTGTCTTTATGGACCTTGCTTTGTGCACTGGTGCACAGTCATGTTAGAACAGGAAGGGGCCATCCCCAAACTTTTCCCACAATGTTGGGAGCATGAAATTGTCCAAAATGTCTTGTTATGCTGACGCCTTAAAGTGGTTGTAAACCCTGCTGCATTACCCTTACCTATAGGTAAGCTTAGAGTAAGGCTTACCTATAGGTAGTGGAAATCTCCTAAATATGAGCCGTTTAGGAGATGTTTACCTTGAAATGCAGCAATAATGTCATTGGCTCGTGTGCTGTGAAGAAACGGACCTCCGCGTTGTTTCTTCATTCTCATGTGCCGCGACTGACAACTCCCACGTGCATGTGTGGGAGTGATGTCCCGCGGCTCCAGCCAGTCATAGAGCCGGAGTCCGTGGCCCCCGGAAGGAAAAGGGCAGAAGATGGATGCTTCCACCAGCGGAGACAGCGCGGGCTTCGATTGCAGGTAAGAGCCACATAATGATTATGCTTTTCTTTGCAGGGAACGACAGAGAAAGTAAATCCCATCAGGGTTTACTTCCTCTTTAAGAGTTTCCTTCACTGAAACTAATGGGTCAAGCCCAACCCCTGAAAAACAACCCCATGCCATAATCCCCCTCCATCAAATGATTTGGACCAGTGCACAAAGCAAGTTCCATAAAGACAAGGATGAGCAAATTTGGGGTGGAGGAACTTGACTGGCTGCACAGAGTCCTGACTGCAACCTGATAGAACACCTCTGGGATGAATTAGAGTAAAGACTGCGAGCCAGACCTTCTTGTCCAACATCAGTGCATGACATCACAAATGTACTTCTAGAAGATTGGTCAAACATTCCCATAGACACACTCCTAAACCTTGAGGAAAGCCTTCCCAGAAGAGTCAAAGGTGTTATAGCTGTGTAGCCGAGTCCCAGGCCACTCCAGGCCTAATGGTGACCGACAGAGTTAGGGACAGCTGCCATCTTCTGTGTAGAGTAGGTTATGAGGCATGGTGGGTGCAATGTAAGATAGATTAATGGGCGCCAGACACTTCTTGAATGCAAAGAGATTTATTTTCTCTTAAACAGAACTGTGTAAGAGAGGGTAAGGGCCAGGACACCCTTTAGTAGTTGCAATGTTAATTAGCAGACTCAGAGACTTCTATAGGTAGGCACCCAGCCAGATGCTACATCTGCATGTGTAGACATGCTGTCTCTTAAGGCAACAATCCTGAAGAGTTTATAACAAAGTTTGCAATGAACTCTTGCACTTCCTCTACAATCTGCTCTTTCGATCTTCACTCAACTGAGCTCCCAGTCTATCACCTAGACCCGCTGATCCACTAGCACTGGATCTCCTGAGCTCTACCAATCGTCTCACTGAGTATCTCCCTCAAGCGTCACCTCCGTTTCCCTGCTGGGTTCCCAGCTTGGCACTCATAGATGCTCTTCAAGCATCACCCCACTTGTACACAAGACTGCTCTGCAAGTGTCACCTCCGCTTTTTCCCAATTCTTCACCATCCCTGGTTGGTGAGAATTCTGCTCTGGTACTTGCTTCAGCTACTCACAGTGGTCCCTGGTAATAAGGTGGATGGTCCCTTAGTGGTGACAGCTTCCCCTCTACCTCCGATTACGACAGGTTCTCTGGCCAGCAGAAGTCGCAGTCCCAACCCTACGCTGCTCTCTTGCTTCTGGATCGGCCCTCAGACAGCCTAGCAGCCAGATGTCCCCAGGATAGGCCTCAGACTCTGGCCTAGCAGCCTGGGGCAATACAACACACGTCCACCCAGACAGCCATCCAGGTGGCACAGAACCCAGATCACCTGACTCCACCCAAATAAATAGGCTCTCCCAGCAGGCCAAGGGACTCAAGAAAATCCCTTTCCATTGGCTGAGACACCCCATCTATTACTAATTCCAGAATTAGGGTGAGATCAATTGACCGCCTAACAATTGGCCAAGGCAACTATCACTTGGCAGGTAAATTTACTCGCAACCCTGCCAAACCATCAGGGTGCTACATCTGCAAAGGGTGGGCCAACTAAAAGGGGTTTCGTAAACCCTCATGTTTTCTCTTTCGTTCATTGGCGGACACAGCATCTTCAATCTTGACCTTAGGCACTGGGTGTTGGCCGTCCGCTCTCCCCTGTGTCAGCCAGGAGGTGTTCTGTTCTGAGGGAGAGCCGGGAAAATGGCCACCGGACTTCCAGAAATGTCCAGCGAAGCTCCAAATAGCCTCTCTCCCTGGAAGGGCAAATCCGCCAGTGCTTTCTGAGATGCCTGGTCTGCAGACCAGCATTTTAGCCAAATCAGGCGACGTAACACCACAGCTGCTACTGAGGCTCTGGGAAAATGGCCGTGGTCTGCGCGGCGGCCTCCTTAACCGCATCAATATAGGGCACTTTCGCCCCCTTCCTTCTCAGCCCAATTTTCAGCTTTCAGCGCTCTCGCACTTTCAATGACAATTGCGCGGTAATGCTATACTGTACCCAAATGAAATTTTTTATCATTTTGTTCGCACAAATAGAGCTTTGTTTTGATGGTATTTATTCATCACTCCGTTTTTTATTTTTTGAGATATAAGCGAAAAAAGAGTGGAAATTTGGAAAAAAAACAATATTTTCTTTATTCTATTTTAAAAGAAATCCAATAAAATCGAATTTTGTCATAAATTTAAGCCAAAATGTGTTCTGCTACATTCCATTAAGTGTATAATAATTGGTTTGTGTGATCACGGACATATGTATGCAAATGATCATTGGGACATGTGCAGTGGCGGCTGGTGAAGTTTTAGGATGTGGGGGGGGGGGGGGGGGGCGCAAGACCCCGTCCCTCCACATTTGGCCCCTCCCACTTCTCATAAGCCACACCCGTTATCGAATCCACATCATATACCAGGCAGCACATTATACACAGGGCTCTGCACATCATATACCAGGCAGCACATTATACACAGGGCTCTGCACATCATATACCAGGCTGCACATTATACACAGGGCTCTGCACATCATATACCAGGCAGCACATTATACACAGGGCTCTGCACATCATATACCAGGCTGCACATTATACACAGGGCTCTGCACATCATATACCAGGCTGCAAATTATACACCGGGCTCTACACATCATATACCAGGCTGCACATTATACACAGGGCTCTGCACATCATATACCAGGCTGCACATTATACACAGGGCTCTGCACATCATATACCAGGCTGCACATTATACACCGGGCTCTACACATCATATACCAGGCTGCACATTATACACAGGGCTCTACACATCATATACCAGGCTGCACATTATACACAGGGGTCTGCACATCATATACCAGGCTACACATTATACACAGGGCTCTGCACATCATATACCAGGCTGCACATTATACACAGGGCTCTGCACATCATATACCAGGCTACACATTATACACAGGGCTCTGCACATCATATACCAGGCTGCACATTATACACCGGGTTCTGCACATCATATACCAGGCTGCACATTATACACAGGGCTCCGCACATCATATACCAGGCTGCACATTATACACAGGGCTCTACACATCATAAACCAGGCTGCACATTATACACAGGGCTCTGCACATCATATACCAGGCTGCACATTATACACAGGGCTCTACACATCATATACCAGGCTGCACATTATACACAGGGGTCTGCACATCATATACCAGGCTGCACATTATACACAGGGGTCTGCACATCATATACCAGGCTGCACATTATACACAGGGGTCTGCACATCATATACCAGGCTGCACATTATACACCGGGCTCTGCACATCATATACCAGGCTGCACATTATACACAGGGCTCTGCACATCATATACCAGGCTGCACATTATACATAGGGCTCTACACATCATATACCAGGCTGCACATTATACACAGGGGTCTGCACATCATATACCAGGCTGCACATTATACACAGGGGTCTGCACATCATATACCAGGCTGCACATTATACACAGGGGTCTGCACATCATATACCAGGCTGCACATTATACACAGGGGTCTGCACATCATATACCAGGCTGCACATTATACACAGGGCTCTGCACATCATATACCAGGCTGCACATTATACACAGGGCTCTGCACATCATATACCAGGCTGCACATTATACATAGGGCTCTACACATCATATACCAGGCTGCACATTATACACAGGGGTCTGCACATCATATACCAGGCTGCACATTATACACAGGGGTCTGCACATCATATACCAGGCTGCACATTATACACAGGGGTCTGCACATCATATACCAGGCTGCACATTATACACCGGGCTCTGCACATCATATACCAGGCTGCACATTATACACAGGGGTCTGCACATCATATACCAGGCTGCACATTATACACAGGGCTCTGCACATCATATACCAGGCTGCACATTATACACAGGGCTCTGCACATCATATACCAGGCTACACATTATACACAGGGCTCTGCACATCATATACCAGGCTGCACATTATACACCGGGCTCTGCACATCATATACCAGGCTGCACATTATACACAGGGGTCTGCACATCATATACCAGGCTGCACATTATACACAGGGCTCCGCACATCATATACCAGGCTGCACATTATACACAGGGCTCTGCACATCATATACCAGGCTACACATTATACACAGGGCTCTGCACATCATATACCAGGCTGCACATTATACACCGGGTTCTGCACATCATATACCAGGCTGCACATTATACACAGGGCTCCGCACATCATATACCAGGCTGCACATTATACACAGGGCTCTACACATCATAAACCAGGCTGCACATTATACACAGGGCTCTGCACATCATATACCAGGCTGCACATTATACACAGGGCTCTACACATCATATACCAGGCTGCACATTATACACAGGGGTCTGCACATCATATACCAGGCTGCACATTATACACAGGGGTCTGCACATCATATACCAGGCTGCACATTATACACAGGGGTCTGCACATCATATACCAGGCTGCACATTATACACCGGGCTCTGCACATCATATACCAGGCTGCACATTATACACAGGGGTCTGCACATCATATACCAGGCTGCACATTATACACAGGGCTCTGCACATCATATACCAGGCTGCACATTATACACAGGGCTCTGCACATCATATACCAGGCTGCACATTATACACAGGGCTCTACACATCATATACCAGGCTGCACATTATACACAGGGGTCTGCACATCATATACCAGGCTGCACATTATACACAGGGGTCTGCACATCATATACCAGGCTGCACATTATACACAGGGGTCTGCACATCATATACCAGGCTGCACATTATACACCGGGCTCTGCACATCATATACCAGGCTGCACATTATACACAGGGGTCTGCACATCATATACCAGGCTGCACATTATACACAGGGCTCTGCACATCATATACCAGGCTGCACATTATACACAGGGCTCTGCACATCATATACCAGGCTACACATTATACACAGGGCTCTGCACATCATATACCAGGCTGCACATCGATCACAGATGTATGTTAACAGAGATCATCCAGCGATCATCAGTCGCAGGCATGGATTTACTGAGATCTTGCTTCCCTTATTGGTCACAGCACAGGTATTAATCTACTGAGAATTTACTGAGAACAGTCACAGGTCATACATGTGTACACAAATGTGCACCTTCTGTCAAAATCAGGGAAATTGCTCCAAATCAGGGACAGTCCCTCGAAATCAGGGACATTGCTCCAAATCAGGGACAGTCCCCAGAAATCAGGGACATTGCTCCAAATCAGGGACATTGCTCCAAATCAGGGACAGTCCCTCAAAATCAGGGACATTGCTCCAAATCAGGGACAGTCCCTCAAAATCAGGGACATTGCTCCAAATCAGGGACGGTTCCCCTGAAATCAGGGACATTGCTCCAAATCAGGGACTGTCCCTCGAAATCAGGGACATTGCTCCATATCAGGGAAAGTCCCCCGAAATCAGGGACATTGCTCCAAATCAGGGACAGTCCCCCGAAATCAGGGACATTGCTCCAAATCAGAGACATTGCTCCAAATCAGGGACAACCCCCTGCAATCAGGGACATTGCTCCAAATCAGGGACAGTCCCCCGAAATCAGGGACATTGCTCCAAATCAGGGACAGTCCCCCAAAATCAGGGACATTGCTCCAAATCAGGGACAGTCCCTCAAAATCAGGGACATTGCTCCAAATCAGGGACAGTCCCTCGAAATCAGGGACATTGTTCCAAATCAGGGACAGTCCCCAGAAATCAGGGACATTGCTCCAAATCAGGGACAGTCCCTCAAAATCAGGGACATTGCTCCAAATCAGGGACGGTTCCCCCGAAATCAGGGACATTGCTCCAAATCAGGGACAGTCCCCCGAAATCAGGGACATTGCTCCAAATCAGGGACATTGCTCCAAATCAGGGACAACCCCCTGCAATCAGGGACATTGCTCCAAATCAGGGACAGTCCCCAGAAATCAGGGACATTGCTCCAAATCAGGGACAGTCCCCCAAAATCAGGGAAATGGCTCCAAATCAGGGACAGTCCCTCAAAATCAGGGACAGTCCCCCGAAATCAGGGACATTGCTCAAGATTAGTGACAGTCCCTCGAAATCAGGGACAGTCCCCCGAAATCAGGGACAGTCCCCTGAAATCAGGGACATTGCTCAAGATTAGTGACAGTCCCCCGAAATCAGGAACAGTCCCTCAAAATCAGGGACATTGCTCCAAATCAGGGACAGTCCCCCGAAATCAGGAACATTGCTCCAAATCAGGGACAGTCCCCCTAAATCAGGGACATTGCTTCAAATCAGGGACAGTCCCTCGAAATTAGGGACAGTCCCTCAAAATCAGGGACATTGCTCCAAATCAGGGACAGTCCCCCGAAATCAGGGACATTGCTCCAAATCAGGGACAGTCCCCCACAATCAGGGTCATTGCTCCAAATCATGGACAGTCCCCCGAAATTAGGGACATTGCTCCAAATCAGGGACATTGCTCCAAATCAGGGACAGTCCCCCGAAATCAGGGACATTGCACCAAATCAGGGACAGTCCCCCGCAATCAGGGACATTGCTACAAATCAGGGACAGTCCCCCGAAATCAGGGGCATTGCTCCAAATCAGGGACAGTCCCTCGAAATCAGGGACATTGCTCCAAATCAGGGACAGTGCCCCGAAATCAGGGACATTGCTCCAAATCAGGGACAGTCCTCCAAAATCAGAGACATTGCTCCAAATCAGGGACAGTCCCCCGATATTAGGGACATTGCTCGAAATCAGGGACAGTCCCTCGAAATCAGGGACAGTCCCTCGTAATCAGAGACATAGCTCTAAATCAGGGACATTGCTCCAAATCAGGGACCGTCCCCCAAAGTCAGGGACATTGCCCCAAATCAGGGGCCGTCCCCCAAAATCAGGGACATTGCTCCAAATCAGGGACAACCCCCTGCAATCAGGGACATTGCTCCAAATCAGGGACAGTCCCCCGAAATCAGGGACATTGCTCCAAATCAGGGACATTGCTCCAAATCAGGGACAACCCCCTGCAATCAGGGACATTGCTCCAAATCAGGGACAGTCCCCAGAAATCAGGGACATTGCTCCAAATCAGGGACAGTCCCCCAAAATCAGGGAAATGGCTCCAAATCAGGGACAGTCCCTCAAAATCAGGGACAGTCCCCCGAAATCAGGGACATTGCTCAAGATTAGTGACAGTCCCTCGAAATCAGGGACAGTCCCCCGAAATCAGGGACAGTCCCCTGAAATCAGGGACATTGCTCAAGATTAGTGACAGTCCCCCGAAATCAGGAACAGTCCCTCAAAATCAGGGACATTGCTCCAAATCAGGGACAGTCCCCCGAAATCAGGAACATTGCTCCAAATCAGGGACAGTCCCCCTAAATCAGGGACATTGCTTCAAATCAGGGACAGTCCCTCGAAATTAGGGACAGTCCCTCAAAATCAGGGACATTGCTCCAAATCAGGGACAGTCCCCCGAAATCAGGGACATTGCTCCAAATCAGGGACAGTCCCCCACAATCAGGGTCATTGCTCCAAATCATGGACAGTCCCCCGAAATTAGGGACATTGCTCCAAATCAGGGACATTGCTCCAAATCAGGGACAGTCCCCCGAAATCAGGGACATTGCACCAAATCAGGACAGTCCCCCGCAATCAGGGACATTGCTACAAATCAGGGACAGTCCCCCGAAATCAGGGGCATTGCTCCAAATCAGGGACAGTCCCTCGAAATCAGGGACATTGCTCCAAATCAGGGACAGTGCCCCGAAATCAGGGACATTGCTCCAAATCAGGGACAGTCCTCCAAAATCAGAGACATTGCTCCAAATCAGGGACAGTCCCCCGATATTAGGGACATTGCTCGAAATCAGGGACAGTCCCTCGAAATCAGGGACAGTCCCTCGTAATCAGAGACATAGCTCTAAATCAGGGACATTGCTCCAAATCAGGGACCGTCCCCCAAAGTCAGGGACATTGCCCCAAATCAGGGGCCGTCCCCCAAAATCAGGGACATTGCTCCAAATCAGGGACAACCCCCAAAATCAGGGACATTGCTCCAAATCAGGGACAGTCCCCAGAAATCAGGGACATTGCTCCAAATCAGGGACAGTCCCCCAAAATCAGGGACATTGCTCCAAATCAGGGACAGTCCCTCAAAATCAGGGACAGTCCCCCGAAATCAGGGACATTGCTCAAGATTAGTGACAGTCCCTCGAAATCAGGGACAGTCCCCCGAAATCAGGGACAGTCCCCCGAAATCAGGGACAAGTCCCCTGAAATCAGGGACATTGCTCAAGATTAGTGACAGTCCTTGAAATCAGGGACAGTCCCTCAAAATCAGGGACATTGCTCCAAATCAGGGACAGTCCCCCGAAATCAGGGACATTGCTCCAAATCAGGGACAGTCCCCCTAAATCAGGGACATTGCTTCAAATCAGGGACAGTCCTTCGAAATCAGGGACAGTCCCTCAAAATCAGGGACATTGCTCCAAATCAGGGACAGTCCCCCAAAATCAGGGACATTGCTCCAAATCAGGGACAGTCCTCCAAAATCAGGGGCATTGCTCCAAATCAGGGACAGTCCCCCAATATTAGGGACATTGCTCGAAATCAGGGACAGTCCCTCGAAATCAGAGACATTGCTCCAAATCAGGGACCGTCCCCCAAAATCAGGGACATTGCCCCAAATCAGGGGCCGTCCCCCAAAATCAGAGACATTGCTCCAAATCAGGGACAGTCCCCGAAATCAGGGACAGTTGGTAGCTATGTAGGTGGAAAACCTAAAAACATGGCTGTGGTAGCTGGTTGGGTAAAACCTGTGCCGTTTGTGGACACCACAGACCTGTAGGGAGAATTAGCGGCCAAGATAACGCATAGCCATAAATACACCCAGCAGCGCTACTGGCTTTTTAGACCTCCCGGGAGCGCGCACTGTCGCCCCAGCCGGGAGCGCGCGTCGTATTCCCAGCCGGGAGCGCGCACTTCCGAGGCCCTTCGCAGGCTTTCTCAGTCACGTGAGGAGTACTGTCCCTCGTGCACGCGCATTTCAGTCGCGATTAGCAGCGCGCAAGGCAAAGAGGCCGTAGACATGAGCAGCTCGTCAGCCGTGACCGCCCCTACCTCGGTAAGTGACCTGTGGGCAAGGGTTATATAATGCAGCGGTGGGCACACCCGGGGGGAGGGTAGCTGGCACGGGCCTAGTGCAGGGGGTGAGGATCATGGAGGTTGCTAGGCTTGTTTTTTTCTCCTCTAGTTGCGGTCACCGCGGATGTTGTGAGGCCTGGTGAGAGCAGTGCCCGTGTGTGCGCAACTTCTGGGTGTGTGTGTGGGAGAAGGCAGCTTGGGCACACAGCACCCTGGGCACACACCATGCTAAATCGGCCTTCTTGTACGTGGATGGGTTTGTGATGGTGAGGAGGAGGGGGATGTGATCAGGGGACACGCTGCCATACACATGACGACGTCTTGTTTGTACTGGGTTCCTATGATCCCTATGGTGTGATCCCAGGCTGGTGTGTGCACAGCGATCACCATAGCTCTGCTGTTCCCACCTATGGCCTTCCTCTACACCACTCATACCAGGGCTTTTCCTGCATTGGACACTCCTGGCAACATTCTTTATATGACCTCGTGTCATTCAGGGAGGTAAACACTGGCAGTGTCTTAATGCAGCTATCCCACTCCCCAAACACATGGCACTGGCATTACTAAAAACAAATGCACTCTGCACTTTGCAAATGCACTTGCACTGGAGCTGCACGATTCCGGCCAAAACAAGACTCACAATTTTTTTGCATAGAATAAAAAGATCACAATTCCCACAGCGTAAAATCTTTATCAGTATACAAAAAATAACGGGCTAACTTTACTGGTTAGTTGTGTGTTTTTTTTATTTTTTTTTTATTCGTTAAAGTAATAAAAAAAAAATTCATTTAAAAGACCCCTGCGCAAATAAAGTGTGAAATACAACATTGCAACAACCATTTTATTCTCTAGGGCATCTACTTAAAAAACAGAAATATATATATATATATATATATATATATATATATATATATATATATATATATATAACTTGGGGGTTCTAAGTAATCTAGCAAAATTAAAATGATTTTAGCTTGAAACCAACAAATGTCAGAAAAGGGGTTTTGTTTTTCCACTTAGGCCTCATTCACACCAGGCGGATCCGCGCCACGGAGTCCTCCAGCTCAGCGGGCGATCTCTCCGTTGATCTCCACTGAGCCGGCTCTGCTCCCTGAGTGGAGAGGCTGCTTGCTATAGAGAGATCGGACGAAAACAGATCTCACCCGATCTGACAGGGACGGATGTGAATGTAGGGCCATCCATCTGATTTTAGTGTTTTGGATCGGGTTAGATGTCAGTGGACATGTCACCGCTGACATCCGTTGCTCTATAGCAGGGATATGCAATTAGCGGACCTCCAGCTGTTGCAAAACTACAAGTCCCATCATACCTTTGCCTCTGGGTGTCATGCTTGTGGCTGTCAGAGTCTTGCTATACCTCATAGGACTTGTAGTTCTGCAACAGCTGGAGGTCCGCAATTGCATATCCCTACTCTATAGACTAACATGGAGCGCCTGTTCAGGTCCACCGACAAAACA